>NC_089252.1:121743721-122351721 GCF_963930625.1 Muntiacus reevesi
TGTGCAAACGTTTTTAAAATTTTCAGAAGTTTAAAACTTATTTTTGCCTGAAAATCACTTATTACTTGATGTTTGACAGTATATAAAGTTCAAGTTACATAAAATAAATATGATAATATAATGTAAAGTTTATCTTTAAGCCTTTACTCATTGTGTGCTTATGGACTAGGTGAGTTAGCCTATTCTCCCTGAGTGTAGACATAGAAACCTGTTTTGCTCAAACGTGAAGGTCTGTCCTTAGGCAATGCCTCTTGTTATGCTGAGTGACCTGGGCTCAGCTGTGCATCCAACTCTTTCAGACCCTGTGGACCACCAGGCTCCTCTGTCCATGGAATTTTCCAGGCAAGAATACCAGAATAGGTTGCCACTTCCTACATCAGGGGATCTTCCCAACCCATGGATCAAATCCGAGTCTCTTGCATTGCCTGCACTGGCAGGTGGAGTCCTTGTCACTAGCACCACCTGGAAAGCCCGCTGAGGGATCTAGTTCTCAGAGAACATTTCCAACGTCCATGCTAACACCTCGTATTTTTCTCCCTTTTCCTTTTGTCAGAATAGGATCAGGCATACCTGGGAGACATTGTTGGTTCAGTTCCAGACCATGACAATAAAGTGAACATCATAATACAGTGACTCACACAAGATTTGGGTTTTTCTGTGCATAAAAATTGTATGTTTGAATTGTTCTGTAGCCTATTAAGAGTGGAAGAACATTATGTCTAAAAGAATAATGTAAATCAGTCAGTTCAGTTGCTCAGTCATGTCGGACTCTTTGTGACCCCATGGACTGCAGCACCCCAGGCTTCCCTGTCCATCACCAACTCCTGAAGCTTACTCAAACTCATATCCATTGAATCAGGATGCCATCAAACCATCTCATCCTCTGGCGTCTCCTTCTCCTGCCCTCAATCTTTCCCAGCATCAGGGTCTTTTCCATTGAGTCAGTTCTTCGCATCAGGTGGCCAGAGTATTGGAGTTTCAGCTTCAGCATCAGTCCTTCCAATGAATATTCAGGACTGCATTTCCTTTAGGATGAACCGGTTAGGTCTCCTTGCAGTCCAAGGGACTCTCAAGCGTCTTCTCCAACACCACAATTCTAAAGCATCAATTCTTCAGCTCCCAGCTTTCTTTATAGTCCAACTCTCACTTACATGACTACTGGAAAAATCATAGCTTTGACTAGATGGAACTTTGTCTTCAAAGTAATGTCTCTGTTTTTTGATATGCTGTCTAGGTTGGTCATAGCTTTTCTTCCAAGGAGCAAGCATCTTTTAATTTCATGGCGGCAATCACCATCTGCAGTGATTTGGAGCCCAAAAAAATAAAGTCAGTCACTGTTTCCACAGTTTTCCCATCTATTTGCCATGAAGTGATGGGACCAGATGTCATGATCTTAGTTTTCTGAATGCTAAGTTTTAAGCCAACTTTTTCACTCTTCTCTTTCACTTTCATCAAGAGGCTCTTTAGTACTTCTTCACTTTCTGCCTTAAGGGTGGTGTCATCTGCATATTTAAGATTATTGATATTTCTTCTGACAATCTTGATTCCAGCTCGTGCTTCTTCCAGCCTAGCGTTTCTCATGATATTCTCTGCATTTAAGTTAAATAAACAAAGTGACAATATACAGCCTTGATGTGCTCTTTTTCCTATTTGGAACCAGTCTTTTGTTCCATGTTCAGTTCTAACTGCTGATTCCTATCCTGCATACAGATTTCTCAGGAGATAGGTCAGGTGATCTGGTGTTCCCATCTCTTTCAGAATTTTCCACAGTTTGTTGTGATTCACACATTCAAAGGCTTTGGTGTAGTCAATAAATCAGAAGCAGATGTTTTTCTGGAACTCTCTTGCTTTTTTGATGATCTAATGGATGTTAACAGTTTGATCTCTGGTTCCTCTGCCTTGTCTAAATCCAGCTTGAACATCTGGAACTTCACAATTCACATACTGTTTAAGCCTGGTTTGGAGAATTATGAGCACTACTTTGGTAGAGTGTGAGATGAGTGCTATCGAGCGGTAGTTTGAGAATTTTTTTTGGCGTTGCCTTTCCTTGGGATTGGAATGAAAACCTAACTTTTCCAGTCCTATGGCTACTGTTGAGTTTCCAAATTCGTGGGCATATTGAGTGCAGCATTTTAATAGCATCATCTTTTAGGATTTGAAATATCTCAACTGGAATTCCATCACCTCTACTAACTTCATTTTTAGTGATGCTTCCTAAGGCCCACTTGACTTCATATTCCAGGATGTCTGGCTCTAGGAGAGTGATCACACCATAGTGTTATCTGGGTCATGAAGATCTTTTTTTAATAGTTCTTCTGTGTATTCTTGCCACCTCCTCTTAATGTGTTCTGCTTCTGAAGAAAAAAAAAAGTGTTCTGCTTCTGTTAAGTCCATAACATTTCTTTCCTTTATTGTGCCCATTTTTGCATGAAATGGTCTCTTTGTATCTCTAATTTTCTTCAAACAATCTCTAGTCTTTCCCACTCTATTGTTTACAATGTAAATACCTTAATTTTAAAATATTTTATTTAAAATAGAATATTTAATTTTAAAATTTAAAAATATTTTATTGCCAAAAATTTAAAAATATTTTATTGAAAAATATTTTAAAATTTAAAAATATTTTGTTGCCAAAAAATGTTAAGCTTCAGCTAGTAGTAGCAGTAACATCAAAGACCACTGACCACAGATCACCATGACAAGTGTAATAATAATGAAAAACTTTGAAATATCACACAGATTACTAAAATTGACACAAAGGCACAAATTGGAAAAATGCTGTTCGATGAATGATGCTGATAGATCTACTGGTGCAGGACTGCCACAAACCTTCAATTTGTAAAAAGCGCAGTATCTTCGAACCACAATGAAGTGAAACGTGCCTATCTGAATTTAAAAGGAGCATTACTCTTCATTTGTTCTTACAGTCTTCTGGGGTATATCCAGAATATCAGATGTGTTGGTGGCAAGAAAAAGATAGGTACAATTGTCAAGCAAACACCCAAATTAAACCTCTTTTCCACCTTGCCATAGTTCTAGCTGAAGTACTTCTCACCTCCACAGTGACTTACCCGTGCACTATTATTTAACATACATGGTCATATTCCTTTCTTTGGGGAAATCTGCCCTCCAAAATTGAGCTCTCTGCATTTTTTTTTGTCTAGTCCTGTGGGGTCATGAGTTGGAAGGATGGATTTTATTTTTGGGGGGGGGGAGGTTGTTTTCTACATTGATTTAGTTTTAAACTCTTTGATATAATTTTAAACTTCCAAAAGATACACAGATAAGGAGGAATTCCCACACACATTTTATTCAGACCCTCCAGTTTTTTAATATTTTTCCATTTATTTGTAGGTATATTTAACAGTAGATAAAATATTTTATATTTGCATTTATTTTTTATCAACACAAAATATTTCACTCTATTCTCTTCTTGCTTGTCTACTATCATTTTTATCTGTCTTCCTCTATGTAAATTTCTCCCATTTCTTGCTTCATTTAATATTTCCTCTGTCTTCATTTTTCTTCCATGTGAACAAGATAAGCCTAGATTTTTATTTTTATTTATCTTTTTTATTAAGCTGGGGAGGTACTTGGGGGCTAATATTTTCCTCTTAGGTGTTCTCCAAGCCTCATGGATTTGTAGCTTGGTATCTGTTCTTGTCCGTTTTAATTTTAAATATAATTTTGCTACTATTTTATTTTTCTTTCCTTCCTGGTAGTCCTATTTTAAATATGTCACAACGTGTGAAACTACTCCCCATTCTTGGATTTTAATTTTTTTTTCTGTCTTGTTTTCTCCTTGCATTTCTGTTTGGAGTATTTTCACTGACCTATACTCATGCTTACCCAATCTGCCACATCAAGTTTAGTAGAGTAGAGTACATCATAATGCTATAAGCATTTTTTATTTTATTTATTTATTTTTTAGAAAAAAATTTGACTTGTATTTCAGGTGAATTCTTTTTTCTTTTCATTGCTCTGCTTACTTTACTCACTTGTTCTTACATGTCTACTTTTTCCATTAGAACTCTTAATAATTATCTATCTAGGAATTCCAAAGTCTGTGTCACATTTGATTTTGCTTCTGATGATTTCTTTGTCATCTCAGATTGCTTTTGTTTATTGTGTTTTGGCATAGCTTGTAATTTTCTCTTGAAAGGCAAATATGTATCCATTAATAGGAACTAAGGTAAACTGGTCTGTTACGTGAGGATTTATGTTAATTTCATTAGTCGTGGGCTCCATTAATATTTGTTCTACCTATAGAGTCCAGAGGCTTCACATTGTGTTTTTGTCCATGTTATGCCCCTTCTCTTGATTTGGGGCTTCCCTAAGTACTCTGCAGGGAGAATTAACACCTTGCTGCTTTTCTACCTGTAATCCATTGCGATGGAAGCAGTAAGGATGGGAAAGAGGGCAATCTATACTTTCTAACCAAATTTCCACCTTTTAGACAGTATACCTTCTTGTGGAGAAGATTCTGAACTTATTTCAGTAATAACTCTCCTCCTCCTCCTGTTATGGTCAGGAGGGGATTTTCCTCGGATTCTCTGTGAGAATCTAGGGTGGTTCCTATCATTGTTCAGTCACTAAGTCATGTCTAACTCTTTGTGGGGGTTCTCGCAGCAAGACTATTGGAGTGATTTGTCCTTCTCTCCTCCAGTGGGCCGCACTTTGTCAGAACTCTCCACTGTGACCTATCCCTTTGGGCGGCTGGCCTTCAGAGCCTGGCTCATAGCTTCATTGAGTTATGCAAGCCAGGGTTCCTATATGTAAATCAAACTAATATGAAGGGTCTCTCTTAAAATTCCAGACTCCAGGAATTTTTCACTCTCAAGTTGATTTCTACCAATTTATGGTTTCTGATACAATTAAGCAAATCTTAGCTGTATCTCTTTGAACTTGACTGTTTCTCCAGATTTGGGAGAAGTAGCATGTCCAAGTCACGTCACTTTTCTCTAAGTCTAAGAAAAACTGATTTTCAGTTTATCCAACTTTTGCTGTCACAAAGATGAAAATTGCAACTTCTGAACTTTCTAGTCAATGACAAAACTAAAGTATTCTTTTTATTTTTTTTTAATTTTAATACATACTGATAATTTTCTAACTCCTTTATTCTTTCTACATGAGCTTTTTGTCATTATTTTGGGAGGAAATGCTGCTTCTCTGCATCTATTCACTTGTGTATATATATTCTTTAAAGTGAGTCTGATGGATTTTTCTTGCATTTAGTGAGATGAAATTCAATAAATATTTATTTTGATGTGCAAGTTGTTCCTGATTTATCCATTGCAAACCTCATCACAATAATTGCTGAAAATTCTCCATGATACTTGAAATTTCATTTCTTTTTGACACAACATGAGGCCCCTGTCTCAACTTTTATTCCTCTGTCTTACTGTAGAAATCAGGCATCATCTAAAATTTAATTCCTTTTAGTAGACATTGCTATTTAGAAGCTGAGATCTGGAATTCTAGAGTTCAAATCTGGTCGTTTTTCTTGTGGCCATTTTCATCTTTACAACAAAAAGCTGGATAGTGAAAAAGCATGGAGCACTTATGCATAGTACAATATATACTTTGCAATGTTTGCAAAGTGAAAGAATGGATTTACAAATAACCACATGTTGTTGACTGAACTTATAGGAAATGTCCAGAATAAGCAGATATACAGGGACAGAAAGTAGACTGTGAATTGTCAGGTGCATGTGAGTGGGAAGGTATGGCTGCTATTCAGTATAAGGCTTACATTTGAGGTGAAAATGATGTTCTAAAATGACATTTTGTGTATGGTTGCCAACTCCATGGATAAAGTAAGAACCTCAAAATTCTACACTTTGAATTATGGATTTAACTGTATGTCAATTATATCTCAGTAAAGTCACAATTCTTAGGCAATGTTAAACAATGTTCAAAACTACCACACAATTCCACTCATCTCACATGCTAGCAAAGTAATGCTCAAAATCCTCCAAGCCAGGCTTCAACAATACTTGAACTGTGAACTTCCAGATGCTCAAGCTGGATTTAGAAAAGGCAGAGTGACCAGAGATCAAATTGCCAATATCTGCTGCATCACCAAAAAAACAAGAGAGTTCCAGAAAAAATGTCTACTTCTGCTTTATTGACTATGCCAAAGCCTTTGACTGTGTGGATCACAACAAACTGGAAAATTCTTAAAGAAATGGGAATACCAGACCACCTGACCTGTCTCCTGAGAAATCTGTATGCAGGTCAAGAAGCATCAGTTAGAACAGGACATGGAAAAACAGACTGGTTTCAAAGCAGGAAAGGAGCATGTCAAGGCTATATATTGTCACCCTGTTTATTTAACTTATATGCAGAGTGCATCATGCAAAATGCCAAGCTGGATGAAGCACAAGCTGGAATCAAGACTGCCTGGAGAAATATCAATAACCTCAGATATGCAGATGACAACACCCTAGAAAGTGAAGAGGAACTAAAGAGCCTCTTGATGAAAGTGAAAGAGGAGTGTGAAAAAGCTGACTTGAAACTCAACATTCAAAAAATTTAGCATTCAGAAAACTAAAATCATGACTTCTGGTCCCATCACTTCATGGCAAATAGATGGGGAAACAATGGAAGCAGTGACAGGATTTATTTTGGGGGGCTCCAAAATCACTGTGGATGGTGACTGCAGCCATGAGTTTAAAAGACACTTGCTCCTTGGAAGAAAAGCTATAACCAACCTAGACAGCATATTAAAAAGCAGAGACATTATTTTGAAGACAAAGGTCCATCTAGTCAAAGCTATGGTTTTTCCAGTGGTCATGTAAGGATATGAGAGTGGACTATAAAGAAAGCTAGGAGCTGAAGAATTGATGCTTTGGAGCTGTGGTTTTGGAGAAGACTCTTGAGAGTCCCTAGACTGCAAGGAGATCCAACCAGTCCATCCTAAAGGAAATGCAGTCCTGAATATTCATTGGAAAGACTGATGCTGAAGTTGAAACTTCAATACTCTGGCCACCTGATGCAAAGAACTGACTCATTGGAAAAGACCCTGATGCTGGGAAAGATTAAAGGTGGGAGAAGGGGATGACAGAGAATGAGATGGTTGCATGGGGTCACTGACTTGATGGACATGAGTTTGAGAAAGCTCCAAGAGTTGGTGATGGACAGGGAAGCCTGACGTTCTGCATGCAGTCCATGGGATCGCAAAGAGTACATGACTGAACAATTGAACTGAATTTAAAGTCACTATGGGAAAACATTGAACTGTCTATAAACTGTTTTATAGAAAATTGACATCTTTATGGTATCTTATCTTTCCGTCCTTGAATATGTGTATCACTTTATTTAGTGTTCATTCATTTCTTTCAATAGTTTCATTGTGTTTGGTGTAGAGGACATGTAATCTGTTGCTTCTTCCTAAATAGTTTCTTATTTAGATGCTTTTTTTTCCATTTATTTTTATTAGTTGGAGGCTAATTACTTTACAATATTGTAGTGGGTTTTGCCATACATTGACATGAATTAGATGCTTTTTAAGTGGTCTGTTTTAAAAATCTAATTTTCTCTTTGTTTGAAGCTAGTGTATAGAATCAGAATTGATGGTTGTTTATTTTCTATCATTCAACCATGCTAATTTGCATTAAGTGTTAGGAGTAGTTTTATGAATTTTATTGAACTTCCTACAAAAATTTTATGTTTGAATTTAAGGACAATTTTGTTACTTTGTTCCAGAGTTATTTTTTAATCTTTTTTTTTTTCTTTCTTCAATGCAGATAAGGACATACATTACAATGTAATAAAGACATCTTTACTTTGCTCCAAATTTAAGGGAGAAATATCTGATGTCACCAATAAGTATGAGGGGCTTCCCTGGTAGCTCAGTCAGTAAAGAATCTGACTGCAGTGCAGCAGACCAGAGTTCAATTCCTGGGTCAGGAGGATCCTCGGGAGAAGGAAATGGCAACCCCCTCCAGTATTCTTGCCTGGATATTCTCATGGACAGAAGAGCCTGGCGGGCTACGGTCCATGGCGTCACACGAGTTGGACATGACTTAGCACCTAAACCACAGTAAGTATGATGTTAGCTGTAAGTTTGTTACAGATGCTCTTTATCAGACCAAGGACATTTTTCCCTCTACTGACAATTTATATTATAAATTAATGTTAAATATATCAAATGTGTTTCTGTACCTAATTTTCATTTTCTTTTCTCCTTTATTTTGGTGCATTACTTTCCTTGATTTTTTTTTCTTAATGTTAAACTACTTTTCCTGGGGAAAACCCACTTAGTCATGATGTTTATTTTATATGTTACTGATTTGATATGCTAATATTCTCCCTAGGGTTTCTGTATTTATATTTATGAGGTACCTTTGCTCATCATAATTCTTATTTCTTTTACTATCTTGATTAATTTTAACACCATTATATTGGGCTTCAGAAAAGGAGATGGAAAATGCTTCCTCTTCCATTTTCTGAAGGAATTCTTATATGAATTTCTTTTGTAATGTTGTTTCAAAATCTTTAGAGTTAATTTACTTGGGCTGGTGTTATCTTGGAGAAATTTTAATTACAAATACAACATCCTTAAGTAAAATAGGAATTTGCAGATGTCTACTTTACTTTGATTTTATTATTTTTTTCATTTATTTTTATTAGTTGGAGGCTAATTACTTTACAATATTGATTTTGGTTAAAATTATTAACATATTTTAGTTTATTTTTATTATTTTTACAATTTCCTTTTTTCCAGCTTTTCCTCATCTTTTCACCACCTTTCCTTCTTTCTCTTGGATTTTTTCCTAGGTTATTTAGGGATTATAATATGTGTTTTAAACTTATCATTAACAAGTAGAATTTATATTATATTTTACCACTGCACGTAAGTGAAAAAGACCGCAAATGAACCATATAGTTCCTTTTAGCTCTATTCCATTGTGTTATTTTTACTATATAAACCTTCTATATGCACTGCAAAACCCACAGTGCATTGTTATGATTGTTTGAAAGACTGTTAGAAAAACATTGGGAAGAAAAGTGTAAAGTATAAAGCATTCTCTGTTTACCATATAATGATCATTTCCTGTGCTTTTTATTCCTTCCTGAAATTCAATTTCTTCAACCTAAACAATTTTCTTTAATATCTTATATAATGTGTATTTGTTTATGACACTGTCATAGCATTTTTTACAACATGGAAAAGAATACAAGTGTCAAACCACAATTGTATATTCAGTGAAAACAGTCTTCAAACATGAATTCCATGCAAAGATATACAAAAATTATAGGTATTAATTGAGAGGACTAATATTTCAGTACTATTTATACCATTATGGCCAAAAGCAGGAAAATGACTGTTTAGCTATATTTGCTTTTCCTTTTGTATATAGCAATAAAAATTCCTGGCTCTATAGAAGCTCTATAGAGCTTCATTCAAAGTAAGAGAAAAATCTATTAAGATGGTAGGTGGAAATTGTAATGCAGATGCAAAATATATATACATACCAAGTGGCTTAGTAGTAAAGTATCCACCTGCCAATGCAGGAGATGCAGGAGATGCAGGTTTGATCCCTGAGTCTGG
This sequence comes from Muntiacus reevesi, assembly GCF_963930625.1. Classification (NCBI taxonomy): domain Eukaryota; kingdom Metazoa; phylum Chordata; class Mammalia; order Artiodactyla; family Cervidae; genus Muntiacus; species Muntiacus reevesi. The sequence goes on from NC_089252.1 coordinate 121,753,278, forward strand.
ATGATTTCTTTGGGGAGGAAATGGCAATCCACTCCAGTGTTCTTGCCTAGAAAATCCCGTGGACAAAGGAGCCTAGTGGGCTATAGTCCATGGAGTTGTAAAGAGTCACACATGACTGAGCAACTGAAGTGAGAGAATTATGCTTTTAAAAATATTTTCTTTGATTTTAACAATTGATGTTTTCAAACATCAATTGTTTCTTAAATTTAATTTTAACAAAATGCTTCTAATTGCATATTTTATTTAAAAATTCAGCCTTCTTATTTCTATTGAGAAATCTGAAAATCTTACAACATTGCTGCTGCTGCTGCTAAGTCGCTTCAGTCCATGGACAGCAGCCCACCAGGCTCCTCTGTCCCTGGGATTCTCCAGGCAAGAACACTGGAGTGGGTTGCCATTCCCTTCTCCAATGCATGCATGCATGCTAAGTCGCTTCAGTCATGTCCGACTCTGTGCGACCCTATGGACAGCAGTCCACCAGGTTCCTCTGTCCCTGGGATTCTCTACGTAAGAATACTGGAGTGGGTTGCCATTCCCTTCTCTAGCTTACCACATCAGACCCTTATATGTAATATTAACGCTTAGTTGGATCCTGAAAAATCCAGTTCTTGACAACTATCATCTCATCTGTCAATTCTTGACAACTATCTATCTCATCTATCAGTGAAACTGGGTCTTATAAGTTAACAGGTCTCTGAAACTATTCCCAAAATGGAAAATTCTGAACACAAAAATCCTGAGGTACGTGGAAGAATAGAAAAAGTAACTAAAATGATAGAGAATTGTTTAGAAAACAATATGTATTTCTAGATATTTATATCACTAAATGAGGGAACACTATGCTTCTTACCACCTTTCTCTCTCTTTGCATTCTTGCTCTCTTGAAATTTAAGCCTGGTTATGAGCAACAAATCCATAGACAAAGAGCAGCCAACAAGTACATGATAAAAGTGTAATTCTGTACATATTATTATGTAAGCTATGTTATATAGGAGCTGAGATTTTGGAGAATTTTTAAGATAATATTTAATCTGACGTTATAGTTCAAGATAGTCTGTGGCTGGTTATTTTATAAAAACAATCTCATTATTCTAGATAAAGTAATTTCAAATAAAGAGAAAAAATTGCATGTATGCTTTTACAGAAATTTATAAATTTGTGGGCATGGCATATTATTTATTTATGTAGGTAGTTAGACACAGATAGGCTTTTAGATAAATGATAGACATATGGATGGATCAATAAATAGATAGATAGATAGATAGATGGATAGATAGATAGATAGATAGATAGATAGATAGATAGATAGATAGATAGATAGACTTGATTTACCCAAATCATGTTCCTTTATCTGGGAGGAAGTTAACAGTTAATTTTCCTCATATTTCCTGTTATTAGACCGAATGATAGCTCATGTTTTTTATGATATTTTGGTAAATTCTGTTTCACTTTGATAATGGAAAAAAAGATTTTAGGGTCTACACTGTGGCAGGTGTAACTGTTAAGCTTTATGAACTTTCTCCCTGTAGAATGGAACTTTGTAATCTACCTTTTAATTACATTCTTAAGTGATATGACTCACATATTTAAATATAAAAATATTTAAAATATTTAAATATAGAAATATTTAAAAATAGAAACATTCCAACTGATGATAATATTTTCATAACTAAAAATGAGTTGTTCATAGCCTACTATAGGAAATGTGAAGTGAAGTGAAGTCGCTTAGTCATGTCCAACTCTTTGCAACCCCATGGACTATAGCCTACCCAGACTCCTCAGTCTATGGAATTTTCCAGGCAAGGGTAACTGGAGTGGATTGCCATTTCCTTCTTCAGGGGATCTTCCCAACCCAGGGATCGAACCTGGGTCTCCCGCATTGTGGGCAGACGTTTCACCATCTGAGCCACCAGGGAAGTCCACTATAGGAAATAGGCTATCATATAATATGAATGAATATTTAAAATTTCAAATAAGAAATTTGAGTATGGAACTCACCCAGCACAGTATGTATGAACACTGCAAAGTTTAACATGTGCAGAGAAATTAATAACAAAATTTTATACAATACTAAAGAACATATACAGTAACTAGATATTTTAGCTTATTAGAATTCCATCCAAGAATGAGAGAAAATATTAAAATTCTAGTGCAGTTACTTAAAATAAGTGTACAACTTTGCTCTTTTCATACTGGATTTTGCAATTTGTTTTGACATTGGGTTCACACAGCCTTAGGCTGTTTTCTTACATTTTCTTATAAAATAGACAACACTGCAATAAAAAAAATAGCTAGTATCTTAGTTTTATATACAAAGATAAAGAACTTGTTACATATTTGGGTGCATTTCCTTCCTCCCATTCCTACAATCTTATGATAACTTTATTATAATCTCTGAAGTTAAAATATAACTGAGACCTGGGCATTCATATGATCTGCCTGCAGCAACCTTGATGAAAATTTTTTTTTTATAAGAATGCTTACTTAGACACTTAGTAATCTAAGACACATTTCAAATCTATGTCCTGTACATCACCCCATAATTCAGTAAATCTTTACTCCTGAAAGGTGCCATTGGCTAAAAATATAGGACATTACTTCATTTTAGAAATCTGCTCTACTTTTTTTTTTTCATCTAGCATTTCAGGAGTCTTACCTAATTTTAGATTATCATTATTTATGTCTCTAAAAACAACTTCATATTTATATGTGTAGTCTGAAGTTCTTACTTGTATATGCAAAAAGCTTTGTTGATTGTCACCTCAAACTCACTATGTGGAAAATTTAGCCCTTCCATTTTGTTCTCCAAGATGCATTTGCTTTCCAGCTAACCCAGTTCTGTCAATGAGATTTTTTCATATGACTTTCTAGATTCCCCATCTAGAAAACTTGACCACATTTGATATATTATTCATTTTAAAAATGTTTATGTTCTGTATGGCCCTGAATCCTACTAATAATTTCTTTAAAATAATTTGATCCTTCTCCATGTCTATCAGAGTTTCAAGGAACACTGACACCATTATCTTCTACAAAAATAATTGTTACAGACTAAATTTCAACTTCTTTCTATATTAACCATGTTAAATCATTTAATCTACTGCCCCAGGTTCTTATGAACAATGATTTTCAAGAAAAAATTTGCATAACTAAATATTTATTAAATAAATATCTACTCTCTTGCACATTTTAGGAAGACAGCTAATATTTTGATAAACTTTAAATAATTGAAAATAACATGTTTATTTCATTGTGAAGTTCTGTCTTTAAGCACTATTTAAATGTATCAAGAAATCCAAATACTATAACAATTTTACTTGCTTCTTGGAAGAAAATGTATGACAAATCTAGACAGCATATTAAAAAACAGAGACATATATTTTGCCAACAAAAGTTCATATAGTCAAAGCTAGGTTTTTCCAGTAGGCATGTATGGATGTGAGAGCTAGACCATAAAGGAGGCTGAGCATAAAAGAATTGATGCTTTTGTACTGCGGTGCTATGGAAGATGCTTGAGAGTCCCTTGGACTGCAAGGAGATCCAACCAGTCCATCCTAAAGGAAATCAGTCCTGCATATTCATTGGAAGAGCTGATGCTGAAGCTGAAGCTCCAGTGCTCTGGCCACCTGATGTGAAGAGCCGACTCATTGGAAAAGACCCTGATGCTGGAAAAGATTAAGGACAGGAGGAGAAGGATGAGATGAGATGAGATGGTTGGATGACATTAATGACTCAATGAGCATGAGTTTGAGCAAACTCAAGGAGATTATCCTCTGAATCTAATGATTTTTCTCAAATCCATTGAATTTATTTTTATATTATTTTAAAATGTTAAATGTCCATTTTTCAGCATTTTGTATTTCTTATGGCATTATTCATGATTATTTCTGTTCCAATCAGGCTTCATTTCTGAGATGACTTTCTAAGTTTTTTCTATGCATTTCCTGTCATATACCTTTCATATATTTGTTCAAATATATTTATTTTATTTATGACTTAAATTGTTCTTTCAGAGTTTGTATTATTTTTGTATTAATTTTACCACCACTTGAAATATTAAGATATGTTTAAAAACTGTTTATTGAGCAGGACTTTCTGTTAGACCTTTAGTTTTGGGGGGGATATTATTCTGGTTTTTATTTTTCTTTTATTTCTCTGTACTAATAGGGGGCTTCCCTGGTGGCTCGGTGGTAAAGAATCTGCCTGCCAATGCATTAGACACAGATTTGATGTCTGGGTCGGGAAGATCCCCAGGAGAAAGAAATGGCAACCCACTCTGGTATTCTTGCCTGGGAAATCCTGTGGACAGAGAGCCTGGTGGACTACAGTCCACTGGTTTGCAAAAGAGTTGGACACAGCTTAGCGACTAAGCAACAGCAATCTCTATGGAAATCAACCAAAAGTATTTATCAGTTGCTCATTTTTAAGTGAGATTAGTGTTCCTGTGTGTTTTTAGACACTATTTGCAAATATTCATATGGATATTACCTCTATCACTCTAGAGATTTTTTTCTCCTGTTATTTTCGTAAAATAATCAAACATTCACATGCATTTTGAAGGCATCGCTCCCTTTTTTCTCTGCGCCTTCTTTGTCTTCATTTTCATCATACTTCAACACTTTTTCCTCAATGTAGGGTCTTATCCTGATGTAAGCTTGGGTTTTTTACAACTTTTTTGTCTGTTTGTTTCTTAAATTTCACAGGGCTCAGACAGCTTCAGTCCTTTCTTCCAGCAGCCTCCTTTCAATCACTCGTAAACTTAGGCCTGAAAACTCCTTCTCAGTTTTGGATGCTCTTCTCAGTTTGAACTGGGACACTTGGCAGTGACTATCTTTTGTGGTTTGTGGATTCCTCAGGTCCCAGACCTGTAAGAGTTTTTTCTCTTTAGTTTCTTTTCTGCAGATTCTGATTTCATGTGAGTCTTGTAGATTTGACTCCACACATATACTTTGGAGTTCCTGAAACCATACCATTACTAGGTTTGTATATAGATATTTTCCTTGGTGTTTCCAGTTTTTCTGTATTAATGTTTGGTAGGATTGGGGTGGAGGTTTTATGCTGTTGTTGTTTTGGTGGTTTGATTGGTCAGTTAGTTTCTTTTAAATTAGGAGATTGGACGAGATTCATCAACCATTCGATTATTGCATCAATCTTTCCAGGATCTCAACCTGGCCTATTTTTGATAGTAAGTTCTCAGAGATGCTGGGCTGTTTGTATATAGCCAACTGTTTATTGTTTTTGAAAGTGATAAACTCTTCCAGTTTTATTTGAAGAATCACTTACTGTAATTAACTCTGAACATTTTTATCACTTTACAATAATAGAATTTCAACATCCAGTGCATATTAAATTGCCAAAAAATTTAAAGGATGAATTATTTATGTTTTTGGCATTTTTCCATTTGACCTTCTGTAAATCTAAATTTTGTATATGTATCCAGAATGTATTCATATACACAAAAGTTCTTAGTTTAACTGTGAGGCTAGCATAATCAAATTGTTATTACAAACGTATCATTCATAATGCATGAAGCAGGGACTAAGGCAAGTGTTAATGCTCAGCAATACCTTTAAGAGTCACAAACACACACACACACTTTCATAGGATGTAATCTCCAAAAATCTTTTCAACTATAATTATCTCATTTACAATTACTATCAGTGACAATGCATATGTTTTCATTTATTATATATTTTTAAATTGGAAAAGACTCTGATAATGGGAAAGATTGAGGGCAAGAGGAGAAGGAGACAACAGAGGATGAGGTGGTTGGATGGCATCACCGACTCAGTGGACATGAGCTTGAGCCAACTCTGGGAGATAGTGAAAGATGAGAAGCCTGGTGTGCTACAGTTTGTGGGATCACAAAGAGCCAGACACAACTTAGCAACTCAACAGCAACAAATGTGTATTCATGTTACAGACAAAACTAAAACCTAATATGAGAGTTCCATATCTGAAAGTTTATACTAATTACAATGCCATCCCATCAGATATTTAACCTTCTTCCATAACTAACTTTATTTTTATCTCTTACAATCAATTTACATAAAACCAAACATTTCTCTTTTACTCTGAACCAGTCCTATTAATATACATTAATACCACTATATATGCATTCACACTTATATATATGTTAGAGTAATTAAGCTTATCACAAAGAAATATCTAGTTTCTTAAAGTATTATCCAACCCAAACAATAATTAGTTGTTAATGCAACTTCTTCCTGCCTCTGCCCTGATGATCTGCATTCTAATCTCAAAACAGCAGTGGCAGGTCTCTTTAAAACTTTAAATCAAACCATATTTCTCTTTTATTCAAATCATCCAGTAGCCCCACACTTCACTCAGAGTAAAAGCAAACACTGTCTTTATTATCTTAATAGTAGTAATACTACAAGATCTACCCTTTCTTCATCTTTCTAATCTCATCTCCCAAGTCACTCATGTGGCCACCAATGCCAGCTTCATGGACATACAGCTTATGTCATTTTACAGGACTGTTTGCTCAAAGGGACCCCACACTGTAATTCTGCCTTGTAACCACCTTAAAATTCTTAACACTTTAATTTTACATAAATTATATAATTGGGTCTGCAGGTCATTTTAGTATTTCTTGAATATGCCAGTCATTACCACTGTTTTTAATAAGTTGTTCCCATTTTCTCAAGTGTTGCTCCCCTAGAAAATTGCATGACTGCCTTTATCACCACAGCTGTCAAACCTAATCTTAATACTCTGCTAAAAACCACAGCCATTCCATTATCATCAACCACGTTGAATTTCTGATTCCTTATTACCATACTTGACATTTTTCTTTTTTCTATAATCCCTACTGCCTTACAATTTCCTTATTTACTGTGGTTTTGTTTTATTTTGCTTTATTATATCCCTTCATTTTCTTGCCTGTAGACTTACACAAAGGCAGGATCTTTTGTTCACTAACATAGTGCAACCTCGAAGAAGCATGCTTGGTATAAGTAGGACTTTGGTAAACCTTTGTTAAAAAATCAATCAATTTAGTCCTCTTAACTAGGATTTATCCTTTGTAGTTTTACTCAGGTAGCCTTTGTAGTTTACTTTAGAATATATTATGCACAAATGCATACTCTATCATTGCAAAAAGTTTGCTGTTTGGGCCCCAGTTTCCTAAATATCATTTCCTTGATCAAAAGAATAACATCCATCTAGAAATTAAAGCACTTCTTTTGACTTGAAAAAACAGACAGATTTTTTATTAAGAACTTTGCAATATGCTTTTTAAGCTTTGTAACCTCTCCTAATGAGAATCAGAAGACAAGAACTCTAGACAGTTCAGTTCAGTTCAGTTCAATCGCTCAGTCATGTCCGACTCTTTGCGACCACATGAATCGCAGCACCCCAGGACTCCCTGTCCATCACCAACTCCTGGAATTTACTCAAACTCATGTCCATCGAGCTGGTGATGCCATCCAACCATCTCATCCCCTGCCGTCCCCTTCTCCTCCTGCCCCCAATCCCTCCCAGCATCAGGGCTTTTTCCAATGAGTCAACTCTTCGCATGAGGTGGCCAAAGTACTGGAGTTTCAACTTCGGCATGAGTCCTTCCAATGAACACACCGGACTAATCTCCTTTAGGATAGACTGGTTGGATCTCCTTGCAGTCCAAGGGACTCTCAAGAGTCTTCTCCAACACCATAGTTCAAAAGCATCAATTTTTCGGTGCTCAGCTTTCTTTATAGTCCGACTCTCACATCCATACATGACCACTGGAAAAACCATAGCCTTGACCAGACAGACCTTTGTTGGCAAAGTAATGTCTCTGCTTTTTAATATGCTATCTAGGTTGGTCATCACTTTCCTTCCAAGGAGTAAGCATCTTTTAATTTCATGGCTGCAGGCTGAACTCTAGACTAGACACATGATATTACTGCTTATGTAGCAATGCAAAAAAAAAAAAAAAAAATCACACTTTCACGAGGCCCTAGTTTCTTTATTTGTTATGTGAAAGTCAGTACAATACAAAGGTCAAAATGAACATCTGTGGAGTCAGTTTACTTAGGTTGTTTCCCTATTCTACCATTCCAGGTGTGGGATGTTGAGAAGTTATCTACTTTCTGTGCCTTGGTTTCCTCGTTAAATGCAAAGGGGGATAATAATAGAACTTTCTCAGAGCTGAAACTTTAAGGACTAAATGAATTCATCAGCATAGCACACTCCAAACAGGCAAATACTAAACACATGCTAAACAGGAATGTATGAGATGCTGTATAAATGTGTTAATATTATATGTAAAATGGGACTATCATTACTTATGTGCTGTGTACATCTTTGGTTCTTGTGAAACTCAAAAATAATACAGTGAAAGATGAAGAGCTTAAAATTTATGAAGAATCATATAAAACATATTGTATTGATTCAGTTTAATGACTATCATAAAATAATATTTCCTTAAAAGAATTGGCTTTAAAGTTAGACCTTCACTGTGTCTTATCCCTCTCTCTGCCTCCATCATGCTTGTCTCTGAGATGACAGGTGCGTTTTGTGGATGGTTATCTGGACATCAGAAACTTTGAGAATTTATCAAGCCTCTATGGCTCATGTAAAGTAGACCGTGATATAGATATGGTCTCTTTGAGAAATATGACAGAGGAGAAGGAGACTATTGTTTGGATTTAGATTCATAAATAAGCACAGCTTTACAGACAGCCGTTGGCTCCAGGTTATTTGAGCAATTCCATTTCTTAGAGCAAATTGGACTAGCACATAGAAGGGCAGGGGAGTGCTTGTTAGAACTGTTAGTAAAAAGGGTCATTTTAGTTATTGTTATACAGCAGTGTTGATTCAGACAATTTGATTTTTTAAAATGTTGCAGAAAAATATTACTTAGATCCCCCAGTTCTTCCTGTGAACTTCTAGTTTGTATTATCAAGCATCTGATTACAATTCAGTCACATGCTTTCTTTGGCTCTAAACTAATAATTTTTTTCACTCAATCAGAGTCCTATGAGAACACTGACTAATAATTGAGCAGAGAATTAAGAGAAAAAGCATCACTTACTCTATTCAGCAAAGAATTTATCCTGTAACTCTGCAGGACTACACAACTGACATGTAAAGTAATAGAACAAAGAGCCAAAATGCAATTTTATCAAGAGCTCACATTTCCAAAATAGGTTTGATAACACTTAGAAGCATTCTTTATTTCCTAGGGACCCAGATATGTTCCTATTTGCCAAATAACCATCTGGAAAGAATGAGTGCTAGGGAAATCAGATGCTAACTCTAAGGCCAGCTTAAGTCACAGTTGTGGGATAGTTAATATGTGATTGGTTCTGAGCAGATAATTTACCTGGTAAACTATTAAACTATGAAATTGTTCAGATACATGTAAATAAATCCAGATTTCACAAATGAAGACCAAATAAAGCAGAGATTTAAATCATAAATAAACCCAGAACAAATAATACAGTTCTTTTGGTGTACCAGGATTTGGCATCCCCCTAAAGACCAAAGAACATACACTTGCCTTAAATATGCCTTCATTTAATGTTATGGATAACATGTAGCCTAGTTGTTAAGATAGTTTTGTCTTTACCATTAGCTAGGTAAATGTCATTGGAGAACTTAACTTTTTAAAATTTCAGTTATCTGTAGAATAAAAGTGATTTTATTTTGTCTATATAAAATGGACTAGGGATCTCATTCTAAATTTGTCATAAGAAATTTATTTTGGAAAAATTAATCACTTATTTGGAAATAAAGAAGAAAGAAAAATTTTGAGGTAATTTGGTGAAAATTTTAGATGTGCATGCTCGTGTTCAGTCACTCAGTCATGTCCAACTCTTTGTGACACCATGGACTGTGATGCACCAGGCTCCTCTGTCCATGAAATTTTCCAGGCAAAAATACTGAAGTGAGTTTTATATTATATTGTGCAATATAAGATATTCAATTATATTATGTCAATAAAATTGGAAATTAAAAAAAAATATGTTTATATAAGAAAAGTATGTAATCGCCTGATAACAATTATCAATAAGCAAATAAGCATCTCCCCCATGAAAAATACAAAAAATTGAGTGAAGTAAAACAAAAACCAATATGCTAAAGGTTTTGGAGGCAATAGAAAAAAACGTTAAAAGATGCAAATATAGTTCAGTTCAGTCCAGTCCAGTCACTCAGTTGTGTCCGACTCTTTGTGACCACATGAATCGCAGCACACCAGGCCTCCCTGTCCATCACCATCTCCCAGAATTTACTCAAACTCGTGTCCATTGAGTCGGTGATACCATCCGGCCATCTCATCCTCTATCGTCCCCCTTCTCCCCCTGACCCCAATCCCTCCCAGCATCAGGGTCTTTTCCAATGAGTCAGCTCTTCGCATCAGGTGGCCAAAGTACTGGAGTTTCAGCTTCAGCATCAGTCCTTCCAATGAACACCCAGGACAGATCTCCTTTAGGATGGACTGGTTGGATCTCCTTACAGTCCAAGGGACTCTCAAGAGTCTTCTCCAACACCAAGGTTCAAAAGCATCAATATTTTGGTATTCAGCTTTCTTCACAGTCCAACTCTCACACCCATACATGACCACTGGAAAAACCATAGCTTCGACTAGACGGACCTTTGTTGGCAAAGCAATGTCTCTGCTTTTTAACATGCTATCTAGTTTGGTCATAACTTTCCTTCCAAGGAGTAAGCGTCTTTTAATTTCATGGCTGCAGTCACCATCTGCAGTGATTTTGGAGCCCCCCAAAATAAAGTCTGACACTGTTTCCACTGTTTCCCCATCTATTTCCCATGAGGTGATGGGACCAGATGCCATGATCTTCGTTTTCTGAATGTTAAACTTTAAGCCAACTTTTTCATTCTCCTCTTTCACTTTCATCAAGAGGCTTTTTGGTTCCTCTTCACTTTCTGCCATAAGGGTGGTGTCATCTGTGTATCTGAGGTTATTTATATTTCTCCTGGTAATCTTGATTCCAGCTTGTGCTTCCTCCAGCCCAGCATTTCTCATGATGTACTCTGCATATAAGTCAAATAAGCAGGGTGACAACATACAGCCCTGATATGCTCCTTTTCCTATTTGGAACCAGTCTGTTTTCCATGTCCAGTTCTAACTGTTGCTTCCTGACCTGCATACAGGTTTCTCAAGAGGCAGGTCAGGTGGTCTGGTATGCCCATCTCTTTCAGAATTTTCCACAGTTGATTGTGATCCACACAGTCAAAGGCTTTGGTGTAGTCAATAAGACAGAAATAGATGTTTTTCTGGAACTCTCTTGCTTTTTTGATGATCCAGCAGATATTGGCAATTTGATCTCTGGTTCCTCTGCCTTTTCTAAAACCAGCTTGAACATCTGGAAGTTCTCAGTTCACATATTGCTGAAACCTGGCTTGGAGAATTTTGAGCATTACTTTACTCGTGTGTGAGATGAGTGCAGTTGTGCAGTAGTTTGAGCATTCTTTGGGATTGCCTTTCTTAGGGATTGGAATGAAAACTGACTTTTTCCAGTCCTGTGGCCACTGCTGAGTTTTCCAAATCTGCTGGCATATTGAGTGCAGCACTTTCACAGCATAATCTTTCAGGATTTGAAATAGCTCAACTGGAATTCCATCACATCCCCTAGCTTTGTTTGTAGTGATGCTTTCTAAAGTCCACCTGACTTCACATTCCAGGATGTCTGGCTCTAGGTGAGTAATCACACCATTGTGATTATCTGGGTCATGAAGATCTTTTTTGTACAGTTCTGTGTATTCTTGCCACCTCTTCTTAATATTTTCTGCTTCTGTTAGGTGCATACCATTTGTGTACTTTATGGAACCCATCTTTGTGTGAAATATTCCCTTGATATCTCTCATTTTCTTGAAGAGATCTCTAGTCTTTTCCATTCTGGTGTTTTCCTCTATTTCTTTGCATTGATTGCTGAGGAAGGCTTTCTCATCTCTCCTGGCTATTCTTTGGAACTCTGCATTCAAATGGGAATTATCTTTCCTTTTCTCCTTTGCTTTTGACTTCTCTTCTTTTCACAGCTATTTTTAAGGCCTTCTCAGACAACCATTTTGCCTTTTTGCATTTGTTTTCCACGGAGATGGTCTTGATCCTTGTCTCCTGTACAATGTCACAAACCTCCATCCATAGTTCATCAGGTTCTCTGTCTATCAGATCTAGTCCCTTAAATCTATTTCTCACTTCCACTGTGTAGTCATAAGGGATTTGATTTAGGTCATACCTTTATTGTCTTGTGGTTTTCCCTACTTTCTTCAGTTTAAGTCTGAATTTGGCAATAAGGAGTTCATGATCTGAGCCATAGTCACCTCCCGGTGTTGTTTTTGCTGACTGCATAGAGCTTCTCCATCTTTGGCTGCAAAGAATATAATCTATCTGATTTCAGTGTCGACCATCTGGTGATGTCCATAGACAAGCATAAATAAATAAAGAGAGCAAGGAGCAGTTAAGACTTTGGACCATAACAGCAAAGTAATAATGCTGACTCAAAAGTTATCCCACTCAAGTCTCCATGTCTATATGTTCCACGTGTGAGTCTGAGGTCAAAGCCTTGCATAATTGTGTGTCCTATACCTTCTACATATCTTACCATATGAGCTTTGGCTAGGAGAGAAAACTAGTTAAGGATTCAGAATCCTCATAAGTCTCAGAAGATATATAAAATATATCACATACTGTGATTTAGCTTGATTTACAGTAGTAGAAGTTTAGAGAGGAAAAGGTCATTGTAGGATGCTGTGGTTTAGCTTAAGTAATTAACCTACTTATGGGAAGTTGTTTCATATCAGAACAATCTCATTTATTATAAATACTGAATCTTGGAAATGTCACTTACTAACTCTATGATATAAATGAGTCATATGGAATACCAGGCTGAAAATTTAAACAAATCATTTCAGGATAATTATCCATTATGACTTGCCGGTGAACTTTCTTATTATGAAATGAAACTAACTGAAGACATAATCACTGATTATTAATCTAACATAATAATTATTCAATAAGTGAGTAGAAGGATATTGATGAAAGAAAGTCCATTTGCCACTAACTATAGTGATCTTTCATGGCACTTTTAGCCTCTTTCATAAATTTTTTTTTAAGATATCATATTTTACTTAAACTCAAGTATGTAGATAATGACAGTTTAGAGGCTTATGAAATCCCTGAATAGTTTATGTGTCTACCCAAAAGTGCTTTGGGGCCAAGATGTACTTTAGGTTGACATTCTATGTAATCATTTATATTATAATGAAATGGGTCTACAAGGTATGTAGCAGATCAGGAAAAAATTGATTTTTTTAAAAGAATAACATCTTTTTATACCTTCCTATGCCCTTACCCTCTCAGGCTACACAGTCTGTCAAAGCAATGCATAGTTTCTACCTCCTGCTATGCTATGCTCAGTGGGTGCTGAGTAAGGTCAGAAAACTGAACAAATAAGAACAAAAGAATGAAAGCAGAACATTTTTATTTAAAAAAAAAGAAAATTATTTGGAAGAAATGGAAAAACAAGTATGGTTCATTTATGGAAGTACTTTGCAAGGCATGTTTCATGTGACATTAATTTTATGAAATACCTTTATCTTGCTACAATCAATAAAAAAAAGTGCTATATTCACATATGTGTGGAAAATCTGCATATTATAGCAGATTCTAAGACATATTTGCATATCCAGTCTTCTAAGACATAAAAAGAAGAAACTCATTTAAATTTGGTTAGCTATATGATACTTGAATGTGTTTGATTACAGAGGTCTTTCTAGCATCTGATTCCTTTTAAGCAGCTTCTCAAATCAGGGTTCTGAGTATCATACCTTGGGAAAACATGGTTTGGGTTAGATAGCCAAGTGTTGATTATTCCCTCCCAAGGAGCATTAAAAGGGCAAAATATATTCTGAAGATAAACATTGCATATTTGGCTTTTTCATGGATATTTGTTCTATTTAGAAAATTAAAAATAGTTATCTATGAGTTCCTCCCACTAAAATTGGGACTCTTGTCACTCTAGATGGCTAGATGCTACTTTTATCCCTTGAATCTACATTAAAAATTAATGGCAGGACACTGAAATACAAGATTTTTTTTTCTCTACAACATATACAGACAAGTAGAGTATAACTACTACCTCACTGCTCTCAGCTTTTGTAGGTGTTGCAACCTTGTGACCAAGAGAAAGAACCACAGCTCACTTAGAGAAGAAGTCCAACAGAATTCCACTGCTAAAGCCAAATATCTGTGAATTTAACCAGTCAAACTTATCAAGAGTGGAGGGAGGTGTTTTGACACTCATTCATTTTTCAGAGCAGAAGTGTGTCCTCAAGTCGTAAATTTCAGATCTCATTGGAAAAGAAGATAAAGGTTTTTCTCAATTCCCTGCATAGAAATAAAAAAAGCAATCTAACATAATTTCTAAACAAAGAAAGCATCTATTTTTACAGATGCTTTGTGTCCTCTCTTCATTCAGATATGGTGTCTGTTTTCAGAAAGGGATGCATTGATCCTGGTGTGTAATACATATCATTGTAGACCTTTAACACCATCTTCTTCACATGTATCCATGCAGGTAGCTGCATTTTACTTTTAAATGCAATATAAAAAGTATACCCATTTTACCATTTCTCTTTTCAGGCAAGTATTCAGTTGTAACCAAAGTGATCCTGTATATTAACACTGAAATAGAATCATTATGTTTGATGACAAGACAATTTTTTTGATTTCTCATTTGATCATATTTGTTGTTGTTGTTTAGTAACCAAGTTGTGTCTGACCCTTTTGCGAACTTATAGACTATAGCCACCAGACTCCACTGTCCATGGGATTTCCCAGGCAAATTTACTGAAATGGGCTGCTATTTCCTACTCCGGGGAACTTCCCAACCCAGGGATTGAACCCATGTCTCTGAGTCTCCTGCATTATGGGCGGATTCTTTACCACTGAGTCATGGGGAAAGTCCCTCATCATATTACATCAACTCAACAGCTCAGTCCCTCGCAGGCATCATTAAGGCAACCTCCGAGACTCTAGACACCAGTCCCTGATTCTGACTATCATTCTTTCCTGATTTATTTAACTTCATGGTCACTTCTACCCTGACTTTCCAACCTTTGAGATACATTTGTATCATAAGTTAAGATTAACCAAGGGCTGTATGATCAGAAGGCATTTTGAATATCAACTTCCTATTTCTGAAAAATCTACACAATGAGACTCAGAATAAAATTTGTGGTAAGGAAAAACCTCTATGTCAGTTTATTCCATCATCCTCTCATATCCTTTCTTGGTTGCACTGAAGAGGCTCAAAGTCAATCCTGGAATTATAATTCAGAGGTCAGAGATCAGAGATGTCCGGAACAGGAACAGACTGGGCAATCTAGTTGGTTAACCTCTCAGCAGCTAGAAACTTACCTTGACAAGTATGTAAACAAAACAAAAACAACATACTTCTCTACAAAGTATATTTTTGTTGAACTGTCATAAATTTTTTTTAGGAGAGAAAGATAGCTGATTTGGGTTGCTTATTGTCATTGTTTTGAAAATTTCAGCCTCTAGGTCTCATTAAAAGATCTCTCAAGTTGACTCAGACTAGGCCTATTTGTTTGATTATGTCTTTTTCAGTGTGAGCTGAAATTTTCCTAATTTTTAGTGATTTAGCTTATGGTGACAGACTCTACTGGGGTGTTCAAAAAGTTTCCACAAACACTGTGAGGTAGACTGCCACTCTGCCTCCAAGAAATGTGGATGCTGCCTTTGAAATTCCATATCAGAATGATCCATGACTGCAAGGAATCCATTCTTAAGGTTAATGTTACAGCTCCTGCCAGACTACTTTGCTTAATGAGTGGTGAAGGATCTTTCATCTCTGACGAGTTTTTTAGAGTCTAATTCCCACCCAGTGTTCTGCTTTACCTTGGAGCATGAACATATTTCCATGACTCTCAGCTTTTAACTGACAGAGAAGGTGTTTCCAACACATTTTCCTCAACTGTTCTCAGTCATATTTGCCTGGTGAAGTCTAGTTAATCCTTCCTCTCAGTTAGAAGTTTGAAATTCAAAGGCAGAGTATCTTGACCTAATGTCATGTGAAATGAGAATACAGTTGGTCTCTTATCTTTGCTACTCAAATTATTTCAGAAGAAAGTTCAGCCTATATAGATAGAATGATAGAATTAACTTTAAGAACTGCCTATATTTAAATAACATAGTTGTCAGTCTTTAAAAAATTACCCAGAACACAGAAGTAGTTTTTAGACAAAAGGTAACAGTGATGTTTTTCTACAGAATGTTGAAAATGTTCTTAGTATGCATTAAATGACCAAGTGCCACATTGCAGCTGCTTTTGAATGAAAAATAATAAACCCTGTGACTTGCTGGTCTTATGACAGCTGTGTGTCCCAACTTTCTTTCAGAAAAGTGTTACTGGAGGATCAGAGAACTCTCCGTAGTTTGGTTGCTAGTTATCTGAATATACACACAACAGAAGGTAGTTTTCAACCACACTTTTCCTCCTATCTTCCCCCTGAGAATTGTCTTGAAGTTGTTTAGTTAAAAGCTTAAATGGTAAAGGAACTAGAAATGGTATTTAGGATTCTGTAAGGGAAGAAAGAATTGAGGGCCAGCCCCTGTGCATAGACTGCTGTGACATATAAACACAATTATGGTCTCAAACTGACTGCTGAGAATCCATGAACCAGGAGTAGACTGTGGAAAGAGTTGGTGCCCTTTCACTGAGAGAGCCTTGGTTCCTCTGCTACATTCATAGACAGTTCAGATTGAACAAAGAAAGACAAACATGCCCACTGAATGTGTAACCAGTTCAAAGGAAGAAAGGTTAATTAATAGCAGAGATGGTAAGGTCACAATGAAATCCAAGAAAAAGACATTCTAAGGGCACCATTGAAAGGCAGAGCATAAAAAGATCATAAAGGGCAACAGGCAAGCAGAGTGGAGAAGAAGTCGGATTTCGTTATAGTGCAGGGTTTAAATTTTTAAAGGGCTACTAGGATATGACCACAAAATTGTGAACCCGAGTTCACATTTTCCCCAAAGGATTATGTTACTGAATTGGGGACAAAATTTTTTATAATATCTTATTTTATCAACTGTTTCATGTTCAAATGGGCTCTGAAAATTGGTGGCTAATAGTATTATAATTGTTCTCTTCTTTTGCAAATTCTCAATTCACAGTGTGTTCATTTGTTTATTATTATATTAGTATTTTCTTACTTATTCTCTGAGGAATTTAAACTTTAATGATATAAATAATGTTTATCTTAAATATTTTGAACCAGAGCTATTTGATTTTTAATTGTGGCTTTCATATACTTGGAGTTGTGATTATTTTTGCTGGAAATCTATGAACATTCTCCTTTGGAACACCTACCATTGCTTTCAAATTCAGACAATTCCCCTACCTTATTTTATTTATACCTTTATAGTATATGACACAGTTAGTTTTATACAGAATCTAATTATGATGGAATCAAGATTGCTGGAAGAAATATCAATAACCTCAGATATGCAGAGGACACCACCCTTATGGCAGAAAGAAAAGAAGAGCTATAGCGCCTCTTGAAGAAAGTAAAAGAAGAGAGTGAAAAAGTTGGTGTAAAACTCCACATTCAGAAAGCTAAGATCATGGCTTCTGGTCCCATCATTTCATGGCAAATAGATGAGGGAAAATTGGAAAAAGTGAGAGACTTTATTTTGGGGGGCCCCAAAATCACTGCAGATGGTGATTGCAGCCATGAAATTAAAATATGCTTGTTTCCTGGAAGAAAACTTATGGCCAAACTAGATATCATATTAAAAAGCAGAGCCATTACTTTGCCAACAAAGGTCTGTCTAGTCAAAGCTATGGTTTTTCCAGTGGTCATGTGTGGATGTGAGAGTTGGACTATAAAGAAAACTGAGCACTAAAGAAATGATGTTTTGAACTGTGGTGTAGGAGAAGACTCTTGAGAATACCTTGGACTGTGAGGAGATCCAACCAGCCCATCCTAAAGGAACTCAGTCCTGAATATTCATTGGAAGGACTGATGCTGAAGCTGAAACTCCAATACTTTGGCCACCTGATGCGAAAAACTGACTCATTTGAAAAAAACTATGATGCTGGGAGTGATTGAAGGTGGGAGGAGAAGGGAATGACAGAGGATGAGATGGTTGGATGGTATCACTGACTCAATGAACATGAGTTTGAGTAAGCTCTGGGAGTTGGTAATGGACAGGGAGGCCTGGCATGCTTCAGTCCATGGGATCACAAGGAGTCAGACACAACTGAGTGGCTGAACTGAATTATGATGTTATTGGAGCATCATCTTAAATTTCCTCATTTGTGTTTGCCTCTGTCTTAACTGGAAACTGGATAGTAAACAAATAAAACAGTTTATTTGTTCCCTTATTTTTTTTCTTTTTATCACATAATGGAGAAAAATGATAGAGGAAATGATACTGCCTATTTTAGTAAGCATGGTTTAAAAGTACCTTTTGAGTAACAAGTTAATAATACAGTAGACTTCTTCAGGGCAATAATTTCTTCAAAGCCATTATAAGCACTGTACCTTTTAACATTACACTTCACAGAAAGAACAGAAGAAATGATGGCACCTGCTCTACTAAGCAAGAACTTGAGAATAAGAATACATGTAAATCCATGGCTGATTCATGTCAATGTATGGCAAAAACCACTACAATATTGTAAAGTAATTCACCTCCAACTAATTAAAAAAAATGGGGAAAAAAAGAAATTATCAAAATGATATAATTTTTCTTTTCCACATAACACATATAGTAAAGCACTATTGGGACATACAGAGTCAAAGGAAATCTCTAAGACTATTTAACATTATTACATATCTATTAATTATGTATTTGAAAACTACATTGTGCTTTTTAAATATAAAATATCTAACATTTATAATATACAGATATTATCTGTGGAATCACATTTATAATAATAAGAGATTTTGTTTTGTTCCTCACAAAAATAAAGTGATAAACTGTAAGTTATTGAAACTTTTAAAAAGTCTTGAAAGGGTGAGTACAAGCATGTTTCACTTAATATAGACACTGGAGTAGGATTTGTTTGGATGGGAACAGAGTCTGTTCTGATGCAGTTTCCTTGGCATTCTGTTTACGTTGACTATCTACAGGAGCATGAGGGCACAGATGATGAGTTAATATAGAATTATGTTTTTCATAATTATCTGCTTAATAAGCATTGAAGAATCAATTTAATTAAAAGAGTAACAGGTATAACAGCAAAAATATTATCTGAGAACTCAGTCAAGGCTTTGGATTGAGACATGCTGGTTGACTAAACAGCTATTAAATTAAAAACAAGAATCACACATATACAGTAACAGAAAATAATGATAATAATAGTAATAATAATAATGATAATGATAAGTACATCTAGAATGAACCAAACATTGCTTTGAGCACTTTGAAAATGAAAGTGTTAGTTGCTCAGTCGTGTCTGACTCTGCGATCCCATGAACTGTAGCCCCCAGGCTCCTCCGTCCATGGTATTCTCCAGGCAAGAGTGCTGGAGTGGGTTGCCATTTCCTTCTCCAGGGGATCTTCCTGACCCAGGGATTGAACCCGGGTCTCTAGTATTGCAAGCTGGTTCTTTACCATCTGAGCTGCCAGGGAAGCCCTTGAGCACTTTAACTACACTTTAACCTTCTCAGCTTCATTTAATCTTCATGAAAACTTTATAATGGAGGTATTAACAATATCTTCCACACCTTTTTATTTAGTTGTTTTTAAGAATAAAATGTCAAAGTTAAAGAGATGATATGAAGCATAATAACCATAACAGAAACTAAAGTGAAAACAAACAAAAAAATATATGAATCCAATTCTATCTGGTTTTACTATTGCTATACAGGTATTTAGCAAGGGCTTCCCAGGTGACTCAGTGGTAAAAACTCACCTGCCAATGCAAGAGTTGCAGATTCACTTACTGGGTCAGGAAAATCTCCTGGAGAAGGAAATGGCAACCCAAGCCACTCCAATATTCTTGCCTAGGAAATCTCATGGACAGAGGGGCCTGGGGAGCCACAGTCCATGGAGTGGCAGAAGAATTGGACATGACTGAGTGAATAAAGAACAACAAAATCACGTATACAACACTTTTAAAAACATTTTATTTTTTCATAATATGTGGTAAAATTATATTTTTAAAAAACAAGGGAATAATCTCATGATTCACAACAGTGGTTTCCAATAGCAGGAAGGAAACACATAGAGAGTAACTAATTTGCAGTGTTGGCTTCTGAAGTTGGGTGGCAGATTCATGAGTGTTGATTCTATGTCTATTACCAAAATGTGACATTTATTATATACATATATAGAGAGAGACAGACAGAGTGTGTGCTAATAATAAATAGTAAAACAATCAAAAGTTTCTACAAAATTTTCTTAATTTAAAAATTCCATTTAGATAACATAAGTCAGTGAAGTCTCTCAGTCGTGTCCGAATCTATAAGGGATATTCTTCAAGAGATAGTAATATCAGACTGCCTTACCCGCCTCCTGAGAAATCTGTATGCAGGTTAAAAAGCAACAGTAAGAACTGGACGTAGAAAAACAGACTGGTTTCGAATCAGAAAAGGAGTATGTCAAGGCTATATATTGTCACCCTACTTATTTAACTTATATACAGAATACATCATGTGAAATACCAGGCTGGATGAAGCACAGCTGGAATCAAGATTGCCTGGAGAAATATGAATAACCTCAGATATGCAGATGACACCACCCTTATGGCAGAAAGCAAAAAACTAAAGAGCGTCTTGATGAAAGTGAAAGAGCGGAGTGAAATAGTTGGCTTAAAACACAATATTCAGAAAACCAAGATCATGGCATCCGATCCCTTCACTTCATGGCAAAAGATGGGGAAACAATGGAAACAGTGAGAGAATTTACATTTGGGGGGCTCCAAAATCACTGCAGAGGATGACTGCAGCCATGAAATTAAAAGACACTTACTCCTTGGAAGAAAAGATATAACCAACCTAGACAGCATATTAAAAAGCAGAGATATTATTTTACCAACAAAAGTCCATCTAGTCAAAGCTATGGTTTCTCCAGTACTCATACATGGATGTGATAGTTGGAGTATAAAGAAAGCTGAGCACTGAAGAATTTTGAACTGTGGTGTTGGAGAAGACTCTTGAGAATCCCTTGGACTGCAAAGAGATCCAACCAGTCCATCTTAAAGGAAATTAGTCCTGAATATTCATTGCAAGGACTGATATTGAAGCTGAAACTCCAATACTTTGGCCACCTGATGCGAAGAACTGACTCATTTGAAAAGACTCTGACACTGGGAATGATTGAAGGTGGGAGGAGAAGGGAACGACAGAGGATGAGATGGTTGGACGGCATCACCAACTCGATGGACATGAGTTTGAGCAAGCTCCAGGAGTTGACGATGGACAGGGAAGCCCAGCATGCTGCAGTCCATGGGGTTTCAGAATCAGACATGACTAAGCAAATGAACTGAACTGAACTGAAGGGTATATTTTATGTATACCAACTGGGTCTTTCTGGAATTTGTATTCGAAATTCTGGGCTTTTAGAGAGCAAAAGAGATAAGCATTATTCTTTCCAGAAAGTTGCTTTAGTCAGGCTTATTTATGACCTTATTGAAAAATACCATGACTAACAAATTCTGTAGAAAGTATATGATTTAACACAGAATTTAGTTTTTCTTTTTACCGTCAGTTCAGTTCAGTCACTCAATTGGGTCTGACTCTTTGTGACTCCATGGACTGCAGCATGTCAAGAGGCTCTTTAGTTCTTCTTCACTTTCTCCATAAGGGAGGTGTCATCTGTATATCTGAGGTTATTGATATTTCTCCCAGCAGTCTTGATTCCAGCTTGTGCTTCCTCCAGCCCAGCATTTCTCATGATGTACTCTGCATATAAGTTAAATAAGCAGGGTGACAATATACAGCCTTGACGTACTCCTTTTCCTATTTGGAATCTGTCTGTTGGTCCATGTCTAGTTCTAACTGTTGCTTCCTGACCTGCATACAGGTTTCTCAAGGTCAGGTGGCCTGGTATTCCCATTTCTTTAAGAATTTTCCACAGTTTGTTGTGATCCACACAGTCAAAGGCTTTGGCATAGTCCATAAAGCAGAAATAGATGTTTTTCTGGAACTCTCTTGCTTTTTCGATGACCTTCTTACCATACCAAATGCTAAAAAGGGCTCTGCCTATATAACCCCAGTGGCTCAGTTCTGAAGAATCTTCCAGCACTGGTGGAGACACAGGAGATGTGGGTTCAATCCCTGGGTCAGGAAGATCTCCTCCAGGAAGGCAAGACAACTCTCTCCAGTAATCTTGCCTGCAGAATCCCATGGACAGTGGAGCCTGGCGGCCTACAGTCCATAGCATCGCAGATAGTCAGACATGACTGAAGCGACTGAGCACTCATAACATCTTACTCACTTTTTCCATGAGTTCTTAGTTTTGAAATGTTCATTGAATTGACATAACATACGATACAACTAATAGTACCCCCCCCGCAGACTTCAAGTGGACTGTTTTGTCATTCAGGCACAAAGACACCCACACACTCATAAATGGCAGCCCTGTTCTAACACAGGACAAAAGCAGACGCTGGTGTGTAAGGAAAAAGCATTTGATACATTACATCATAGTGGGTTTGCTCCATAAACTCTTGCTAGTTTATGGAGACAAATATGGTATATAGTGTACCCAACATTAATGGAACAGTTACATACACAAATATGAAAGAATATTTAGCTGTTCATCTTCACTATCTTGTAGCAAGCTGTCAAGTCTCATGAATAGAGATTTTATTGACTTATAATCAATATAAATGTACAACATTTATATTGTATGACATTATAATATAAATGTATAACATTTTCATCTAAAAGATGAAAAAGTCCTTATATTTCACTATTAGCTATATTCATCTCATATATTTATGTCTTAAATCTAAATATAAAACACTTTTTTTTAAAGAGATCCTAAAACAAACTAATTGGTACGTGCTTAAATGTAAAATGAAGCCAAAATAAATGATAAACTTAACTTTATATTAAAGAAGTTTAAATTTCCCACTAGATAGCTTAAAAAACTTTGTAAGTTGTTTTCTATACACATTTTAGAATACTTAAAAAATATTATATGCACTTATACCAATTTAATTTTCCAGGTAAACTCCGGGAGCTGGTGATAGACAGGGAGGCCTGGCATACTGCGATTCATGGGGTCACAAAGAGTCGGACATGACTGAAATGAACTGAACTGAATTTTCCAGGAATTCCTCAAGAAAGCAAAATAATTTTATAGATATAGTTTTATTACTATAAATCATTTGCTAAATTTATGATGTTGAAAGTAAACAAAATTGTCATCTCAATAAAAGTACTGAACTCTATTAGACTCAGATTTATGTACTGAGAAACAACACTCCCCTTTCCATGACTTGCACTTTCAATCTGACTTTTTATAAAAAGCCAGGTTTTAATAGAAAACTCAAAGAGAGAACACATTGCCTTGTGTTTCGTAAGTAATTCAAATTTTCACACTTTACATTTTTGCATCTTGTGAACTTTCAGATTCCAAATATAAGCCCCTTCATAATGTTTTATAACATCCCTAAAACTACTGACAATGTAAAAGCATTAATCATTTACATGTTGTGAAATTTGTTACCTTCTTTTAGCCTTTTTGCATCAGGAAATTTTGTGGCCCACTGTTTCTAATTTTCTAAGTAATCAATATATGTTTTTAGTTTTAAACACTGCCGCCCTGTTCTCATTTTTAACTTATTCTTATGACCAAAACAAAGCAGAGTTTTCCACATCTCTTTAACTGCCTTGAAAATGTGCTTGAAAATGCAATGCATATGTCTTTTTCCTCCCTAAGATGTTTCTTCAGAATAACATAGCATAGAATGAAGTTGACTTTTCCTATAGAGCTACACTGTCCAATAGGGTAAGCTACATTTACTAAATTTATTTTAAATTTATTAAAATTAAATGAAAGTTAAAATTTAGTTCCTCAGGGCTCTTAGGAATACTTTAAGGGCTCAATACCAATATATGGCTCATGGTTACCATATTATGCAGGAAGATTTTAACTACATTAAAATGACAAAAAAAGAGAACCATGTAAATATATATTTATATTATTAAATATATGTAAAATATTAAATGTATATTTCTTTTCTTCCTAAGGGAATTATTATTGTGTGTGCCATATGAAATTTTGAGACTGTGCCCCCAAGAGAAAAATGAGGAAAAACCTAGAAAGCTTGAAATTATCATAATCAACAAAAGCCACCAATAGGGAGATTAAAGAATCAAAAGGTTCTTCAAAAACTGCAGACTTCTGAGCATCAGAGCACAAAGATGCTTCAGTCTGTGTCATCCACAGAAGCTAAGTGTATTCCAAAAATGGAATGACTGAAGAGAAACATAGGAGATTTTACATTTTAGAACATTTGTTGTTGTTTAGTCACTAAGTCCTGTCTGAAACTTTGTGACCCCATGGACTGCAACTTGCCGGGCTTCCCTGTCCTTTGCTATCTTCTGGAGTTCACTCCAATTCATGTCCATTGAGTTGGTGATGCTATCCAACCATCTCACCCTCTGCTTCCCTCTTTTCTTTTTGTCTTTTATCTTTTCCAGTATCAGAGTCTTTTCCAGTCAATCAGCTCTTTCACATCAGGTGGCCAAATACTAGAGCTTCAGTTTCAGCATCAGTCTTTCCAATGAATATTCAGTGTTGATTTCCTTTAGAATTGACTGATTTGATCTTGCTGTCCAAGGGACTCTCAAGAGTCTTCTCCAGCATCACAGTTTGAAAGCATCAGTTCTTTGGCACTCAGCCTTTTTATGGTCCAACTTTCACATCCATATATGACTATTGGAAAAACCATAACTTTGACTATACGGACCTTTGTTGGCAAAGTAATGTTTCTGCTTTTTAATATGCTGTCTAGGTTTGTCATAGCTTTCTCTCCAAGGATTAAGCATCTTTTAATTCCATGACTGCAGTCACTGTCCACAATGCTTTTGGAACCCAAGAAAATAAAATCTGTCACTGCTTCTAATTTTTCTGCTGCTTTTTCCCATGAAGTGATGGGACTGGATGCCATGATCTTAGTTTTCTGAATGCTGAGTTTTAAACCAGCTTTTTCACTCCTCTTTCACCCTCATCAAGAGACTCTTTATATCCTCTTCACTATCTGCCATTAGAGTGGTATCATCTTCATATCTGAGGTCATCAATATTTCTCCTGGCAATCTTGATTCCAGCTTGTGATTCAAGAAGCCCAGCATTTCACATGATGTACTCTACATATAAGTTAAATAAACAGGCTGACAATATGCAGCCTTGTTGTATTCCTTTTCCAGTTCTGAACCACATTATATTTATATCCTGCCTGTCAACTTCTCCATCACCCAGAAACACCCAAAAGACTTTCCTTTGCCTCCTTACCCAGAAAGTTAAGAAATCTGGAATTAAAGGCACAAAAGCAGAGTTTCCTACTACAAATAGGGCACAAAACAGAATAATATTTTAACCATTTTTTTTTTTTTTTGCTATGGAAAAAGAAAACTGTACCATTAATTTCTTAATGGGTTATTCTGTACATATTAAATTATTTTAAAAAAATTACTCTGACACCTTATATAATAATTTTTGTTTTAACTCTACACTGAAACCACACAGGTGTTTGCTTGGTGAAGGACAGGGAAAATGAATGTGAAATTGTTTACTGTTCAGTGAAATATATATTAATAGACATTCCCATGGCTACCACAAAATAAAGTGTGTTGTTCATAAAAGCCTAGAATCAGTGAGTTTTTATTCACAGCTAATATGATGACTATCAAAGCTTAGAGTTTATCCACACAGTCACACAAAATTGATCCTCAATTTTATGTTTATATTAGCACATCACTTTGTGGCTGTATATTCATAAGATAGAAACTTTTATACACCTTTGAGGAATTTTTTGTTTGTTTGTTTTTGACTGCATTACACAGCTTGCAGGATTTTAATTCCCAGGCCTCTGGCAGTGGAAGCACAGAATCCTAACCACTGGTTCCCTAGGGAATTCCCTAGAGGATTGGTTTTGTTCTTTTGTAATTTCCATAGTTTTTCTTCACAGCTCCCACCCTCTTTCACTCTTGTATTATAGGAAAGTTCTAATTTTGTGAGTAGACTAGCTGAGATCCATTACAGTACATAAAATGGCCCTTATTCTTTTTCTTTTTTTTAATTTTGAGAACTACAGACAAGGCTATCTACATTATAGAACAATTATGAAGCTGCCAGAGCTCCACCCCTCCCCTCTCCTATGCAGGACTTCACATATTTGTTAATGGTGTGTGCTCAGTCATGAGCAACTCTTTGCGACCCCATGGACTGTAGCCCACCAGGCTCCTCGGTCCATGGGGTTCTCCAGGCAAGAGTACTGGAGTGGGTTGCCATGCTCTTTTCTGGGGGATCTTCCCAACTCCAGTACTGAACTCTAGTCTCCTAGGTCTCCTGAATTGGCAGGCAGATTCTTTACCACTGAGCCACTGGGCCCTGTTAAAAGTTAAAGGTAGCCAAACTAGCATCTCACCATTCCTCACACTAGCCAAGCCATATAAGCAGAAAAGGAGAGCTTTGGAGAGAGAAACTGAGTTTGTTAGTGCTGAGTGTGGCTCACTGGAATAACTGAGGGGAGCTCAGTCTCAGAGAGCTTGGGGTATTTACCAAAGGGGGACTTGACATTGATCATTTCTGATTGACTATTTCAAAAGCTGCAGAGACCCTTAGACTCACCCCAGAACAGCCACTGGAGGGTGTTCGGTTCTTGAAAAATCAACGTTTGTCCTCAGTACTTCAGGAATATATACAGATATACATGTATATAAATGCATATACATGTATATAAATGCACTCAGACTTTGGTGCCTCTTTTATTTCTCATGAATGTTGAAGACTGGTGGT
Source organism: Muntiacus reevesi (assembly GCF_963930625.1). Lineage (NCBI taxonomy): Eukaryota > Metazoa > Chordata > Mammalia > Artiodactyla > Cervidae > Muntiacus > Muntiacus reevesi. The sequence continues at coordinate 121,780,257 of NC_089252.1, forward strand.
TTATGAGATAGGCCATAATAAGTATGGTAAGGAGAGAGGAAAATGGAAAAGCAGGCCTAGGGGCATAAATTCCACTAGGTTAAACAGATGCCATATTAAGTGGCTCTATCAAGTCAGGATATAGATTGTCAACATGTATATCATGAGGACAGTGGTTTCAAAGAGAGGTCCCCCACAGACCCCATGAGAAAATCAACATTCTGATGCCAGTTGAAATAGAATGCTGATGGGCAAATATTAGCATCTTCCTTTTGCCTACACCTAAAGGATCTCATCTGAGTGGCCATGCCTCCCTTGAAATTGTTTTACAATACAGTGTAATTTCTAAGGCAGGATAAAATAGCAAGAAAACCATGACATTCCAAACATTCTCAGAAATCTAACTTTAAAGTTTGTTGTTGTTTAGTTATTTCCGACTCTTTGTGATCCCATGAACTGCATCATGCCAGGGTTCCCTGTCCTTCACTATTTCCCAGAGCTTGCTCAAACTCACATCCATTGAGCCAATGATGCCATCCAACTATCTAATCCTCTATGGCCCCCTCTTTTTCCCACTTTCAATCTTTCCCAGCATCATGGTCTTTTCCAGTGAGTCGTCTCTTGGCATCAAGCGGGCAAAATTCTGGAGCTTGAGGTTCAGCATCAGTCCTTCTAATGAATATTCAGGGTTGACTTCCTTTAGGGTTGATCTCCTTGCAGTCCAAGAGACTCTCAAAAGTCTTCTCCAACACCACAGTTTGAAAGCATCAATTCTTTGGTGCTCTACCTTCTTTATGGTCCAGTTCTTATATGCATGCATGACCACTGGAAAACCATAGCTTTGACTATATGGACCTTTGCCAGCCAAATGATGTGTCTGCTTTTGAATATGCTGTCCAAGTTTGTCATAGCTTTTTTTTCCAAGGAGCAAACATCTTTTAATTTCATGGCAGCAGTCACTGTCTGCAGTGAGTTTGGAGCCGAAAAGCCTTTATAATATTTCTGTAGTTTTGCCTTTTAGTGAGGTTTTCATTAAATACCTATTTAAAAAATAAATTATTTCCTTTAGTTAGTACTTAGGATCTGTGCATGTTTTAAGCATCTTGAAAAATAGAAAGATTTTAAGTTATTCAATACCTATATAATTTTGTATATATATATACTAAATACCATATATTCATATGCACTACATAAACTCCTTGAATTAAACACAATTTATAGTGGGTATTTAAGAGTGTTACTCAGGGATAATACTCATACAACACAGGAAGAAATAAACTATAGAGCCAGAGAATATGAGCTTCTTGAAAGTTAAAATGTTTCAGGGAACATAAATGTCAGTCCAACTTAAAATATCTTTACAGGTTTGTAGAGTCTGTATAACAATGAAGATTTTGTCTGACATTTCGGAGTGTTTCCAGGTTCAGCAGTCACGCATTTTGACAAGGCTTCCTGGTGTAACTAATAACACAACGGCCATGGTGGGTCTCTGGCATCTGTAGGGAATCATTCCTACATTCAGATTTGCTGCAAGGTCTGTTGAGTTCTGAAGTATTATTTAGGAGTGATAATGTATATCTACTATTACTGGAAATTTTATTTTTAGTGTTTATTGAGCTAAACTATAGGAGTGAAGGGAAGAGACTTCCTAGCAGAAAACTTTAGATTGATTACTACTGTTGAATAAATTGTTTAAATTAAATATTCTTGGGGAACAATAAGTATACTAAAGTTATTTGTTAAACTAGATGAGTTTAAAAATGGTTTTCCTAGATAGAGCTTTTTGCTGTCTTTAAGAAAAACATGCAAACATGGTGATTAATTATTTATGCCTAAATGGGGGGAGATATTGCTTTCTGATACACAGCATGAGGAAATATTTGCTGACAAAATTAAAATAAATTAGATGTACATAGAATTTTTATCAAAGGAACTTAAAAACTTTCTCTCTTAACATGTCTCCAAAATAATATGGGTGTTTTGGAAGTATTGCTTTGAGAATCCTCTAAATTAGAATAAAAGTTGAAATCTATATCTTTGGGTTATTTTCTATGGAAGCTGGCTAAGTTATCACTTTTTGATTGGGTGCTGAGCTTTTATACCACTATACTTCCGTAGCTTGAGTCTTTCATTTTTTTGGTTAATTACACCATTTATGTTCTTTTTTTTCCTATTTTATTTCACTTTATTGATTGGGAAACACCATTTTTAAGTGTACATGGTACACATGAACATATAATCCTCATTTTATAAGTGAGAATTTCAAATTTTAGGACTGACTTAGCCCCAGAATACACTGTAAAACTGAATCACCACCTCTTCTTAATCTCTTCTGCTTCTGTTAGGTCCTTACTGTTTCTGTCCTTTATCAGGTCCATCCTTGCAGGAAATGTTCCCTTGATATCTCCAGTTTTCTTGAAGAGATCTCTAGTCTTTTCCATTCTATTGTTTTCTTCTATTTCTTTGCATTGTTCATTTAAAAAGGCCTTTTTATCTCTCCTTGCTATTCTCTGGAACTCTGCATTCAGTTGGATGTATCTTTCCCTTTCTCCCTTGCTTTTCACTTCTCTTCTTTCCTCTGATACTTGTAATCCCTCCTCTGACAAACACTTTGCCTTCTTGTACACTTTACACACTTGAAATCTAATATCACATGAATCTCATTTGTGTCTAAGTCCTGCACGCCTTACTTTGTAAATTCAAAGTCACTACACTCTCCTTAGCAGAGAGGGATATATCCCTACCTCAGGAATTTCTATGAGGATCTAATGTGGTAAGATATGTAAACAGTTTAGAATTATTATGTGTTCTACTATAATATTCTCACATTTTAATATAAATGCTGCTACTTTTCAATCTTTATCCTCTGATTTTTTTTTCTTTTCCTTAAGCAACTCCAATGACATTGTTCTACATCCAAACCACAGAAACTCTCCTTGCCCAGGCCACCTATGACCACCATGGGATTAAACCCAATATTTCTCAATTCTTAACAGATTGCAGCCCTACTGAACATGGATGATCTCCTATATGGGAGTCAAGAAGCAACCGTTAGAACTGGACATGGAACAACAGTCTGGTTTAACATTAGAACAGAGTATAACAAGGCTGCATGTTGTCACCCTGTTTATTAACTGATATGCAGAATACATCATGTGAAAGTTGAGGCTGATGAATTACAAGCTGGAAACAATATTGCTGGGAGAAATATCCACAATCTTAGATGTTCAGAATATGAAGAGGAACTAAAGAGCCTATTGATGAGGGTGAAAGAGAAGAATGATAAATCTGACTTAAAATGCAACATTCAAAAAACTAAGATCATGGCATCCAGCTCCATAATTTCATGGCAAGTAGAAGGGGAAAAACTAGAAGCAGTGACTGGTTTTATTTTCTTGGGCTCCAAAATCACTGAGGATGATGAATGCATCCATGGAATTAAAAGACGCTTGCTGTTTGAAAGGAACTATGACAAACTGAGACAGCATATTAAAAAGTAGAGACATCACTTTGCCAACAAAGCTTCGTATAGTCAAAGCTTTGGTTTTTCCAGTTGTCAATTACAGATTTGAGAGCTGGACCATAAAAAAGGCTGAGGGCCAAAGAATTGAAGCTTTTGAATTGTGATGCTGGAAGAGACTCTTGAGAAGTCCCTTGGACTGCAAGGAAATCAAACCAGTCACTCCTAAAAGAAATCAACCCTAAATATTCATTGGAAGAACAGATGCTGAAGCGAAAGCTCTAATACTTTGGTTACCTGATGGGAAGATCTGACTCATTGGAAAAGATCTTGATGCTGGGAAAGATTGAAGGCAGAAGAAGGGGACGACAGAGGATGAGAAGGTTAGATAAGCATCACTGACTCAATGGACATGAATTTGAGGAAACTCTAGGAGATAATGGAGGTCAGAGGCTACTACATGGCATGCTACAGTCCATAGGTTTGCAAAGAGTCCAACACAACTTAGCAACTGAACAACCAAAACAGCAACCTGATTCTACCTCAGTCTGGAAGAAAAGAGACAGATATCTGAGTTCAATTTCAAAGAGCAAAAAGACAAATATATTAACTATAGATAGTGATGATATGGAAAGACCAATGCAAGCAGCTCATTATAAGCATCATCTTGCTTGCTATTGTTACTTTCTTTTCTGCTTCCTTTTCATTAGCTTTGTTCAGTTTCCTATAGATTTGTGACTATGCGCTTATAATAATTTATACAGCCTGTGCCGCCATTCCATGACATGTAAGAAAAGAGCAAAATGTCAAAGAGGAAGTATTTGATTACACCAAGAAAGAAAAGACCTGTAGAAAATACGCTAAACAAAAAGATACTTTTTAAAAAAATTATGATGACTTAAAAACAGATAATTTTAACTCCTTAACTATTGAATTATTTTACTTGTGTGTTTAGGAATGTAATATTAACATTGGTTGCAAGGCAAGCATGAGCCTGAAATAAGTAAAAGATCTCTAAAATCATACTTATTCTCAGATTTCATATTCACATGCAGCATACATTGCACTGTAAATATGTCAAAAACCTTTGTGTCTATTAATTTACTGAGTGTGATTGCAAGCGTGCTCAGTCCTGTCCAACTCTTTGTGACCCCATGGACTGTAGTGCTACAGACTCCTTTCTCCCTGGAATGTTTCAGGTAAGAATACTAGAAGGCATTGCCATTTCCTACTCCAAATAATTTACTAACCAAAACTTTTTGAAGTACAAAAATGTTTAAAGCTAATCTATGTGTTAAAGCTAGTGGAGGTGATGGAATTTCAGCTGAGTGATTTCAAATCCTAAAAGATGATTCTGTGAAAGTGCTTAACTCAATATGCCAGCAGATTTGAAAAACTCAGCAGTGACCACACAACTGGAAAAGGGCAGTTTTCATTCCAATCCCAAAGAAAGGCAATGCCAAAGAATGCTTAAACTACCGCACAGTTGCACTCATCCCACGTGTTAGTAGGAGAAGGCAATGGCAGCCCACTCCAGTTCTCTTGCCTGGAAAATCCCATGGATGAAGAAGCCTGGTGGGCTGCAGTCCAAGGGGTTGCAAAGAGTCGTATACGACTGAGAGGCTTCACTTTCACTCTTCACTTTCATGCATTGGAGAAGGTAATGGCAGTTCACTCCAGTGTTCTTGCCTGGAGAATCCCAGGGACAGAGGAGCCTGGTGGGCTGCCGTCTATGGGGTTGCACAGAGTCGGACACAACTGAAGCGACTTAGCAGCAGCAGCAGCAGCACCACATGCTAGTAAACTAATGCTCAAAAATCTCCAACCCAGGCTTCAGCAATACATGAACCATGAACTTCCAGATGTTCAAGCCAGGTTTAGAAAAGGCAGAGGAATTAGAGGTCAAATTGCCAATATCCACTGGATCATCAAAAAAGCAAGAGAGTTCCAGAAAAACATCTGTTTCTGCTTTATTGACTATGCCAAAGCCTTTGACTGTATGGATCACAACAAACTGTGGAAAATTCTTCAAGAGATGGAAACGCCAGACCACCTGGCCTGCCTCCTGAGAAATCTGTATGCAGGTCAGGAAGCAACAGTTAGAACTGGACATGGAACAACAGACTGGTTCCAATAGGAAAAGGAGTACGTCAAGGCTGTATATTGTCATCCTGCTTATTTAGTTTATGTGCAGAGTAATTCTTGAGAAATGCTGGGCTGGAGGAAGCACAGGTTGGAATCAAGATTGCTGGGAGAAATATCAATAATCTCAGATATGCAGATGACACCACCCTTATGGCAGGAAGCGAAGAAGAACCAAAAAGCCTCTTGATGAAAGTGAAAGAGGAGAGTGAAAGTGGCTTAAAACTCAACATTCAGAAAACTAAGATCATGGCATCCAGTCCCATCACTTCATGGCAAATAGATGGGGAGACAGTGAAAACAGTGACAGACTTTATGTTTTGGGGTTCCAAAATCACTGAAGATGGTGACTGCAGCCATGAAATTAAAAGACGCTTGCTCCTTGAAAGAAAAGTTATGACCAACCTAGACAGCTTATTAAAAAGCAGAGACATTACTTTGCTAACAAAAGTCCATCTAGTCGAGGGTATGTTTTTTCCAGTAGTCATGTATGGATGTGAGAGTTGAACTATAAAGAAAGCTGAGTGCCGAAGAATTGATGCTTTTGAACTGTGGTATTGGAGAAGACTCTTGAGAAGTCCCTTGGACTGCAAGGAAAGTCAACCAGTCCATCCTAAAGGAAATCAGTCCTGAATATTCATTGGGAAGATTGATGTTGAAGCTGAAACTCTGATATATTGGCCACCTGATGCAAAGAGCTGACTCATTGGAAAAGATCTGATGCTGGGAAAGTTTGAAGGCAGGAGGAGAAGGGGACAACAGAGGATGAGATGGTTGGATGGCATCACCAACTTAATGGACATGAGTTTGAGTAAACTCCGGGAGTTGATGGACAAGGAGGCCTGGTGTGCTGCAATCCATGGGGTCGAAAAGAGTCAGACATGACTGAGCGACTCAACTGAACTGAAGTGATGTGTTAAATCTATTGTATATTGACCAAACTGAAGCTACGTTGGTAAATTTTCATATCTTGTAGGTAAAAGAACATTTTAGGAATTCCCCTTAATTAAATAATTACTTAATTAAAGTAATTAATTTTTAATTACTTAATTAAATAATTAATAATTACTCTACAGTTAATTAGCATTGACTTGCACCCATGCCTTAAATCATATTTTAAAGTAATCACTGTTTATGGAGAAAATTAAATATAAAGTTTTCAGTTTGCTTCCTTTGTTGTTGATTTCCCTACTTTGTATCTTTCCTTATGGGATATTGTAGAATCATCAGATCCAGTGCTGAAGCAATCTTACTTTAAAATGAACAATTTGTTTCAATATCAGTTACAACCTTATTCTTAAAGATAAGCTAAGTGAGAGTTCATTTTTTTCCATTTAAACAATTTTAAATTATTGGCTTGTACTTGTAAAGAATGATTACCCATTAGTGACAGTGAGATGATATATAAATTTAAAGGCCCATCCAGTTTGGTCTGATGTAGGGGTCCTGCTGAGCCACCCAAAGCTCCACCTGATACACCTGGTTCTCTCAGGTACGAGATGCAAATACCTTTCTTATTCCAGTCAGTGTACCTGTCTTGCTGGTCATTGTGAACCACCTAATCATTTTTCTCCTGTGTTTCCTTGTTCAAATCCCAATTACCATATAAGGCTGAATTCTATAGTCACTCCTTCCTCAGGTATCCCTGATCTTTTGCTATGAAAAGAATTTTCAATACCATATTACAAATTGAACTTATATATTTGTACATCATTTCTCAGGGGACATTTATTTGTGTATTTTATTTTAATTGCTTCTGTGCATGCCTTACTTGTCTTAACTTTCTGTTTTACTGACTTCATTTCTCACCATCATTTCTCTAACACCATGGCTTCCAAATCTGGATTTTGGCTCATATGGGAAAGTGTCTGCACGAAATGCAGGAGACCCAGGTTCGATCCCCAGGTTGGGAAGAGACCCTGGAGAAGGAAATGGCAACCCACTCCAGTACTCTTGCCAAGAAAACTCCATAGATGGAGGAGCCTGGTAGGCTACAGTCCATGGGGTCGCAAAGAGTTGGACAAGACTGGGTGATTTCACTTCACCTCCTGATCACTTAGATTACACCTGATTGCATTTTCAGTGAGGGATCATGGATTTCTATTCTTCCCCAAACACTTCAATAACTGAAAACATCTTTTCTGTTGATATCACCTATAACAAGAGCACCATAGAAAAGCTAATGATATCTAGTCCTTAACATATATTTTAGTGAAAATTCATAATTAATTAATCATTGTATCCATTACATAACAACCAACATAATGACTGTCTTTTACTTTGCACATTCTCAGCTTTTAAAAATGACCATTTCATAAATGAATGAAATGATTTATATTTTTCATTCTAAGATATATTTCTGAGCTCTGAACTTCTAGGTATGAATGCCTATTTAACAGCTTTTCATGTAACAACTGTCACAAGAAATTTTCCACCAATACTACTCCTTCATAGTCATTCCATCTTGGGTAAAGACACCATCTCCATGCAGTTTCTCTAGGTATACACATGGAAGTCATTTTTTGACACTCCCCTACATCTTTCATAGGTCAAAAATATATTTTAAATAGAATGATTTATCACTTCCATAGTCAAAGATAACATTTGTCTTTTATTGTTTTTACTATAACAACCTCTTAATGAATCGCCTTAATTATCCCCTTCTAATTCTTTTCATGACTTAAAATATTCTTAAATTATCTTTCAAAAATAGTATCATATTACATAACTCACCTGAATAAACTCTGTGATTTTTCACTGCATTTTAAATGAATGTTTTAACAGTTGTCTTGATATATGAATATTATTATCCACTGATGGTGGTGGTTTAATCATATCCAACTCTTGCAAACCAATGAACCATAGCCTACTAGGCTCCTCTGTCCATGGGATTTCCCAGGCAAGAATATGGGAGAGATTGCTATTTCTTTCTCCAGGGAATGTTCCTGAACCAGGGATCAAACCCTCATCTTCTATTTTTCAGATGGTCTCCTACATTGCAGACAGATTCTTTACCACTGAGCCACCAGGCATGCCTAATCAATAAATGCAAAAATCAGCAACCTTATATCTAAATTTCTGTTGTATAACTTATAAATACAGACAAAATTTACATAAATTCTTAATAATCTCTGGCTCTTTCATTGAACCCAATCTGACAAACTACTCAATGAATAACTTTATAATTTGTCCAAATAATTTCTACTTAACTATAACTCATAAACATGTCTTAAATTTAGAATTAACAATATCACTTGGACATCTTGATGATATTATTTAGAAACACTTTATATAAAAAAGCTTTTGTATCATATCACTTAGTTAATACCTTTAAAGTTCTGGACAAAGTATTGATGTGAAGTAAGAGAATGTCTGTGGCCAAAAGGGGACATATTTTCATCACCGGGACTTTCTTCATGGAGACAGCTCAAAGGAGAAGACGTTCCATTGCTGAGACTAAATCACAGAACACTTGCCAAGAAGGGCTATCTTGATATCTGCTCCCGTTTCAAAGATATCAACAACCATTGTTAGGTAGATAAAGAATGGCAAAGCTCTAAGATCTGGTAGCAAGCCCACCAGAGTCTACAATCAGAGAATAAAGACAACACGTCCTTAAATGATGTCCTAATATTTACATAAACAAAATAAATCAAAGCATTGACACCAAAACTAAATGCACCCTTTTTCCTCTTCCCTTAGTACGCCCTGACCTTTGTAAGGCAAATGCTAGAAGGAGATGTTTTGTGGAGGCAGAGTTTCCTTTAGGCCCTAAAATATACACATTAACCGAAACAAAGGAGACCACAGCCTAACTACCTTTTCAGATATTGCAGTAGTGAGGAAATGTCAATGTCAAAAGTAGCTTGAATCCTTTCTGATTATGTTGTAACAAATAAAACTAACACACACATATAAACTTTAGCATATCAAGAAAATATATGTACAAACAGTACATAAGACTCTTTGTGGATTGCAAACATTCCTTCATTACCCATTATTCTCCTCTTACTTTCTATATTTCAAGGACTTTGGCCTCTTAAACTACACCATAGTGGTTACAGTATGTGGGACTTTGACTCTTCTTCCTGTTCTGAAAATTGAAATATTCTCATTAAGTCAGTGCTTTCAAACTTCTATTTGAAAATGTATATCTAAACAACCATTATTATTATTAAAGCAAATAGATTCAGTCTGCTAATTTAAGTATAAATTGTAATTATTTTCAACAAATAATGGAATACATCAAACACAAAGAAATCTTTCCTGCACTTATGTTTTATTCCTTAGAAAAAGCTGAACAAGTTAATATTTTTGTTGCAAAGATAATAGGGAGTTTGGTAAAAGGGCTATTTTCAAATGTTAATAAAATATTAATCTACAAATGAGTGCATGCTTATATAAAAGAAATCAGAACATTTTGAAAATAATATAGTTTGTTACTATAAAATGAAGCTGCAATATAAATTCAGACATCCATTTTTAAGATTGCTAGCCTTTAAAAATAATTAGATTTAGTAATTTGATATAGTATTCTTTTTTGTACATAAATTTGTTTAAAGCCACTATAGAGTACTGAAGAATGAGCTTATTCTACTATGGCACCATTGATAAAGGAACTTCATCCTAAACATATATTCACTTCATTTACAAACAAAGAAGTGAAGGAAGAAAAGGGAGTGAATCATATGAAGCGCTATGGGAAAGATGTTAGATATTGGAAAAACAATGATCTATTTTGGACAAGTGAAATTTGTAATGCTTTTTATGTTTAAAATTTTATGACTATACACAAAGCAGAATAAAAGTTGGTTTGTATTTATTGTATCATTCAATTATCATAGCAACCTCATAAATTTAGGATTAGCATTATTATTCTCACTCTTGTGAAAGGAAGCTGAGGCACATATGGGATAAGTGAGTTTTCAAGGTCAGCTATCTGGTATACAGAAAAAGGAAATTGAAGACAGGTCTGTAGGCCTCAAAACACATGTGTTCTCCTGTGCAGTATAAACTTTGTAAACTATATTAGTTCAAATAATAAAATCCAGTAGACAATAATACATTTTTAGGTATGTGTAAAAACTGATGAAAATCTTATCTAACTAGGATTTCCTAGAAAGTTTATCAAATCCAAATAGGAACAGTTTTGCACTCTATGCTAAATTTTTAAAAAACTGCTTAAGAGTTGAAATTTTCAAACTAGAGGATTACATCATATACAGTTTCCTCTTAGGCAATAGCCTGGAGTTAAATAAATCTAGGGGGCTTCCTAGACAGCTCAGTGGTAAAGAATCTGCCTGCCAATGCAGGAGACACAGGTTCGATCCCTGGGTCAAGAAGATCCCCTGGAGGAGGAAATGGCAACCCACTCTGCTATTCTTGCCTGGAGAACCCCATGGACAGAGGAGCCTGGTGGGCTACAGTCCATGGGGTCACAAAGGGTCAGACACAACTGAGTGACGGAGCACAATAAATGTAACCGTAGTTAATACAATATGATTTTATAAGCAGTGGAATAAACTTGTGCAAAATACTCCACATTTTTACATCCCCAAAGACAAACTGTTTGACAGAAGCAGTGAAGCCAAAGGGTGTGGATGTCAGGAATAATTGCAGACTGATTTCTCAGCTAATGTTTAGTAATTAAAAAAAAAAAAATGATATGAAACTGCATTAGACAAAAATGATTTGACTATCCCAACTAATTTGTTGCTGAAAAGAAATCACAGGCTTTGGCTCTCCAAATGAAGCTAAACAGACCAACACTGAATAACTGTCAGTCTTGTTTATAGCCATTTGCCTACAGGGCAGACTTTTGTGGGAAGAGCCAAAAGATACTTGCCTGGAGTTAACACAATTTTTGGTGCACTGTGTTTAGCCCTGGTTTATGATTTAACTTTAATTGGTTGGTATAGGTTCTGCTAAATTGTATTGCATTTTACACATAAAATGCAGTTATAGTATATTTCTGATACCTTGAAATATGAACATCAAAAGGAGAGGAAGTTATTTGTATTTAAGGACACATTCCTCCATTATGAAAAATCTGTTTCAATGTAAGAACAAGGGACTCTGGGGAAATGACAGGAGCATAATATTTAATCTCCTCAAATACCTTTATAAAAGCAAATTGACCAATTAAATAGTAAGCTAAAATCAATGAACCCCATTTACAACAAAATTAAATTACAAGGTATCTCCACCAATCCCAGAGACAAGGGGTTGGGAGAAAACTTGGCTGCAAGCCCTGTGCTGTCTCAGCCTTTTTACAGATAGAAGGGTAAACTTTAAAAAAGCACACAGTGAGAGAGTTGGGGGTTAAGTTTTATTGGGGGTAAAATGAGAACTGCAGCCTAAGAGATAGCATCTAAGAGAGTTCTAAAAGGTTGCTTCAAAGAGGTAGCAGAAAAGGAGAGTATACATGTGATTTTGGTAAAGGGGGAGTACATGCAATCAAGCACTTTTTTTTTTTTTTGGTAGAAAATTTCTGCTGGCCTTGTGATGCTATTGCTAGTCACAAGAAGCAGTCATCACCATGAAGGCTTTTAGTACTTTTCTAGATATGAGGAGATACAAGAATTGAGCTCATAAAATGAGCTCCTGAGAATACCTATCTGAAGACCTGTCCTGCCAGTTTTCCTGAAGCACAGAGCGCCTCATTTCAACTGGCCACCCCGACCCCCTTTGGGGTGTTGAGGGTCTGCAGCAGCAGCAACACGTGACTTAATCCCCGTGGAGGCAGCGGGCATGCGCCCAAGGCAGGTACTCAGTTTCTACTTGGCAGAAGCACGAAGAGACCGTCAGACATTTTAAGATCTGAAAACAGGATATTCACCAGGAACCATTTTGGAAACAGCAACTAAAATCAGGAGGGATTTTGCTTAATCCTGACCACGGTTGGTCAATGTAACTGTTTGTGAGAAGGTTTGGCAGGGCTGGAACCGTTTAGCTCCTTTGAATTTTTAAATTGATTAAGCAAGACCAACACCCAGAACTAAGTTCCACCCTAAGGAGAAACAAACAAACAGAAACCTGAGAACTGAATTACTGAACTCAAGCTTTTCAGGACAAGTCCAGGACAAGAGAAGAAGTCAGATAGAAGTGAGGGAGTGAAACTAAACTGGAAGAAACTTGTATTTTCAAATACTAATAACAATTAAAAAAAAAAAAAAAAACAGTTGTGAGAGCTCTGTGAAGTTACAAAAGATATTCTGAAAGAAACTGGCTTTTAAAGTTTCAAGAAATTTATAAAATTTCATTCCAAATTTTCATATGAAGATAAGCCTTGGATTATAGCTAACTGTATAGAACTAAGATTAAATGAGGAGAGGATATAGAATATAATTACCTTTTGCTAAGACAGGGTAGATTCAGTAATATTAAAATTAACTGAGGACAAAAAGAATGCACTTGCAAATCTTTTAAATGTGTTCAACAATCATATTATTTTTGGAAGTATTTATATTGTTACGTGGAAACTGATGTGAATATGATGTGGAATAAGGCAAATGGATAATTATTGAAAACTGTAACTTTACCACTCCTTCTTTACCTGAAAATAGAATTTTAAAGGTGAAAGAGGAGTAGATATAAAGTTGAAGAGGCTGAGAGGTCCTACACTCTTGAGCTGGAAAATTAGTATACCTCATTAGGCATTTTATTCATCCATTGGTCAAGTCATTGTTCTAACAATGCTTATTTCCTATAAATTCATCTACAAAACCATATAGAAAGAAATCAGGTAAAAATGACCATCCCTAGTCCATCCTAAAGGAGATCAGTCCTGGGTGTTCATCAGCAAGACTCATGCCGAAGCTGAAACCCAGTTCTTTGTCCACCACATGTGAAGAGCTGACTCACTGGAAAAGACCCTGATGCTGGGAGGGATTGGGGGCAGGAGGAGAAGGGGACGACAGAGGATGAGATGGCTGGATGGCATCACCGACTCGATGGACATGAGTTTGAGTAAACTCTGGTAGCTGGTGATGGACAGGAAGGCCTGCCGTGCTATGGTTCATGGGGTTGCAGAGTCGGACACAACCCAGCGACTGAACTGAACTGAACATCCAGATTGTAGATTTAAAATACCTTTTCCACTAAAGACAAGGAGGATCTCTTGGAGGAGTGACTGATTCCAGTTCCGACACTGATAATGACATGAAATAAGTCCAGAATATCTTATCTTAGATCACATAAGACAGGATGCAAGAAGAGGTGCTATAACTAAAAATTCGATAATTTGAGCTTCAAAATGAGTTGAATTTATATTAAAGAAGTGAAATCCATCAAGATAGCATGAGTTCCTAATTATACTTAATCTCATAGTTATTTTAGAGGATGAGAAGAAACAAATTAAGTGTAAGTCTATAAAATAAAGGGAAAAATCAGGGATTTATCTTATTTTTTTCTATTTTGAGTGTTACTTTTAAAATATTTTAATATTAAGTAATAAGTAAAAAAGGAGAACTAATACTTTATTAATATAACAAGTAGCAAGCAATAATAATTTACAGATGGGAGAAAGTGAAACTTTGTAGAACTACACTTGGTAATAACTAAAAAAAAAATGATAATTCAACTCTCAATGGATTAATAGACAGAGGAATTAAGCAAAAAGAGAAAGACAAGCTAGAAAACCCAAATCATGTGTAATCTTGCTAAAAAAAAAAATCTAAGCTAAGTCTATTTTCTTCCAAGTTGCAGAAAATTCCAGAGGGCAGTGAAAAATATGAATTGCAAAATGGGCATGTAATCAGCAAATCCAGACAAGGAAAATTTGCAATTTAAATGGGTGGTGATTTTCAATTTGGTATGGTGTAAAGGGAAAAAAAAAGAAGTTGCACCTGTAAATTAAAAATCTTAAGAGACACACCAAATTTTAAGAAAATAGGTAATACTAAATTACCATGTATACATATTTAGATAATGAAAAAATAAAAACACACAAGAAAATAACTGCACAAAAGGCAGGATTGTGGGGGGAATTTTGAAGGCTCTGATTGAGATATGGCAGATGGAAGGATTGCTGGGCTTCCAAGCTATAGAATTTCTATAATTCTATAAATATCATGCTTAAGATAGCTATATACATAGTATTATAGATAAATATATATTTATATCTAGTATGGATATATGCAAATCTATACTTTTATAAAATAAAATAGAGTTTTACATTTAATATGTCACATGGTTTTTATTAGGGCTTCCTTGGTGGCTAATAATTTGCCTGCAACACAGGAGATGCAGGGTTGATCCTTGATCTAGGTCAGGAAGATCCCTTGGAAAAGAAAATGGCAATCCACTCCAGTACCCTTGCTTGGAAAGTCCCATGGACAGAGGAGACTGGCAGGCTACAGTCCATGGGTATGCAAGAGCCAGACACAGCTTAGTGACTAAACCACCATCACCATGGTTTTTACTTAAACATTATATTAAATACCTTTTACACTAATAAATATGTAACTAAAAGATATTTAAAATACATGTAGCAATATTTTAAGTGGCAATAGTTATCTTAAATTATATTCATTTATTTCTTTTAGACATTCATTTTTAACAGTGTAAACTATGCTATAATTACTGTAGCTAAAATTTGAAAAATAGTTAAATATATGTATATATATGGGCTTCCGTGGTGGCACTAGTGGTAAAGAATCCTCCTTCCAGTGCAGAAGATGTAAGAGACAAGGGTTCAATCCCTGGGTCAGGAAGATCCCCTGGAGGACACAGCAACCCACTCCAGTATACTTGCTGGGAGAATCCCATGCATAGAGGAGCCTGGCACATGCACGCATATATATACATATATATATATGTGTGTGTGTGTGTGTATGCATGTGAAAAAAATAAAGACCTGGTATGTACTGATAAATTGTTTCTCTAGAAATGTGCCCATTTATACTTTATGCTATTTTCTATTTTCTGCAGTTTTTCAAAATCTTATAATCTTTAAATTTTTCATAAATATTTTTAATCTTAAAATTTTTCACAGACCTTTAATAGTTTTCAGTCCTTTTAAAATTTATATTTAATATAGTCCCATTGCTAAAAAACTTAAAGAAAATTTTACAATTAGGTTTTAAAACCAAATCTGTGCAGTGGGTTGCTGAGACATGTTCTGAACTTTTATCACCATACAGCATTATGGCTCGTGTCAAATGTTGGTTATCTGATGTCCTAAGTTATGTGTGTGACATGCTCAGTGTGTTCAGCTCTCTGTGACCCTGTGACCTGTACCTGCCAGACTGCTTCATCCATGTAATTTTCAGGTGAAAATACTGGGGAGGGTTGCCAGGTCTATTCCAGGTGATCTTCCCGATCCTGGGATTGAAAGAGTGTCTCTTGAGTCTCCTACATTGGCAGGTGGATTCTTCACTACTGTGCCACTTGGGAAGGCAGTCCTAAATATCTTCCTGTTATCTGATTATTAGGGTAAAGCTTGATACTTTTCAAAAACAATTATCGTGGGAAAACACTTAACATGAGGTCTCCCCTTGTACCGACTTTTTATGTGCACTATGTATTTTTTTGTTGACTAGAGATACAATGTGGTATAGCAGATATCTAGAGTTCATTCAGATGACTGAATCTATATGCCTATTTATCAGTATCTCCTCATTTTCTCTTTATCATTTCCACCCTATCACTCTGAGTTTCACTATAGTAGATATAAGTGGAACATATAAGTGGAACCATGCAGTATTTCTGCAGTTTCTGTGGGACTGGCTCATTTCACTAAGCATAATGCTCTCAAATTTTATCCATCTGTCACATATTACAGATTTTCCTTCTTATTATTTAAAGACTCAATAAAATCTCATTTATATATATGCACATATATACATACACCACATTTTCTTTATCCATTTATCTGTCAATGGAAATACAGATTGTTTCCACATTAAAGCTTGATTTTCACATATTCTATATTGTTAAATTTGTTTTCTTGTTTAGCTTATTTTTCTATTAAGCATTTCATCTTTATCTTATTTATTTAAAAAATTCCTTATCTATTTAATTTAGTGTAAAGCTCCTTTATCCATCTTGTAGAACTTCCAAATGGTTACCCTATCACTTTAAGCCTTGTTTTCCGCATGTAGTCTATGAACGTGTGGTCAGCGTTGTTTCACACCACAGTCTCATGTTTCTTCTGCTGGGTACTGTGCTTTTCTCTTGTATTTACTACTGGGAATTTAATTGTACTTATTTTTATATTCAAACATTAAGACCTCTGGGAATTTGCTTTTATGCATGCTGTAAGGTGGGAAAATCATATAAGCAAAATTAAAATTCTTCCAAATTTCAAATTTTTTATGAAATAAAGTTAGAATAAACTTAGGAATATTTAGATATTCACAGTGAAATATAAAGTATTTAATGATAGATAGAAGCATGTTAATTATAGGATGTCTAAAATTCAGTGAGAAAGTTTTCTAGAACATATAGCGTTTCTATACCATGATGTTAATAACTTGGTATCTTGTCAATTAATTGATGGTATGCTAATTTAAATAACATTTTTGTGCTAATTGATAGAAGGGTTTTGTAATTTTGCAAGTATATCTTTCATATATATATATATATATGCATATATATATATATATATGCATATATATATATATATATAAGCAACTTGACCATATTAATTCTGTCAGTTCTCCCAATAACCTAGCTAATATATTTTCTGTTGATTAATCTATCATTTTACTGGATGATTAAGCTAACAACTTTTTTTTTGTACAGACACAATCTAGGCATATGTTGATACAACCATTTGAGATTTATTTCTTATAGAAAGCCTAATGTGTAAATAAATGAACAGAAGTCTATAGAATGTAAAGCATGACATTTGAATTAGTCATTACATGTCTAATTCTGTGAAATCTAAATATATTTTCAAGTTGAACAAAAGAGTGGCATTGCATCAGTTGTGGTCTCCTACAGAGCTCTTAAAGTACAACAATATATACTAGCATCCTACATGTGTCCTTAAATTTTATTCTTTTGCCCATTACAGTTCACACAGAGACAGTCAGATAAGTCTGGTGATATTGAACTGAAAGTAAAGAGTTGCTTCATTCCACATTCTTAATGAATTCCACCTTTGTCACAATTGCATTATGTTTATGAGATATCTTTGCATGACTGGTTAAACTTTTCATTTACTAGTAATTTATATAAATTAAGATAAAACTCAAAAAAATCTTATTAATTGCACAAACACTACTTTATAAAGAAAGATGGCATTGCAATAAGTGACATTTTGCTCATTGACAGCATGGTCAAAGAGTAAAAGTCCAAATTTTCAAACAAAACATGGTTTAGGAGACACTCAGTCATATCTGACTCTCTGTGACCCCATGGTCACAAAGTTCCACCAGGCTCCTCTGTCCATGGGA
This sequence comes from Muntiacus reevesi, assembly GCF_963930625.1. NCBI lineage: Eukaryota > Metazoa > Chordata > Mammalia > Artiodactyla > Cervidae > Muntiacus > Muntiacus reevesi. The sequence continues at coordinate 121,798,239 of NC_089252.1, forward strand.
TTCTCCAGGCAAGAATACTGGAGTGGCTTGCCATGTCCTTCTCTGGGGGATCTTCCCAACCTAGGGATCAAACCAAGTCTTCCACATTGCAAGCAGATTCTTTACTTTCTGAGCCACCAGGGAAGCTCAATTGACATGAATGAGTCAGATCAAACTCCAGGAGATAGATAGATAGTGTAAAAATCAAACATATAAAAGGCAAGAGTTAGAAATAAAAATTTTATTCCAAGGGTGATGGCATATTAATTTTAAGAATCTAGTAGAAAATACAAAGCAAGTCTTTCATTGAATGCTATATAGTTGTCTATGAATTATTAAACTATAATTGAAGAGAAAGATAAAATCCATCATCCTTTCTATCTTAATGTACTTCTCCTGACTTTCTCTATCTTAAGAAATTATAGAGAATTTCCTAATGGTCCAGTAGTTAGGCCTTGGTGCTTTCACTGTGATGGCTTGGGGTTCAATCCCTGGATGGGGAACAAAGATCCTGCAAGCCACCTTGTATAGACAAAAAATACATAATTAAAAAAAAGAAAAAAGAAATTACATTATTGTTCTTTCAGATGCTCAAGATAAAACCTTTTACTTTTGATTCCCGACTTTTTCACACACCACACCCAGTAAAACTGTAAATTTTATCATTTTTACTTTGAAAGGTACCCAGAATCTCGCCACATTCCACTGTTTCCTGTTACCCTTCTTGTCTCGACAACTCTTTTATTTCTTCATCGACTATGTCTATTGACCACCCAAATGGTTTCCAGCCTTTGTTCTCGTTTTTATACACAAACGTCCAAGGTTAACATAGCAACTAAATTGATCCTTTTAAAACATAATAAATATCTTTTTACTTCTCTGCCTAAAATTTTCCAATGGACTGCTATTTTATTTAGAGTAATATACAAATTATTTATAATGGCCCACAGTTCTGTATAGAGCCTTCCTTGCGATGTGTCTCTGACCTGATCTCTTACCTGTATCTTTGCTGACTCTGCTCTGTCAACACTGGCCTCCCTTCTGATCCTTGAACATGTTGACTATGCTTCCACACACGTTTGCTGTGCTTAGCCACTCAGGCGTGTCTGACTCCTCGCAAGCCAGTGGACTGTAGCCCGCCAGGCTCCTCTGTCGATGGGGATTCTCCAGGAAAGAATACTGGAGTGCGTTGCCATGCCCTCCTCCAGGAGATCTTCCCAAACCGGGGAATGACGGGGACTGAGGCCTCCCACATTGCAGGCGAATTCTTTACCAGCTGAGCTACCAGGGAAGCCCTTCCACATACATAGTTACTGTTTATTCAGCTTGGAGCTATCTTTCTTCAGATATATGAATGGCTTGCTTTCTCTCTATCTTCAGGCTTTTATTAAAATGTCTACCTTTTCATGATGTCTCCCAAAGCAACCTATTTGAAATAACAATACCACCTTTTCGACCCTCCTTCTCACATAATATTGCCACTATCTGACATACTATTTTGCTCACTTATTTGTGCTATTTCCACAAGAATCTAAGCTCCACAAAAACAACAACAACAACAGATATTTTTCTATTTTGTTCACTGTTGTAGCAGCCCAACACCTAAGTTAGTGTTTGTGACATACTATATTCCCCATCGATATTTATGGACTAAATTGAGGAGTGTAAATTTGAATTACAGCTTGTTCATTTGGCAACTGTTCATTGGGTAATGCCTGCCAGGACCCCCTGACAGAGCTGTATCACATGATTTCCCACTTCCCACAGAGGTGCATACTCAAACCCTGCAGCTCACATGCGCCCTGCAGAGTTGCTTCCTGCTTACCTGCTGACGGTGAACCACGGACAGTCCAGGAAAACCAGCAGCTTCTCTTCTCTCCCGCTGGATGGCTGCAAGTACACATTATCCCCGGAAGTGTTAACAGAAGCTTCTAGGCTCAAGATGGAGTCGCGCCTGCCCAGGGTACCCCATTAGCTGACAGAAACTTAGATAGCTCTCATGTCCTTATAGATGCTCTGCTAGACATGAAACTCAGGATATCCTTAAGCCAATCTGCAATCACCAAGCCACCTTTGGGCTCTATATTAATTACTTTGTCCCTTCTTCCCCCAGACAAGATGAATTAGATAGCTCCAGTCAGTCAGATATTTTTGTTTTTCTCTTCTAGATACTTTATCCCATAAAAGCTACCTGCCTTCTGCCCTAATTTGCAGTTTTCTGAAAGGAGATTTTTCAGGAGGTATTAAAAATTTTTCTTTTCATCACTCAATTTGTCTTCTTTAACTCCTGGTGGCTCAGACAGTAAAGAATCCACCTGCAAAGTGGGAGACCCCAGTTCAATCCTTGAATTGGAATGATCCCCTGGAGGAGGACATGGCAAACCACCCCTGTGTTCTTGCCTGGAGAATCCCATGGACAGAGGAGCCTGGTGGGCTACCGTCCATAGGGTCACAAAGAGTTGGACACGACAGCTACTAAGCACACAGTCACTTTCTCACAGGTTCTGTGATGAGGAATGGGCTCCTAAGTTGACTGCTAATGGCCTACGGGACAATGAAATGACCAGATGAGATACCCACTGAACACTCTGAATTCACTGCTCCACTCATCACCACTGAGCGCCTTGGGTAGGTCACTCTCAGATTTAAGCTCCACTCTCTTCTGTATAGCTCTCCAATCCAAATAACCTTTATTTTAAAGAATATGCATATCTCATTCCCAGAAAGTTTCTAGAAACCCAGAACAATTTAAGGGATTATTAAGGTTCTGGGTCCCAGAAAGTTTCCAAGTTTGTTGGAACATCAAACATATGCAAAGATAGTAATAATTAAATATACATATATGTGAAATATCAGTACATTTAAAATGGCAAAATATTGATGAGAAAAACTAAGAAAAATGCTCCTTATTAGGTTGAGGAAGTATTTTTCTATTCCTAGTTAGAGACGGGTTTTATCAGGATGTATCTTTGATATTATCAAAAGATTTTTTATTAAGATAATCATAATTATTTTAATTTCATTTGTTAATCTACTGAATTACATCAGTTGATTTTTAGGTGTTAAATCAACCTCACATTCCTGGGGTAAAACTTACTTGATTATAACATGTTATCTTTATTTGTGGGGATTGATTTTCTAAAATTTTGCTTGTAATTTTTGCATTTATATTCTTATGGTATTTTGGTCTGTAGTTTAACTGTAATATATTTGACTGGTTTTGGTGTCATGATAATTCTGGTACCATAATATAAATTGAAACTTGTTCCCTCCTCTCAAATTATCTCTGAGCTTCTTTAGAATTGTTATTAATTCTTCTGTAAATATTTCATAGAAATTACTAGGACGGGAGTTTCTCTGAGGGTTAATATTTTAATACATAGTCAATTTTATTAATAGATACAGGGCTATTCAGATTTTCTATTACTTCTTTAGTGAGCTATGATAGTTGTGTCTTTAAAGAAAACTGTTTAATTCAAGTTGTCACATGTGTTGGTCAAAACATTAATATCTCCTTTGTGAAAAGTGAAAGTTGCTCAGTCATGTCTGACTCTTTGCAACCCCATGGACTGTAACTTGGTAGGCTCCTCTCCCCATGGAATTCTCCAGGCAAAAATAATGGAGTGGGTAGCCCTTCCATTCTCCAGGGGATCTTCCAAACCCAGGGATCAAACCTAGGTCTCCCACACTGCAGGTGAATTCTTTACCAGCTAAGCCACTAGGGAAGCCCAAGGATACTGGAGTGGGTAACCTATCCATTCTCCAGGGGATCTTCTTGACCCAGGAATTGAACCAGGGTCTCCTGCATTGCAGGTAGATTCTTTACCAGCTGAGCTACCAGGGAAGCCCAATATCTCCTTTACATCCTTTTAATATTTGTAGAATCAAGAGTGATTTAACCCTTTTCACACCAGAAGTTGTTAATCTGTGCCATTTTTTTAAATTATCCATTAGAATTTTATTAATTTTATTGGTCTGCTCAAAGAGTCACCTTTGGGTTTTATAGATTTTCTCTATTGCTTTCATTTCATATTTTCATTGGCTTTCAGTCTGGACTTTATTTTAAAATTTATTCTAATTATTAATACTATGACTCTGATCTTTTCCTTGTTTCTTAAGGTGGAACCCAAAGTCATTTGTTTTGAGATCTTCCTTCTTTTCTTATTTAGGTATTTAGTGCCATAAAAATACCAAGTACTGCTTTAACTGTTACTTATAAACTGAGGCACATTAAAATTTTCAAAATTTGAGTAAACGTCAGTTCTCACGGGACAGCATCCAGCCGAAAGTGGTTAGGAGCTTTGCTTCTACCGGAGCTGGGAAAGGCTTTTATAGAGCAGATGCAGAAGTAATGCAAAGGCATTATTTTATTCCATACAAATTAAGTAGTTGATTGATTTGGGACAGTCTGGTTGTCTGTTCATGACTGGTTGTCCCCGAATTTTATTGAGCATATTTATAAGACTTTACTTTGGCTTAGGTTTTGGTTCACTTATATAGTCTCAGAGCCCTCAATCTAATGGCCTCCTTGTCTAATCTAACAACTATATGGACAGCTTTTGACGTGTATTTTTGCTTTCCCTCAGTTCAAAGTATTTTATAAGGTCACTTTTGATTTCTTCTCTTGATCTGTAGATCACCTGTAATTGTCTTATTTAGGCTGTAGATGTTTGGGGAACTTCCATATATTTGGAAACATTGTTTTCATCATTATGAAATTTGAAATATCTTCTATGTTTGCTAGAGATTTTTCTTTTTCACTCTTATACTATCTAGAAGTTAGTGCAGTCCTTTGAAATGTGTTGAGACTCATTTTATGGATATGTGTATGGTCTATATTGGCTAATGCACTATGTGGGATTTGCAAATTTTCATGCTGCAGATGTAGTAATTAGTGTTCTATAAATATCAATTGGGTCAATATGTTGATAGTGTTCTTCAGATAATTTATGTTGTTACCAATTTTTAAATATATTTATTCTATTATATTTTGAAAGATTTAAATGCCTAAAACTATGATCTTAACATTTATTTTCATTAATTCAATCAAGTTGTGCTTCATGCATGAGTATACACACATATTTATAATTGTTATGCCTTCCTGATGTATTGAATCTTTAAACATTACCTTTTTCTCTCTCTTTCTTTATTTTCTTCCTTCCTTCCTATCTTCTCTTTCTTCATTTCTCTCTTTCCTTGTGATCAAAGTTACTCATGTTATCATCTCTCTTCAGTCTTAGGAATCTCCTTTCATATCTCTTGTAGTACAGATTTGCTGGTCAAGATTATTTTATGTGAAAATGTCTTAAGTTTGTCTTTATTATTGAGGACTATTTTTACAAGTGGAGGAGATGGCAACCCACTCTAATGTTCTTTCCTAGAAAATTCCATGGATAAAGGAGCCTGGTGGGCTACTGTTCATGGGGTCACAAAGAGTGAGACATGACTGAAGTGACTTAGCATGTATTTTCATAGGATACTTAGATACTTAGATAAGAATACTTAGTTGACTTTTTCTCTAGCATTTTAGAAAATTCTGGTCTTCATATTTCCTGATTAGATGTCAATAGTCAAACAAGTTATTGTTCCCCTATATGTTTTCTGTTATTTTTGTCTGGTTGTTTTGAAGATTTTCCCTTTATATTAAATATTTAGTTTTGCCACTTTATTTTGTGCATATCACAAATTTTTTCATATGCATACTGTTTAGAAGAAGCTTCTTGAACCAACGCATTTTTTTAATCTTTGGAAAAATTGTAGCTTTTCCATTTTTATACTCTAAAATATATGCTCTACCTATTTTATCTCTCTACCTTCCAACACTCCTCTTTAAAATGGTATAATTTGTGTTATATTCACTGGAGTTTCTTAGGTTTAAATAATTTATCTCAATTTTTTTTGCTCTCTTTTTTTCATATTAGTTTATTGGTATTGATTTACCTTTAATGTCTTCTCTGATAGCTCAGTCAGTAAAGAATCTGCCTGCAATGCAGGCAGGGAAGATCTGCTGGAGAAGGAATAGCCTACCCACTCCAGTATTCTTGGTCTTCCCTTGTGGTTCAGCTGATAAAGAATTCACCTGCAATGCAGAAGACCTGGGTTTGATCCCTGGGCTAGAAAGATCCCCTGGAGGAGGAAAAGGCTACCCACTCCAGTATTCTGGCCTAGAGAATTCCATGGGCTGTACAGTCCATGGGGTCATAAAAAGTCAGACACAACTGAGCGACTTTCACTTTCACGTCCCTCACTACTTTTTCTGTCTTAAAACCATTATTCTGTTAACAGCATCCAGGTTTTTTTTGGGATTTTGGTTTTTTGTTGGTTTGGTTTTTTTTTTTTTTTTTTTTTTTAGTTTTAGAAGTTGTGGTCTATTTTTGGTTCCTGAATTTCCATTTTATACTTTTCTCTGTTGGGAAAAGAGAAAATTTGAAAATATTTCAAATATTTTCACATTGTGAAACACATTTTTCTCTACTTCACTGAGTTTAATTATAATAACTATATTAAAATCTTTGTATGCAAATTTCTGTGTGCTCTCAAATCAAAATTGGTCACAATTGATAGACTTTTCTACTGAGAATTGGGTACATTTTCATGATTTATAGTGTGTTAAGTAATGTTTTATTTTACTCTGAACATTGTTAATATTTTCTAGTGGACAGTCTGGGAGTCCTCCAAGAAGTATTTATATTTAAGGGCTGCTTGTTTGTTAATGTAGTTGGACTAAAATTTCAACTCTGGTCTTTGGTGGCAACTCATATTTTTAGATTTTATTTTATTTTTTATTCTAGCTGTAATATATCATATCCATATGTGATTCAAGGGTCAACCTAAGGCTTCTTTAGAGTTTAGATGTAGAACTTGGGGTTCTGTTTTCATGCTCTCTCACTCTGCCTTTACTTTCTAAATGGCTGTATTTGGCCCAAATCTTTCTCTTTTTCTTGATGTCAGATAGGCTTTGGGTTTTTATCAAGATTTCAATCACCCTACATGGAAGTTAGTTCAATCTACCATCCTGCTAACAGCTTGTTTAAATTTCCTTGTTTAAAAGGAAATTCTTGTTTTGACTCTCCTCTCAGAATCTTCCTATTTGAATTCACTTACCAATGCCTACAGGTCATAATTTTCTCCAAAGATTATAGTTGTAATCTGTGAGAAGGCAAGAAACGGTGGAAGTTTACTTAGTTTTACTGAAAATAGAAATTTTGTAAATCAATTTTTAAAATTTGTGCTAATGTAGTTCACATGGAGAAATTATACTTTCACTTGAATGAATAGAAATTCATAAGGAGTTAATGATACTTCAACTCCTATCATATTATACAAAAAAAAAAAAAAAAAAATAGCTTGAAACAGGTAATTATCCTGAACAGAAATGCCAGAAAACTTAAAACTTATGTAAGGAAACAAAGGAGGGAATCCTTATGACATTAGGTTAGATAAAGTTCACATAGGTAGGATACAAGAAGGAGGACCATAAAATAAAGTGCTTATAAATATGTATGAGAGCTAGTTTCCAAGCTGGGTCCTGGTCATCCCCTAGTACTTCCTGGCATTCACACCCTTGTGTTATTCCTCTCACACTGTATAGAGTCGGCGTGTTTGACCAATGGGCTATGTCAGAAGTGATCACATGTCATCCTCTGAAATTACTGGATCAGATGCTGTGGTTCCCATCTTCGTTTCTTACTCTTGCTCTATCTCTGCTTCTCTCCCTCCTTTGGATGACGCCTGTTAAAGAAATTGAACTCTCTTACCATAAGCAACCCTACGGAGATGTCTAGGTTGGAGGAACTGGGGACTAGATAATAACTATGTGAACGAGAATAGAAACAGATCTCAAGCTCCAGTCCAACCAACAATCTTCCTGCAAACTCTTGAGAGATTCTGAGCCAGAAATATCTATCTAGCTGCTCCTAGACTACTGACCCACACAGTTATGTAAAATAATAAGTGTTGTTGATCCAAGCTACTAAATTTGGAATAAATCTAGTACGTAACAATAGATAACTAACAAAGTGGGTTTTATAAACAATGAAAAATTATATTCTTTAAAGACACTGCTAAACGTGAAATCTTAAGACACATTATAAAAAAAGTTATAAAAATTTCAGGTATGTGACAAAACTTTTGTAACTAAAATATTAAAAAGTCTCTTATGACAAAAGCCAAATTTTTTAAATGGATCAGAAAGATTAAGACACTTTAACAAAAAGATATTCAAATAGTCAGTAAGGACATGAAGAGATACTGGTTATTAATCTTCAGAAAAAGAAAAACAAAATCACGATGAGATACCCACTATACATCCACCCACTAGAATAGCTAAGTTTAAGTGGCTGGCAACACCATTTATTGGGTAAGATATTGAGCAATTAGAACTCTTCTTTACTGCCAATGGGATTAAAATGGAAAATTGTCAGTCTCTTAAAAAATTAAATATACACTTAAAAATGATAAAAAATATATATATATAGGCAATTATCATAGCTGCTGTTGTTCAGTCACCCAGTCGTGTCCAACTCTTTGCAACCCCATGGACTGCAGCACCCCAGGCCTCAAAATACTGGAGGTCCAACTTCAGCATGAGTCCATCTGAATATTCAGATTTGATTTCCCATTTGATTTCCCTTAAATCAAACTGGTTTAAGATTTAAGTTTGATTTAATTTAAGTTTGATTGACTGGTTTGATCTCCTTGCTGTCCAAGGGACCCCCAAGAGTCTTCTCCAGCACCAGTTTGAAAGCAGCAATTCTTCAGCACTCCACCCTCTTTATGGTCCAACTCACATCTATACATGACCACTTGAAAGACCATAGCCTTGACTATATGGACCTTTGTTGGCAGAATAATGTCTCTGCTTTTTAGCACACTGTCTAGGTTTGTCATAGCTTTCCTGCCAAGAAGCAAATGTCTGATTTCATGGCTGCAGTCACCATATCCACAGTTATTTTAGAGCCCGAGAAGAGGAAATCTGTCACTACTTCCACCTTTTCCTATCTATTTGCCATGAAGTAAGGGGGCCAGATGCCATAATCTTAGTTTTTTTCAGTATTTAAACACTTATCGTATGGCCCAGCAATTTATCTACCAGATATTTACACGAAGTAATTGAAAACATTTGTCTAAAAAGGGTGTATATGTGAATGTGTTCACTAGTTCTCTTCATAAAAGTATACATATAATAGAACACTACTCATTAAAAAAAACATATAACATGATAAATTTTAAAAACTTGTTGAACAAAAGAAAGTAGATGCAAAAGACTAAATACTATATGATTTCATTTATATGAAATTCTCAAATATGCAAAACAGTTGAATAGTGACAGAAAGAGATCAGTGGGTGCTGGGCAGGGGAGGGAGGATATGATGGAACTGTTTTGAGATAATAGGGCCTTTGAGGTGCTGTTTCATGACTACATGAATTTGTGAAAATTAATTAAACTGTTCATTTTATATCTGTGGTTTTATTGCATATAAATTAATCTTAAGTTGATTTAAGAGGAGAATAAATTTTGTAGAGCACATGAAGCTATACATCATTATTTTTATTTTTAAAGTTGAACTTAAATACCAGAGATAAACATCAAATACATACCTAAATGCTTGTTCTAAGACTAATACTGATTATTAAGCTTAGGTCTAGAATCTTTTTTATAGGTTTTAGATTTGATATCTAAAAATATTTCCCACATTTAAATAAGTCATAAAGATAAATCAACCATGCTTTGCTTTTGCAAAGGGCTTCTATGTATATGTGTGTGTGAGTGTGTTAAATGTAGATGTGTTTGTGTGCCTGTGTGCTCAGCCATGTCTGACTCTGTGACACCATGGACTATAGCCCTCCAGGCTCATCCATCTATGGAATTTTCCAGGCAAGAATATTGGAGTGGGTTACCATTTCCCCCTCCAGGGGATCTTCCCAACCCAGGAATCTTCCAAACCCACATTCCTGTGGCTACTGCATTGGCAGGCAGATTCTTTACCACTGAGCCACCTTGGAAGCCCGTATATTTGTGTATGTATTAATATATGGGAGCGAGGACTAGAAGAGGTGATCAAAGGAGACTAATAATTTAAGAAAAACAAAAAATAATTGTTCTATACTAAGTTAGAACTAGAATTTATCCACTTTCACTTCAATACAAAAATATTCAAAAGTTGAATTTTTTAAATACCTAAAGAAATATATAAATTATTCCAAGTACTGGTGTGAACCTAAGCTACAAAGTTAAATAGCACAATACTGCTGTTAAATTGACTATTTATATACCTTGTATTTTATTATTATCTTGTCAACTTTTTCTGGTGCTGCCTCTGATGGTGTTTATTTCATATTTAGAGAAAGAACACTAAGCTTGGATACTGGAGAATAAAATCTCTGCCACTTGCACTTATACATTGACTTTGGCTCCAGAGCCTATTATGCAGAGTGAAGTAAGTCAGAAAGAGACAAACAAATACTGTATGTTAGTGCATATATATGGAACCTAGAAAGATGGCACTGAAGAACCCATCTGCAGGGCAGCAGTGGACACACAGACGTAGAGAACAGACTGTGGACAGAGGAGAAGGAGAGGTTGGAAAGAATTGAGAGTCGCACGGGAACATGTACACGACCATATGTAAATCAGAAATCCAGTGGAAATGTGCTGCATAAAGCAGGGAGCTCTGTGACCAGCAGAGTGGCATGGGGTGGGAGTGGGAAGGAGGTTCAAGAGGGAGGGGAGATACTTATACCCATGGCTGATTCATGTTGATATATGGCAAAAACCACACAGTATTGTGAAGCAATCATTGTCCAATTAAAAATAAATAAATTTAAATATTAAAAGAGGACTTTGGGCAAATAACTTAGAATCTGTGAGTCTTAGTTTAATTATCTGTGAAATGAGGATTCACTTAGGAAGGTGACTGAATGATCACAAATGTGACTTTACTTCTGAAGTTTCAGATTTATGTTAAAGTTCAAAAGTCATATTTTATATAAATGCATGCATGCAAATGTATATATAATGCAGACAGATATAACTTATATTGAATTTGATTTTGATGTGTATTTTATATATAAAAATATGAAAGAATTGATTTTGACTATTTATAAAGCTAATTAAATAAATGGTTCATTCCACTTAATTCCAGTTGCATGTTAAGTGTTATGATGATTAGTTTTCTCCCTCCATGAATCTTCCAGTGTAGGTTATATAATATGAAGTAAAAAATATTTTTATAACCCCTCAAAAATTATGCAACTAGGTTCTTAAAAAGATGATTTATTGAGCTTTTGTTATTAGTATTATCATTGTTGTACAGATATACCCACTGCATATATTCTTTCATATTTTATTTAAAAATGGCATTAAACAGAGGTTTGAATTACAGGTCACTCACTAATTGTTGCATTTCAGGCATAACAGATGTAGCCCCTATACATTTATAATGATGCATTCTCTAGCTTGCCATCCTCAAGTCACTGACAAATAAAGGCGCCGATTGGCAAAGGCAGTTTTCAAAATATACAGCTGTTGATTTTTTCTTTATTTGAGTTTTACATGGGATTTTGTGAACTCATCACATTTTTGTGAATTATTTTTCTATTCAAAGAGCAAGAAAGCAAACATGAAAGTGAAGGCTTCCAAACTCTAAAGCCACTGTTGCCATTCAAGAAAATTAGGAGAAGCTAAGCTACTTGGTGTTTATAAAAGCATCAGTTACAGGAGCTTTTTGAAAATCAATATGTCAAATTTGCCATTTAAAGTCAAGGTCAAAATTGTCATATTAGTCAGAATTGTTGTAAGTCCTTTAAAGCATATAGGGTCTTAAATGATGTCAAATGAGATACAGGGGGAAAATGTCTGAAAAAGAAAAAGATTCTTAAAAGATACAGACCCTACACACAGCTTCATGTTAATGCATATCATGCTTTCCCTCTATTTCTAGGATTTCTTTCCTTCTTTCTTTCTGCTTTTGTTTTTTGTTGTTGTGGAAGTTCATGTAGCCACTGTTGTAAATTAAAACTCACATTTTTCATTGATATGAAAGATGAAACTGACTCACGATAAACAACCTTTAATACACCGTGTTTCCCAGGTGATTTACTAATATAGTTCTCGCAAACTACTGATAGGAGAATAGTCATGCATTTTAGATATAGATCTTCTTTTGAAATTGTCATATCACACAAATGTCAACTAGGAGAGGCCTGAGGAAGTAAAACAAAACAAAATCTACACAATACTGATCAACATTCTTATGTAAATTTTTACTTCATGTGTAAAAGCTCTTTGTCATAGTAGTTATGAACTGAATTATATCATCAGCCTTCATAAGTTTAAATTCCAGCTTTAACACCTTGACTGTATGCAACATACATAACCACTGTATACCTAATTTACCCTTTCTGTAGGATAAGAAAATATTAGGGCATATCTCATATATTTTCTAGGAGGTAGGAAGTAAATGCTATTACCTCCAGTGCCAGGTATACCTGGAATAAATTGAGGACTAAAATGTTAACTTTCCCTAGTTTGTTCTGGCTGCTATAACAAAATACCATAGACTGGGTGACTTATAAACAGAACACGTTTCTCTTATTTCTGGAGGTTAGAAGTCCCAGATCAGGGTGCCAACCTGATTTGGGTAAGTGCCATCGTCTCCATTTCACTTCTGGTACACTCACATATGGAAGAGGCTAAGGAGCTCTGCGGAATTTATTTTCTCATGGCACTAATCCCATTGATGAGAGACCCACACTCATGACCTAATTGCCTCCCAAAGGCGTTACCTCTTAAAATGACCACAATGGGTGTTAGGATTCCAAAATGTGAACTGGGGTTGAGGGGAAACACAAACACTCATGCCATAACACTTATATTGCTATTTTTATTCTTGTTATGTCATTGTAATGAGAAATATATTCTTCATCAACTACACTGCTAAATACAGAGATAGATTTATGTCACCTTTATTAAGAAAGCAATAGTAGTAGTATTTAACAGGCATTGTATTTCCAAAACATTCAACACTAACTTAATTTGCATAATTTGTAAGTTTGTGATGTAATCCTCAACAAAACATTCTTAAGTCAATATATATACTTTTATGAAGTTAAATAAAAATTTCTTTTTTTTTTTCCTTAAAGGCTTTATTGAATTTATTACAATATTGCTTTTGTTTTAGGTTTTGGTTTTCTGGTGACCAGGTATGTGGGATCTTAGCTTCCCAACCAGGCATCAACCTGCACCGCCTGCATTGGAAGGCAAATTTCCCCTGAATGAAAATTATCCAGTTAAATCTTAATATCTTTACTAATGGAACACAGTAGCTTTTAGGGACAGAATTATTGTTCTAATCTTAACAGAAGAAAAGTGAGGAAAGGTAACTGAGGACACACTAAAATGATGCCTAGAAGCCAGCCAGAATCAGGGATACTTAAGAGCAGTTTAGTCACAGTTTAGTCAGGTTACTGATGGCATAAGAAGCAGAGTTCACAAAAGACTTTTAGAATCAGCTGGAATCACTGTCAAGACAAGGTCATTCTGGGTTCCTCTCTTTCAATGTTAAGTATAAGTGAAAAATAAAATGATTGTCTTGCTAATTTTGAATGAAAAATTCAACGTGTCTAGCACAGAACTCCAAGATTAACTTATAAACACAACTACCAAATTTACCAGCTATTTTATTGTCCTGTGTTTATGGATTTGTTGAGGCAGTTTTATATATTCACTCTAAGTACAACAGTTGTTCTGAAGTGATTCTCAAGATGGTCTTAACAATTAAATTGAAAATCCTTTAAAACTAGAAGTTATGTTAGATAAGAGATGCCTTGGTGAATTATAAAGCATAAACTTCAAAGGGAGGTAGAAGAGTAATCCTTACATCTGACTATTTTCACCTACTGAAATCACAAATGGAACCCGTGAGGGTGAAACGAGCTTTGCGATATTTAAAGGTGGCGTATGGGTGTACCATAGGACCCATTCCTTTGATGGAATGAGTAATTTCATAAATACGCTTTCCTCTGATACCTCAAAGAGGCAGGCACAGGGAAATTAGACACTGGCTGCAGTAGATGCACTGGATTGGATCTATCAGAGGATAAGCTCCTGTTTGAGCCACTGATTAAATTGTCCAGGAGAACTGTTTTCTAGTTTTGGCATTGCAGTATGTGTCAGCATCTCTCATACCCTCCATACTTTTTAAGACCCGATAAATTATTAAAACCAGTTAAAGTCTATGGTTAATAAACGAACCATTTCCTTTGCAGACTCTCTCAATTCTCTTCCCTTCTTTGCCTCAGTTATACTTTCTAAATTCTTACCGATTTCTGCAGTGCATTCAGCTTTCTGGCACTTATGCTAACAGTTCTTTAAGGGAGGATTTCAGTACTCCCTAACAGAGTTGCCTTTCAACTCATGCGTCACTCTCCAAAAGGACTATTTTACACTTTTTTCACGTTTCTCACTATATCAGCCATTTCTCCTGCTCACATCACTCTCTGCTCATGACTGTATTATCTATTCATTCCACTTGAAAAATAGAAGGACTTAGAAGAGCATTTCTGTGTTAGTTCACCACGAGGTCCATGAAGTATCCTGCCTCGGTAACTATGTGCAGAATCTTTCCTCCCGTTGTTGTGGATGGGCTATCAATGTGCCTCGCAATGGCCAACTCTTTTACCTCTGCACTGGATCTCACAGCCTCTGGGCTATCTGAATTTTGTTTTCTTAATGATCCTCTTTCTTCTGAATTGTAATTATTCTCTCTGTACTAGATTAAACACACTAAATATTTCTCATCTTAAAGAAATATACACATCATAGACAAAACTCCCTAGGCTATAATTTGTGCTTTCAAAGAAACTTTAAAGAAATGTATTACTTTATCACTTCCTTCCCTCATCCTCTTGAACTTATTTCAAACCTTGAGTGAACTGAAATCCTTCCACTTCATAAAACCAAAACATGTGAAGGTCAGCAATGGTCTCCATGGTATAACATCCAGTAATCAATTACAAGTCCTCATTTTACTCAAACTATAGGCTGAAATCTTAATGCAATTGAATACTGCTTCTTAAAATATACTGTTTATGTGAAATCCTCTACATGTGACCTGTACATACAGTTTTCTTGATTATTTTAATAATTATTTTTGGACTAATACTCTTTTTCCTAAATTCACCAATGTTGCAATATTGGTATATCTTAGGGATCAATGTTTGGGCCTTCAGTATCTACAGTAAATCCAAGCTTGTCTCATTTTGTCCATGGTTTTCAAGGTCATTTACATGTTATCTAATCCCAATAATGATATTAAATTATCTTTCCTACCTCTAGAGTGAAAGTTCTATGAGAACACGGAGTTTGTTTGGTTTATTGCCATATCTTCACTGCTTAGAACAATGTATGCAAGTTGTTGAATGATTACATGAATAAATGAATAAAAAAAAGCAAACAAGCTCACGGTCAAACTCTCAGCACTTGGAAGGATTTAATCTACTATTCTGTTTTACTCAGAAGAGATTTTCTGAATATTGAGACTTGTTCCTTATTCCTCTTGACAGAATACAGATAAATTCGGAATAACATATATTAACAAACTATCTTCCTCTCTACCACTTTGGATGAAATAATGTATTTATATGTTACCAATGTATTCCTCCAACTACCAGATACACTTCTGAGGACCCCTGAGGTTCCAGGTAGAAGATAGGCCATAGTGATACAACTGTGTTAGCAAAATTATAAGTCAGATGACACTGTTTTAGGGTTCATTCCCTTGCTGTCTGCCCAAGCATTTTCTGAGAAGCAGAGACTACATAAATGTTAAAGGAGGGAAGAGTGATGAAAATAGAGTGTAGAATTCTAGAAACCTTAAAAAGTACCTCCATAATGACCTATGGAATGATAAAAGATAAAGAAATAAGTGACATACAACTGGAGAAGAGGAGGGAAACTCTTTTTCTTTGATAGACTATGTGATTATGTATTTAGGGAAAAAATAAGATGGAAAATAGGTGTGAAAAAATTATCAGGTAGTAAAGTTAGTAACATGCTTGATTACAAACTACTTAGACAAATAAGTAGAAATGCAAATTATGCTAGTAATAAGTAGTGAGGAAGCAAATTAAAATATTGTCTTCACAATTGGCAATATAAAAATATGAAATGCCTAATAATGAACTTTTCTAGAATATAAACAATGCAAAAAATGCAGAAATAACTCATTAAATAGAAAGAAATACCTAATCTGTCCTTAGATAAGAAGATTACATGTTTTCAAAATGCCATTTTCCTAAATTAATATTTTAGATAATAACAGCTTTCATTTTGAATTAGAGAAACAGCTTCTAAAGTTGATATTAAAAGAGAAATATCTTAGAATAATCAGAAAATTTATGTAAAAAAGGAGGATTACGATGGTGGCAAAGGAAGTATTTCAGTTAGATATCAAAGGATAAAGCTCTAACTAATAAAATAAATTATTTGTGTATAAGTAGACTAATAGATCAATGGAGCATAATAGAAAATCCAGAAATAGCCCCCAAAACATAAGCTAATTTAATCTATGAAAATTGGTAGGGAAAACGGGATTAGTAAAGAGACTATGGTAGGGAATTGACTAGCTATTTGAATAAATCTGGATTTGTGCTATATGCCTTATTACAAAATTAATCCCAGAAGTGTCCAATTTAAAAACATAAAAATGAGTTCAAAAAAGTACTAGAATAAGCATACATTTTTCACATCTTTAACTGGATGCCTAAGGATGAGTAGAATCTATAAGTCATAAAAGCAAAGATTGAGAAAAATAAAAGAAAAACCTTTCCAAATCCATAAAACAAAATCATCTTGAAACATATTTGTAATGCATAACAGATAATTTACTTCATGTATAAACAGCCATGTCAAATCTGTAGGAATAAAAATACCTTGTTGGAGAAAATAGACAAGGATATAAGTTTACTGTTTAAAAAAAATTGACATAGTCACTCAGGTATGAAAATATACTTATTACTGATTAATTTAAAAAGTATTAGGAAACACCCTCTTTCTAAAATGAGACACAGTAGGTCCTTGGTCATTGAGTGGTTAGAATTTGTGGCTTGGGTTCAATCCTTCGTCAGAGAACTGATATCCTGCCAGAGGTGCTACACAGCCAAGAATAAAAATAAGAGAAAATTGAAAAACCTTAAAAAAAAAAAGTGAGCTCAAACTCTGTATTGAGGAGAATGAGGAAAAATGTGTACCCTAATAGAACAGCAGTTGTTGATGACTGTAATCACACTAACATTGGGCTGTACTGGGCTTAGTCACTCAGTCGCGTTTGACTCTTTGCACCCCATGACGCAGTTCACCAGGCTTCTCTGTTTATGGGGATTCTCCGGCAGGAATGCTGGAGTGGGTGGCCATGCCTTTCTCCAGGGGAACTTCCCAACCCAGGAATCAAACCAGGGTCTCCTGCACTGCAGCTGATTCTTTACTCGCTGAGCTACCCAGGAAACCCAGCATTAAAATTACCACACAACTAAAATATTTTAGAATTTTAGTAAAACTAAAATCTTGCATATTTTGAAGACCTTAGAATATGATATAAGGGACAGGAAAACAGGGAGTTAAAAGCAAGTGCTGTGCTAAGTCACTTTAGTCATGTCCAACACATTCTGACCCTACAGAATGTAGCCCACTGGGCTCATCTGTCCATAGGATTCTCCAGGCAAGATTACTGGAGTGGGTTGCCATACCCTCCTTCAGGAGATCTTGCTGACCCAGGGATTGAACCTGTGGTTCTTAAGTATCTCCTGCACTGGCAGACAGATTCTTAACCACTCAGTTCAGTTTAGTTGCTCAGTCATGTCCGACTCTTTGCAACTTCATGGACTGCAGCACACCAGGTCTCCCTGTCCATCACCAGCTCCTGGAGCTTACTCAAACTCATGTCCATCAAGTCAGTGATGCCATCCAACCATCTCATCCTCTATTGTCCCCTGCTTCTCCTGCCTTCAATCTTTCCCAGCATCAGGGTCTTTTCCAATGACTCGGTTCTTTGCACCAGGTGGACAAAGTATTGGAGTTTCAGTTTCAGCATTAGCCTTTCCAATGAATAATCAGGATGGATTACCTATAGGATTGACTGGTTTGATGTCCTTGCAGTCCAAGGGACTCTCAAGAATCTTCTCCAACACCACAGTTCAAAAGTATCAATTCTTCTGTGCTCAACTTTCGTCCAACTCTCACATCCATACATGACTAGTGGAAAAACCATAGCTTTGATTAGATGGACCTTTGTTGGCAAACTAATGTCTCTGCTCTTTACTATGCTGTCTAGGTTGGTCATAGCTTTTCTTCTAAAGAGCAAGCATCTTTTAACTTCATGGTTGCAGTCGCCATCTGCAGTGATTTTGGAGCCCCCAAAAATAATGTCTCTCGATATTTCCATTATTTCCCCATTTATTTGCCAAGAAGTGATGGGACTGGGAGCCATGATCTTAGTTTTGTGAATGTTGAGCTTTAAGCCAACTTTTTCACTCTCCTCTTTCACTCTCATCAAGAGGCTCATTAGTTCTTCTTCACTTTCTGCCATAAGGGTGGTGTCATTTGCCTATCTGAGGTTATTGCTATTTCTCCCAGCAATCTTGATTCCAGCTTGTGCTTCATCCAGCCTCGCATTTCACATGATGTACTCTGCATAAAAGTTAAATAAGCAGAGTGACAGTATAAAGACCTGACATACTCCTTTCCTGATTTGGAACCAGTCTGTTATTCCATGTCCAGTTCTAACTGTTGCTTCTTGACCTCCATACAGATTTCTCAGGAGGCAGGTCAGGTGGTCTTGTATTCCCATCTTATTAAGAATTTTCCACAGTTTGTTGTGATCTACACAGTCAAAGTCTTTGGCATAGTCAAGAAAGCAAAAGTAGATTTTTTTCTGGAACTCTCTTGCTTTTTTCAATGTTCCAACAGATGGCAATTTGATCTCTGGTTCTTCTGCCTTTTCTAAACCCAGTTTGAATATCTGGAAGTTCAAGGTTCACGTACTGTTGAAGCCTGGCTTGGAGAATTTTGAGCATTACTTTACTAGTGTGTGAGATGAGTGCAATTGTGTTGTAGTTTGAACATTCTTTGGCATTGCCTTTCTTTGGGATTGGAATGAAAACTGAACTTTTCCAGTCCTGCGGCCACTGCTGAGTTTTCCAAATTTGCTGGCACATTGAGTGCAGCACTTTTACAGCATCATCTTTTAGGGTTTGTAAAAGCCCAACTGGAATTCCATCACCTCCACTAGCTTTGTTCATAGTGATGCTTCCTAAGGCCCACTTGACTTTGCATTCCAGGATGTCTGTCTCTAGGTGAGTGATCACACCATCATGGTTATCTGGGTCATGAAGCTCTTTTTTGTATATTTCTTCTGTGTATTCTTCCCACCTCTTTTTAAAATCTTCTGCTTCTGTTAGGTACATACCATTTCTTTCCTTTATTGTGCCCTTCTTTGCACAAAATGGTCCCTTGGTATCTAATTTTCTTGAAGAGATCTCTAGTCTTTCCCATTCTGTTGCTTTCCTCTATTTCTTTGCATTGATCACTGAGGAAGGCTTTATTATTTCTCCTTGCTATTCTTTGGAACTCTGCATTCAAATGAGTATATCTTTCCTTTTCTCCTTTGCCTTTCACTTCTCTTCTATTCACAGCTATTTGTAAAGCCTCTTCAGACAACCATTTTGCCCTTCTTTTCTTTTGGGGATGGTCTTGATCCCTGCCTCCTGTACAATGTCACAAACCTCCATCCATAGCTCTTCAGGCACTCTGTCTATCAGATATAATCTCCTAAATCTATTTGTCACTTCCACTGTATGATCATAAGGGATTTGATTTGGGTCACACCTGTATGATCTACTGGTTTTCCCTAGTTTCTTCAATTTAGGTCTGAATTTGGCAATAGGGAGTTCATGAACTCTCTGAGCCACAGTCTGTTCCTGGTCCTGTTTTTGCTGACTTTATAGAGCATCTCCATCTTTGGCTGAAAAGAATATAATCAATCTGATTTCTGTGTTGGTCATCTAGTGATGCCCATGTGTAGAGTCTTCTCTTGTGTTGTTGGAAGAGGGTGTTTGTTATGACCAGTGCATCCTTTGGCAAAACTTTGTTAGCCTTTGACCTGCTTCATTTTATATTCCAAGGCCAAATTTACCTGTTACTCCAGGTATCTCTTGACTTCCTACTTTTGCCCTCCAGTCCCATCTAAGACACAAACAAAAATCCTTAAGATAAAATTTTAAGAAGTGCACTTGAGAACTGTTATCTATTTATATAGATAAAATAACAGCCAAAAAGAATCTCACAGGAATATGAAAATTCAGTCTGATTTTGAAAGATAGTAGAAAAAATTTCAGATTGATGGATCATTAAAAACATGGAAGGCAGTGTAAACTTCAGTTCAAAGCAGGAAACAGTAAGAAATCTTGTATGTTAAGAGAACTATTACAGTAGGAAAGTGATTAACATGGTTAGAAATGTTGGCATTAAGACTATAATGAATATCTGGTATAGTTAAGGAATTTGAAATTTATCTTGAATATAATGGGATTCTTTTTTTTTTTTCCCAGTGGGTTTTGTCATACATTGATATGAATCAGGCATAGAGTTACACATATTCCCCATCCCAATCCCCCCTCCCATATAATGGGATTCTAATAAAATGTTTCTGAAAGATCACTTTGAGATCACCTGAGAAATGAATTTGAGGTAGAAAAAAGATGAATTACTATATTATAGAGCAAATGGAGAGAAGTGGTATGCTAGTGGTACTGAAGACAGAGAATGAAGAAGAATTCAGATTTATAGGAATTGTGATGAAAAAGTCTTGGTTGAATGATTAAAATGAGAAATGGGAAAAAGGCTTTTTAAAGACTCTTAAGGATCCTGACACTTCCTAAGGATCTCTTAAACACTGAAACAATCACAGATATAGAAAATTCAAGATAAATACCATTTTGGCAGAGACAGAATGAAGCTGGGGAAATTACCTAATTAATTATGGATCTAATGATACTCAAGTTCTTGTGAAACACTCTGGTGCAGGTGTCCACTCAGCAGATGAAACTAAGAATCTTTAGCTTGGAAACTGATTTTAGACTTGTGAGAAAGATATGGAAGCCTCCAATCTACAGTACAACCTGAAAACATGGGAAAGAAATCACTGAAGGAAAGTGTGCCGAGTGAGAAGAGTGGATGACAATAGACAGAAACTTGGTCCTACACCACTTCAGGGATTGTACAATGGAAAGGAGCTGGTAATGACAGGCAGGGCATAATAGGCAAATGCTTGAGCTGAGTCAGTCATATCTTCTGGATTTAGTTTGCATCTTCATTTCTCACTAACATTGTTTTGTGGCAGGTTAGTTTCCTCTCTGCAAAAAAATACTTACCCAATAGTGTTATTCAGAACATTAAGGAAGAAAATGCATTTGGAGTACTCACTGCTGCTGCTAAGTCATTTCAGTCATGTCTGGCTCCTAGCGACCCCATGGACTGCAGTCCACCAGGATCCCCCATCCATGGGATTCTTCAGGCAAGAGTACTGGCGTGGGGTGCCATTGCCTTCTCTGGAGGAGTACTCATTAGTGAATACTAAAATCATTAGTACCTAATGGTTAGTAACTATGATGATATAAAGTGAAAAAGTGGAAAAGATTAGAGAGTAGGATAGTGTAGTGTCAAGGAAATCAAGAAAGCACACTATTTTAAAAATGTAGTTTTCCAGTTTCTTTAAAATGTGATCACCAGGTTGATGGTGGAAAGAAAACATGAAATGCATTTTATTTAGCCACTGTCTCTCAGGAACAGCCTATTGTTCCACTCCAAAGACAGATGATTGCAAAGAAAATAAGACAGCTTCTAATAACAGTGATTATTGCACTATTAACAAATATTCTGCTATAGGTTAAAATTCTTTCTTTCCTTGTGAAGGCAGATAGCCTGCTTTATTTCTGATGTATTTTTTTTTTAAACAACCGAGTGAACATTTGTGAAATTATGGGCATTCATCCAGAAAATATTTAAGGACATTTGTCATAACTATGCATTGTAAAATCATGATTAACTCTTGAAATAAAGACATAGTTATTATTGTTAACAAATACACTAACAATAGATGAACCCACACTGGAGGAGATAAACTTTATGGTCAAATTAGTAATGCAAAGGAGACTTTCATCTAAAGACAGGTGGGAATATTATCTTGCCAGATTTGCCACTAGTTATTATGATAGCAAATGCAATTGCTATACAAAGAAATTATCCATATGTTTTAATTGTGAAACGTAACAAGTGACACAATCAAAATGGTAATTGACAATCAGTGAAATGCATTGTAATGTGTTTTTAAGTTTCATGATGAAATATATAATTGTAAACATCAGGTACAAAAGATGAGCAAATAGTTAAATAATCTAAAAAATATTGTAATTACTATAATTTAAATGCCTAAAGAAAGCATTTTTATAAGGAAATCTCAATGTTCATCTTAACAAAGATATAGGTGAAGAAAAGTCAAGATTTTCTAATATTTAACAGAGCTTAGCATGGATTTAGAAAGAAAACAAGAAACAAATGATAGATACATAATGCTGAAATTTTTAATTTTAATAAATTTTAATGCTCTGTAGCATTTAGCCATTTAATGAACTTCCTGAAATCTTATTAACTGTTAATATAATATTTTAAAAGAACAAAGTTTGAATTTAATTTTTAGGACTATTTTTTCTTTACTACTCAAAGAATATTAAGAATGCTGGTAATTACTAATTCATTATTTCACTTCTAGTAGTTTATTCTACAGAAATAATCTAAATGGTCATATCTTTCTGTTTGAAGATGCCCACCATAACATTATACAAAGTAACCAAAAGCAACAGAAAACATCTTTTTGAAGTTAGAAGCTTTCTGAATGTGCGATTGGTTCTCTTGAATGTCTACTGAGGGAAAATGAAAAAGTTACCCACATTTTCTTGCACTCTATATGCTGGAATATTATGAAATAATAAAACAATATTTGTAAAGAAATTTAAACAAGAGAAGTCTTAACATTAGACTTTATACCCAGGTGATGCTAGTGGTAAAGAACCTGCCTGCCAGTGCAGGAGACCTAAGAGACCCGGGCTTGATTCCTGGTTTGGGAGATCCGTGGAGAAGGGCATGGCAACCCACTCCAATATTCTTGCCTGGATAATCCCAGGGACAGTGGAGCCTAGCGGGCTATAGTCCATGGAGTTGCAAAAAGTTGGACATGGCTGAAGTAACTTAGCACACAATTTTAGAATGTTAACCAAAAAAGAATTATAAAATGTATATCCTTCAGGCACCCAAACGTTTATTTAGGTAATAACAGAGCACTTACCAAGAACACATAATGTTCAACATGAATTCCTGATATTAAATTATTTAATCTTGACTGTGACCTATGAATGGATACCATTATTATTTTATTTTTCAGTGACCCTATGAGTCTAGTTTTTGTATTGGCATTTTAAAAAGAAGAATCTGCGACAAAGAGATTCTTGCTCTTTTTCACACAACTATTAAGTAATAGGGTTGAGATTTAAAGTTGATTGGTCCTGGTATGTGCTGTAAACCACTAAATTCCATCAGAAATAAATAACAAAAGAAAGACCAAAAAGAAACAATGTAGACCTTGAGCATTAATAGCAACTCATCTTATTTTCTCAAGGGTTTCCTTAGTTCTGTTCTTTTTTTCGCTCTCATTCTTCATTAATCTCTCTGTTTTTGCTGAGCCATTCTCCATTACCTACCACATTGTAGAACTAAATTGCTCCGTTATCAACCATCTTGTAAAAAAGAAATAAATCAAAAGCCAAAAGCTAAATAAAAATTTACACTTTAATTATGTCTGTTTCAGTAAAACCCTTGGAAGAAAAGAGCGGTAGTAGGTATTTACTCACCTCCCATTCACTCTTCCACTCTCAGGAGAATTTGTACTGTGCCAGTTAACTCAACAGGAATTAGTTTTCCTGAATTTCCTTCCCCGCATAGCTCTATTTTGCATGGGTCACAAGAGCCACCTCCATGAGCAAGATTTAGACGGGGTAGAAGCGATGTTGGTTTTTCCTGTGGGAAATATAGAGAACGGGATAAGGTGTTGCTACAGCTCAGGGAGGTTGGTTCCCTAGATTGGTATGGGCTGCAGCTGAGTCCACTGCAACTTCAGGGCTGCCTCATCTCCTCCGCAAGGATCATGGACTCCTGTCTCTTGCATTCTTAGCGTATTGAAAAAAGCCACCAGCTGCTCCTGTAGGACATCCCTGCTCCTGAAGCTAGAGGCTTAGAAATGATAAGGGATCAATGTCAGCTCTTTTCTTTGCTCCTAGGGCCCACGTTTCCCAACTTCACATCAGTGTCAATCTTCCCTTAGCAGCTTTCACACTGACTTCTGGCTACAACTCCACCAAGCATAGCATAATGAGCTCCCACAGTTGTTAAGGTTGAATCTTCATAATAAACTGCTTATTTATCAATATAAGTGATTCTGTTTCTCTGATCAAATTCTGACTGATAGGATCCCTCCAAAAGTGAATTTTATTCCACTCAGGCCAGGGAAAGTACCACTTATTTCATTTCATTTCTCTCCAGAAATTCAGCAAGCTTGAAACACATTTTTCTACTGTTCATAGTCAAACTCAGAGTTTTCCTCGTACCACCCAACTTTTTCTTATTCTCCTTTGCTGACTTCTCTTTCCCACCCAGTTTCTAAATGTTGGAGTGTTTCAAGGCCAAACTGTCATTCCTATTGAAACCATGTCTAAGTGGACTCATATATCTACTTCTATATGCTCATGATTTCCATGTATATAGATTTTATCAGATCCCTTGAGATCTATACTTGTGTAACCAAACTGCTTCCTAAATATTTGAACATCCATCTTGAGTTGTCTTCTCAAATACAATATGTGAGAACTAGAATTCTTGACTCCCTCACTTCTCCAAAGACTATCCTGATCGTGTCACTGTCTCACTGAATGGCACAGATCACCCAGGTGATTAAGCCACTTACCTCGGAGTTATTCTCAATCATGTTAATATATAACTTTAGCTGTAATTCCATTAGATATGGAATGCCTTTGGATGAAAACAGAGTAGATGCCTGAAAGCTATTACTTGAAGTCAGTAAACCTGAGTAAATATGCCACTAAAGTTGATTTGCTAAGAAAGATATTTGATGTATATATATAATAAACAAATTGACAAGTTGCTAGAATTTTGTTTATAATTGTTTATTTTATCAATTGATATGTAAAGCTGAAATACCTAAACACTAAGAAATTTTGTTTAGAGGGAAAAGATATGACCTCTTGCTTTAAATCTGCTACTTACATATGGATGAAATCTAGTAAGTCATCTTACCTCTAAAATCCAGTTATGTCATCTGTAAAATGAAGAAAAGAATATTTTCTCTAGTTACATCACTGATCGCTTGTGAAGATTATATGGGCATACTTCCTGATCTCAACACCGCCTTTCTCTCCCAATTGCGAACAAATGTTACAGCACAAAAGCTACTTTAGATCTGATGTTCTGATGATCTGCTAATAGCCTTAACAATCATAATATCGATGAACACACTCCCCCCGTGCTTGCTTTTATTATGTGTCAGGAAATCATACACATTATCTAATTTCATGTCTACAAAATCTTCTGGGGCAGGTGCCCTCCTCAATCTCATCATTCAGGAAACAAAACAGAGGCAGACGAAATAACTATAAACACATGAAAGTGGAGGTCCTACATCTTTTTTCAAGTTACGTGATTTTATCTGTCTATCTATATCTAACTATGTATATAAATATACATACATATAGATGTCATTTTCTATTCAGTTTTTATCAGTCATTAGAATCACTGAGCTTAAACAAATTATATGCTTTTATTATGGGTTTTTCTAATACAGAGAAGGAAAAAACAGAACAAGGGCACCATGTTAGATTTATAAAGAAATAATGTCCAAATGGTTAATGTCATTCACCACTTCAATAAACTGGATTACATTTTAGTAGGACAAAAGATCAGCAAAAGTCTGTTTATATTCATTGACTGAAGGCTGAAACAGCAACCAGGTAATTCTCTTCCTATCTTTAGGCTCATTAGCTGTGGCTATCATATTTGTTGGGTACCATAACATCAGATGTTTCTAGACAGCTCAGCTGATTTTTTTTCTCTTATGTGCAGATTAAATAGTAACAGGGAGCAGGTGAGAAATTCAATCACCAGTCAAAGTTCAAGGCTTTTTTAATTCATTGCTACCTTTGTCTCTCTGTTTTTCAAAAACTGATGTCTTCCTAAGACAAACCTTGAAGACACGGGGCACCTCTCTCAAGGATGAATATGGCACAAGGATTAGAATGCTATATACTTTTTATTTGCATAATGTCCTCATTCACTCTACAGACTTGAGTGATGTAGTTTTATGCTCTCTCCCTGTGATTATACCTTAAGCAAATCCAAAAGTAAGCACTCTAATAATGCTATTTTCTCACTAACTTGCCTTGTCTTGGTTCTACAATAGTCAGTATCACTTTCCTGAAGAGACTATTGTAGGTGTTCTACAGAGGATGTAAGTAATTCATTTATAGTAGAAGATTGAGTTATGATATTACATTTTGTATGTCATATAATTGAATAATAAACACCAATATTTGTTTTCCTTTTTTAGGAAGAAGTCACACATGTTACATATATGTACATATACACTATTAATAAAAATACATATAATAGAAATAAAACTAAGATATATTTCCAAAATATAATTATATCATCATACCACTATAATGGATATTCAACAGGATGTCATTCCTTTTTGATAGTGTTAGTAATTTACAGTGTTACATTCTTTTTTTATTTTTTTTTCCACTTATTTTTATTAGTTGGAGGCTAATTTCTTTACAATATTGCAGTGGTTTTGCCATACATTTACATGAATCAGCCATGGATTTACATGTGTTCCCCATCCCGATCCCCCCTCCCACCTCCCTCTCCACCCGATTCCTCTGGGTCCTCCCAGTGCACCAGCCCCCGAGCACTTGTCTCATGCATCCAGCCTGAGCTGGTGATCTGTTTCACCCTAGATAATATATATGTTTTGATGCTGTTCTCTCGAAACATCGCACCCTCGCCTTCTCCCACAGAGTCCAAAATTCTGTTCTGTACATCTATGTCTCTTTTTCTGTTTTGCATGTAGGGTTATTATTACTATCTTTCTAAATTTCATATATATGTGTTAGTATACTGTATTGGTCTTTATCTTTCTGGCTTACTTCACTCTGTATAATGGGCTCCAGTTTCATCCACCTCATTAGAACTGATTCAAATGAATTCCTTTTAATGGCTGAGTAATATTCCATGGTGTATATGTACCACAGCTTCCTTATCCATTCGTCTGCTGATGGGCATCTAGGTTGCTTCCATGTCCTGGCTATTATAAACAGTGCTGCGATGAACATTGGGGTACATATGTCTCTTTCAGATCTGGTTTCCTCAGTGTGTATGCCCAGGAGTGGGATTGCTGGGTCATATGGCAGTTCTAATTATATCATCATACCACTATAACGGATATTCAACAGGATGTCATTCCTTTTTGATAGTGGTAGTAAGTTACAGTGTTACATTCTTTTTTTAATTATTAAAAGCATAATGGTAGTCTTAATAGATCTTGGAGGTATGATAAATGTGTTACTAAATACCCTTTTTATTGTGTGTGCATGTATGTGTATTTGAAATGGAAGACATTGTCTATCTTCTCTTTTTACACTTACACTTCAACCAAAATGTGGATTTATCATAGTTATCCTTATCCTGACATAAGTTCTGATTAACTGGCTGATTGTAAATGCCACTTTGGTGGCTACTGAACAATGACAATTGATTGTAAGTAGCTTACCCCCTAGGAGGTTGCAGGTTATTCAGACACCTCTCTCTGGAAAGATATGTCAAAGTAACGTGGAGAGTTAGAACAAAAACATCATATCATGGACAACTTGTGAAGTTTCTCCAGAACGGAGCAGTCAACGGCACATGAACATCAGTACATTTTGCAGTCAAGTATCAAGACAAGCACATAATTAAGGTGAGGATCAAGGAGAGTAGTTGTGGGAGCTGGATGCCCTGACTAGGCGATGATTTACTAACTTAATTATTTCAGAATGTTCCCAGATACACAGGAGTGTCTGCCCTGTAATGGATATTACTCTCAGATGTGCCACTGGGTATTTGCTGACATACACAAATAACTATATCTTACTCAGTTTAGAAACATGTCAGGATACTTGATGGTAGGTTCCCCAGTAAGTGCCTTTGGATTTCCTTTGCTTAATTAGAAAATTTGCATGAATTGCCTTTTTTTGGTTTTTCACAGCTCTGGTAGTCAGAGAGGCAAACTCGCTAGACTGAGGAATACTGACTTTCTCTAAGATATTTAATGTCAGAAGAATGGAAAAATATAGACTTGAAAAATGTTGTTACTTTTCATGGGCTTCTACCTAGGTTTTAAAGACAAAGAGTAGCAGGAAATACATAAAAATGATTATTTTGTGTTTGATTAGAAAAAGAATATAATTGTAAGCTTTTATAAGTATATATACATGTGTATAAACATCTCTGTTCTGCAACCTTTAGCACACTGAAGATTGTTGTTTTCCATCTCAGATTTGCACTTCTGGGAATCATATTTTTGTTTTATAAATAAATGAACAGGAAAATTAAAACATTCAAAGCTTCTCAACAAAAATTAGTTTCGTCTGAAAGAAATTAATAATTTCTTATCATTCTCGTTTTACCCTCTAATTCTACTTTTACTTCCTTTCAGAGCCTGTGATGCTAGTTATTTATTTGGGGCTGTTCCGGGACTTTGTTGCTGGGTGCGGTTTTTCTCTAGCTGCAGTAAGCAAAGGCTGCTCTCCAGTGATGGTGCACAGATTCCAAGGTACACAGGCTTCAGGGGTCTGGCGCATGGGTTCCGGAGTGCAGGCTCAGGAGTGGTGGTGCATGGGCCTAATTGCTCTCCTACATGTGGAATCTCCGCAGCCCGGGGATAGAAGCCGTTTACCCTGCACTGGCAGCAGATTCCTAACCTCTGGGCCACCAGGAACGTCCATGTGATGCTATGCTTTCCTCGTCTCTCACTGCCTCTGTCTCTCTTTCTTAGAAAAAACAAAACACCTGTTATCAAAATAGAGAGGCTTTATTTCAGAACAGCTATTACAGACATGAAAATAATATTATCTCCATGTTGAGTTAAATAAACCTATGTTGTTTTAAATACCAGTTGACTTTACCTGTACTATTTCAGTGATCACCTCAATAATATTTGAGAGAATAGTTCTTTCAAAACATTGTCCCCTCTAAAATAGCAGACTTCTTTTCTCTCAAATTCTTTTTTTTCTTTTTAATAATTTTTATCAGGAATCTAGAACCACAGCCCTAGATTAAAGTACACTGGAAACTAATTAAATTGGTGTGTTCATCTACAACATTTTAATAATTTCTTTGTTTCTACTAAAGAACACAGTCTTAGCATTGGGATAACAGAAATACTGATGGACAGGGTAACTTTACGAGGCCAGCTGGCAGTTCTGGCTTAGTTCTTACTCCTTCTATAGTCGTGAGCGAGCTCCATAATGCGTCCCTTCTGGTAACGGTAGGAACAGTGCCCACTGTGACTTCTTGAAATGGAAGAACAGCTAGTGCTAAAGACATCTAGGAGGAAATACATGGACATAATTACATCCTAAATATTATATATGATATCTC
Organism: Muntiacus reevesi; assembly: GCF_963930625.1. Taxonomy (NCBI): domain Eukaryota; kingdom Metazoa; phylum Chordata; class Mammalia; order Artiodactyla; family Cervidae; genus Muntiacus; species Muntiacus reevesi. The sequence continues at coordinate 121,828,033 of NC_089252.1, forward strand.
ACATTGTATATTAGCTGTTAATGTCCTCTGTGCCTGAATGAAGAATTAGATCTGTGACCTTTCCTCCACAAGATGATTCTGATGGATGATATTGAAAGCAAATTCTCAAGATTTGGGGAGGAAGAAAACTAATGAAGCCAATAAAACCTTTTAATTTTATTCATGATGGAACTTGAGAGTTTAAAGCTTTCTTTAAAAATCCTGTCTTACTTCTGCTCCTTCTAATACATCTATTGGTGGAAGGAAACTCACATAGAGGCTTTTGATTCTGTAAACTGGGCCTCCATTTTGGAACTCTTTTACTATTCCATAAGGAACAGTAGATATCTTGAAACTAATGTGTTAGACAAATTAGTTTATAATAAGTATTCTGCCTATTATTATGTAATTTATTAATATTTAAGTTAAATTTTAAGAATTTACCATTTGTCTCCTATGTATTTATTCTGTATATTAAATGACACACTCTTTTATAAAAAATATTAAGATAATTAACTTTGTAGCTTTAAAGAAATTTATATTTAATAGAGTTTTATGATAGTAAATTCTTAACTATGTCATTACTTAGTCAAGTTTTATAAATTAATGTGGACCATCAAGGTATCTACCTTCAGAATCTGGAAGCAAATTTTCTTTCTTATCATATAGTTTTCATAACATTGTTTAATGGATATAGTGTAAATTAGCAATCTCTGTATTTTAAAAATATAAAATAATGTGATACACTAAGTGATATGGTATAAGCTTTTGTTGATTAACCCAACAATGTAAAAGTCACAACCTCTACAAATTATCAAATATTAATTTAACTAAAAATTTTTAAAAAATTTACTCTAGAAAATAAAAAATATGTGAATGATTATATCTAACTGATCAGAATGTTATAAGTTTGTGTAACAGGGTTTCCTGCTTTGGTAGAATGATACAGTCCTGTTCCTGGTATTCCAACTTTGGTCTTCACAGAACAGGTGATCAGGAAGTGCATTACCTTTCTGACACTGCTGTCTTTCTTCCTGATATAACCTTGATATAGTACTGTTGCCTATTGTTAAAAGAGTAAGTGCATATTTCTGTTTAAATACAAAGATTTAGGTGTCCCTAAGGAGGATGTAAATCATCAAGGAGGCTCTAAAATTGTCAGCAGAATCTTCTTACTCCAAAAGAAGCCACTTGCTTACAATGCCCCCGAAGACAGGGAGAGGTAAAATAGTGGACCCTTCTCTCCATAGAACAGGCGGTGGGGTTGGGAGTCAGGCTAATGACTAAAGCTCTGTTTCCAAGCAGGACGCTGTCCCGTGAGCTTTGATGAGTGGCATATAAGGATATCATCAACCAGTGACACCATCCAGGCAAGTTGATTAATGGATATATTTTAATATTAAAGGGTTTTTTGTATCAACACCTATGCATTTCCAGAACGCAAACCTGTTGGTCAAGTGCACACCGTCCATCTGAAAAAAGTATCCATCTTTTAAAATTAGCAAGATTTTTTAGTTATAATAACCTAGACATACCCGAAAAGTGTAGAGCCAACTTATTCTACCCAGTTTTTCTACATACAGGTTGCCCTTATTCCTTCTTTCCCTGCAGATCTTAATTAGAATCTTCTTGATTATTACAAAAACTGAAACTCTGTTAGAAGTGGTTGAGATATGGTTCTATAGGGTAAATAGAAAACCATGCTTTTCTCCACAAGAAAATCCCCAAAAAACACTTTGCATCAATAAAGAAGAGGGAGACAATAATTGTGTATGTACTAGTATGTCAGATCACACGCAGGAGGACACTCCATGGAAGACTGCAAAGTATCGACTAAAATAAAGGATAATTAGAACTTCCATGGGATAATTATTTCCACGAGAGATGAATGTTTATAACTTGTCATAGTTTCCTGGACCCTTCATAAGAGTCTCCTGGGTGAATTTTGGAGATATGTGTTTCAAACCCCAAGAGTCGGAAAGCCTTCAATTTTATGTTGTAAAATCAAAAGTTTGGCTGTATTGTTTCCAAGGAAACGACCTGACGTGAGGAGACAGAAGCTGAAACCTTATTCCCTGAAGTAAAGGAAACCTCATCTGTTTACTCTAGCAATTCTTTCCCCAACAGAATACTTCACACCCCACGTTCAGATGTCTTCCTCTGGCAATCTCCAGTTTAATACATATCAGTACATATGTGAAGATAAATAATAATATAATAACAAACTGCAATTCACTAGATTCCTTAAAAGTAATATCAGTAAAAGTGATACTGAGAATCTTGGAGTCTGGGTTATTGCACATGAAGGCTACATTCTTCAAGCCTTACCTCGGGAGACAGGTAATGCCAGATTATAGGTAACTATTATAATGACTGGGGATACATTTGATATCAGACAGCAGTGGCATCGCTCCCACTGCCATTACTTGGGATGAACTTTATGCTTGCAATATTCATAACAATGTCTTGCCTGTTTTCATATCTTATCTCCAAATTTGAAAAACTTGTCTGAGATCACATACTTTTAAAATGGTGAAATTTTGGCTTGTTCGTCCTCACCAAGTATTTAGTCTCTGTGCTCTTTACTCGAAACCCACTTAGGAATAAGCTGTATGATTGAGTTCTAGCTCTTTCTTTATTCTGAATTTAACTGTGAACTAGTCAGACATTCACGAGGTTTTGAAGTTGTTCACCTTCTCTATCCCCTCATACCTGCATGCTAGCTCCTTTTTCCTCTGGTGAAGCTGGGGAAAAGACAAAGGTGCATCCATATTTGCAGGTGTCTATGGTAGCAACATCAGTTACAGTATCAGACAAGTGCACATTCCATAGTCCTGAGAAATGAAAGATTCCCTGAGGAACTGTGGGCTGGGGCAAGGGGAGTGGGAGTGGTGCTGAATAGAGAATGTTTTTCTGCTTTTTGTCATTTGGCATGTGTTGAAGGCTAGTAATGACCCTTAGGCAAAATCTAATGTTTGTTCTGCATTGTTGTTATTGTTGTTGTTTTTTGAACTTGAAATTGATACAAGTTTAATCTACTTTCATGTGATTGCCTCAACTTTTTCTTCATCATTACTCAGAATTACTTATAGTTTCACTGTTTCATTTTCATATGTTCAATAAGGCATACTGATGCTAATTATTAATGTTTATTAATGCTATCATATTAGTAAAAAGGCAATTCTACTTTCTTTGCATGGTCCTTTATAATATTAAAGCTTTTTCACTTGAATTATTTTTAAATTGTCTAATTTTCAGAACAATTCTTTGAAAAAGAGATAAATTATTATCATTATTTTTACATGGGGAAAATTAGGCAAGATCCCATCATCAAAGGGAAGGAAGAATAACAATTTTCTTTCTCTTTTTTCTGTCTCTATTGATCCACTGAATATTGATAAAACATCAAAAAATTTACAAATAACACATGAACATAAAGTAAGTGAACTGTTTTGAATATTGATGCATATACAACCTACACAAAAACCAATAAAATCAAAGATAAAGTAATCACAATTCTTGAAAATTTTATTTTTCAGAATGCTTAAACTGTGTGTCAATTACTATGAGGTCATCATTTTAATAATGTGATATTGTTAGAGAAAAAGATAACGTAAAGATCAATGAAGATCAATGGTTTAGCCACAATGGCTTAATAGCTAGCTTTGTTTTTCTTCTCTCTGTGAGACCTTCCTAAAACAGATTTTTCAGAAGCTCTGAGAACAAAGCTTTGCCTGTATCATTACCTTGTCATTTCTTCCCTTCTGACTACCTTTGTGCATAAACTTCAAGTATTATTGCATTTGTTTATTTTGTTGTGTGGTTGAATTGCTTTTAACTAGAAACTGGGGATTTCTAATCTTCTTAAGCCAAATTATTTTCTTTCTCCACCATGCACTAATGCGCTCATGATTTCTTGTTGATAATACAGCATGTCTTTAATTGGCACTTTCCCTAATACAGTAGGGCTTATCTGGTTTCAGACTTCTCCTGCGTTGCTTGTTCTTTCCCCTAGGTATGAATTATGAGGGCCATCAATGTGTGGCAGAGTGGAAAGTTAGACTAGCTTACATCCCCTTATTTTAAATTCTAATTTTTCTCCCTGCTGAGCAAAAAGTTTCACCTTACATATATTATAGAATTCACCAGTGACATATTTGCATCTGGATTAGAGATACTTACAGCACCAGATGTACTTCTTAGTCCATTTCAAACCCATGTTCACTTATGATTTATTTTACACATTAGCCTAAATTTTTATTTTGCACAAAAAAGTGGAGGGGAAAGATCATGATGTTTAACAAATGTTTAGTTGGATTCACAAAAGAATAATTTTTAGTAAATAAATGTCTTTCTAAAATGTTTGAGCCAGAATTGCCTATTTTTTTAAATTATTGCATGCATATTTTTCTATATTTTCATGATCTTGGTCTTATTATATATGATATGTTGTTATATATGATATATTTGATATTTGATACCAAATATGATATCATATGGTATTATATATATATGATACATTAACATATGATATTATATATGATACACTTTATCATGTATGAATTTACAACATACTTTATTGCATTGATATACATGTGAAGTTAATAAAGTTATCTATCTGTATATATTATTTTAAATGTTCATAAAAATTAAGGCAACAAAGCTCTACTCTGTATGAATAAAAAATTTAGTTGTTTTTATCAAGGAGTCTTTTTTACAGCCAGGATAATCATGCGCTGACTTTGGCCAAAAAACAAGGAAATGTTCACCTTTGAGCAAAGCAACTTCCTGGTGAATCTGTTAAAATTGTATGTTCTAATTGTACATGTTAATTAAATGAGTTAACTTGCTTTGATGGATTGTTGTTTACAGTTCTTAGAACAAGTAGTACAAATAAAAGACTTTGGCTTTAGAATAGTTAATCAAAAAAAATAATTATTTATTATTTAGAATAGTTAGTTATTGGCCTTCAGACTTGTACCTGATCAGTAATCACAAACCAGGTAGTATATACATATAGAATTCCAAGTTACTAGCTTTAAATCATATCAACCCAACTAGAATATGTATTCCATGAGGATGGGAGGCATTGTCTGCTCCTCTGAGAACACAGGATAATAAGAGTTTGCCACATGGGAGGTGGTCAGTGGATATTTGGTGAAGGAAGAAAGAGAGGTAACAACTCAGAAGATACACAACAGAGACTACTTTCCCACCCGCTGAGAAGGCTTTGCCTCTTAACATTACACTAATCCTGGTTAACAGTCGAAGATGCAGGGGCAGGTCTGGCATAAGAGCGTTCCTTTTTCTCTCCGTTATTATTGATTCAGTTTCAGACTCCTTTCACCTGATCATACCAATGACACTCTGGTCATTCCTTCTTATCACAATCTTTACATTTTTCTGCAACTATTATTTCAATTCTTCTCTACCTACAAGAGAGAAAGAAATGTCATGCTTCATAAAAATACTATCTAGATGTCTTAAAAGAAAGAGGGCACCCTAAAAGAACTATCTAATCTCTCTACTGATGCTGGATAATCTAATACAATAATCAGTATCTAAAGCATTATAAGCTCTGCTGAATGTTTGTGCAATAAATTTATAATTATATAGCAAACATTTCCACTTATGAAAATTTTAAGTAGAGCTAATACAGTCATACCATCTTTTATTGAAATATACCTGACATAATATTATATATCAGTTTCAAGTACACAATATAGTGTATTGAAATATTCTTTGTCTTTTGTATTCTAGAGCATACTAGCATGCATCTACTTGACCTAGGATGTTCCTATTCAGTCGCTAAGTTATGTCTGACCTTTGGCGACCCCATGGACTGCAGCACACCAGACTTTCCTGTCCTTCACTATCTCTGGAATTTGCTCAAATTCATGTACATTATGATGCTATCTAACCATCTGGCCCTCTGTTGCACTCTTCTCCTTTTGCCTTCATTTTTTCCCCAACATCAGAGTCTTTTCCAATGAGTTGGCTCTCCACATCAGGCAGCCAGAGCACTGGAGCTTCAGATTCAGCATCAGTCCTTCCAATGAATATTCAGAGTTGATTTCTTTTAGGATTGATTGGTTTGATCTCCTTGCAGTCCAAGGGAATCTCAAGAGTCCTCTCCAGTACTACAATTCAAAAACATCAATTCTTTGGTGCTCAGCCTACGTTATGGTCCATCTGTCACATCCAAACTTGACTACGGGAAAAATTGTAGCTTTGACAAAACAGATCTTGGTCTGCAAATTAAATGTCCTTGCTTTTTATATGCTGCCTAGGTTTTCCATAGTTTTCTTTCCTATGAGCAAGTGTATTTTAACTTCAAAGATGCAATCACTGTCTGCAGTGATTTTTATAGCCCAAGAAAATAAAGTCTATCACTTTTTTCCATTGTTTCCCCACTTATTTGCCATGAAGTGATGAGACCAGATGCCATGATTTAAGTTTTTGAATACTGAGTCTTAAACCAGCTTTTTCAATCTCCTTTTTCACCCTCATCAAGAGGCTCTTTAGTTCCTCCTCACTTTCTGCCATTAGCGTGGTTTCATTTGCATATTTGAAGTAGTTGATACTTCTCCTGGCAATATGATTCAGGCTTGTGATTCATCCAGCCCTACATTTGGCATGATGTATTCTGCACAAAAGTTAAATAAGTAGGGTGACAATCAATATACAGCTCCTATTGTACTCATTTCCCAATTTTGAACCAGTCATTTATTTCATACAAGACTCTAACTATTGCTTTTTGACCCACATATAAATTTCTCAGGAGACAGGAAAGGTGATCTGGTATTCCCATCTCTAAGTATTTTCCACAGTTTGTTGTGATATAATAGTCAAAGGATTTCACATAGTCAGTGAAGCAGAAGATACATTTTTCTGGAACTCTCTTGCTTTTTCAAAGATCCAGCAGATGTTGGCAATTTGTTCTCTGGTTACTCTGCCTTTTCTAAACCCAGCTTGTACATCTGGAAGTTCTTGGTTCACATGCTGCTGAAGACTAGCTTGAAAGATTTTGAGCATAACCTTCCAGTTCAGTCGCTCAGTTGTGTCCGACTTTTTGCAACCCCATGGACTGCAGCACGCCAGGCCTCCCTGTCCATCACCAACTCCCGGAGATCACCCAAACCCATGTCCATTGAGTCAGTGTTGCCATCCAACCATCTCATCCTTTGTCGTCCCCTTCTCCTCCTGCCCTCAATCTTTCCCAGCATCAGTGTTTTTTCCAATGAATCAGCTCTTCACATCAGGTGGCCAAAGTATTGGAGTTTCAGCTTCAACATCAGTCCTTCCGTGAATATTCAGGACTGATCTCCTTTAGGATGGACTGGTTGGATCTCCTTGCAGTCCAAGGGACTCTCAAGAGTCTTCTCCAACACCACAGTTCAAAGCATCAATTCTTTGGTGCTCAGCTTTCTTTATCGTCCAACCCTCACATCCATACATGATCACTGGAAAAACCATAGCCTTGACTAGACAGACCTCTGTTGACAAAGTAATGTCTCTGCTTTTCAATGTGCTGTCTAGGTTGGTCATAACTTTCTTTCCAAGGAGTAAGTGTCTTTTTAAATTTCATGGCTGTAGTCATTATCTGAAGTGATTTTGGAGCCCAGAAAAATAAAGTCAGCCCCTGTTTCGACTGTTTCCCCATCTATTTGCCATGAAGTGATGGGACCAGATGCCATGATCTTAGAATGTTGAGCTTTAAGCCAACTTTTTTCACTCTCCTCTTTCACTTTCATCAAGAGGCTCTTTAGTTCTTCACTTTCTGCCATAAGGGTGATATTATCTGCACATCTGAGGTTATTAATATTTCTCCCAACAATCTTGATTCCAGCCTGTGCTTCCTCCAGCCCAGCGTTTCTCATGATGTACTCTGCATATAGGTTAAATAAGCAGGTGACAATATACAGCCTTGACGTACTCCTTTTCCTATTTGGAACCAGTCTGCTGTTCCATGTCCAGTTCTAACTATTCCTTCCTGACCTGCATATAGGTTTCTCAAGAGGCAGGTCAGATGGTCAGATGGTCAGATGGTCAGATGGTCTGGTATGCCCATTGCTTTCAGAGTTTTCCACAGTTGATTGTGATCCACACAGTTAAAGGCTTGGCATACTCAATAAAGTAGAAATAGATGTTTTTCTGGAACTCTCTTGCTTTTTTGATGATCCAGCATATGTTGGCAATTTGATCTCTGGTTCCTCTGCCTTTTCTAAACCCAGCTTGAATATCTGGAAGTTCTCGGTTCATGTACTATTGAAGCCTTGCTTGGAGAATTTTAAGCATTACTTTACTATCATGTGAGATGAGTACAGTTGTGTGGTAATTTGAGCATTCTTTGGCACTGCCTTTCTTTGAGATTTGAATGAAAACTGACCTTTTCCAGTCCTGTGGCCACTGCTGAGTTTTCCAAATTTGCTGGAATATTGAGTGCAGCACTTTCAGAGCATCCTCTTTCAGCATAACATTACTAGCATGCAAAATGAGTGCAAATGTCCCATAGTTTGAACATTCTTTGGCATTGCCCTTCCTTGGTATTGAAATGAAAACTGATTTTGGGATTGAAATGAAAACAATCCTATGGCCACTGCTGAGTTGCCCAAATTTGTTGATATACTGAATGCAGCACTTTAACAGCATCATCTTTGAGGATTTGAAACAGCTCAGGTGGAATTCCATCACTTCCACTAGTTTTGTTTATAGTTATGTTTCCTAAGGCCCACTTGACTTCAGACTCCAGGATGTCTGACTCTGGTTTAGTGACCACACCACCGTGGCTATGTGAGTCATTCCACTTTTGTATAGTTCTGTGTATTCTCTCCACCTCTTCTTAAGTTCTTCTGCCTTTGTTAGGTCCTTACCGTTTCTTTTCTTTATTATGCACATCTTTGCATGAAATATCCCCGTGGCATCTCTAATTTTCTTGAAGAGATCGCTAGTCTTTCCCATTCTATCGTTTTCTTCTACTTTTATATTGTTCATTGAAGAAGGCCTTCTTTTTTTTTTTTTTTTTAAATATTATTTTATTAGTTGGAGGCCAATCACTTTACAACATTTCAGTGGGTTTTGTCATACATTGACATGAATCAGCCATATAGTTACACGTATTCCCCATCCCGATCCCCCCTCCCACCTCCCTCCCCACCCGACTCCTCAGGGTCCTCCCAGTGCACCAGGCCCGAGCACCTGACTCATGTATCCCACCTGGGCTGGTGGTCCGTTTCACCATAGATAATATACATGCTGTTCTTTCAAAACATCCCACCCTCACGTTCTCCCCCAGAGTTCAAAAGTCTGTTCTGTACTTCTGTGTCTCTTTTTCTGTTTTGCATATAGGGTTATCGCCACCATCTATCTAAATTCCGTATATATGTGTTAGTATACTGTAATGATCTTTATCTTTCTGGCTTACTTCACTCTGTATAATGGGCTCCAGTTTCATCCATCTCATTAGAACTGATTCAAATGAATTCTTTTTAACGGCTGAGTAATATTCCATGGTGTATATGTACCACAGCTTCCTTATCCATTCATCTGCTGATGGGCATCTGGGTTGCTTCCATGTCCTGGCTATTATAAACAGTGCTGCAATGAACATTGGGGTGCACGTGTCTCTTTCAGATCTGGATTCCTCAGTGTGTATGCCTAGAAGTGGTATTGCTGGGTCATATGGAAGAAGGCCTTCTTATCGCTCCTTGCTATTTCCTGGAATGCTGCATTCAGTTAGATATAGCTTTTCCTTTTCTCCCTTGCTTTTCACTGGTCCTTTTTCCTCAGCTATTTGTAAAGCCTCCTCAGCCAACCACTTTGGTTTCTTTCATTTATTTTTCTTTGGGATGGTTTTGTTCACTTCCTCCTGTACAATGTTATGAACCTCTGTCCATAGTTCTTCCGTCACTCTACCTACCAGATTTAATCCCTTGAATCTATTCAACACCTCCACTGTGTAATCAAAATGAATTTACTTTAGGCCATACCTGAACGGTCTAGTGGTTTTCCCCACTTTCTTCAATTTAAGTCTGAATTTTGCAATAAGGAGTTCATGATCTGAGCCACACTCAGCTCCAGGTCTTGTTTTTGCTCACTGTACACAGCTTCTCCATCCTCAGCTGCAAAGTATATAATCAGTCTGATTTTGGTATTGATTTGGTGATGGCCATGTGTAGCATTGTCACTTACGTTGTTGTTGGAAAAGACTGCTTGCTGTTACCAACATGTTCTCTTGACAAAACTCTGCTAGCAGCTACCTTGCTTCATTCCATACTCCAAAGCCAAACTTGCCTGTTACTCCAGATATCTTTTGACTTCCTACTTTTGCATTCCAATCCTCTGATGAAAAGAACATCTTTTTGGTATTAGTTCTAGACAGTCATGTAAGTCTTCATAGAACTGGTCAGTTACAGCATCTTCAGCATCAGTGCCTGGATCAGTGTTTTTGTTATTCAGTTGCCAAGTCATGTCTGACTCTTTGTGACCCCAAGGACTGCAGCACACCAGTTTTCTCTGTCCGTCACTATCTCCCCAAGTTTGCACAAACTCATGTCCACTGAGTCAGTGATGCCATCCAACCATCTCACACCCTTCTCCTCTTGCCCTCAATTTTTCCCAAACACAGAGTCTTTTCAAGTGAGTTAGCTCTTCACATCAGGTGGCCAAAGTATTGGAGCTTCAGCGGCAGCATCACTCCTTCCAATGAATGGTCAGAGTTGATTTCCTTTAGGAGGGATTGATTTGATCTCCTTGTTATCCAAGGGACTCTAAGAGTTTTCTCCAGCACCACAGTTTGAAAGCATCAATTATTCGGCACTCAGCCTTTATTATGGCCCAACTCTCACATTCATACATGACTACTGGAAAAACCGTAACTTTGACTATACGTACCCTAGTTGGCAAAGTGATGTCTCTGCTCTTTAAAACACTATCTAGGTCTGACATAGCTATTCTTCCAAGGAGCAAGCGTGTGTGTGTGTGTGTGTGTGTGTGTGGCTGCAATCACCATCAGCATTGATTTTGAAGTTCAAGAAAATGAAATCTGACACTGTTTCCACATTTTTCCCATCTGTTTGTCATAAAGTGATAGGACCGTGAGGTGATAGGTTGGGGCATAGACTTGGATTACTGTGATCTTCAATGGTTTGCCTTGGAAATGCACTGAGACCATTCTGTTATCTTTGAGATTGCACCCAAGTACTGCATTTTAGACTCTTGTTGACTATGAGGGCTACTCCATTTCTTCTAACATTCTTTCCCATAGTAGTAAATATAACAGTCATCTTAATTAAACTTGCCCATTCCCATCCATTTTAATTCACTGATTCCTAAGATGTTGATGTTCACTCTTGCCTTCTCCTGCTTGACCACGTCCAATTTACCTTGATTCATGGACCTAACATTCCAGGTTCCTATGCATTGTTGTTCTTTACAGCGTCAGACTTTACTTTCACCAACAGACACATCCACAGCTGAGTTTTGTTTCCACTTTGGCTCAGATTCATTCTTTCTGGAGCTATTAGTAATTGCCCTCCACTCTTCCCCAGTACCGTATTGGACACCTTCCAGCCTGGGGGCTCATCTTCTTCTTGGCTTTTCATGTTGTTCATGGGTTTCTCACCCCAAGAATACTGGATTGGTTTGGCATTCTCTCCTCCAGTACTATAGTACTATTAGATTAATAACAATAGAGATTTTTTAAAAGGGAATAAGAAATATATTCCTGTGTTGTTTCCAAAGATGTTTGACTGCTTCATCAGGAAACTAACCCTCATAATTTTAATTCTCTCTATAATTTTGTGCCATGGATTCTTCAGAAAGAATTACTATATGAAACATTAAGATAGATCATGCTATCTAGAGCAAATTGATTTATATCAAGATTCAAAAGACAAGAAAAGGAAAATATAAGCTGAATGTTTTCTAGAATAACTTTCCTGAGCCTAGCAATTTTGCCTTACCACCAGATGAATCCATAATACTAATGAAAAGAGCATTGTTTCTAAAGACAGTTTCAAAAGAAGTATTCTATCACTTTTCCCTCAATAGAAATGTCTTCAGTATAAATATTTTCATAATATACCAAAATATTAATAGAACAAGATCTGTGTAATGAAATGCTCCAATCTATTTTTTAAAATACCAATCATCTTAATAATTCTTCAAGCTTATTAATTACTACTGCATTTCCAAGAATGGTTGGCATTCAATATTCTTTATTCAACTCAAGAATAGTTCTTGGTTGCATGTTGTCTATGTTAGTCCTGAGAGTCATCTCTATTTATTGAAAATATACTTTTTTATTTATTAAGAAGAGAGGGGAAAGCATGACTTCCTTTGAATCTTTGGTGTTATTAATACATCAACAGGAATTTAGAGACATTTTGCGATTAAAGAATTAGGAAAACAAAGCCAAATGAATTAGGTTATGTGCATATGCATGTGTAAGGAGAGGCAGGTATACAATTAAGACAACATGGATGAAATTTCAGCACATAGATACAATGGGACAAGGATATTTAAATGTTGTGTACAATAATCTAAGTCTGATCCCAAAGAAGCTTGCATTATTTATTTTTTTAACCAAATTATAAAAGTTAAATTGTGGTAAAATATTTCTTGCAAGAAAGCAATGATTGTAATGTGTTCATGATATTTCTTCTTTGACTCTCTGGGCAGTATCTTTTTTACTAATTTTGCACATATTGATACTTGGAAAATGCATGAAAAATAAACTGTCATTTATTTAGAACTTTTTCCAATGTCCTTAGAAAAAAACTAGTTGGAGAAATACATTCTTAACCAATATATATACTTCCACCACCTGATATGAAGAACTGACTCATTAGAAAGACCCTGATACTTGAAAAAATTGAAGGCAGGAAGAGATGAAAAGGACAAAATGGTTGGGTGGCATCACCAAATGAATGGACATGAGTTTAAGCAAACTCTGGGAGATCATGAAGGACAGGCTGCAATCCATGGGGTCACAAAGACTCAGACACGACTGAGCAGCTGAACAATAACAACTTGAATTTTACAGAATATTTAATCTTAGAAATCTCTCCTCATAAGGAGAAAGATAAAAAATAAAAACAAAATAGGGTTTAAGAATATCACAACATAGTTGAGAATCTATGGAACAATGCCCTGAAATAGGTAGATAGGACTGTGGAGACCATGGTATTGGTTTCAAACTGCTCAACATGCTGAATTTTGGTGAATATATTATTATAGCAAATATTCCTCTGAAGCTCAATGAAACTGGGTCACAGCATGTGGTTGTGAACTATCCTGTCTGCAAGGTTTTCTAAGGAAAAAAAAAATTTAATTGTTTTCTGTTGTTCAGTTCAGTCACTCATTCATATCCAAGTCTTTGTAACCCCATGGACTGAAGCACGCCAGGCCTCCCTATCCATCACCGACTCCTGGAGTTTACTCAAACTCATGTCCATCAAGTCAGTGGTACCATCCAACCATCTCCTCCTCTGACGTCCCCTTCTCCTCCCACCTTCAATCTTTCCCAGCATCAGGGTCTTTTCCAATGAACCAGTTCTTCGCGTCAGGTGGCCAAAGTACTGGAGTTTCACCTTCAGAATCAGTCCTTCCAATGAACACCCAGGACTGATCTCCTTTAGGATGGACTGGTGGGATCTCCTTGCAGTCCAAGGGACTCTCAAGAGTCTTCTCCAACATCACAGTTCAAAAGCATCAATTCTTCAACACTCAGACTTTTTTATAGTCCAACTCTCACATCTACACATGACTACTGGCAAAACCATAGCTTTGACTAGATAGACCTTTGTTGGCAAATTAATGTTTCTGCCTTTTAGTATGCTATCTAGGTTGGTCATAACTTTTCTTCCAGGGAGCAAGTGTCACAAAAGAACCTGTCACAAAATTGGAGTCACAGAGTAAACCACCATTCTGAAACTTGAAAGATAAGACAAGACAAGTAGGTGAATACAGAGAATCACAGTAGTTATTTGTTTACCTGGATTTGAAACTACTAGAGCCATAAACTGGTAATAAAACCCCACCCGTAATTTTGCAAATTACTGGAGGCTTCAGTTTGGCCTAGCAGGAGAATGATAACTCCTGAGATCTGCAGTTTTAGGAGGATCCCTAAACTTTTGTGCATTTTACCTCCAGGAATCTCACTAGTTCTCAGTGAGGAGATAACAGAGATCCCCTGAGGCCTTGGCAGAAATGGGAAAGGTAACCATTTTTCAAATCTGCCTGAAGCTCTTTCCCTAACAAAGGACTAAGAGAAGGCAGATCATTATCTGACCCACAGGAGGGTAATTAATTACCTAGCTCCAACTCCCTCTAACCTTCCTGTTTTACATCAGGGAAGGAAAATAGGTAAGAAACATTTGAGAAGGTCAAAGTTCAAGGTAAAATGGATCAACTATGTATTGACAAAAAGAAGCTAAACTTTTGGTGGTGAGCATACTGTACTGCAAACAGAAGGTAAAATCTAATGTTATACACATGAAACATTTAATGTTATAGACTTCTCTGGTGGTTCGGATGTTAAAGAATCCATCTGCAATGCAGGAGACATGGGTAAATCCCTGAATCAGGACGATCCCCTGGAGAAGGGAATGGCTAGTCCACTCCAATATCTTTGCCTGGAGAATTCTATGAGAAGCCTGGTGGGCTACATTCCACGGGGGTCACAAAGAGTCCAACACGACTGAGTGACTAACACAATACACGGTTATCTTGATTTATTTTCTTTTAAAGTGTAAAACACTGGGGAGGGGGAAGTAGGTAGTATTAAATATTATAATTTATTTGTATGTTAGTGAACATTTATTAAGGCTTCCCTCGTGGCTGAGCAGCAAAGAATCTGCCTGCCAACGCAGGAGATGCAGTTTTCACCTCTGGGTTGGGAACACCCCTTGGAGAAGGAAGTGACAACTCACTCCAGTATTCTTGCATGAAAAATCCCATGGACAGAGGAGCCTGGTGGGCTAAAGTCAATGGGGTCCTAAAGAGTCAGACAGTTAGATGAATTTCAGTTTTTTTAAACTTTTAGAATTTAAATTTAGTAAACATACAGTAAAGTGTAGAGATTTAATAAATAAAGTATAATGATAAACACAATTTTAAGGGGGACTTCCCTAATGGTCCAGTGGTTATGACCAGGCTTCCAATGAAGGAAGCACAGGTTCAATTGCTGGTCAGGGAACTAAAATCCTACATTCCATATGTGATGCAGCTAATAATAATAATACAATCACAGAAAACTCCCTTACTCAACATCTTATCACTATCTTATCAGAAGAGTTTAGCTGAAATTACTTGAAAGACAAAGACTCAATTGAAAAAGTTCTTACAAAGACTCAAGGAAAACATAGGAGATATAAAACAAAGACACCAGATCAACTGGAAACATCTGGCAACTATAATTACTATAAACACTAAACACAGCCCAGCTCCTAGGAAGTTTAGCATTTTTAAAAAAAAAAGAAATCATGCTATGTGACCGCTATAGTAGGAGACTTCACCATACCTCTTTCAGTAATTAATAGACTCAGCAGGTAGAAAATTAGGAAGGATATAGTAGAACTGAACAATATCACCATTAAGCAATCAGATCTAATGGAAATATTTATAGAATGCTTTGTTCAGCAACAGCAAAATACACATTCTTCTCAAGCTCATATAGAAATATATCAGGATAAATATATACTGACAAATGTAACAAATAGAAATTATACAAATATGTTTTCAGACTACAATGGAATTAAACTAGACATTAATAACTGGCTACAAGTAGTTGAACGTTTCAGAAATATTGGGGATTAAACAATATATGTAGATATCATATGTATCAAAATGATGATATTTCTAGAGAAATTTAACCATTTTGAACTAAATGAACATAAAGTCAAAGCATAAAAATTTCTGAGATGTAGTGATAACAGTGCTTAAAGGTATACTTCCCTTTCAAAGATCAAGCCTTGTGGCCAAAGGGCTTGCATAACTCATTGAAGCTATGAGCTTCGCCATTCAGGGCCATCCGAGATAGATGGGTCATAGTGAAGAGTTCTAACAAAACAAGGTCCACTGAAGAAGGAAATGGCAACTCACTCCAATATTCTTGCCTAGGAAATCCCATGTAGCCTGGTAAGACACATTCCATGGGGTTACAAAAATTGGACATGACTTAGTGACTAAACCACCACCACACCAGAAAGAATGAAGCAGTTGGACCAAAGTGGAAACAGTGCTCAGTTGTGGATATGTCCAGTGGTGATAGTAAAGTCTGATGCTATAAAGAACAATACTGCATAGGGGTATCTCATACATGAAATGACAGGGTAGATGAATCACAAGCTGGAATCAAGATGCTAGGAGAAATATCAACAGCCTCAGATATGCAGATGATACCACTCTGATGGCAGAAAGTGAAGAGAAACTAAAGAACCTCTTGATGGGCATAAAAGAGGAGAGTGAAAACATTGGCTTATAAGTCAGCATTCAGAAAACTGAGATCATAGCATCAGGTCCCATCCCTTCATTCACTGATAAAGATCCTTATAGTTAATGCTATGGTTTTTCCAGTAGTTGTGTACAGATGTAAGAACTGGATCATGAAAAAGGCTGAGTGCCAAAGAAATTTTGCTTTCAAATTGTGGTGGTGGAGAAGACTCTCAAGAGTCCCTTGGACAGCAAGGAAATCAAACCAGCCAATCCTAAAGGAAATCAGCCCTTAATATTCATTGGAAGGGCTGATGATGAAGCTGAAGCTGCAATTCTTTGAACACCTGATGTGAAGAAATGACTCATTGAAAAAGACCCTGTTGCCAGGAAAGAATGAAGGCAAAATAGAAGTGGATGGCAGAGGATAGGATGGTTAGATAGCATCACTGACTCAGTAGAAATAAATTTGGGCAAACTCTGGGAGACAGTGGAGTACAGAGGAGCCCAGCATGCTGCAGTCCATGGGGTCACAAAGAATCAGGTATGACTTAACAACTGAACAACAACAATGGAAAATTTACATTAAATACTTATTTTTTAGAAGAAAAATCTAAAAATCTTTCTAACTTAATAGTTTTATCTTATGAAACTAAAGATAGATGCTTATGTCTAAAAAAACTAAAAGAAGTAGCAATTAGTGAAGAAATTAAATTGAAAGTAGGAAATTAATAGAAAAAAATCAATAAAAGCAAAGATGGTTCTTTTAAAAATCAATTAAAATGTATTAATCTCTAGTGTGCTGTGTGCTTAGTCACTCAGTCATGTCCGACTCTTGCAACCCCCAAAACTGTAGCCTGCCAGGTTCCCCTGTCCATGGGATTCTTCAGGCAAGAATACTGGAGTGGGTTGCCATTTTCTTCTCTAGGGCATCTTCCTGACTCGTGAGTCAAACCCGGGTCTCCTGCATTACAGGCAGACTCCTTACCAACTGAGCTATGAGGGAAGCCCCTCAGTTAATCTCTAGACAAGTTAATAAAAGAAGAAATAATAAGATAAAAAATACTAATATCAAAATAAAGGAGTTATCACCACTGATAATACAGATATTTAAAGAAATATAAATAAATTTTAATATTCTGTCAGCTTTTCTAAGTTACTAAAAGGTGGCACACAGAACAGCTTTTATTTGGATGTGCACTTTTAGAATTTTTAAGTATAAATTTTAAGGGGAGGGATAAATCATCTTGATATATAAAATAAAGGAAATAGACATACTGAGGTGCAGAGGATAAAGAGTATCCAGAAAATATAAAAATATGGACAGATGAGCATAGTCTTGGAATAAATCCAGAGATGAACTAAGTGGCAATTTTGGAGCCTGCAAAGGCTTCTGGACTGTGAAAAATCCCAAAAGAGAAGGTGGCCAAAGGACTTACACCAGGAGTCCCTCATATTTTAAATTTGAAACTTCTGCATTGACTATGAACTTAAGTGGAGTGTTCTGCCAACACAGTAACTATTGGAAAAATGCCAGGAAAGAGGTCTGTTTCATTTCTGTGCTTCACAGTGCAGAAAAAAGTTAGTGAATGGACATGAAAGGGACTGGGAATCATTGAAATGACACATCTCAGGCAAGATAGTGGAATTTAGGTCGTGGATCTTTGTATTTGACCAGATAAACAGAATCATTATGGGAGACAAAGTGGATTTATTGTGGAGATGCAACCTTATGTGATTGTGGGAGCTGAGTAACCATTCCACAAGCTTCACTGTCTCTGTGTCAGATGCTGGGCTTGATTAAAATGGAAAGACAGAAGTAAGGGAGGGAGAACAAGGCCAAGCTAGCAGGCTGGAGGAGCCCATAGAACCCATGAGGACAAACTGGAACCTGTCCTGTGAAAAGACTCTGAATCAATCTTTTACCACCTTTAGCCTTCAACTTTGTTTATGCAAGTTACTTGCAGTAGAACTGGGGTATATCTCTATGGTTTTTCATGCAGATGTGGACTAAGGAAGCGTAAGGAAGAGCTCTGCAGGGAGGTGAAGGAGTCTGGGTCTGGCTGTAGGCTTAAGAAGATCTGGCAGAAGCTAAAGTCACTATGGGCTGACGCTGCTTCCTGTCAATGAGGTGAGTCAGCAGATCCATCACAAAACATGGGACATGAAAAAGCATCTGATCTAGTCAGAGCTTGCAAGCATGAAACAAAGCTACTTTTCTTTCTTTCAAATCTTGTTTATATATCTACTGTGGCAATCTGGAACTTAACATCCTTCAAGGAAGGGAATTTTGAAAAGGTAGTTCTAATTTAGAGACTTTAACACAATGCAAAAACCACCAAGGTCTGTAAGTTGTCTGTGCTGTGTGAATGTTAGTGGAAATGCTGACTGAAACCATCCACCCTGGCCAGGCACCACAGGAAACATTTGCATGAGTTATTTCATGACAGAAGGTTCTGGTAAGGAAAATGGAACTACCAAGCCACCACCAATGAGAAGAATTCAGGAAAGGTCAAAAGGACATACCACATATCCTACCATCTCCCAGAATCCTCCTCGCTAGTATCCATCTTGGCTGAGCAACCAGGAAGGACCTTGAGTCAGAATAATTAGCCAGAGACAACCCGGAAATGAATCCCATCACCATAAACCCCGAGACTATGAGTCACGTGGCAGAGCAGTCCTCTTGGTTTCCCTTACCCTGTGACTCTCTGCCCAGGCACCCCTTCTCCATAAATTCTCCTGAGTAGTCAACATGTATGTCTCCTTGGACAAATTATTTCCGCGTGTTAGACAAAAGCACAGTCTCAGGCCCAAGAAGGGGTCTCCCTTCCTACAACACAAATAGCTGTCCCAAACAATAGTGCAGAACAACACTCATTTATTACTATCACTTACAGTTCTGGAGGTTGAGGAGGATTGACCTGGGACTTCTCAGCCTCAGTTTCTCATGTTGTTAAAATAAATGGATAGTGAAGACTTTCTCATATGATAGTAGGGAATTATCATGTCACTGAATTGGCCCTCATTTGCTGCTTTGGGACACAACTATGTTACCTGAATTTCATCACAGGAGCTAATTGGTTCTGCAAATATCTGAAAGGAAGCCAGGGGAACTCTGTATCACTTTTTAGAACACAGCCTTGAGAGTCGCACAGTTACATCTACATGAGTAACTGCATTAGTAAGTGCATTAGTCAGGGTTCAACCAAGCCAGTAGGGGGTATCTGTTAAATGATTTATTGAAAAAAAGTTGGTTACATAACTTTAGGGGCGGAGTAGGCAAGTTTGGAAATCATAAGATGGGCCTGTAGGGAAAGTAGACACTCTTGGACATTATTGAGGAAGTTCTACTGGAAGGAGTTCTTCAGGAAGCCTCAGCTCTGCTCTTAAGGACTCTCAACTTTTAAAATTAGGTCCACTCAGTTTATCTAGAACAATCTTTGTGCTTGCATACCTGCTAAGTTGCTTCAGTCTTGTCTGATTCTTGGCGACCCTGTGGAATGTAACCTGCCAGGCACCTCCATCCATGGGATTCTCCAGACCAAATTACTGGAGTGGGTTGCCAAACCCTCCTCCACGGGATCTTTTAGATCCAGGGGTCAAACCCACATCTCCTGCATCTCCTGCATTGGCAGGCAGATTCTTTACCCATTGAGCCACCTGGGAAGTCCAAATAATCTTTGTACTTAAGGTCAACTGAATATGGATTTGAACCACATTTACAAAACACCTTCATGAAATACCTAGGTTAGTGTCTGCCTGAATAACCAGGCCACATGCCCAAGCTGACACATAAAACTAGTTATCATAGTAATATGTAAAAACTAGCCAATATTCAAGATAAGGATAGCAATTTCAAAGAATTGTGGACATGTTTAAAATGACCACAGACTGGATTTTAACAAAGGTTTATTTAAATCTGAAAAGACATTGGGTAATTTCATTTAAATTAATATGTTTATATATATATATATTTGTATGTGCTGCTAAGTCACTTCAGTCGTGTCCGACTCTGTGCGACCCCATAGACGCCAGCCCACCAGGCTCCTGGTGATTCCCAGTCCCTGGGATTTTCCAGGCAAGAATACTGGAGTGGGTTGCCATTTCCTTCTCCAATATATATATATATATATGTATACATACAAATATATACCTTGCATATCTATTAATAGCTGTCTCTATTTTTATGCATAGCAAAAAACTATAAGAGTTAGGTCTTGGAATCCTGTTTGAATATTTGTGTTTGTTTTTATTTACAGGTCTTTCTAGAGTTTCTATAGTTTTTAGAGGGACATAAAAGTAGACTTTTAACATTTTTCTTTGTGAAGTCCAAATAATTGTCCATAGAAATATAAAACACTTCTAATGATCATATATTGATAGCATATAAAAGCTTGTCTCCCACACCCAGCCTGGAGATATTTTTCAACACCACATTAAAGTAAGAATGTGTCCCTTACATCACTAGCTCCTGCCCATTCTCAGGGATTCTCACTCTCCTCCTCCCTCACACTTGTGCTCCACAGTGTGGACAGGCCCATCTGTCTTAAAGAGGTAGATGAATAAAGTGGAAACTGCAAATAATCAAGTTCAGTAGAATTGCTGCTGTATGAAAATGACAGGCACTGCTTTAGTCACGTCCATTTTGAAATCTAAGTTCCTTTAACCAGCTCACTGATACACCCACTCCAGTACTCTTGCCTGGAAAATTCCATGGATGGAGGGGCCTGGTAGGCTACAGTCCACGGGGTCGCAAATTCAGACATGACTGAGCGACTTTGCTTCACCTGATACACAATACTTTTGAGTGGGAGTATACAGGGGACGACAGAGGATGAGATGGCTGGATGGCATCACCGACTCGATGGACATGAGTTTGAGTAAACTCCAGGAGTTGGTGATAGACAGGGAGGCCTGGCATGCTGCAATTCATGGGGTCACAGAGTCGGACACGACTGAGCGACTGAACTGACTGACTGACTGACTGATATACATATACTCCTACTCAAAACAAGTTAATGAGTCACACAGGATAAGAATACAAGGACAGATTTGACATTTGCAAATAAGTTTAATCTGCTTGTCCTATAGATAAGAACCTTCATGTGGCAGCTCTAGGCTGTATCACACTAATTTAGAAGGCATAGAAAATTCCAAGCCCATTTTTAAATTACCAGCTATAAATAACCTGCTGAGAAAATCTTGTGGCACTGATCACATCTCATACTTTCCTCATGCTCTTTGTTCTTGTATTGTTTGGTTTTGCCTAACCATGTATCTGTCACACCTAATTTTCCTCTCTTCTTCTCTCAAAATAATATCTTTAAAATAATAAAGAGGAATCTAGTTAAAATAGATGAAATGGATTAAAATTAAACTAATTCAGCAAAATACTGGCTTTATGTTGAATAAATTAAATGGAGTCTTGGGTAGAGACATTGATATAGTTAGGCTCATTTTCACTGCTGATCGCCAGCCTTGGAGAGTCTGTTTTCAGAACTTAGATCCCAATTGGTGAGATTCAGCCAATGACTATGTGTAAAAACAAGTTCAGTGAAAATATCGAAACTGCATATTAATTGCTGGTGAACTGATAGAGCGGCGTTTTGTACCTGATGGAAAGTTTAGTTATATATCTTAAATTCCTTCTCAATCTTCAGCACTCCGCAAGTTTCTCCCAGAGAGTGCTTATCTTGGGGGGGTGGGGTGGGGATGTGAACTATAGCTCTAAATGCACGGTGCCTTGTTACATCTTTCTGTTACTTTAAGACTTCAAGAAGAACATTTGTTTTCAAATTTTATTTTCCAGGGATTTTAGTACTCATAAAATAACTTTTATTTTTTAAATTGAAGAGTGGTCCACTGGCTTAGGAAATTGAGTCAAAGACCTCCAACCATATAGTATTACCAGTGAAAACATATGAGTTTTAATTTCAAGCATCTTCTGAATATTCAACTGACCAGGAAATAAAAGGAAATAGTTTATGTGGGAATTCACTACATAACTGAGGTTTTCTTGATGTTAATGTCCTGAAATGTACTTAAAGGGTAAGGAATATAAGCAAACTGTTAACCAATTTAGCCAAGAGACTCTATCTTTAGTGCAATCAATCTGTGCTAAAAACACCAGTTTACAAGGCATGGAAGGCAGGAAACTCACTGTACTCTGTGAGAGTCAGACAACTTGCTACTGTGGGAACCAGCATATTTTATGGGTGGCATGCATACATATATGTGAGTTATCAGAAATGTTCTACATGCTATTTACTATGGATAAATAATTAACCTAATGATGGTTAGTCCAAAAAAGTTTCTTAGAGGGTACGTGAAACTTTTCTCAAGTATGTGAAGATTGGTAACTTGAAAGTAAGATAAGACACTGTGAAAGTAAATTTGCAGAGCAAAGCAAGTGAGTAAATATTACAGTGAGGATGGTTTTGCTTAATAGAAGAAATAGCAATTATACCTTTCCAGCTAGGGTTATATCTCAGGAGGAAATGAACTTTTTCATTTTTCTTTCTACTTCCAATTTTTGTTAATAAGAACAAAGACTCTTGTCAGATCACCATTTCAGCAATGCTGCATATGTTAGCAAACAGTTTAAGTGGATCATTTTTGGTGTAATAGGGAACAGACTCATAAAGGCTTTTTTAAAAATTATTTGTAAGTAGAATCATGTAATTATTTCTCTATGATCGAAAATATTGAAAATGGATATTAATTGCTACCTAACTGATAGAGGATCTTTTGGTACTTGATGGAATGCTGAGTTATATGTTCTTAGGAATCCTAATGAAATGCAAATATTCTTATATCTTTAATAAAGTTCACTAAAGTAGTTTCAAGAGAGCTGGGCTTTACTATTGCCTTTTCTTCATTTTCTCATGGAAAATCACTTAGTGTCTCTGGTTTTCAGGCTTCCCAAATGAGAGGATCACACCACATGATAGTTATGGCTTCCTTTAATTCCCTCCCACCCCCAGGTTGATTGAGATATTATTGACATATAGCTAAGGCGTGAAAAGTGTTGTTGCTGTTGCTCAGTCGTCAAACTCTTTGCAACCTCATGGACTACAGCACGCCAGACTTCCCTGTCCTTCATTATCTCCTCGAATTTGCTCAAACTCATGTCCATTGAATCAGTAATGTCATACAACCATCTCATTCTCTGTCACCCCCTTCTCTTCCTGCCTTCAATCTTTCCCAGCATCAATGTCTTTTCCAATGAGACAGCTCTACACATCAGGTGGCCAAAGTACTGAAGCTTCAGCTTCAGCATCAGTCCTTCCAATGAATATTCAGGGTTGATTTCCTTTAGGATTGACTGGTTTGAACTCCTTGCTGTCCAAGGACTCTTAAGAATCTTTTCCAAAATTACAGTTTGAAAACATCAATTCTTTGGTGCTCAGCCTTCTTTATTAAGGTCCTACTCTCACATCTGTACATGGCTACTGAAAAAAACATAGTTTTGACTATATGGACCTTTTTTGGCAAAGTGATTTTTTAATACACTGTCTAGGTTTGTCATAGCTTTCCTTCCAGGGAGCAAGTGTCTTTTATTTCATGACTGCAGTCACCATCCACAGTGATTTTGAAGCCCAAGAAAATGAAATTTGTCACTGTTTCCATTTTTTCCCCAACTGTTTTGCCATGAAGTGATGGGACTGGATGCCATGATCTTAGGTTTTTTAATGTCAGCAGAGCAATATGATAAATAAATAAATGTATATATTGCAAAATTATTGGCAATAAAGTTAGTTAACACTCCCATCTCCTCACATAATTATATTTTTTATGTGTGTCATGATAGCATTTAAAATTTACTCTCTTAACAACTTTCAAGTATATAATGCAGTATTGTTAATTATACTCATTATGCTATGCATTGGGACTTCCCAGTTGGCACTAGTGGTAAAGAACCTGCCTGCCAATGTGGCAGATATAAAAAACACGGGTTCAACCTCTGGGTCAGGAAGATCCCCTGGAGAAGGAAATGGCAAACCACTCCAGTATTTTTTTTTTTTTTTAATATTATTTTATTAGTTGGAGGCCAATCACTTCACAACATTTCAGTGGGTTTTGTCATACATTGACATGAATCAGCCATAGAGTTACACGTATTCCCCATCCCGATCCCCCCTCCCACCTCTCTCTCCACCCGACTCCTCAGGGTCCTCCCAGTGCACCAGGCCCGAGCACTTGACTCATGCATCCCACCTGGGCTGGTGATCTGTTTCACCATAGATAATATACATGCTGTTCTTTCAAAACATCCCACCCTCACGTTCTCCCCCAGAGTTCAAAAGTCTGTTCTGTACTTCTGTGTCTCTTTTTCTGTTTTGCATATAGGGTTATCACTACCATCTATCTAAATTCCGTATATATGTGTTAGTATACTGTAATGTTCTTTATCTTTCTGGCTTACTTCACTCTGTATAATGGGCTCCAGTTTCATCCATCTCATTAGAACTGATTCAAATGAATTCTTTTTAACAGCTGAGTAATATTCCATGGTGTATATGTACCACAGCTTCCTTATCCATTCATCTGCTGATGGGCATCTAGGTTGCTTCCATGTCCTGGCTATTATAAACAGTGCTGCGATGAACATTGGGGTGCAAGTGTCTCTTTCAGATCTGGATTCCTCAGTGTGTATGCCCAGAAGTGGTATTGCTGGGTCATATGGCAGTTCTATTTCCAGTTTTTTAAGAAATCTCCACACTGTTTTCCATAGTGGCTGTACTAGTTTGCATTCCCACCAACAGTGTAAGAGGGTTCCCTTTTCTCCACACCCTCTCCAGCATTTATTGCTTGTAGACTTTTGGATAGCAGCCATCCTGACTGGCGTGTAATGGTACCTCATTGTGGTTTTGATTTGCATTTCTCTGATAATGAGTGATGTTGAGCATCTTTTCATGTGTTTGTTAGCCATCTGTATGTCTTCTTTGGAGAAATGTCTGTTTAGTTCTTTGGCCCATTTTTTGATTGGGTCGTTTATTTTTCTGGAATTGAGCTTCAGGAGTTGCTTGTATATTTTTGAGAGTAATCCTTTGTCTGTTTCCTCATTTGCTATTATTTTCTCCCAATCTGAGGGCTGTCTTTTCACCTTACTTATAGTTTCCTTTGTTATGCAAAAGCTTTTAATTTTCATTAGGTCCCATTTGTTTATTTTTGCTTTTATTTCCAATATTCTGGAAGGTGGGTCATAGAAGATCTTGCTGTGATTTATGTCGGAGAGTGTTTTGCCTATGTTCTCCTCTAGGAGTTTTATAGTTTCTGGTTTTACATTTAGATCTTTAATCCATTTTGAGTTTATTTTTGTGTATGGTGTTAGGAAGTGTTCTAGTTTCATTCTTTTACAAGTGGTTGACCAGTTTTCCCAGCACCACTTGTTAAAGAGATTGTCTTTTTTCCATTGTATATCCTTGCCTCCTTTGTCAAAGATAAGCTGTCCATAGGTTCGTGGATTTATCTCTGGGCTTTCTATTCTGTTCCATTGATCTATATTTCTGTCTTTGTGCCAGTACCATACTGTCTTGATGACTGTGGCTTTGTAGTAGAGTCTGAAGTCAGGCAGGTTGATTCCTCCAGTTCCATTCTTCTTTCTCAAGATTACTTTGGCTATTCGAGGTTTTTTGTATTTCCATACAAATTGTGAAATTATTTGTTCTAATTCTGTGAAAAATACCGTTGGTTGCTTGATAGGGATTGCATTGAATCTATAGATTGCTTTGGGTAGAATAGCCATTTTGACAATATTGATTCTTCCAATCCATGAACACGGTATGTTTCTCCAACTGTTTGTGTCCTCTTTGATTTCTTTCATCAGTGTTTTATAGTTTTCTATGTATAGGTCTTTTGTTTCTTTAGGTAGATATACTCCTAAGTATTTTATTCTTTTTGTTGCAATGGTGAATGGTATTGTTTCCTTAATTTCTCTTTCTGTTTTTTCATTGTTAGTGTATAGGAATGCAAGGGATTTCTGTGTGTTAATTTTATATCCTGCAACTTTACTATATTCATTAATTAGCTCTAGTAATTTTCTGGAAGAGTCTTTAGGGTTTTCTATGTAGAGGATCATGTCATCTGCAAACAGTGAGAGTTTCACTTCTTCTTTTCCTATCTGGATTCCTTTTATGTCTTTTTCTGCTCTGATTGCTGTGGTCAAAACTTCCAACACTATGTTGAATAGTAATGGTGAGAGTGGGCATCCTTGTCTTGTTCCTGATTTCAGAGGAAATGCTTTCAATTTTTCACCATTGAGGGTGATGCTTGCTGTGGGTTTGTCATATATAGCTTTTATTATGTTGCCACTCCAGTATTTTTGCCTGGAAAATCCAATGGACAGAGGAGTCTGGCAGGTTACAGTCCATGGGGTTCCAAGGAGTCAGACATCACTAAAATGACTTAGCACACATGCTATACATTAACTTCTCAGATCTTTTTTATCTTATTGCTGGTTGCTTATATGCTTTGAACAACTCCCCATTTCCCCCACATTTCAGCCCCTGGTAACCACCATTCTACTATCTATTTCTATGAGCACATTTTATTATTATTATGATTGCTGTATTATTATTATATTAGATTATTAGAATATATATACACCATATCCTCTTTATCCATTCATCCACTGATGAACACTTGTTTCCACCACTTTGCTACTATGGATAACATTTCAATGAACATGGGAGTACAAATATCTCTTTGATACAGTAATTTCATTTACTTTGGTTGTATACACACAAGTAGGATCACTAGATCACATGACAGTTCTCTTTTCGGTTTTTAAAAAACCCTCCACATACTGTTTTCTATAATGGTTGCACCAATTTACCTGCCTACCAATGGTGCACAAGTGTTCCCTTTTTTGCACAGCCTCATCAACACTTGCTGTTTCTTTCTTTCTTTCTTTTTTAATAATGGTCATTATATTGTGAGGTGCTATCCAAGCCAGGCTTCAGCAATATGTGAACCGTGAACTTCCAGGTGTTCAAGCTGGTTTTAGAAAAGGCAGAGGAACCAGAGATCAAATTGCCAACATCCGCTGGATCATCAAAAAAGCAAGAGAGTTCCAGGAAAACATCTATTTCTGCTTTATTGACTACGCCAAAGCCTTCAACTCTGTGGATCACAATAAACTCTGGAAAATTCTGGAAGAGATGGGCATACCAGACCACCTGACCTGCCTCTTGAGAAACATGTATGCAGGTCAGGAAACAACAGTTAGAACTGGACATGGAACAACAGACTGGTTCCAAACAGGAAAAGGAGCACATGAAGGCTGTATATTGTCACCTTGCTTATTTAACTTATATGCATCATGAGAAATGCTGGGCTGGAAGAAGCACAAACTGGAATCAAGATTGCTGGGAGTAATATCAATAACCTCAGATATGCAGATGACACCACCCTTATGGCAGAAAGTGAAGATGAACTAAAAAGCCTCTTGATGAAAGTGAAAGAGGAGAGTGGAAAAGCTGGCTTAAAGCTTAACATTCAGAAAACTAAGATCATGACATCTGGTCCCATCACTTCATGGCAAATAGATGGGGAAACAGTGGAAACAGTGGCTGACTTTATGTTTGGGGGCTCTAAATCACTGCAGATGGTGATTGTAGCCATTAAAAGATGCTTACTCCTTGGAAGGAAAGTTATGACCAACCTAGATAGCATATTAAAAAGCAGAGACATTTCCTTGCCAACAAAGGTCAGCCTGGTCAAGGCTATGGTTTTCCCAGTGGTCATGTATGGATGTGAGAGTTGGACTATAAAGAAAGTTGAGCGCCAAAGAATTGTTGCTTTTGAACTTTGGTGTTGGAGAAGACTCTTGAGAGTCCCTTGGACTGCAAGGAGATCCAATCAGCCCATCCTAAAGGAGATCAGTACTGGGTGTTCATTGGAAGGACTGATGCTGAAGCTGAAGCTCCAATACTTTGGCCACCTCATGTGAGGAGTTGACTCATTGGAAAAGACCCTGACTCTTGGAGGGATTGGGCGCAGGAGGACAAGGGGATGACAGAGGATGAGATGGCTGGATGGCATCACCGACTCCATGGACATAAGTTTGAGTAAACTCCCGGAGTTTGTGATGGACAGGGAGGCCTGGCGTACTGCAATTCATGGGATTGCAAAGAGTCAGACACGATTGAGTGACTGAACTGAACTGATGACTGATCCTCCTGTGATGTTGATTTGCATTTCCTAGTGATTAGTGATATTGAGTATTTTTTCATATCCACATTGATCATTTGTATTAATATATCTTCTTTGGAAAAAATGTTTAGCAAGTTCTTTTGCCCATTTCTTAAATTAGATGGCTTGTTTTCTTTTAAAAAATGATTCTACGTGTAAAAATGATGGACACTATAAGTCAACAGAGAAAGGATTGTTTAATGAATGGAATAGGTTATGATATAATAACCTGATATGCTGAAAACAGCAGGTTCACTGGATTTCTCAGATGAAGTGAGTTAAGATGGGATTTGAAGAATAGCTAGAGTTTAAATATGAAGGCAGTTCTATACTAAAAGGAGAGTAAAGACAAAGATAGATTATTACTGGCAGTGAGTAGATTTGGAAATAGTGAAAAATATATATAACCTCCAATGGGGGTACTCTGGTCAAATGGATGTTATGATGAAGCTACTCAGACTCTGCATGATAGAAGTCAGACACTTTGAATCAGTGGGTCAATTCTCAGAAACAAGAAAGCTGATTTACCACTTATTTAAATGACAATAGTTTGATACTTGCTATATGTACGAAACAGGAAGAATAAAAGAAAAGCAGGCCTCAGCAAGGGCCACAAAAGAAATTTATAATTACTGATAAACTGGATGCTATAAGGCATGAGACTCTTGGAATAAGTCCAGAGGGAATAGTTCATAGTCTTGAAAACAAGATATGATCCTGGGGTTGGAAAACCGACCCCAGACTGTTTCTCAACTGGTGTCTCAGAGTCACGTTTTATGTATCTGGTGGAAAATCTATAGATACAAATATTAGTCTTAATTACTGATTTGTTATTGATTACCATTTCTTAGTTACTCAGTGGTTAATGATCACTTTGTTCCTTGGTCCTGAAGGCCACATGAGTTATAACTTAACCCCATGCATATTTTTTTCCTTCACGGCTGAAAGTATAACAAAGCTGGCTTGGATTCAGTTTTGGCACCTTCATCTTGGAGCCCTTGGGTGTTGGTCCCCTGATCCTCACTTTTCACTGAATTCTTGTGTCTTGTTTCTCCTTCTTCCGCTGCAGGTCTCGACACTGTATGTGACATGTTGTGTAACTTCAATTATCATTTCATCTTCAATATTCAACGATCAATCTTGTTATTGCTTTAAGGGTTTGGAGAACAGTTAATTATACAAGTAACTATGTTGTACCTAGTAGATGTAAAGTATATTGGAAAGTCTTCATTTCTCCAGTATCTAATTTTTCCTTTATTCATATACTCACTTATTTCTTCTTTGCCAAAGGAAAAAATAATCACTTAAAAAAGCTGTATTGCTGAAAAGTATGGTGAAGGCAGAACTTATCAAAATTAGGCAGTTTGAAGATAAGGCTGCTTCTAACTCATCTTCAGTTTTCTGTTGATTTGTGCCTTTCTCCATTTTACACGGCAAAAGTCAGGATGAGTTTTGCCATAAGTCAGGTTAACTAATCTGATGATTAGCTCCATGTGTTTGGTAAAAAGTATTGCTATCCATAAAGCATACCTATTTTCAAAACCTATCAGCCTGTAAACACAATGATGCCATTACTATATCAATGTGAGTTTAAAACTGCTTTTTAAGATTTTTATTATTTAGTGCTGAGATATAAATTTTCAAACCAGTTGGACTTTTATTGAAATTGCTTGGGAATCCTGAATAAATCTTTTCACTAAAATACTGAGAACAAGTTGAGAAGGCATTGAGTTTATTGCATGGAAATATGAAGCTGACACTATTTTTTTCTCCCTCTTTAATATTATTTGTTTGAGAGATATAAAATCTTCCCATTATCCTTGAATTTGACCTGGAATCAGACAGATGAGAGCATAATTACTAGCTGGTGTTTGATAGTCAATGTTTTTTCCAACCTGTCAACCTCATTTTTTACATCTGTAAAATGAAGCTAATAAGAACAGTTGTTACTAGCTTTAAATGGGTGGGGGAGGTAAGAAAACTCATAATGGGCAATCTTTCTCATACAGACATTTTCTATGTTGATGTTATAGAACCTGACTATTCCTTATCACACAGCCCTGAACTGAGAATTGAAATCCATCACCTTGCTAAGTATCACATACTCCAGAACTATTGATATGAAGGGAGTGGTGATAATTGCCACTGCTTGGAAGGTGACTAGGAATGATTAAATATTAATGTCTCTAGTTCTAGACAGGTCACTGGCCAGATTGAAATGACATAACATATTGCACAGACAAGACAGGTGAATGGTTGTAGAGGGAATTCAAAAGTATCAGTTTTTTGGTGCTCAGCCTTCTTTATGGTCTATCTCTCACATTTGTATGTGACTACTGGAAAAACCATAGCTTTGACTAAACAGATCTTTGACAGCAAAGTGATGTCTTTGCTTCTTAATACACTGTCTAGGTGTGTCATGTTATGCCCGATGTCCGAATCCCCGAGCGGGAAGAGAGAAGGCCTCCAAGACAATGCACCTGGCAAAAAGGGAAAGTTTATTACTGACTCGAGCCAGGGCCCTCTGCTGCATCCAATGCAGTGGTGCAGGTCAGAGAGTCCCGAGCCCAAGCTGTTATACAAATTTATAGGGTGAGAAGTGGATTGGTTACACGTTTGCAAAGCAACTTCATTGATCAATACTTTAGCGCAGGCGGGACTTTCCTGGGGGTTTCCACCCCGTTCCTAATTTCCTAATTGGCAAACAGCGGTCAGTATTAAGTGAAAGCTAATTGGTCCTAATTGGTTAATTGGTTATATCCAGGTGGCCTGATAATCTTACCAGGTAGGAAGGCCTACTCCTAATCTAAGCTGCGTTACTTCTGCTCGCCTCAAATGTCATAGCTTTTCTTCCAAGGAGCAAGCATCTTTTAACCTCATGGCTGCAGTCACCATCCACAGTGACTTTGGAGCCCCCCAAAATAAAATCTGTCACTGCTCCAAGTTTTTCCTCTTCTATTTGCCAAGAAGTGATGGGACCAAATGCCATGATCGTGTTTTGAATGTTGAGTTTTAAGCCAGTTTTTTCACTCTCCTCTTTCACCCTCAATAAAAGATTCTTTAGTTCCTCTTCACTTTCTGCCATTAGAGTGGTATCATGTGCATATTTGAGGTAGTTGACATTCCACCTGGCAGTCTTGATTCCAGCTTGTGATTCATCCAGGTTGGCATTTCATATGATGTACTTTGTATATAAGTTAAATAAACAGGATAATATATGCTCTTGTTGTACCCCTTTCAAAATTATGAACCAGTTGCTTGAACTTGGGTATCCTGCATTTCAGGCAGATTCTTTACCACTGAGCCACCAACACATTTAATTTTCTGCTCTGATAATGTGATCACTATCTGTTTTAGGAGCAAAAGTTTCTCATCAGAAGCTATACAATTGACCTTAATTGCACAATTGGTAGAGGAGTTTTAAAGGACAGATGAAAAAGTAAGCTACCAGTAAATCCCTTTCTATAATGTGTCATAAAATCTTAACAGTGAACCCACTTGGGGCTCTGTGATCCCTCCTGTTCTCTGAGAAGTCCCTGAAGTTTTTAAATGCGCTTAAGCAAAAGACATGGGTGGAAGGGCATGTCACTGGAAACAATGACTCTGAAAGAGATCACAATCTGGTATTTAACCAACTGGATGATCAGTAACTTGCTGCAACAAACCTTTAAGCTAGCACTTCTGAGGATACCTTAAAAAAAAAAAAAAAAAAGAAAAGAAAAACTTCAATGTAAGAAGAATTTTAAAGGATTAAATGTTTAAATTAAATGTTTGACTATATTTGAAAGTTCATCCAACTTCATTATAAGTGAAGTTAGTATATTTTCATTATAAAATCACCAAGTTAAGAGAGTTTATATACTGTACATTAAAAATGATTTCCTATATCACCCCTATTGCCCGAATATATCATATAAACACAGAAGAAAGAATTTAGGAATTTAATAGATGTTCATCAATGTTATAAATTAGCCTGTCTTGCAGATTTTATTATCCTTGGTTTTTTTATATAAGTGACCTCAGCCAATCCAATTATACCTTCTTACTCCTGCCTAGAATGTATTTTGTAGTTTAAAATATGTTCATGGTATTATTAAGAGATATGAACATTGTAGCCATTTATTGCCAGCATTATAAACTGACATTATCACAAGAAAATTCAGTCAAAATTAATTTACTTTAGTGGTCAAAAATTGGCAAAACCTTAAATGGACCAGAGTTTTAGCTTTATAGTTCATTGACAATGCAATAATATTAAAAGATTTAAAAATATATTGTATATCTATAAAAAATCAGCCAGATTTTAATAATAGTTTAGAAGACTGTATATCTAAGAAGTTGCCACATTACAAAATTTTTTATCTTGGTGGTAGTTTGCCATAAAATGTATATGACCATTGTTTGTAGTTTCTGAACACAATACCTGCTAGCTACTGTTATGCCATTACTTTCTTCTTTTTTCTAACAGCTGAGGATTAGAAAATAAAACAAACTATTACATTTTATGGATATGATTACAACTGTTTCCAGCAAGCCAGCCATACAGAGCTTGTTGTCATTGCAGCATGAAGGGAGAAACAGAATAGCTTTCTGTACTTCCTTGGATATGTAAGAATTAAGATTTCAATCATATACTGGCAACAATTGCAAATGTAAGTATTTGCAGGTTAATCTCTGTGAAGAAGGTACATTTTGTTTGGGCATTTTCATATATTTTCACATTCTTCCTCATAATGGTTCTCCTCTCCCTTTAACAAAGAACCATCTACCTTTTTTTTTTTTCTTTTTCTTTTTCTTTGTGGAAGTGGGAGCAGCTTTCCTAAACCTTACATTCTTGCCAGAAAGACTCTCAGGCTAAAACTGTATATTCTCTGATATTAGAGATCTGTTATAAATTTTATATTTTTTTAATCATTAGGGTATTTTTGATTACAGTACTGTGCCAATAAGTCACATTCCTCCTATGTTCATTTGTTAAAAAGATATCAGTTCAGTCATGTCTGACTCTTTGCAACTCCATGGACTGCAGGACGCCAGGCCTCCCAGTTCATCACCAACTCCCAAAGTTTACTCAAACTCGTGTCTATTGAGTCAGTGATGCCATCCAACCATCTCATCCTCTGTCATCCCCTTCTTCTCCCGCCTTCAACCTTTCCCAGCATCAGGGTCTTTTCAAATGAGTCAGCTCTTAGCATCAGGTGGCCAAAGGATTGGAGTTTCAGCTTCAGCATCAGTCCTTCCAATGAATATTCAGGACTGATTTCCCTTAGGATGGACTAGTTGGATCTGCTTGCAGCCCAAGAGACTCTCAAGAGTCTTCTCCAACACCTCAGTTCAAAAGCATCAATTCTTTGGCGCTCAGCTTTCATTATAGTCCAACATCCATACATGACTACTGGAAAAAACCATAGCCTAGATTAGAATGACCTTTGTTGGCAAAGTGATGCCTCTGCTTTTTAATATACTGTCTAGGTTGGTCATAACTTTTCTTCCAAGGAGTAAGTGTCTTTTAATTTCATGACTGCACTCACCCTCCGCAGTGATTTTGGAGCCCCAAAAAGTAAAGTCAGCCACTGTTTGCACTGTTTCCCCATCTATTTGCCATGAAATGATGGGACCAAATGCCATGATCTTAGTTTCCTGAATGTTGAGCTTTAAGCCAACTTTTTTACTCTCCTCTTTCACTTTCATCAAGAGGCTTTTTAGTTCCTCTTCACTTTCTGCCATAAGGGTGGTGTCATCTGCATATTTGAGTTTATTGATATTTCTCCCGGAAATCTTGATTCCAGCTTGTGCTTCCTCCAGCCCAGCATTTCTCATGATGTACTCTGCATATAAGTTAAATAAGCAGGGTAACAATATACAGCCTTGATGTACTTCTTTTCCTATTTGGAACCAGTCTGTTGTTCCACGTCCAGTTCTAACTGTTGCTTCCTGACTTGCATACAGATTTCTCAAGAAGCAGGTCAGGTGGTCTGGTATGCGCATCTCTTTCAGAATTTTCCACAGTTTATTGTGATCCACATAGTCAAAGGCTTGAAAAGGATATAGAGCTGGATAATAAAATAATTATATAGGATAATAAAATAAATAGGATTTATTAAAAAATATTTATGGATGTATTACAAATGCTTAGTATTATTCTGTACCTTGCATTTGTTGATTTAACCACCACGTTCTATTTGTTTGTTGTAATTTCACATAAAGAGAATGAAGATATGATTTTTTTAAATCGATTTATTTATTTTAATTGGAGGCTAATTACTTTACAATATTGTGGTGTTATTTGCCATACTTGCTGAATTTTCAGTTTGTATTTTGAGTGTTTAGCTTATATAGGTGAGTTGTCTGACATGATCTTTGGGTATATCAGTTACCTGACTTTCTGAGTAAAAATGTCTTCTATTTTAACATCTGTGAATTGGGAAGAAAGAAAGAAAAGAAAGCAAAAATGAAGCTGGAATATTAATGATTTCTTAGAAGAAAATAAAAAAAGAACTCTCAATTAAAGAATCACCTATTGTGTTGCTAGCAAAAGTAAGCAAAGCAAAATTATAGACACTTTTAACCTTCAGATTAAACAGAATCAGTAACATTAAAAATTCACCACTTACAAGAATATATAAGTAGAAAGTTTTGGTGTTAAAAGCATTTCCTTTTTTCCGTAAAGTAGAACGCAAATATATCTTTGTGTATAGGACTTTATCTATGATTAATTTTAAAATAAAGACAACTTTAGTGGTTGAAATCATAAGAAGGATATAATTTAAATCATTTATAGATTTCAAGACATTTAGTGAATATTATTTTTAAAAGGAAATATGTAGCCAATTGAAAGAAAAGGTTAATAGTTCATGGTTGGATATCTTACAAGTCAAATGCTCTAACCTATTTTAGTTGCAACTGAATCTTACAATGTATTGTTTGTCTGTTCTTTGTGTTGAATTCCTTCCACACTCACTTTCCTATTCTCTCCTTTAAAATATTTACATTAATATTCTTCAAATGAAAACTGAATATATATAAATTAAATCTAATTTATGACACTTAAATGTGTGACAGTTAATCAAATATACAACATTTAGTTTTTAAAAAATTTTAAAAATCTTAGCATATTAGCATGAAGTAGTGTTAAGGAATATCAAAGTTTTCAAGAAGAATGCAGTGAAACTCTACATGTGACTAAACATGGAAATAAAAAAGAGCAAGATATAATCTTTGGAAGCCTATAACCTGCTCTGGGACACCTAACTACATAAGGGTCAGATCAAATCAAGAGTAAAATGGTGCTGTATAAAATGTTAGAACAGTTTGATGGGCAATGATGTGACTTTTAAAAGTTACATGTCTAGAGACTAACCCAAATAAACTTTAATCTCCCGAAATCATGCCAAGTGGTATGACTACCACCCAAATATACCAGTCAGACATGCAACTGTGTCAAATTCTGGTACTTGTGTCTTTGCAAAAGTCAATATTTGGGGGGTGGGGGCTTAAGCACACTCCATAAATTTAAAAAGTGATACAGACGTTCTGAAGTACCTAAAAATAGATAGGTGACTTATCTTTGGTTTTGTTACACATTGCAATTCTGTGTTTTTCCTAAATTATCTGCCTTCATAATTAAGTTTAATTTAACTACTACTAAAATGAGTTTAGATTACATAAACAAGAGATAAAATATCTGTAAAATTATTAAGAAAATTGACTATAATTAGCAAATTCCAACCCTTTTCTCACCAGCAGCCCTTCACAAAATTTTTCTAAAAAGAGGAACTTTTTCAAGCCTTCTTATGCAAAGGGGATTTGAAAACAGAAGTATTTGAAATGCCAGTGCTTTGGAGGATCTACACATTAAGCAATCCATCTAACTAAAGGAAAAGGGAGAAGTTTATGTTTATTTAGCCAGCTGCTCTAGAGACTGCGCTCCAAACCCATCGCCTCAGCATCTGAAGTCAGTCAGTATCTTGTGCAATCAGTCCTGCTCCTTCCACAACTCCAGAGGCCCCTCCCATGCTCTTTCCATGGCCTACTGGTGCTGGTGATGCCAAAGACCAAGCTGATGTCACTGTACATTCTGGGGATAAGCCTAACAGCAAAATCTCTAGTCCACAGTTAGTAGACTTCAAGGATTTTACGTGACTTTTGCTGGTGTACATTGGGATTTGTAGCAAATATTATAGTGTTCATACATTTAAAATTACATCCTTTTATCTCCCAGCAGTCTTTCGGTTAAGAGAGAGGCTGTGGCTAATTTGGACCAATGGCCTATAAAGTGAAATGGCAAGTAACACTTTTAGGTGCGGCAGAAATGAGCTGAGGAGTGATTATCCTTTCCCTCTTTTGCTGACCCAGCAAATAGCAGCCATTGTAGACAGCAGAGCTCCAAGATAGTGGAGTTTGAAATGCCTCTTTCTGGAGCCATACTCTCCATGTCAAGCCACCTGGCAGTTTCACGCTCCAGCTGGGACTGGCTTCATGGGTGGGTGACCTGTGGAGCTTAGAAGCTCCTGTATTTGATTTAATACACTATAATTGACATCTTGAAATACTTATTTTTTTTTGGAACAAAAGATCTCAAATTTTATTTTGTACTGGGCCTTGAAAATTACATAGCCAATAATGACTCCAACAAAGCCTAATTAGTTCTCACTAGGAGAGGATTTTTAATGGCTGACAATAAAATGTACTGTAGAATAAGAGGGAAAAAAAGAATTTATTCAAAAATATTATTATTTGGATACTAAATGTGTGTGCTAAATTTCCAGAAACAGTGTGAACAGGAGAACTATCTAATTATGCCAATAAAATATTCTTTTGAAATCTTGCAATAGCAGTAGCTTTTTGGTCCTCTCTCTTTGGCTGCTCCATCACCTGCAGCCTGTCTTCCGGTGTTCGTTGAGCCAGAAGCCCTGGATCGGAGAACGCTTTATAAGGCCTGGACACGTTTACATGCAATTTCCAACTAACTAATAACAGAAAAGCCAGTACCCTCCCCGCCAGCAAGGGGGAGTGGCCAGCTGGTATTGGCCAAGGTTTCCATAAGCCCCACGTGGAAACTCACTTGTAGCAACACTTGAACCACAAACATCAGGTTTTCGAAAATAACATTCAAAGAAACATTAGACTTTTGAAGATGCCTTCCCTTCTGTCTTCACAAGGGCTCTCCCAGTTCCCTTTGTAGCTGTGAGTCCCAGTACCCACTTTCTGGCTCAGAAATGCAAGGAAAAGTGGGTGCAGAGTTACAAGAGTGGGTCTGTAGGTGGAAGTAGAAGTTAGCCTTATAAGGCCAAGATTCTCGTCTTTTAGTGGGTTTGCCAGAGGGGTCCACAAGTGGCCAAGATCCGGGGCTGAGGCTCTGTGAGCCTGCCCCAGCTTGTCCTCAAGACCCAAGATGCCAAACACGGGGAAGCAGAGATCCTTATAGAGCTGCTATTAGAAAGACGGAGAGAGGAGGAATAATGAGGAAAGAAAAGGAGAAATACTTTCTAACTTGACTTACTAGAGAAGCCTCACGGCCTCTGTCCTATAACCTTACTTCTTCCTTGCAAGTCTTGCATGGGAAATCTGTCACTTTTGAAAACTTAGCTTCAAGAGTGTGGAAAATGAGATTTCATCTTTCCATTCTCTAGTTTACAGAAAGTGGTGTTGATAGAACCAATTTGCAATATTTGCCATAGGCAGGGTCACTCTGAGATTCAGAATTAGAAAGCCATCTCAAAGCCTCTTCAAAGGAAAGACTGTGTGCATTATCACATTAATA
Source organism: Muntiacus reevesi (assembly GCF_963930625.1). Lineage (NCBI taxonomy): Eukaryota > Metazoa > Chordata > Mammalia > Artiodactyla > Cervidae > Muntiacus > Muntiacus reevesi. Next base: position 121,866,407 of record NC_089252.1, read on the forward strand.
TTGCTTTTCCAATTTTATTTATTTTTTAAATTTAGCTCCATACTAGGCTTTTGTCCTTAATGTCAGATCCTTCTATTTAAATATCCAATACAAATATCCACTTGATGTCTGCTAGACATTTCAAACTCAATATGAGCAAAGCTTATTATGGCATCTCCTAATTCTCTCTTCCATAATGGTTTCCTTACTCCGGGACTGTGCTACAACATCCTTAGATACTGCAGTCAAAATCTCTAGAATTGTTCTTTTCAACCCCATACAATGACTTGCAGACAATTTCTTAACATATCTCCTAGTGAAGTTTTTTTCCAAAACCACTGAAACCAACTGATGTCGCTATATAAATTGACTTTTTTCCCTAAAATTTTGTCCATATAAAATCTCTGTAAAAGAATCTTTAAAACAAACAAAAATGCAACTCTAACTTTACTGTTTAACCACTTTTATTACAAACTAAACTGTTGCTTCTAGGGTACATCTCAATAAGCTGCACAAGGGTCTTCATCTTCTAGCTCCTATCTTCCTCTATATCCTCATGCCTTTTCACACTCTACCTTGTACTCTAAAAAAATATTTAACATATAATTACTATGTGCCAGACTCAATAATTTTTTGATTTTGGACATATAAGATCCGGATTTCACTATGTCCAATATCAGAATAGTAATATTTATCTCACAAAATTCAGAGTTTTGTTGTAAAAATTGAGTGTTCAAAATTATTAATTTTATAGTGTTCAGTTCAGTTCAGCCACTCAGTTGTGTCTGACGCTTTGTGACCCCATGGACTGCAGCATGTCAGGCTTCCCTGTCCATCACCAACTCCTGGAGCTTACTCAAATTCATGTCCATTGAGTCGGTGATGCCATCCAACCACCTCATCCTCTGTCGTCCCCTTCTCCCACCTTCAATCTTTCCCAGCATCAGGATCTTTTCCAATGAGTCAGTTCTTCGCACCTGATGGTCAAAGTATAGGAGCTTCAGTGTCAGTATCAGTCCTTCCAATGAATATTCAGGACTGATTTCCTCCCAGAATGACTAGTTTGATCTCCTTACAGTCCAAGTGTTAATTTTGTTAAATAGTTGGACTTTCTTTCTAGGTGTTGTTTATCTTATTGACAGTGGATTGGGGAAGCTCATTTTTATTAAAATGGGCTTCCCGGGTGGCTCTGTGGTAAAGAATCTTCCTGCAGTGCAGAAGACTCAGGAGACTCTGGGTTTGATCCCTGGAAAATCCCCTGGAGGAGGGTATGGCAACCCATTCCAGTATTCTTGCCTGGGAAATTCCGTGGACAGAGAGCCTGGTGGGGTCCACATGGGGTCATGAAGAGTCAGACATGACTCACGACTGAAGAGCCTGAGCACACATGCATGCATTCTTATTAAGATATAAATGTGTGACATATTAATACATTCTATGAGCAGAATATGTGGAGTCTGGTAAACAATTTGCAATAAGGTTTTAAGTTAATTAAAACACTATCATTTGTCTAATTTATGGTGTCCTTCTCAGAGGTTTAAGGTGTAATTACACTTTTTTACTTCCCTTAGGATTTGTAACCTTGCAAAAATATCCATATTCCAGCTCAGATTTTGGACTGATTCTCAACAGCTGCATTTCTATTATTACATCAATATTTCATGTGGAGGTACACACACACATGTACACATTCACACACATATATTAATGGTACTACTGTATTTGTACAATCTCTCCCAGAAATGATAGTTCAGTCCGGCTTAGTGAAACTTTTCTCTTTTCCAATTCTTTTTCTGACATCCACTGTACTGAGAAAAGTAGGAGTGATCAGACAGAAGAGGGGTGTATGTGTGAACATCTGTCTCGCCAAATTCTAGTGTACCACTCATGCTTATAATTTATCTCTTCCAAATTTAGACCTTGGAATTCAAAGGGATGTCATCGTGACTTAAATTAATCTCATTGCCCTCAAAATGTCCATTATTGGCATAATTTTCATCTTAAGAAATACTTTCACAGTTATAAAATTTCAAACACATTTGAACATAGCCCATGGTTTCAACCCTATATAGATAACTCTGCTATTTTTTTCACATAATCTGATAAAGATTTCTACAAGTTTTTTAAGTATGTAATATTTCATCCATACCCAATTTAATACCAAACATGTTCTCTTGATTTCATATATAATGCTCCTTTCTGCCAGAAAGGCTTTTCTTATCTTTTCCTCTTGCTTTTATGTTCTTCCTTTGCCTTTTGCCTTTTGCCTTTGTATTTTCTCTTCCTCTTATATTTCCCTGACTTCCTTGTCTTCTGCACCTTCTTGTATTACAAACTGTATCCCTTATCCATGGTGATGATCACCTTTGTGATACCACAAATGTTTGTCCAGTTGATTAATGTCTGTCTCACTCAATGAGTTATAATAAGGCTAGGGTCTTTGTTTTTCGTGCTCACAATTATAATTCCAGCACCTAGCATATAAATTAACACACAAGAGGCTTTTGATACATGGTTTAGAATGAATGATTCCCAAGTTCCCAGAGTATGAAGTAGGTGAATTTATAAGTCAAATTGAAACATATTAATCAAGTTAAATACATAAAAATTATCATCACTGTATATAAGATATAAGGATAGAAATATAAGAAAGCAAAAAGAAAATTAAGGAAAGAAACTACCATTCATGGTGCTTCTTACTTTTCAGCATTCTAGTATAATTCTCACTATAAATCCACATCCTTTCCAATATTTTCCTTTTACAACTGAAAGACTTGTGATATAGAGTGTAAGTGGTTATTTCAACTTCTTGCACCTAAAAAGCATATGTGGAATTACATCTGATCATCCTTAAAGACACTTCTCTTTCCATCAGTCCCTGACTGAATACCTTGTAGTTTCATAACCTTGAGTACCCTCTTTGATCCTGTTCAGACTTGACTCCAGTCTCTCTTCTGAAGAATAAGTTATGTGGAAATTAGGAATTTAAACCTATCTTGGACTCACATCTTTTTAAATTGCGTTTTCTCTCCTTCCCCATAAGTACAGCTACAATTTAAATGCCTCTGCAGTAGTCAATTACTATACTTACAATGTGCCAGATGTTATCTCATTTGAATGGTGCCCACACACTGCAGGTGCAAAATGGAGGCCACAATTGAGCAAATTTGGACCTAAGTATCTCTGTGTTTTCATTTAATCTATATGCTTGGCCATGGAAATCATTTTCCTCTGATTTTTTCAGCTTTCTTTTTGCCTAGCAGACTTGCTTTACATTACTTGAAAATCTTTGAAAAGTGAGACTGTTATATTGCATCTTTTAGAATCATTAAAAAATTCACACCTCTGAGGTATCACTCTAATATCCTATCATGTCCAAACATATAAATCTTGTAACTTTGTGCGGCACCCACCAGCGGTGTTTCTATTGGTTGATATACCTACACTCATGAGAAAGACAAGGAAAACCTCTAATATATTTGTAAAAATACTCATTTTAGGATGCATTCCTGGTCACTATTTTCTAGGATCTGAGCAGCTTCTATACTTCTTTAACTTCAAAACACAGTCAGTTGTATGACACACTGTTACGGTAATTATCATTAAGAAAGAACAATAGGAGAACACTACCAATTAAAAGTTACCACACTATGTTTTTGTTTATTTTATACTTGTGGAAAGATATCTTTCAGGCTCAATGAAGACTTTTGATTCATATATCACTCTTTGTATACACATTAAAAATAAAGTACAAGAGAAATAATGTGACTGTTATTCCTAAAACCTTTCATTCAGAATCTGGCTCTTCGGAATCACAGAATTGTCATTCTCTGTTTTACCTAAAATACTATGCCCTGTGGTGACACCAAGAATATCAATGATACAATGATGCACAATTCCTTTAGAATACCCTCTACTTTTGTCTCCAAATAGTTTTTGCTGTTCCTTAACTTTTGTTATGCACATTACATTTTGTGGTTCTACTGAATTTTCCAGAGAATTTCATGGCATAGCTTTAAGCAATAATGAGAAATCATATTTTTTTCTCAAGTTATTTTTAAATACTCTATTAATTATAAGAATGTTGGGGAAGTGGTTATCCAGTCATGTCTCCAGAAAAGGAAAAAAAAAAAAATAGTCCTCAAGCCCAGGCCAACTTCCTCTGCTTGATCTGTGACAGTTTTAAGGGCCATCAATATTTCAAAGAACTTAAAATGTAAACAAATATATAGAGCTGCTTCTTAAAGAAGTAAAAGTGAATACCCAGTATTGGCTAATGTTATACCACAACTAGTATAATGGTTTTATTGAGTCAATTTGTGCTACTTTAATACAAGTTTCACTGATTCAATGAATTGGCGTACCATAGGGGTCCTCTCTGGAGTTTTTAGACTTAACCACTGTGTTTCTAGTTCTTCATCATCTATGTCACTTTGTCTCCAATTATGCCTTAGTTTAATTTAAATAGTTGTAGAAATACCTATGAAGTACTTCCCTGGGGCAGGAGGTGACATGTAGCTAACATTTTATGGGCACTTATCTATTATGAACAAGCCACTTTCATAGGGGATTTATATCTACTCTGGTATTTAAACCCAAGGAGCAATTCAAGATTTATAATTGCTATCTTAAAACTATAAACATAACAAGGATTGATTTGGTTATACAGTTTAACCTGGGTAATCCAGAGTAGAGTTTGCATGCTTTAATAGACATTCTAGGTATCCTTTTTTATTTATCCTCCCTTTCTTAGTCTAACTTTTAATCTCATATAAATTAGCCAACATGCATTCTGTTTTCCTCTTTTATTTTTTAAGATATTTTCTCCATTTAGAAACCGCTTTCTTTATCATCACTACTACCTCATTTATACTTATTGAAATGCAAATCACAAAATGTTTTATTTTGGGTGTTAGATATACAGCCACCTTACCATGGGCTGATTATATACTCATTCCAAACAAGTCCTGCTTGATAAAGTCTCTTGAGAATATGATCAAGTTTCTTGATTAGAACTGAAATTTAAGGTTTTTTTGGAAATAGGCAATAAAGATGTAGGACCAATAGAGATTGCAAATTTGGGACACTGTCTTAATATTTTCTTTTTTTTTTTTTTTTATAAAGTGAATAAGAGCTATAACAAATTTTATTTTATTTTTTTTTTCCATTTTCTTTTTTTTTTTTTTAATTTTTATTTTTCAGTGGGTTTTGTCATACATTGATATGAATCAGCCATAGAGTTACACGAATTCCCCATCCCGGTCCCCCATCCCACCTCCCTCTCCACCCGATTCCTCTGGATCTTCCCAGCCCAACAGGCCCGAGCACTTGTCTCATGCCTCCCACCTGGGCTGGTGGTCTGTTTCACCACAGATAATATACATGCTGTTCTTTCGAAACATCCCACCCTCCCCTTCTCCCACAGAGTTCAAAAGTCTGTTCTGTACTTCTGCATCTCTTCTTCTGCCCTGCATATAGGGCCATCGTTACCATCTTTCTAAATTCCGTATATATGTGTTAGTATACTGTAATGTTCTTTATCTTTCTGGCTCACCTCACTCTGTATAATGGGCTCCAGTTTCATCCATCTCATTAGAACTGATTCAAATGAATTCTTTTTAACGGCTGAGTAATATTCCATGGTGTATATGTACCACAGCTTCCTTATCCATTCATCTGCTGATGGGCATCTAGGTTGCTTCCATGTCCTGGCTATTATAAACAGTGCTGCGATGAACATTGGGGTGCACGTGTCTCTTTCAGATCTGGATTTCTCAGTGTGTATGCCCAGAAGTGGTATTGCTGGGTCATATGGCAGTTCTATTTCCAGTTTTTTAAGAAATCTCCACACTGTTTTCCATAATGGCTGTACTAGTTTGCATTCCCACCAACAGTGTAAGAGGGTTCCCTTTTCTCCACACCCTCTCCAGCATTTATTGCTTGTAGACTTTTGGATAGCAGCCATCCTGACTGGCATGTAATGGTACCTCATTGTGGTTTTGATTTGCATTTCTCTGATAATGAGTGATGTGGAGCATCTTTTCATGTGTTTGTTAGCCATCTGTATGTCTTCTTTGGAGAAATGTCTGTTTAGTTCTTTGGCCCATTTTTTGATTGGGTCATTTATTTTTCTGGAATTGAGCTTCAGGAGTTGCTTGTATATTTTTGAGATTAATCCTTTGTCTGTTTCCTCATTTGCTATTATTTTCTCCCAATCTGAGGGCTGTCTTTTCACCTTACTTATAGTTTCCTTTGTTGTGCAAAAGCTTTTAAGTTTCATTAGGTCCCATTTGTTTATTTTTGCTTTTATTTCCAATATTCTGGGAGGTGGGTCATAGAAGATCTTTCTTAAGGAAGTGAAGTGGTATCAAGAAGCAGCAACCAATAAAGCAGAGATAAGGAAGGGAGGATAAGGAAGGGCAGACTCAGGTATGATGCTGAGCTTGGCCATGGTAATGCAAGACTCACTTTGAGCTGTTAAGTTCTCTGTTCTGAAGCACCCATACCTCCTGTTTGATTTGATAGAATTTAAAATGTAGGATAAAGGAGATTATGTGCCCAAGTGTACCAGCTTTATTATATTTCCAGAAATGTGTGGAAAAGATATCTATTCAAAATCTATAATTTTCTGCATCAGAGATTAGTTAATTTGTCTTAAGTTAAGCAAGCAAGTTCACCTTATCTAATCAGGAAGAGATGGTGACCTAGGTCTCCATAATTCTTTGTCTGAAAGATTTACTGATTTTTCTCTCTGCGTACACACAGACACACACACACACACACACACACACACACACACATATGTATGGGAATGGAGCATGAAATATTACTCAATTAACATCCTCTCCTTAAAGTCAGCAGGTTCAATTTCCCTCAGTTTAAAAATGTCTAGGGCATATTTTCCTAAGAGAGTAGCTGGGAATATTGTTGTACCCAAGTCTTACAATTTAAAACTTTGTCATTGTAGCTACCAAAGATAAAGGATCTGAGCTAAAATAAAACTGAGCGAGGACTCCATAAAGTAGTAGTTTTTAAACACAATACCTGCTAGCTACTGTTACACCATTAACTGCTTTTTCTAACAGCTGAGAGCTGGAAAAAAATTTTGTTAAATGAGTGCTTCCAGTGCTTAATGTTTTCTTGCATACAAATAACGGCACAATAAGAATACACAAATTAACCCAGCAAATGGAAAACTTCAATTATTTTCTGCCTCATTGGAAGATAAAAGTATCAAAGAAGGTCTCTGGGGATCAGAATCTGCATTGATATTATTCACTATATTCATTAAGCAGTCAGTGGAAAATATAAACGAGTACACATCCAACTCTGCAATAAGAAAATGCTAGAAACTAGAGATAATAAATCAGATTGATCAAAAATACAGATGGATTTGGACAGCTGAGAAAGTTATTCAGATGAGGAGATGAATTTTAATGGAAAGAATAGCTTAATAATGCATTTGAAGATTACACAGTAGAAAAATACAAACTAATAAGAAGTTAAGATACATAAGAAGTAATTATGGAGAACCCTATCTTAGTATATTTGTTGATTAACTGAAAAGTTTAGTGTCACATCAATGAGAAATAATTATATCCTAAATCCTCTAAGCTAAACAATTGGAAAAGAAAAGAAAAATTATATTATCACTTAGCTAGACAATAAAATTCTGTTTATAAGCTTAATGGAGTTTTATTTTTCAGTTAGACACTTTCACAGCAAAGTAGCAGTTGTACTAAGAGTTGGCAGTTTTAACTAGCATGGAGATAGCAGTTTGAGTAATTTTGTGTTTAAAGTACTGATGTCCCTGCATATACCCAATCTTGTAGATTCATTTCAACGCTATCCTCCAAGTTTTCCACCTTATCACAGCCCTGTGACATATCTCCAAAGTCTCAATCTCAGATCAATATGTCAACTCTTCCTTTGCACTTAAGACGCAGTGAAACATCAAACCAAAGATTCACAGCTAATTGTTTTGACTAAATGAAACAGAATTCCATTTTCCCAGATACATAACATACTCTTACTGTAAATTAAGCCATGCTATTTCTAATTATATAAATACTTACATTTGCTATCATAAGATATAAGAAACTATCATTAGAACATACTCAGTATCAATTTGTCTCCAAGGAGACAAATAATAACCAAAATAATTACTAGTTGGTTTACCCTGAATTTAAGAAATTGATGGTATTACACATATTAATAAGGCCTACTGAGATGGTAGTCTCCATGTTAAATGTTTATGAAATTAGGAAAAAATCTACTGGAGAGCATGCAATATGATGGCAGAATCTTCAGTTGAACATTTAGAAAATATAAATTCTTGTCCCAATTCTGACCCATTTGCTCTGTGGTCTTGACAAGACTCTCCTTCTTTCTAAAACTGACTAAAGTCATGGTATTAAGAGTTAATGAAAAATGTAGAAGCCCTGTATAAATGTATCATATCATTGTTGTTGTTGTTGTTTAGTTGCTGAGTCATGTCTGACTCCTTGCGACCCCATGGACTGCAGCATATCAGGCTTCCCTGTCCTTCATTAATAATATCATTAATATTAATTTCATTATTATTTATTTACATATAATGTTTAAAATAAACTAGAATTTCCTGTTCTAGTGAGACTACTTAAATATATTTTTATGAGACTTACAAAGTTTGATCTTCCAAACTTCTGAATATTAACATTTTAATCATTTATTTCCTATGAGGAACCAGTCTGTTGTTCCATGTCCAGTTCTAACTGTTGCTTCCTGACCTGTATATAGGTTTCTTAAGAGACGGGTCAGGTGGTCTGCTATTTCCATGTCTTTCAGAATTTTCCAGAGTTTGTTGTGAGCCACGCAGTCAAAGGCTTTGGCGTAGTCAAGAAAGCAGAAATAGATGTTTTTCTGGAACTCTCTTGCTTTTTCGATGATCAACAGATGTTGGCAATTTGATCTCTGGTTCCTCTGCCTTTTCTAAAACCAGCTTAAATATCTGGAAGTTCATGGTTCATGTATTGCTGAAGTCTGACTTGGAGAATTTTGAGAAACCTATATGCAGGTCTGGAAGCAACAGTTAGAACTGGACATGGAACAACAGACTGGTTCCAAATAGGAAAGGAGTACGTCAAGGCTATATATTGTTACCCTGCTTGTTTAACTTATATGTGAGTACATCATGAGAAACGCTGGGCTGGAAGAAACACAACCTGGAATCAAGATTGCCAGGAGAAATACCCATAACCTCAGATATGCAGATGACACCACCCTTATGGCAGAAAGTGAAGAGGAACTAAAAAGCCTCTTGATGAAAGTGAAAGAGGAGAGTGAAAAGTTGGCTTAAAGCTTAACATTCAGAAAACTAAGATCATGGCATCTGGTCCCATCACTTCATGGCAAATAGACGGGGAAACAGTGGAAACAGTGGCTGATTTTATTTTTCTGGGCTCCAAAATCACTGCAGATGGTGACTGTAGTCATTAAAAGACGCTTACTCCTTGGAAGGAAAGTTATGACCAATTTAGATAGCATATTAAAAGGCAGAGACATTACTTTGCCAACAAAGATCCATCTAGGCAAGGCTATAATTTTTCCAGTGGTCGTGTATGGATGTGAGATTTGGACTGTGAAGAAAGCTGAGTGCCAAAGAATTGAGGCTTTTGAACTGTGGTGTAGGAGAAGACTCTTGAGAGTCCCTTGGATTGCAAGGAGATCCAACCAGTCTATCCTAAAGGAGATCAGCTCTGGGTGTTCATTGGAAGGACTGATGCTGAAACTGAAACTCTAATACTTTGGCCACTTCATGCAAAGAGTTGACTCGTTGGAAAAGACCCTGATGCTGGGAGGGATTGGGCGCAGGAGGAGAAGGGGACGACAGAGGATAAGATGGCTGGATGGCATCACTGACTTGATGGACACAAGTTTGAGTAAACTCCGGAGTTGGTGATGGACAGGGAGGCCTGGCGTGCTGCGATTCATGGGGTCGCAAAGAGTCGGACATGACTGAGCGACTGAACTGAACTGAACTGAACTGAATCATTTATTTCACACAGGCTTCCACGTTTTTTTTTTTCCCTTCCTCTTTTTCTTTATTTAAAACAAATAATTCTATTATCTTGAGTCTCTTTTATGTTCTTTCAGAATTTTTTTTTTAACCATTCCTCCTCTCCTAGATAGCTCGGTTTATCATCATCACCAATGGTAATGTTTTGAAACATTTCCAATAAGTCATAATTACTATCACTTCTCATTTTATATGATAGACTATTCTGTCATTTGCCCAGAAAGGAGAAAAAATTTAGTATTCACTGTAGCTTCTTCACTTTTATAAATGGTGTTTCTTCCTGCACTGCTTCCTACTACAGTCTCAGAAGCACTTGCTAATTCTTAAACCCTCTCTTGGGTGATTCTCTGAATTGGAAATTGTGACCTTGAGGCTGTACTGAGAGATCATGTCTGTGTGCTCTGGTTCCATGACTATGCTGAATTCCAGAGAAGAGCATCTCTGCTTTGCTCTGGGAGATTTATTTGTCTCAAGGGTCTTGGTTTCCCTTCTCTCATGGGAAACATTGCATATTTGTGCACACTCTGGGTACTGAATGCAAGAAGAAACATATGGCCAATAATATACCCCTGATGTATTCACATAGGAAAACGAGTGGGAGAGGTCAAGTAGAACATATAAATCAAGCAGCAACTTCATGCAGATAATTTTATGGTATAGCATGAGTCAGAGAACATTATTTTGATTGAATCTCACATCTTAGGAATTACTATTAAAAGAAATCTTTGCCTAAGAACTGGACTCATTTTAGATGATTATTGTTTACTGCACTATAATACTAGTACTAATATTAATAAATCACACTTTGTGGGCTAATGTCGATTATATGATTTAATGATAATAACTACCACCCAATGAAATAATCTATTAAAATCATCCTAGCTTATAAGGGAAGAACCCAAGTCCCGAAAACTCCCAGTTAGTAAGCATGAAAGCAGGGGTTTGAATAAGTGTTTAATTCACAGAACTCTGAGATCTTAAAAACCATCTCCACATATTGGGAAAATACTCCAGTCTGCAAAAGTATCAGTTCCTGTGTGCGTTAATGAATCCAAAGGCATAGAGGTATAAAGGATTCTTTATAGCCCTTATCCCATGCTGATCAGTTCTGAAACAAAAATCCTGGGACCCAGAGTTTGGCCAGTAAGGGAAACTCTTCTATTCCTAGAGTTCATGGGTATACACTGAAGATCTTGATAAAGTTATTCTGGAAAATCTCTACACTGCTGACCTGCCCTGGTAGCACACATTCAAGAAGGCATGCAATAAATTAGGAATTGTTTAAAGGCTCAGTGTAATACAATGAAATGACCATCATCCTGAAAACCAAGGTCTTGCTGGACAAATGCTACACTTGGCTACAACGCTCTTCTGACCTACAGACCTCAGAAATGTCATTGTATTCTGTTACCTCCATAGTTCATATTCAGCCTCCATTATCTGTGTTAGAGTTATATACCAGCTTCCTGTTAAAGAAAGTTGGCTTAATTAAAGAGAAAATATCAATAAATATTATGAAACCAAAGCAAATACACGGTACTCAGGTAAACCAAAGAGATAACCATAAATGGAAAGACATAAAAAAGAGCAAGCAGGTCTTATATGTGATGTATATCACATCAAATAACTTCCCAGTAGTAGGTGAAGTGTTGGGTGTTACTCTGCCAGTAAACCAGAGTGTTTTACTACTTTATCTTAAGATAAACTGTTGACTTTATCCAAAAGTTAATCATTCTGTCATGCTTTGCTGTTTTGTTACTAACATCACCAGTATTTTGGACTAGAGATACTGTTTTTATTAGTGTACTTTATAATACAGTTTTGTTGTGGGTGGCAGAAACCCAATTCAAATTGATACAGCAAAAATGGAGTGTTTGGTTAGTATAACAGGGACGTCTAAGAGTGGTGACACCTTTAGATATGACTTTATATAAATATTCAAATGAGATATACAAGGAGAGTTCACTAAAAATAACTTCACCACTGCTTTGCTTTCATCTTTGTTGACTTTATTTTTAGGCAGCTAGCCTCAGTCACAAGTAATGCTAAGTGATAACTAGTGACACCAAAACAATATTGTATCAGTTTAGACATTTTTGGGGGAGAAAGCAAATTAATTCCTTTTCCTATTGACATAAAAATCCTCACATAAGTATTTGCCTAGTCCAGCTGAGGTAATGAGTTTAAGTGAAGAGATTGAAGTGCCCTAAATAGGTATATCAGTGTCACATGTATTGCTAAAGTTCAAGATTGAGTCAGCTCACCTCAAATCACAGGGATTGAGATTGAGAAAAGTTATCTTCCAAAAGAAAAACAAGGTGCTTTTACCAAAGGAAAGGGAAATGATTGTTGGGTAGGCCAAATAACATATCTTCAGCATAAGTGGAATTCACAGGAGACAATGAAGATTAACACAGACTCTAAGAATAATAATGCATTCTCAGAGTTTAGAGAGTCCTTGAACATGATCACTCTCTTTGTTCAATATTTGGACAGGATTTATTGGCAAGCACTGTGTCACTGATGTCTTCAATTAGCAAAATGGAGCTGAAATTATCAAGATCCTGGTCCAAAATGCATCAACTGGTATTATAGCCATGCTTACTAGACCTACTCCCAAATGAAGCCAATGTGTTTTCCAGCCAAAAGAAAGACTGAACCACAGAAACTCAACCTGTAGAAATGTAGAAAAGTTGTTGATTGCTTAAAATAAACAGAAATAGGAATGGTCAGCTGGCAGGGAGGCATCCAAGATAGGCTAATAACATTAAAAAAAAAATCTCTACAGATCTATAATACAGAGACTAATAGACAAAAGAGAAAGCTTAACTACAAGTGCATGCCTTTAGAGCTGCAACCTCACCTTCAAAGCAGAAGGCAGCTTTCTTAATTGATTGCCTCAGAAGAGATACTGACCTTTTCAACCTCATTCTCCACTACCATTGTCAGTTTCAAATGTTAAAGTATAGTAGGTTTCTATATTTTTATACCATATAAGTATAAATAACATACAAATGCTCAACATCATTGCTTGTCAAGGGTAGCCATGAATTTATACAATATAGTGATTCTGCCTGAAAAACTGCCGAACACACAAACAAAAATCTATCAATGAAAATTTCATCCCTAAGTCCATATAACCAAAATAGAGACTCTATAATTAAATCCCAGTTAAATTTGAGGCTACTTGAAAAAAGGATGTTTAAACATTTAGAACAAGTATATTGTCTTGTCTGCTTGAAGATGGAAAAATTGAACGTTCAAAAGATATATTATTTTTATTCATGTAAATTATATTAGCAAGCTCTTACGAATATGCAGTGTATCTGGTTTTGTCTCATTACAGTATACCAAAATGTATGAATGTGTGTGTGTGTGTCTGTGTGTATTCATTTATGTATGGTAATCCCCTCAATGGCACAGGTGTTCATTTTGACTCTTAGGGACATGCTATAAAAAGAGCAATGCTTATGGTCTAATTCAAATGCAGTAAGAGGAAAAGGAGTAAGTGCATGCACTTTCATTTAGCAGGTTCAGCTAGCTTATTTGTGCATCTAACATAATCTTTTAAAAATTACCATATGCGAAATATAACAGATTGTAAACGGTTGCTCATATTAACTTAGCTAAGTACTTGTAATGTGCCTAAGCATTATTTAACAGAGCAAAATTGCAAAACAGTATGATACCTCCAGAGTTTGGAGGACTGTTACTGACTAAATCATATTTAGCAATTGGAAGGCTAAAATAGAGAATATTTAATCAGTAAATACTTTTCAAATACATGCATATATATGAATATATACTTTTTTAACACATATTGAAAGTATATATGAAATTGGAAAAAGAAAATCGAATTCTTCCTCCTAGCACTGGTGGCTCAATGGTAAATAATCTACCTACCAATACAGGAGACATGGGTTTGGTCCCTGAGTCAGGAAGAAACCCTGGAGAAGGAAATGGCAACCCACTCCAGTATCCTTGCCTGGAAAATCTCAGGGACAGAGGATCCCTGGCTATAGTCCATGGGATCGCAAAAGAGTCAGACACAACTTCGTGACTAAAAACAACAATTTCATTTTATTAATCATAGTTTGAAACAGATCCAAAATATACTAAGGAAAAAGGAGAAAACCACTTGTCTTTTGGTGAGAGAGAAAATGTTTTTCTAGAATTCCAGAAGTTTGTCTTTAAATGTTAAGAGATGATTTTGAGAACTGCAACTAAGGGAAAACTCATGTGATGATCTTCCAGCCCCAAAGGAAATACAGGCCATCTAGGTCAGTGGTTTCCCACATACTGTTCAGCAGCATCAAGATCACCTGGAAACTTATTAAAAATTCAAGTTATCAGGCTCCATCTAGGACCTACTGATTCAGAAATTCTGGGAGTAGAGAGTTTTAATCTATGCATTAAAATCCCACTAGGTTATTCTGCTGCAACCTTGAGTACCACTCTTTCAGATTAAAAGAGATTTGATAGGAATTATTTGGAGATAGTTGTTTGAAAAGTAGTCATTACACTTGCCCCAACTAGAGGCCAAAACACTGGATAGCTGAGTATAGTCAATATAGTTAACAGGAGGATACAAGAAGAATCCCCAGATACGGACTTCAGCCTCCCTTCTGAGCATAGGGTACATAAAGAATGTAAACCTTTAACCCACGTTTTGTCCAGCATGAGGTCAAAGCCTGACAACATCTTCACAGTCCTGGACAGTGCTGAGGAAGTGACGAAGTCTCCTTTCTTCTTGCAAATGGAGTCAAAAATGTTGTTATTGTTCAGACACAAGGACATGCCCAACTGCGGTTCCATGGACCACAGTAAGTCAGGATTCCCTGTTCATCACCATCTCCAGGAGCTTGGTGAAACTCATGTCTATTGAGTTGATGATGCCATCCAGCCATCTCATCCTCTGCCTCCCCCTTCTTCGCCAGCCTTCAACCTTTCCCAGCATCAGGGTCTTTTCCAATGAGTCAGCCCTTCCTATCAGGTGGCCAAAGTATTGGAGCTTCAGCTTCTGCATTAGTCCTTCCAATGAATATTCAGGACTGATTTCCTTTAAGATGGACCAGTTTGATCTCCTTTCAGTCTAAAGGACTCTCAAGAGTCTTCTCCAGCACCACAGCTCAAAAGCATCAATTCTTCAACACTCAGCCTTCTTTATGGTCAAACTACTACATCTGTACATGGCTATGAGAAAATCCATAGCTTTGACTATACAGATCTTTGTCTGAAAAGTACTATCTGTGCTTTTTAATACACTGCCTAGAATCATCATAGCTTTTCTATCAAGTGACAAGCATCTTTTAATGTCATGGCTGCAGTCACTGCGGTGATTTTGGAGCCCAAGAAAATAAACTCTGTTACTGTTTCCATTGTTTTCCCATCTATTTTCCACTAATGATGGAACTGTATGCCATGATCCCAGTTTTTGAATGTTGAGCTTCAAGCCAGTTTTTGCACTCTCCTCTTTCACCTTCATCATGAGGCTCTTTAGTTCCTCTTCACTTTCTGCCATAAGGATCGTGTCATCTGCATATTTGAGGTTACTGCTATTTCTCCCAGCAATCTTGATTCCAATTTGTGCTTCATCCAGCCCAGCATTTTTGATGATGTACTCTACATATAAGTTAAGTAAGCAACATGACAATATACAACCTTGAAGTACTCCTTTCCCAATTTGGAACCAGTCTCTTGTTCATTTACGGTTCCAATTGTTGCTTCTTGACCTGCATACGGGTTTCAAAGGAGGAAGGTAAGGTGAACTGGTATTCCCATCTCTTTAAGAATTTCCAGTTTGTTTTGATCCACACAGTCAAAGGCTTTAGCATAGTCAGTGAAATGGAAGTACATGTTTTTCTGGAATTTTCTTGCTTTTTCTATGATCCAACAGATGTTGGAAATTTGATCTCTGTTTCCTCTGCCTTTTCAAAATCCAGCTTGAATATCTGGAAGTTCACAGTTCACCTACTGTCAAAGCCTGGCTTGGAGAATTTTGAGCATTATTTTGCTAGCCCATGAGATGAGTACAATTGTGTGGTAGTTCGAGCATTCTTTGGTATTGCCTTTCTTTGGGATTGGAAGGAAAACTGATCTTTTCCAGTCCTGTGGTCACTGCTGAGTTTTCCAAATTTGCTGGCATATTGAGTGTGGCACTTTCACAGCATCATCTTTTAGTATTTAAAATAGCTCAGCTGAATGCCTTTACCTCCTTTGTTTTGGTCATAGTGATGTTTCCTAAGGTCCACTTGACTTCACATTGCAGGATGTCTGGCTCTAGGTGAGTGATCACACTATAGTGGTTATCTGAGTCATTAAGATCTTTTTTGTATAGTTCTTCTGTGTATTCTCTTGCCACCTCTTCTTAATATCTTCCACTTCAGTTAGGTCCATACCATTTCTGTCCTTTATTGTGCCCATCTTTGCATGAATGTTCCCTTGGTATCTCTAATCATCTTGAAGAGATCTCTAGTCTTTCCCATTATATTGTTTTCTTCTATTTCTTTGCATTCTTCACTTAAGAAGGCTTTATCTCTCCTTGTTATTCTTTGGAATTCTGCATTCAGATGGGTATATCTTTCCTAGTCTCCTTTGCCTTTCCTTTCTCTTCTTTTCTCATCTATTTTTAAGGCCTCCTCAGACAACCATGTTGCCTTTTTGCCTTTCTTTTTCTTGGGGATGTTCTTGATCACTGTCTCCTGTACAATGCCATGAACGTCCATCCATAGATCTTCAGGCACTCTGTCAATCAGCTCTAATCCCTTGAACCTATTTGTCACTTCTACTGTATAATTGTAAAAGATTTGACCTATGTCATACCTGAATGGTCTAATGGTTTTCCCTACTTTCTTCAATTTAAGTCTGACTTTTGCAGTATGTAGTTCATGATCTGAGCCACAATTACTCCTGGTCTTGTTTTTGCTGACTGTACAGAGCTTCTCCATCTTTGACTGCAAAGAATATAATCATCTGATTTTTGTATTGACTATCTGCTGTTGTCCGTGAGTAGAATTTTCCCTTGTGTTATTGGAAGAGTGAGTTTGCTATGATCAGTGTGTTCTCTTAGCAAAATTCTATTAGCCTTTGCCCTACTTCATTTATACTCCAAGACCAAAGTTGCCTGTTAGTCCAGATATCTCTTGACTTTCTACTTTTGAATTCCAGTTCCCTATGATGAAAAGACATGGACTTTAACTCTGTTGAATTACCAGTCCCCTACCACAAGATGATCACTTTGTTTTTGTTTTTGTTTTTCTTGTTTGTTTTTGGTGGGTTTTTTTTTTTTTTTTTTTTTGGTATGTTTGAAGTTGATAATGTGACATGGCAATGTAAGGTTATAAGATGGCCATTGAGGCCATTTCTAGAAAAAGTGAGAAGTGAAAGAGAAGACAAGAGGCTGGTTTAAAAGAGGAGCTGTGCATGGGGATTGCAATATCAGTTGCCTTCCACAGATTTATGCCACCCTCTTGTAGTAATGATCACCCTAAATGCCACCATGCTACTGTCAAATCAACCAGAGGTCCCTCATCCCACCTGCCCATCATGGTTAACCCAGTAAGGCACAGTTAGTTTCCAGGCAGGGAGCCAATTGCAACAGAAACACAGCTCAGAACGAGAGCACAAAATGAGAGGCTTTAGGACAGCAATCTAACACGCAACAATTCCCAGGAAACGTTTATCTCTGCAAGCTAGAAAGAATTTTGGTTCTTATTTGTTTTCACCTAGCAAAGACATCTCGTTGGCACTAGGAGCTCCAGAAAGTGTCTGCCAAGTCCCTGTCAGTCTTGGCCAGTTTTCAACGACATGCTATGCAGTGCATTAAACTTTATGCTACAAGAAAGCAACCTGTGAATACCTCAATCCCTGTGCTACAGAACGAGCTAAAATGTAAATCTTTCCTGATTGGCTGACAGATGGGCTTGGGGTGATTTAATGCTTCAGTCCTACAAGTGATGCGATCACTGTTAAGAAGCTACTGCTTTGCTCACTTAGCTTGCAGAAAAGAGGCTTAGGAATACTTTTCTCTTTCTTCCTTCTAAAAATGTATGTATTTATATATTTATTTTGGGGTTTTATTCTGGTGGCCATTGACAAACAGGCAGAAGATTGTGTTCACTTGTTAAAGCTTTTTACTTTAGATCAATCCTGCCTTTTCCTTAGCTTGTTGTCCATTTACTCTTATTTTCTGGGTGCCCCAAACAAGTCAGAAAATGGAGAAAATAACAACAACAAAAAAAAAGCGCAGAATTGTTCACAATTTCTATTGACATCAGAAACATTAAAAATAATAATAAAATATTTTTTAAATGTCTAAACACAGATTTTAAAATAAACCTTATGCTCACCCAAAGAAGTCATCATGCATTTGCATTTCTGATGCTGAGTACACATAGAAACCTTCAAGCTTCCTATCATTTAATCATGAGTATAGAGAACTTTTGAAAGAAGTGGCTTTGAGAGAGGGAAGGAAATAGAAAGCCAACTATTTCTACAACACAGTAAGAAATAGGCCAGAACTTCAGAGAAAAATAGCCAAGGGTAGAAGATTTGCCACTTTCTCACTAGCTTCTTTGTCATTTCAGAGAAAAAATAAAACATATTTTCATAATAAGAATATTGCCCTTTGGTGCTAAATAAATATGCTATTAATCTAAATGAATTTCACACTCTGCCTCTCCCTTTTTGAATTGAATATTCCTTTCAGAATAGGGGATTTGTATGATTATGGAGCATCAGGACTGAATTCTGGAACACAGTCAAGACTTGCAATAAACAGAAAAGGAGATGGAATGTCTAAAAATTATGACAATAGAATTCTATTGTTATATTGTCTAAAACACAATTCCAATTAGCAGGAAAAAAAATAAAGATTTCCTCTGAAGAAATAAAGCCAAATTATTCCAGCTAGTACATTATCATCTCCCTGTGATCATTTTTTAAATTTTGCTTTAAATAGTAAAGAAAAAACACATCTTTTCAGGTTAGTTTATGTAATAAAAATAACATTGGCAAGTGGGCACAATCAATTTGCATTATATGCAGAGTAGCTCAGTTTTAATGAATGGCTTTATACAAATGAATAGACAAGTAGCACATTATTTCGTATAATGTAATCAATGGATCGGAGGGTTGCTTGTTAATGAGCTTGCCTGGCCTGGATATTCCAGTGTAAGGAAATCTTTAATGGTGACCAAAGGTAGATAACTAATTATTTCTAGATCTAAGAGATGATTAAATTTCCCTATATCTGAAGACTGTCAGGAAGAGAAAAGGCTCATTAGTTCAGCATAACTACCTGATTATCCCCACACAGTAAAATCTTATTTTTTATGCAAAAATGGGTTGCATTTTGGAAAAGCATTGTTGCATGGAAAATGTATTAAAATAACTCTGTGATACGTGCCTAATGTTTTTGTATTGTTGAGGCATTTGAAAGGCAGTATTATGCATACAGATGTGCTACAGATCATTAAAGACCAAGAGCTTTCAGGTTGCAAAGTCAATAGATTGATATAAAAAACCAAAAGAGACTAGCAGCATCTTATTCAGAATAGGTTTGAGGAGTAGAATCAACACTCCACTGTATCCAACACTCTGACTAGCATTATAGATTACAAATTTTCTTAGTGAATACTTTATTTTAAAATTAATATTTATGAAATAATTTACCAAATATTTTTTCAAAAAGAATGTTATATAAGAAAAGATTAGCATCTACTTCTGTACCAACTTGTGAAGAGACAACCAAAATAAGTAAAAATGTCTGCTTTGGAAAACTGATTTAATAGGGGGCGGTCTCAGTAAAAGTATGTGGAAATAAGACATTGAAAACATTATTTAACAAGTTTGACAGATTTCTTTTGTCCTTTAAAAGGAACTTTTTAGTTATGAAGTTTGGGTAACAGAGCAACATTTCAAGTTTAAGGATATTCTGTATTTCTTGATATAGAATACATGACCCACAATTTGAAATGGCTGAGATGAACATTTTAATAGGCAACTCCCTCTGAGGTAGATGTTTTAAACTTTGCAAAATCAAAATAGTCTTAGGCAGATGTAGAGAACTGAAGGGGTACACAGATGGGGAAGGAGAGGTTGCAGTGAGTTGAGTATCATTGACATATACACACAAACCACGTGTAAAATAGGGGCTTCCCTGGTGGCTCAGATGGTAAAGAAGCCGCTTACATTGAAGGAGACCTGGGCTGCGAAGCTCCCCAACAGATGGAATGGCAACCCACTCCAGTATTCTTGCCAGGAGAATTCCATGGACAGAGGAGCCTGGTGGGCTACAGTCCATGGGGTCACAAAGAGCCAGACACAACAGAGCAGCTAACAGCTCCACTTTTCACATGTGTAGGATGGATAGCTAGTGGGAAGCAAGCAGACCTTGGTGCCCCACGATGACTTAGAGGGATGGGGTAGGTGGAGGGAGGGAGGCTTGAGTGGGAGGGAATATGCGTATACAAACAGCTGATTCAGTTTTTTGTACATCAGAAACTAGTACAATTTTGTAAAGTAATTATATGTCAATAAAAAGTAGTGAGGTTCAATTTATTGTTAATAATGTTTAGTAAGAAACAGATATTTTACATATCATATGTTTTCAATAATAAGAGGAGGACATATTACTAGAAAGTTCTAAATGCCCCTAATTAAATAATATAATTAACAACTACTGAAAGAAATATATATGAAATAGGTCAAATATCCACAGCATTGGATTTGGCTACCTCTCTTTTGCTAGATTTCTTGGCATTAAGTTCAACCCTGTCATTGTTTCTAGACCAAAAATTCTCTTTTGCCAGCAAGAATTTAATTCACTACCAGATGGCAGCAACAAGTTCTCATTGCTACTAATCTGGCTCTAACCATAGAGGCCAAATTGAGAATTATGCTTTGCTCCTATAACAAGTGATGGTCCCTGGTCTCCTGTGCCAATGTTCTTATATTGCCTATCTTAGAACTTCTCAGGCCCTTCAAGTCTGAACCCCTACTTTTCTCTGTTGTCAATCCCTGTCCTCTCACCTCCTAGAGACTGCAGCTAATCCCCTAATGTCTATCACCCTGCTACTTCATGCAGTTTTGCTTTTAACTTATCTATCTGGATCTCTGAACATTGACAGCTCTTAAATTGTTCATTGCCATGCTCCATTGGCCCGACAAGCTGTGGTATGCTGCTCTTCTTCTTGGAAAGTTCCAGACAAAACACCACTTACCGTAGCAGTCTCTCCTCAAATAGTCCCTAGACACCTTATTCTGCCCTTCAAACTAACCCAGCCTTTTATACGGAAAAAAAAAAAAAAAAAAAAAGGAATAGACTTTGCTTAAATATAGCATTTGGATAACAATTTAAAGGCAGATTCATTTCACTCTGGAAAATTAAAATGAACAAACCAATAAAACTGAAAATATGAAAATATCTCTAAGACAATGTAGAATAAAATAGAATAGAAAGCTGGGGAAAATTGAAGACAACAGTCTTGAAGTTTTATCTGACTATAAAAATTTTCTGTAAGTCATAGTTTGGGAAAACTCATATGAATCTGATGTACTGGAGGGAGATGGAAATTTGATCATGAGTTCATTTAAGAATGTTTTCAAGGTGCTATGAAAGCTATTAATCATTTGCTTCTTGAAAAAAAATACACAAATACATATTTACTCTAGTTTTTGCACACAACTTCAGGTCTCTTTTAAGAATTAATTGAATCAAATACATAAACTAGTGATTTTTAGCTGTTTGTCAGAGTGCTACCATTCCTTATAGAGAATATCCTTTTACTCTTCTGTTGCACTTTCTCTTTTGCTCTCATTTTGTTAAAAAAAAATATAATAAAAGGTCATGTAAAGATTCTAATACTTTTTTTTCCCATCAAGTCTCTTTTAATATGGAGAAATACATTATGAGATCTTGTAAGTGTCTATTGATAGATGAATGGATAAAGATGTTGTGGTACATACAAACAATGGAATATTAGCCATAAAAAGGAACAACTTTAAGTTAGTTCTAACGAGGTGGATGAACCTAGAACCTATTATACAGAGTGAAGTGAGTCAGAAAGAGAAAAACGTATATATTAATGCATATATATGGAATCTAGAAAAATGGTACTGATTAACCTATATGCAAGGAAAGAATAGAGAAACAGAGAACAGACTTGCGGACACAGTGGGGAAAGGAGAGGGTGGGCAAATTGAGGAAGTAGAATTGAAACATATATATTACCATATGTATAATAAATGGCCAGTGGGAAGTTGGCACACCGGGAGTCAACTGGTGCTCCGTGAAAATCTAGAGGGGTGGGATGGCATGAGGGGTGGAAAGGAAGTTCATAAAGGAGAGGACATGTGTATACTTATGGCTTATTCATGTTGACGTATGACAGAAGCCAACACAACATTGTAAAGCAATTGTCCTCCAGTTAAAGGTAGCAATAATAAAAAAGAGATTGGAAGAAACTGAAAAGTCATCATCATTAGAAAGAGTACTAAGTCGCAAATAAATTTACTGACAATATGAATTTAAAATAATAAGGTGTAATAACTAAAACAAAAGTCCTATTAAAAATTAGCCAAGGAAAGGTCAACAAACCAAATTTTGACTAGAACTTCATTTTATTTGTATGAATTAGGAGTAGATAAACTTAATGGCATAAATGTTGCAAAGATTTCTTATCTACATTTTGACAAATCACCTTCACGTTTTCCTAGACTGGCCATACACACAGTCATGTTAACTCTTTGTAATCTTGTGGACTGTAGCCCACCAGGCTCCTCTGTCCATGGGATTCTCCAGGCAAGAATACTGGAGTGGGTTGCCATGCCCTCCTCCAAGGGATCTTCCCATCTCAGGGATTGAACCCAGGTCTCTTACATCTCCCGCACTGCAGGCAGATTCTTTCCCACTAGTGCCTCCTGGGCAGCCCCAGTACAAAAAGCATTGTGTCTATTTCCTACTTTACCTCTTCCTGCTTCAAGCTCTCACATGCCCCATAACAGTACATCTTACCATGAATGTCTAACTAGAGGCCGATATACATGCCAATCATTTCCACACTAGAAGAATGGTTGGTGAGCAGCATGCCACACTTCCTGGATACCATTTTTTTGGTTGTTGTTTTTTCTTTTACTGTACAATATGTGCCAAATAGCCTGAAGAGGTAGATACTGATGCTGGGAACTGAACCCACATATCTTATCTTGCATTCAAAAATAATGTCACTAATGAGCTGCTGTTTTGGCTCTCAGGAAGAACTGAATTTATAAAATTCCCTGAACACCTGAATTAGAATTCCTCACATGCCTAGATCATGCTCCAGTCATTCGGTAACATCCCTGCCACATTTGCTCTTTTTGATAATGCTCCCCAGATGTGTGTTCACCTCTTTAGACAAACAGAAGAATAAGAAAATGTGTTTCTGAGTCATTTCCTAATAGAACGCAGGATGAAGGATGTTTCTGTTATTTTTATCTTCATTTGTAAATGATCCCTGTAATATTACATTTCAGTTGAAGCATAGGACTGTGCAATGGAGACTGCTACAGTGTAAGTCACATGAAACAGAGGACATTTTTACATGATTCTTGCAATTTTTTCATATTCACTAGAGACGTTGAGAACCAATATCATTTATACATAGCTTTGAATTCCCTACACTCATTTTCTCTTTTATAGTGAAAAGCAGACCTATGTAATAAGAAACATTAAAGAGAATGCAGTTACTGCTAAATCAACTAGCTGTGGGAGGTTTTAGTGACTGCAGTGGACTGATGCCTGGTTTTTATTCTCCTCTTTACTAGTGACTTATTGTACAACCTTTATCCATGCAATTAACTTTTTTTCCCCTTGATTCACAACTAATTTAATGGTAATGACCATTATGAAAATCACAGCAACATGTATCTATTTTCTTCTCACTTAGCTTTTTGTGTTTCCAGCAAATGTAAGGAAATTCTTTAGGAAGTTTTACGTTATTATACCATCTCTCCAAAAATTTTTGCTCAGTTTCCCTCTATGTCTTTAGGGGTATTCAATCAAATGTTTTCCAAAGTTCTGAGGGACAGAAAAGACTATTTAGTTTCCTCTGTGATGCACAGTAAAGTAACCCAATCTATGAAAACTGGAAGTCATGGCACATTCAGTTCAGTTCAGTCACTCAGTCGTGTCCAACTCTTTGCGACCCCATGAATTGCAGCCCACCAGGCCACCCTGTCCATCACCAACTTCCAGAGTTTACTCAAACTCATGTGCATCAAGTCGGTGATGCCATCCTACCATCTCATCCTCTGTCCTCTGTCGTCCCCTTCTCTTCCTGCCCTCAATCCCTCCCAGCATCAGGGTCTTTTCCAATGAGTCAACTCTGTGCATCAGGTGGCTGAAATGTTGGAGATTCAGCTTCAGCATCAGTCCTTCCAATGAACACCCAGGACTGATTTCCTTTAGGATGGACTGGTTGGATCTCCTTGCATGGCACATTAGTTGATTGCAAAGTGAATTTAGTAGATTAAAAGAAATTTTTAAAAAAGAAAATAGACAATCTTATTTTCTCAAGCTTACATATTACTTATGTTTATTATCATAAAGTTTCAAAAAGCTAGAAAATCTCTTTGAACTCTATACTTTGATATCATATTAACATATTATAAATTTTATTCATTTCTCTAGCAATTTACATTTGTTTACTAGGTTATAATAATTTTTGAGTGACAACTTTAAAGCTTTCTTCTTCTTTTTTGATGTTCAAGTATATATTACTCTAGTCTTAGCATGAAAAAACAAACAAACAAGCCTGAATTCTATAAAAATACTGAATTCTATAAAAACTGTGACAATCAAGAGGAGCCTAAGTAGACATGAGAGCTCACTGTAATGAGTGATGAGATCCTGAGAAAGAATAAGAAGATTAGGAAAACTACAGAAATCTGAAAGTATGCATTTCAGTTATATGGACTTCAGTTTATAACATGTTGATATCAGTTTATTAATTGTGACAAATGTACTATACTAAAATATGATATTCATTTTAAAAAGAAACTGAGCATGGAGTATATAGTAACTGCACTATCTCTGCAGCTTTTTTTAAAATAAATCTAAACTTAAAATAAAAATATTCAAGTATAGATGTTTTTAAGTTTAATTAAAAACAGTGTAAATCATCTAATCCTCTGCTTTAATGTTTACAGAATTCAGCAAGATTTAGTTTCAAATATCTTGAGACATTTAAAAATATCTTTTAAACAAATATTTCTAAATTTATATTCTCATAATAGGGGATGTATGTTTTTCCATACAAAAACCAGTCTCATCTCTGAAACAAAAACAGGAAACAGAAAAAATATTGTAACAAATTCAATACAAATTTAAAAATGGTCCACTTTAAGAAAATGATTTCATCTTTTACTTTGTTTCTCAAAGCCATCAACTGATTTCATTCTTCACCAAGACTTTTAATACTATTTTGCTTATTTTCAAGGCTCTGAGATCTTTCCTTATATCTGACATTGTATTCATATCTGCTCCATCTTCATTGTCCATTATTTTGTTAGTTTGTTTTTTTGTTCAGTCAGTGAGTCGTGTCCAGCTTTTTGTGACCGTATGGATGTAGACTGCCAGGGTTCCTGTTGGTCGGATTTTCTAGCCAAGATTACTGGAGCCGGTTTGTCCTTTCCGACTCCAGAGGGTCTTTCCAACCCGGAGGTCGAACCCTGGTCTCCTGTGTCTCCTGCATTACAGGCAGATTCTTAATGCTGAGCCACTAGGGAAGCCCCTCATTGTCCATTTGAACATCATCCTCAGCCCTCACAATCTTGTAATAATTGCCATTTCTCTTAACCTCACTTTCTCATGTCCTCCCATTCATGCAACAACATAAAAATTTTAAAGACAAGTACTACATTCATGAACACTTATTAAGTCTCTATTGTCTTGTGATTTTGTTTTTTTTTTTTAATATTGGTGTAACAGTCACAATCCTTCACTTAAATTTTGATTACAAGAAGATATATGTATTTCTAAACTCATGAAATAAGAAAAAATAAATATCATCTAGGAAGATACTCGGTGTACAAAAAATG
Source organism: Muntiacus reevesi (assembly GCF_963930625.1). NCBI lineage: Eukaryota > Metazoa > Chordata > Mammalia > Artiodactyla > Cervidae > Muntiacus > Muntiacus reevesi. The sequence continues at coordinate 121,892,523 of NC_089252.1, forward strand.
ACAAATTTTATTTTTTAAATAATATTCTATAGAAATAATATTAAGTTATTTTAAAATATTTAAAATCACAATATGGAACGTTTTATTTTCACATATTTGTTTTGTATTTCACAAATAGGTAGTCTTATTCCTATGGTAAGATTAATTGGCATAATAATCATGCCCCAATATTTTGGAAGCAAGATCATGTTTCTTTGGAAAGAACTTTTCCATGCTGAAAAAAGTTTGGTTTTGTTTGTTTGTTTGTTTTTCTCATGCCATAGTCATTTGTATTTACTTATACCAATGATTGTTAGATGACTTGAAGATCTAGTGGGGAAAGGCATTAAACTCCCGGTACTTAACTAGTATTATAAAGATTAGGGCCTTAGAAGTGAACAGACAGATAAGAGATTTATTACTCATATAGAAGCTGATCAGGCAGACCAACTTTCTTTCAGAGTGTGAGACAGATGTCCTGTTATTAGACCTGACATACCTATCAATCACCTTACTAACTATGCCTGTGAGCCAGCATGATCAATATGCTCTAAACTTCTCGGAAAAACATTGTCACTTAGCCTATTGGCGAGATTGTTGAGCTGAGCGTGTCTTTCTGTGTATGATTGTAGGTACTGGGTATCTCAGTGGTGAATGTACTTTGTTAGTTTTTTCCAGAAAAGGCAATGGTCCCTTCGAGATGAGAATCCTTGAATGACCGTCTATGCTAATTTCTGGCTTCTGGGCCTGCGGTGGATTGTCAGCCGTCAACCCGGAATGACAAGACATGTTTTCCATGGAATCCTCTTCCTTTAGCACGAGTTAGAGCTTCTTATTTAATAGAACCTGAGCAAAATCAGGAAGGTGGAAGTGAAATGACCACCACTAAAGCAGTGCTGGTCAGATGTGATGGCTTAGCCACCCCTCTGGCTTGCAGTTCTGGGAAAAGAAATCGTGTCCAAGTTCCTGCAGTCTTGTGGCTTCTTTCCCGTCTTCTTCAGCCTGTGCTTCAGCTGACATCTTTTTCCAGAGATCCAGCTCCAGGTTCACCTATTATCACTCCTCCAGTTTCTGCCATAAATATATAAGCTCCCTTATTCCAATAATTCTCTTTTTAAAATTGTATTTCATTTATTAATTTATTAATGATACAAACACCTTTTCCTTTTACTAGTAACAATATTTTAATGAGAGCAGTGAGTTTGAACCTACTTCAGTATTAACCACTGGGATAAAAACATCAAGAAGTCTGATTCTTAGTTCAGTTAATTTTATTACTTGGTTTTAATAGCTGCTTTGGTTGAAAAAAAAAATACTTCATATGAATACATAGAAGCATATAGAAGAATTACATCATTGTCCATCTTCCTTGGTCACTATACTCTTCAGTCAAGCTTCTCCCCCAATTTTGCAAAGATTTGTACTAAAATATGGCAACTCTGCATCTTCCTTGATGCTTTTCAGTTGTTTTTTTTCAAACTAATCAGGTAAGTTGCATGTCTTTGTTTGTAAAAAATTGTTTGAAAATCCATAGAGACTCTTTCCCTAACCACATTCAGATTAAAATAAAATAATCCCTAAAATTAGCAAAGGGGGAAAATAATATTAGGCAAAAGTAATCTATATACATATAAGTCTAAATCCAGGGAAACTAAAATATCAGTAACATACTATAAATTAAACAGAGAATTAATTTCTATTACTGATTGTATTAGATAGTTTTTTTCTGATAAGACATTTTCAGTACTTTGATAATATTAGTTGGAGTCATCTGAAAATACTGTTTTACATAGACCAGAATTGTTGAGTGTTGATTATTTTTCTTATGTATCAACCAAATAATTTATATCCATCAGGAAGAAGTAATTATTTTAAAAAGTAGGAGATTAACATTTCCTTCCAGGTAGTGCTTGGGTGGGAAATAATGCAAATATGGACAGATGCCCAGAAGCACTAAGGAGTGTATTTCAATGGAAAGTTAGTGACCTCAGAATGTAAATGGGAAGTAGAAACTAGGGGAAAAGTTGGAAAACTAAAGCCTTTTCCAATTTAAAAGTGTTTTCTTGTCGAACCTGAATGATTTTCTAGAATATAAGAGTATCGTATGATTTTGGAAGAAATCACATTCAACACTGATTTTTTTTCTTTGGGACTTGGTAAAACTATGCTGAGTGAGACTTCACCCTTCCATTCACTAAGGGAATCACACTGTGATGAGTTCTGAATTTAATTAGTGTGGCTCCTATGCAGGCACATATTTCAGCAAGGATAAAGGACTTGGCTTTCAAATGATGTGCTCTCCTAGAGTTTTTATCATCTGTTTAATAAGGGATTAAAGGACACACGTTAGAGCACTTGGTTATTGTATCTGAATAAAAGAACTGAATTTAGCTTTACGTTCACTTTTTCTTCCTTCTAATTATATCCAGGAATAAGAGATATTTAAAGGGACAATTTTAGAAGAGTTTCTTCAGGTACAATCAGTGTGAGAAGTCTGGCAGGTGTTTATTTTTTAAAAGAGTTGAGATTAATGTGCTCTGAGAATAATGTAATGAGGTATGCTAAGAAGACTGCTTATAAATCAAGAGAGAAAAAAAGGAAATGCAGTTAGGAGAATGTAAACCCTCTCCTATAATTAGTAAGCCATTTATAATCCAGAGTCTTGCAAAGATTCAAACCAGTATAGTTAAATATAATGCTTTATTTGGAGAACTTCTACTAGATAGAAAAGCTAAACATAGGATAGAGGCAAATGCAAGTCTCTTGACACATTGTCAGATGTAGTTTTTGAATTTTTAAGCTCTGTAATTTGTAAGATTGTCTAAGTTACACTATGTTCAGGATCTGTATGTGCATGAATGCTTAGTTGCTCATTCCTGTCCAGTGCTCTTAAACCTCATTAACTGTAGCCTGCCAGGCTTCTCTGTTCATGGAGATTCTCCAGGCGAGAATATTGGAATGGGTTGCCATGCCCTTCTCCAGGGGATTTTCCAACCTAGGGATCAAACATAGGTCTCCATCATTGCAGGCGAATTCTTTACCAGCTGAGCTACCAAGGAAGCCCCAAGATCAATGCTTAATTACTTTTAGTCAAACATTAGCTTATGACAAATAGATGGAGAAACAATGGAAACATTGTTTCCATTAAAATAAAGTGAGAGACTTTATTTTTTGGGACTCCAAAATCATTGCAGATGGTGACTACAGCCATGAAATTAAAAGACACTTGCTCCTTGGAAGAAAAGCTATGATTAAACTAGACAGCATTTTAAAAAGCAAAGACATTACTTTGCCAGCAAAGGTCCATCGAGTCAAAGCTATGGTTTTTCCAGTAGTCATGTATATATGAGAGTTGGATTATTAAGAAAGCTGAGTGCCAAAGAATTGATGCTTTTGAACTGTGGTGTTGGAGAAGACTCTTGAGAGTCCGTTGGACTGCAAGGAGACCCAACCAGTCCATCGTAAAGGAGATCAGTGCTGAATATTCATTGGAAAGACAGATGCTGAAGGTGAAACTCCAATATTTTGGTCACCTGATGCAAAGAACTGACTCACTAGAAAAGACCCTGATGCTGGCAAAAATTGGGAGGAGAAGGGGATGACAGAGGATGAGATGATTGGATGTCATCACCAACTTAATGGACTTCAGTTTGAATAAACTCCGGGAGATGGTAATAGACAGGGAAGCCTGGTGGGCTGCAATCCATGGGGTCACAAAGAATCAGACATGACTGAGAGATTGAGCTAAACTGAACTAAGCTTATACAATTGACTATTTCCTGTTTCATCCTCAGATGCTTTGAATTCCATAGACTCAATCATCCTGGGGCTTGTTTGGAATTTTCAGCTTGGAAGGAGCCCATAGTTTGCAGTTAAAATGATTAACTACATAAAGATTGGAGAAAGAAATGGCAACCCATTCCAGTATTTTTGCCTAGAGAATCCCATGGACAGAGGACGTCGAAAAGAGTAGGACATGGCTGAGTGACTAAACACACACATAAAGATGATTAAATGTAAATTCAATTAAAATATGTAAATATAACAACCTAATTTTCATTAAATCAAAATGTTTTCTTTTGAAATATATTTATTTTTTCTCTTTACATTTTATAATGAGTATCTGAAGAATATTTCAAGATATATATTCTATATTAGATTATTTCAGAGATAGGTAATGAAAATTTCAACTTAAATCATATTTAAAACAAGAAAATAATAATATTTTTTTAAGTACTTAATAAGCAGTAAAAACTTGGTTAGGCCAGGCTCTTGGGATGTTTGATTTTGTTTCGGAAAAGTTTTCTGAAGAGTCAAGAAAACTTTATGTTTTACCACCATAAAACAGATTAATTTTGAGGATGCCTTGCCTCATGAGCATGAATAGATGTCTGCTAGCCGAAACTGGAATAAAAAACACCTTTCTTTACATTCAGCAGCACAGGTTTAATTTATCTCCTTACAAGTCCAAAGCAAATGTTTAGTTTCATGCCACTGGCCTCATGTTGTTAAACTTGTCCATCTCTAAATTCAGCACTAGCAAATATAAAGAAGTTATTATTATTGATTTATTTCATGGGGAATAAATATTGGTTAGTCAGTTGTAATGGCTACTGTATACTCTTAAAACTGTTTCTAATAATAAGCGGATTCGTTTTAGTAAAATAGTTTTGTCATTTTGTATGTTGAAATTATCAAAAGAATATACTTCCATAAACAGAGAGCAAATTATGCTCTACAGTTTCAGTTGGATTCCAATTATATTTGATTGTTCTCGTCTATATTTCTATTTAGCATATTTCTCAATTTTCCAATAACAGCTATGACAAATTTTTAACGATCTTAACTCTACCATCATCAGTATCCCAGGTTATCTATTTTTTTCAAATGAATTTACCTACTATAAAATAGCAATAGAAATATCCAAAATAGCTGAATTTCTATTACCTTCCTAGTTACTAACACCATCATCCATCAGTCCACTAATTAAAAATATACCTGAATTAATTTTAGACATTGTCATGTATGTCTTACTTCAGGGATAAGTTTTTTTTTTTACTTTAAGAAGATTAATCACATTCCTTTTCTCAAATCTTTATCATTTTTACTATCTTACATTTGTAGCTTCAATTTTAAGATTTCCTGGCTCTTTAATTCAGCGTCTGTAATAATAACTAACACGTGACCACAGCATTCTTGCCAGAAGAATCTCCGTGGACAGAGGAGCCCGGCGTCCACGGCTGACGGACTGAGCCCGGCAGAGCGCGGCTGGTCCACCAGGCGCGACTCGAGGCATCAGCTCAGCTAACAGTCAGGACGAGTCCTTAGCTGAGCTGCTGTCCTTTTCTCCTTTTCACAGGTAGGATTAAGTACAGGAATTTAGGGTGAAACAAGAGTCTGTTTCTAACTCTATGCTATCCAACTTCTCCTAGAATTGATTTAAATCTGCCTGCAATGCAAAAGACCCGAGTTCGATCCCTGGGTCGGGAAGATCCCCTGGAGGAGGGCATGGCAGCCCACTCCAGTATTCTTGCAGGGGAAATCCCATGGACAGAGGGGCCTGGTGGGCTACAGTCTATGGGGTCTCAAGAGTCAGATATGTCTGAGTGATGAAGCCACCAATTTTACATGTTCATTAAGACATACTTTATATACCATAACACTTACCATATATGAATTACCATTGTAATTCAATGAGTTTTAGTAAACTTAAAGTTGGGAAATTATCACCAGAATTCAACTTTAGAATGTTCCCATCATTCCAAAAATGCTCCTCCTATTCTTCCATTTTTAATCTCTATTGCTTTAAGAATATAAAAATAGAAGTAATATTAATTTAAAGAGAGTTATTATTGTACTACAGTGGTTATCAAAATGTGGCCTGGTGACCTTGAGATTTCTCCAAAATCCAATCAGAAGATTCACAATGTCAAAATGATATTTTCATAGTGGAGAGATATAAGGTAGCATAGACAGTGAAGAAATACTTGATATTCCGAAGGATGAATGCAGTGGCAGATATGGGAATCCACTTGACCTCTATTAAACAAGATATCAAAGGTATTCACAAAATTGTAAAACAATGTCACTTTTTTGCAAAGTTACAGTTATTTTTCAAGTAAGATATAGTATTCATGTTAATCGTAATAAGTTTGCTGTGATCATTTTAAATAAATTTGTAACTATCTTCTAATTTTTAACACAGTAAATATTGATAGATATAAGAAGCATAACATAGATCTTGCATGCATGCATGCTAAGTCGCTTCAGTCGTGTCCGACTCTGTGTGACCCCATAGACGGCAGACCACCAGGCCCCCCGTCCCTGGGATTCTCCCGGCAAGAATCCTGGAGTGGGTTGCCATTTCCTTCTCCAGTGCATGAAAGTGAAAAGTGAAGTCGCTCAGTCGTGTCCAGCTCTTTGAGACCCTATGGACTGCAGCCTACCAGGCTCCTCTGCCCATGGTATCTTCCAGGCAAGAGTACTGGAGTGGGTTGCATTGCCTTCCCTGACATAGATCTTAGGGTTCTTGAAAAACTTTTAGACTTTCATTTCTATTCTTCATACTCCGCACCACCAGCACCAAGAAGGAAAGTATTGAAAGGTGCTAGTTCTTTAAATTTTGGTCTTATGAAGATGCCTTTCACAGAATCCCTCAGAGAGATTGCAAATATTTTTATTATTATTTTCAGACACATAATAATGGTGTTTGGCTTATACCTTGGAAAGTTTAAAGTGAGCTCTAGCAAGATATAGAAGTGTCTCTATTGGATTAAGCCTAATATCCCATACATTGTTGGTGCCAATAATGAGTAAATATTTCCTGTGAAACAGATAAAATCTAAAAGATAAAGGAATCAACCATAAAGTCATCTGTTTCCATCATATAGGGATGTAAGGAAGACTGGAGGTGCTCAGTATCAAAAGTCAGATTGACTCCTAAGTGAAGAGTGACTTGATCTGTAAGCAGTCTTCAAAAATAGAAATACATTATTTTGAGACAAGGAGAATTGTGGTAAAAGTGGCCTATAAGAAAAATAAAATTACCACAAAAGTAGGTCTTGAGACTTTTACTGATGGGTGGGATGTAGAGAAAAACTTTTAAAGTTGGATTAAATAAGAACAAAAATTAAAGATATCTGTTGAAAGATAGCAAAGACCTGCTGAATTCTTTTGAACTAATTAGAATTCATGGTCTTCCCTGGTGGCTCAGACACTGAAGAATCTACCTGCAATGCGGGAGACCTGGGTTCGATCCAGTATTTGATTCCATTCCAGAATTCTTGCCTGGAGAATTCCATGGACAGAGGAATCTGGTGGACTCTAGTCCATGGGGTCACAAAGAGTTGGACACGACTGAGCAACTTACACTTATGCCCAGGGGAACAGAGGAACACATTTTAAGATTAAATGGAATTTACTCCCAACTATGTTTAATATTTTACTGTCCTTATCTGGTGATTTTATAACCTTTTAGGTACTGTGTTTTCAAGTTACTCAGATTAAAGGAAAATGTTGATTTTTAAAGGAGAGAGAGCAGAAGAGTTTCCAATCTGCTTGAATTATCATCTAGAGAATGGAGAATGTAGCCTCCATTGTACCTTTTAAATAAGTGATAGGAGAAAGAGCAAATTCTGTACGATCATTTTTCTAAAGTTACGTGCTTAATGAGGGTTTCTCTGGTAGCTCAGCTGGTAAAGAATCTGCCTGCAATGCCGGAGACCCCGGTTCAATTCCTGGGTTGGGTAGATACCCTGAAAAAGGGATGAGCTACCTACACCAGTATTCTTGGACTTCCCTGATGGCTCAGTAAAGAATCCACCTGCAATGTGGGAAAGATCTGGGTCCAATCCAGATCCCCTGGAGAAGGGCATGTCAACCCACTCCAGTTTTCTTTCCTGTAGAATCCCCATGGACAGAGACATCTAGCAAGCTGCAGTTCATGGGGTTGCAAGGAGTCTGACATGACTGAGCAGCTAAGCACTGCGCAGCACATGAGCTTATGTAGTAGATCCTTGCAAGTGTATGAAAATTTTTATCTCTTTGAAAAATGATTATCAAAACAGAAAAATACTCAAATGGAACAGAATCAAGTGCCCAGAAACGAACCCATACATTTACAGTCAAGGTCAACTAGTATTTGACAAAGGAGCCAAGAATACTCAATGGAGAACAGGAAGTTGGAAAACAAAATGCTCACATGCAACAGAATGAAACTGGACCCTTATCTTACAGCACTCAAAACAACTAAATTAAAATGGAGTAAAGATTTAAATGTAAGGTTTAAATGTATGGCTTATTGTTGAACCAAATTGAGTGTGTTGATATGCATATTTGTTATTATTTACATGTGCAAAAGAAACAGTGGGAAAAAAGAGAAATAAAGAACTTGGGGATATGAATTGCCATTAAACAACTTTTGGAACCCTTATATTCAGGGCATTTTTCTTTAATTCAAAGGTTTGTATGTTGCTCTGATTTTGTCACAATTTCTACTTGAATGCAACACTAGTGATTCACCCATAAAAAGTATGATGTCTGTTTTAAACTGTTTTTTTGAACAGAGGAGATGATTCACTATGAGCCATTTGCACTTTTTCTATGAGTCATTGGGTGGACAATAGCATAGGTCTGTAAATGACTGATGTGCTTTCTTTTGTCACTAAATAAAACAGAGGAGGCAGAATTGTTCTTTATAATTAGTACACCATTAGCTATTAAGCCATCTTTCAATAATTTGTTAAATTGATTTGATGAATAATACCCGTTACGTAAAAGTTCTAGTGAATTTCAAAAGAATATAATATTGCCGAGTCACTGATTTATTCATGCAGCACCAAATCCATCAAACAATATATCAGTCTTTCTGTCTTGTAATGAAAGTTTCATTAAATTGAACAATGCTAATATATTATAAGAAAATTTTAAAAAAAGAATAAATTTCAAAAAGAGAGAAAATAAAAACTAGTTCACCATAGATCTTTAGGAAAGATCAAAATAAGTTAATCTGATGGGTTTTTTGAAAACCTTGACTGCAGCATACCAGGCTCATCTGTCTTCCATTGTCTCCCAGAATTTGCTCAAATTCATATCCATAGACTCAGTGATGCTATCTAATCATCCCATCCTCTACCACCCCTCTTTCTTTTGCCTTCAATCTTTCCCAGCATCAGGCTCTTTTCTAATGAGTTGGCTCTTCTCATCAGGTGGCCAAAGTATTAGAGCTTCAGATTCAGCATCAGTCCTTTCAAAGAATAATCCGGGTTGATTTCCTTTAGGATTGACTGGTTTGATCTCCTTGCAGTCCAAGGAACTTCTCAAGAGTCTTCTCCAGCACCACAGTTCAAAAGCATCAGTTCTTAGGCACTCAGCTTTCTTTATAGTTCTTCTCTCACATTCACACATGACTAGTGGATAAACCATAGCTTTGACTATATGAGTCTTTGTTGGTAAAGAGATGTCTCTGCTTTTTAATATGCTGTCTGGTTTGGTCATAGCTTTTCTTTCAAGGAGTAAGCATCTTTTAATTTCTGCAGTCACCATCTGCAATGATTTTGGAGCCTGAGAAAATAAAGTCTGACACTGTTTCCATTGTTTCCCCATCTATTTGCCATGAAATGATGGGACCGGATGCCATGATCATTTTTTTTTAAATTATCTTTATTTATTTATTTATTTGTACAGAACAGACTTTTGGACTCTGTGGGAGAAGGCGAGGGTGGGATGTTTCGAGAGAACAGCATGCACATTATCTATGGTGAAACAGATCATTGTTTTTTGAATGTTGAGTTTTAAGCCAGCTTTTTCACTCTCCTCTTTCACCTTCATCAAGAGACTCTCTAGTTCCTCTTCTCTTTCTGCCATAAGGATGTCATCCGCATATCTGAGGTTATTGATATTTCTCCCAGCAATCTTGATTCCATCTTGTGTTTCATCCAGACTGGCATTCCACATGATGTACTCTGCATAGAAGTTAAATAAGCAGGGTGACAATATACAGCCTTGACATGCTCTTTTTCCAATTTGGAACCAGTCCATTGTTCCATGTCAAGTTCTAACTGTTGCTTCTTGACCTGCATACAAGTTTCTCAGGAGGCAGGTAAGGTGGTCTGTCTGGTATTACCATATGTTGAAGAACTTTCTACAGTTTGTTTTGACATACAGTCAAAGACTTTAGCATAGTCAGTGACTTTTAAGAAACTTAATTAAAAGAAAGTTGCTTCAGTCGTGTCCGACTCTGGGCGACCCCACAAATGACAGCCCACCAGGCTCTTCTGTCCCTGGAATTCTTCAGGCAAGAACACTGGAGTGGGTTGCCATTTCCTTCTCCAATGCACGCGTACATGCTAAGTCGCTTCAGTCGTGTCTGACTCTGGGTGACCCTATGGACAGCAACCCACCAGGCTCCTCTGTCCATGGGATTCTCTAGGCAAGAATACTGGAGTGGGTTGCCAAAATGTTGTCTTATCTCATGGTTACCCCAGAGTATTGAGTATTGAGTGAGATGTTAGGAGAAAGTGTCTACTGTTTGTCCATCTATTTTGTTTTAAATTACTGCATATAAATTTGATAGGTAATATGACTCCATCATTCTGTGCTTTGAAATGTGACATTCAGGGTATTTTATTTTGTCATTTCTGGGAACATGTCTGAAATTTAAAGGTAATCGTTACTGATATGTCACAGACTCTGGGTCAGGATTCTTCTTTCCTTATGTTAGTCCTTAATGTTTGTCAACATTTTATCAAAAAAATACTAAAGCACATGACTACTGCTTAAGTAGAGACAAGGGTGAAACATGGACATAGATTCCATTTAAGTTTACATTTCAAGTGCAAAGTGAGAAGTTTCAGTGATGACACCAAATTTTCCAACGGTATAGGGAAACCACTGAGCCACATCTAAAAGTTTCATGGGATTCACAGGTAAGGGAAAAATTAAGATGTGTTGAATATAAATGTTATTGCATGAGGCAGGGATAGTTTAGAGAGTAGGAAACATCAATGGTGATTGAGGAAAAAGACCATCAGTCTTTGAAAAAGAGGATAGAAACAGTATTTTCTAGTTAAATCTATCCATTTAGTAGGAGTAATTTTCAAACATTTTAAACTAAACCTATTGTTTCACCAAAGCTGTTCCTTTGTTTTTAGAGTTGCCATCAGAAAATATATGAAATTAATATTGTGTCCTTGTTTATCCAACTTGTAGCTTAATGAAGGGAAAGGAAGAAAACCATGTGTTATTCATGGCTTTGTATCATTATTCTCAAATAAGAGTGTTGCAATTTATACACTATCACAATAACAGCCTATAATCAGAACAGAACTAAAAATGTAACCTCGTTTACTAGAACTGTGGCTCAGTAGATAGTATGTTCAGTTATGGATCAATACACTGTAATCAATCCCTTGACAGTATTTAATTAAAGTTCAGAACTCTGGCCAGCATTTATACCTCTAAATTAAAACACATCACAAACTAACCAGAGCTAAACAAATTCAAATACCTGAGTAAGACACTACTGAGTACATAATGACCCAGACTTTTGACTGCTTGAAATCCTCTCACTTTCAATAAGCAATTTATGACTACAAAAAGAGCTTCAAGATTGTTTAGAGAGAAAGTGATGCTAGCTCTCAAATTAGCTTGTGTGTAAGCTGGTTTTATCATGTACAACTTAAATCATCCAGCACTGCAAACAAAGCCTTAAGCTGATTCTCAAAAGAAACTCTGGTTGCTACAACATGAAAAGGAATTTATGCATAATTATATTATTAGATGTAGTATTAGTTAATGTAGTAGTAGATGTGTCATGAAATGATAGTTTAATCATAATTATAATAATAAATTTTCCCCCCAGTGCTTCATTAAGTTTAATTTAACTTTCAGTTATTTAAAAAACTCATTTTAAAATATATAAAATAAAATATAAATCTGCCTCAGAATTCGATATTGTTTTCTCCAGTAGTTTAATAATTTATTTCTCAAATTTGAAAATCTTGAGATTTAGCTTCATTATAATGCACATGATGGTAGAATTAGAGTTGTTGATATATATTATGATATATTTCATGTGGGGTGATAAAGTCTTCTGTATTTTTATTATATAATCTTAATGTAGTCGTGTCCAACTTTTGAGACCCCATGGACTGTACCCTACCAGGCTCCTCTCTCCATGGAATTCTCTAGGCAAGAATTCTGGAGTGGGTGACCATTCCCTTCTCCAGGGGATCTTCCCCATACAGGGATCAAATCCAGGTTGCCCGCATTGCTGGCAAATTCTTTACAATCTAGCCACCAGGGAACAGCATATAATCTTAATTACATAGTCTAATTTCTACAATATAGAAAATGTTTTGGAAAATAATCTTAAATGGATGACTTGTAAATCAATTGAATATTTATGAATACTTTTCAAGATCAAAAATATTAAATAGTAATTTAAATTTGTTAAATGAATAAAAATATATCTGAAACTTTTTTTCAGCTTGGTACAATGCTCTTCTTTTTAACATAACCCTAGTTTCAGGAAGTGGGTAATTTTAAAAAGTTAGAAATGAGCTTAAAATAAAGAAAAAATTTAGGAGAAATTTGGAAGTGAAATAAATATTTCCTCTCTGAATTAATTCTGCTTTTCTTTTTCAATTTGATGTATACATTGTATTTCTATACTGTATTTCATAAGAACCATAACCTTTATCTAACTACATTGAAAAAATTAACTCATACATTGACATGAATCAGCCATGGATTTACAAAACCACTACAATATTGTAAAGTAATTAGCCTCCAACTAATAAAAATAAATGGAAAAAAAAAGTATAAAAAAAACAAAAAAATTATCTCTGTGCATTACCTTTGAAATCTTAAAGAACAAACTGAATCAACTTTTGTTTATGTCAAACTGATTTTAGCTTCAGGATGTTTTTGGCTGAACAACATTATCAGATTCAGGACCATAATTGGTTTGTTACAATAGCACAGAATTGAACTTTTTGCTCATTGGATTTAGTATATCAACTTGGCAAAGCTAGTGTCCATCATGCATTATTTGCATTAAATGCATATTTGCATGTAATTTTGTGATTTTTAAACATGTTTTATTTAGAAGTATAGCATCAATGGGGTTACCTGGTGACTCAGCCATACAGAATTCGCCTGCAATGCAGGAGACTCAGGTTTGACCCCTGGGTCAGGAAGATGCCCTGGGCAAGGAATGGCAAGCCACTCCAGTATTCTTGCCTGAGAAATCCCATGGACAGAGGAGCCTAGTAAACTACAGTCCATGGGGTTGCAAAAGAGTTGGATACAACTTTTCAACTAAACAACAAAAATATGTATGTATGCATATGTATATACACGCTGCTGCTGCTGCTAAGTCGCTTCAGTCATGTCCAACTCTGTGTGACCCCATAGACAGCAGCCCACCAGGCTCCCCAGTCCCTGGGATTTTCCAGGCAAGAACACTGGAGTGGGTTTCCCTTTCCTTCTGCAATGCATGAAAGTGAAAAATGAAAGTGAAGTCATTCAGTCATGTCCGACTCTTGGCGACCCCATGGACTACAGCCTACCAGGCTCTTCTGTCCATGGGATTTTCCAGGCAAGAGTACTGGAGTGGGGTGCCATTGCCTTCTCCATATATATATATATATATATATGAATGATAGTATTACATAAATGTATAGTATAATGAATAACCATAAAATAATCATCCAGATTGCATTAGAGAACATTCTCATAAATTCCATGTATTCCTTCATAATTACATTTCTTCCCTCTCTCTGTGAGATTAATATGACCTTGGCTTTTCTGGTAATCGCTTCCAAGATTTACTTTATAGTTTTACCTTCTATGTGTGTATCATAATAGAGCAGTTTGCCCTGTTTGTGTACTTTATATCAACAAATGATATTCATGTCATATCAGCATATCATTTTAGTGTGCTCCTTTTGCTCAGTGTTTAAGATTCACCCATGGTGTTGGATTTAGCTAAGGTCATTTAGCTTTTTTGCTAGAGAAACTGACACTTTATAAATAAAATAGAACTCATTTATCCATTCTAATGTAAATGACCAATCATTTTTAGTTTAGGACAATGAAGAGCAATGCTGCTACAAGCATCTCTGTGCATAGGTCCTGCTGAACCTTTACTGGTAACTCATTCAAAAGTGGAATCATCTGTTTGGGGGATGTACATGGGCTTCCCTGGTAGCTCAGCTGGTAAAGAACATGCCTGCAATTCAGGAGACCCTGGTTCAATTCCTAGTTTGGGAAGTTCCCCTGGAGAAGGGATAGGCTACCCACTCCAGTATTCCTGGACTTCCTTGGGGGCTCAGAAGATAAAGAAGCCACTTGCAATGTAGGAGACCTGGGTTCAATTTCTGGATTGAGCAGATCTGCTGGAAGAGGGCAGGGCAACCCACTCCAGTATTCTTGCCTGGAGAATCCCCATGAAGAGAGGAACCTGGTGGCTACAATCCATGGAGTCACAAAGTGTGGGATATAACTGAGCGACTAAGCACACAGCACAGGATATGAACATCTTCAGCCTCAGCAAACAATTCTAAAGAGCTTTCCAAGATGGTTACAGAAATGAATACACAAAGCAGTAGGCAATGAAAATTCCCATTGTTGCATAAATTTTCCAACACATGGGATTTCCAGATTTTCTCTTTGTTGAAGATGTGGCTCAATTTTCATGCAATACTGTTATCATCTACATTTTTTCTACTTTGAAGTTCTCATTCAAGAGTTTTGCCAGTTTTTAATTAGGTTGTCTTTTATTTTTATCCCTATTAGTAAGTGGAGATTCTGTATGTCATGTATACAAATTGTTCACCGATTACTATGGATGAAAAGACGCTCCTGATTTGGGTGTAGATAAATCTATCCATTTCTTCTCCTATCATGAATGCTCTGTTTCCTGTTTAAGAGAATGTTTCCTAGCCACATTCTTGGTCAGAGTTCTACATACATATTTCCTCTTCTCAATAGATTTAACATTTGAATGTCAAGGTCTTATTTTATGAAGTATAGCATACTTTTAATATAATGCACAAATCTTTAGTATGTAGATTTTTAAAATCTACTAAAATTTTATACTAAAATTTTGTAAAATGTTGCAAACAAGCTTATTTATTTATTCACCACCCAGTTCAAAGCATATACCTTTAATAGTACACTAGAAACTTCTGTTACCCTCCTTCCCAATCAACTGCCCTCCCCAAACATAGATACTATTCTGACTTTTAACACATTGTATCAGTTTTAAAATTTGTATAAGTGGAATCATGTGGTGTATACCCCTATGATCGTCTTTATTTGTGCAATGTTATATATAAAAGATATCTCATGGGAGCAGTAGTTTGTTCTTTTTCATTGCTATATAGTTTTCTACTTTCAAGTCATTGAAAAACAAGCAATGCTTAACTTGTGCTGTGACAGTCATTAGGTTGTTTTCTGTTTAAGGCAAGTGTAAATGAATATATTATGAGCATTCTTGTACATATTTTTGTGTACATATGCATATATGTTTGTGATATAACCTAGGATCAAAATCACTAGGCCATAGAGTATACTTATGTTCAGTTTGAGAAAATACTAGACAGTTTTCCAAGTGTATTTTATCCTACTTGTCTTGCTAAGGATATACTGAGCTTCTCAAATCTGTGAACTGTTGACTTCACTCGTTCTGGAAAATGTTCAACCATTTTATCATCAAACATTACTTTTGAAGTATTCTATTTGCTTTCTGAGAATCCAATGACATGGATTTTAGAATGTCTCACCGTATTTATTATTTTCTTATCCTCTCTTCTCTAAGTTGTCTTTTCATCTCTCAGTATTGTAGTTTGAGTGCTTCTTCAGATCTGTTTTCCAATTGGCTGACTCATAATCTCCAGAGCAGATTATGTAATCTGCTCTTAGGTCTAAAATCAGCTTCTAAAAACTAGTTGTTTCCTCTTTTTGCTGTTACTATTGGTTAAAGTACAGACAGACTTTTTCAAGAAATTTTATTTGGCTTTTATATCTACAAATCTGTGTCACTTCATAAAGTTTCTAATTTCTTGCAAACATTTAAAGCTGTTCTTTTATTTATATGAGCATGGTAAAATGTGTGTATGTTTAATATGTGCCTAATAAATTTAAAACTGAAGTCATTGTTGATCTATTTTTTGAATTCTGTCAGGTTTTGCTGTCCCAGTCCTTTCTCTGCCTTTGCCTTTGTTTTTGACTACTTGTTGTACATTATAACTAAGATCATGGTATCCAGTCCCATCACTTCATGGCAAATAGATGGGGAAACAATGGAAACAGTGAGAGACTTTACTTTTTTGGGATTCAAAATCACTGCAGATGGCGACTGCAGTCATGAAATTAAAAGATGCTTGCTCCTTGGAAGAAAAGCTATGATCAACATAGACAGCATACTAAAAAGCAGAGATATTACTTTGCCAACAAAGGTTCATTTAGTCAAAGCTATGGTTTTTTCCAGTAATCATGTATGGATGTGAGAATTGTACTGTGAAGAAAGCTGAGCACCAAAGAATTGATGTTTTCGAACTGTGGTGTTGGAGAAGACTCTTGAGAGTCCCTTGGACAGCAAGGAGATATAACCAGTCAATCCTAAATGAAATTAGTCCTGAATATTCATTGTCAGGACTGATGCTGTAGCTGAAACTCCAATATTTTTGCTACCTGATGTGAAGAACTGACTCATTTGAAAAGACTCTAAGGCTGGGAAAGATCAAAGGTGGGAGGAGAAGGGGACGACAGAGGATGAGATGGTTGGATGGCATCACGGACTCAATGGACATGAGTTTGAGTAAACTCTGGGAGTTGGTGATGGACAGGGAGGCCTGGTGTGCTGCAGTCCATGGGGTCGCAAAGAGCTGGACACGACTGAGCGACTGAACTGACTGACTGACTAACTGATACGTCAAAAAAAAAAAAGTCAGAATATTTTATGCTTCATAGAAAGCATTTTTGAATTCTTGGGCTACCTCTCTGTGGACTTATATTCTTTTAGATTTTGCCTCTGCTTCTTCACTATCTTGAGAGCTTTTTGATATTTATATTTCAAAATTTTTGACATTTGTATTTGATGCTTTTTATTGTATATTTCATTCAGTTTAAAAATTATCCCTGTGGAGAGAACTGAGAAAATTGTACTACATTATTTTATCAAGGGGGATAAAAGTTTAAAACTCCACAAAAAACCTGTATCTATGTCAGATTGTTGAGGTTGCTTAACGTTTTTGTTTCTTCTGCTTCTATATAAGAATTCCTTCTTTTTGATATGTATACTACTCCCAAATCACAGCTTTGGATCTAAAATATTTATAAAAGACAAAAGAAATGGTACTATTTGACAAGAGTTTTACATCTGTAAATCTTTAGAACATTAGAGATTCTCAATGTTAAATACAGTGTTGCATTACAAAATAATAGTGACAATTCTTTCAAAATATTAGTTAACAATGCTTTATGGTTTGGCTAGTAATATCCCATGTTAGAATAAAGCCTCACATAATAAAAATTAAAATTTTAGAGAATAAATCATTGTTTTGGAAACTTGGCTCACATTTTGCTGATTTTTACTGTTTTATTATCCTATACTTGGTTTCATTTCTTGTTTATTTCTCATTTTCTTAATTGTACAATAATCCTTACTCTTTCTTTCACTTCTTTTCAGTCCATATGCCCCTACACATCTCATTTCACATATCACCTCATTAGTTTTCTCACATCCCGCTTCATTTTATTCCAGTAATTAATTTATTATTGCTTATTATTACCTTAAACACAATAGATATTTATTAGTTAATACTTCCTCAAGGAGCTTCTTTCCAGTAGAATTCATCTCATTAAAATAGGAGTTATGTCTCAAAAATTTGTATGCCCAATTAATGCCACACACTTTATACAGTCTAGCTCCTCAAAAAATATTTTGTTGACTACATTAATTGACTTAACTATTTTAATCCAATCTTTAAATATTTGCAGCAACTTAATATCTAATTGGTATCTTATAACTTATTTTATATGTACTAAGGGAGATGTAAAGCATTAAATTTATAAAGTTTATATACTTGAACACCACACATTTTTGAAAGTGCTAAATCTTAAAAGTTTTAGATATAGTTAATCATTTCTTTCCTGCATTCTTACTTTGTAAATTATGCCTCATGATTATTCTTGACTTTAAGTCATGCTAATTGACCAACTGTTTCAAAAGAAAATTGATATGTAGTTCACTTCAAAACCAATGCCTTAAGGTCATTTCTAACAATCATGAAAATGCAAAAAAAAAAAAAAAAAACTGTCTTCAAAGTGAAACTTATTAACAGTAAAACTATTAGGCAAAATTAGGTAAATTTTCTTGTTAATCTGTTGATTTATGGTGTAATGGGAAATGGGGTGAGCACATGGCCTAACATATACGCTCCTATGTTGCAAACTGACTAAACCTTAATTGATAGACAGCTATAAGGAATATCTTATTTCTCTGATTTCTCCTTTGTTTCTTGATAGTTAGGATTGTTCTTATCATAACTACTATGAGAAGGACAGTATTCCTTTTGATGAAAAAGATAGATGATGTATCTGGCTGACCCTGAAGCAAATAGGTTTTAGAGTCTTTATGGTTTATATGTCTATTAATTCAAGAGCTAGGTATTAAATAAGATTTCATCTAACTGACTTTATAAATAAATCTAAGATACTAAATCATAAGAAAATATGAATACATTTTTGTTTTCAATATGTGTTCTCATATTTGGTCCCTTTCCATATATTTGTATGCTGTGTGAATGTCATGGTGAAATCAAAGCTTTCTTTGCCAAAATACCCCTGAAAATGAATTGATGATATATACATAATTATATACATAACTAAAATTTATATATTCATTGTGGATAGGAAAATTTCCAGCTAATTGTTTGCACCTAAAGTTGTTCAAATAAATGCATAAAAAGTATATTTTTATATATAAAAATAGCAGAAATTTGTGAACTTTACTTCTATTTAAATGTCAGATTTAACTAAAGGATGATTCTTCATCTTTGTTCAAATAAATATAGTTAACTATGGAATGGAATAGCAATCAATAGCTTTTTGATTGCTGAAAGGAGGTTGAAGGAAAGTAAATCATAGGATTGATGGTGGAAGAATTTCAATCTGGTATAAAGGAATTACACCTAGGATTTGAACAGTGTACAAAAGGCTGAAAATCAAAAACAAAATCCCTCAATACCATGTACAGATCCAAGAATCATTGATATTTAGTATGTCAAATAGCATTTTTTACCTGCTCACTTAGGTTTACTGCTCCAGATTCTGAACAGGAAAAAAACAAGTATCCGAAGTTGTACTTGGTAGAGTTTTGAGGCTACATTCACACTACCTCTGCAGAACAAGGAGCCTGAGTATGTAAACAGACGGTATACCTTGCCCCAAACTGATCAACTATAAGGACATGGCAGCAGTATGAAAAATGGTCCAATGGTTCAGTCCCTATAACTGCTAGTACTTTTCAGAGTCCAAATTTATCCCATAGAGGATACTCAAAAAAATCAAATTATAAAATTTATAATGAAGTTCAATGAAAGGTGACTGATAGATCCACAATGAGAGAACTGTGAGTCAAGGAACTGGAGACGTTGAAACAATTTAAAGAAAACTTTAATTGACTACATATTATATTATAAATATTCAAGTAGATAAAATGAGATAATATAGAAGAGGATCAAGATTTTGCAACAAGAAAGGCAGGTTTTAAGAAAAAAAGCAGATGGGTGCTTAAAAACAAAAATTAAAATTATATCATAATAGGCCTCAATAGCAAATTACTATATACATTTTATTTTATATTGGACAGACAACATGATAGTTTTAGAAGATCCAATGTAGATCTATTTGAATTAGCAGAGTAGTGAATAGAGGAGTAGAAGAGTAATGGAATGGAAGAGTGCAAAAAAGGCAATTTTAATGAAACAATAGCCAAAAATTCCCAGAATTAAAGAAATACCTAAATCCTTAGATTGAAAAAATAAATCCTAAGCATATTTCTATGAAACTGTGGAATCTCAAAGTCTAAGAATAAAAGTTAAGATTAGCTTTTAAAAGAAACTGGAGCCTACTATACAGAGTGAAGTAAGCCAGAAAGAAAACCACAATACAGTATACTAACACATATGTATGGAATTTAGAAAGATGGTAATGATAACCCTGTATGCAAGACAGCAAAAGAGACACAGATGTAAAGAATGGACTTTTGGGCTCTGTGGGAGAGGGTGAGTGTGGGATGATTTGAGAGAATAGCATTGTAACATGTATATTACCATACGTGAAACATCACCAGTCCAGGTTGGATGCCTGAGACAGGGTGCTCAGGGCTGGTGCACTGGGATGACCCTGAGGGATAGGATGAGAAGGGAGGTGGGAGGGGGGTTCAGGATGGGGAACACATGTAAATCCATGGCTGATTCATGTCAATGTGTGGCAAAAACCACTACAATATTGTGAAGTAATTAACCTCCAATTAAAATAAATAAATTAACAATTAAAAAGAATTTAAAAACAAAAAATAAATAAAAGAGATTTGAGAAACTTTAAAAAAAAGTCTATCAAATTAAAAATCTAAGTGTCCCAAAAGTACACCAATGAAAATTAAGCATATTTCTTATCCTAAGGTTACTTGAAGGAAAAAATACTATCTTTGAAGTACATATTAAAAATATTGTCAATCAAATATTCTATACCAAACTAAACTATAATTTAAGAAATTAGGAAAACTGAAGGACTTGGCAAGAAAACAAAGTACATGGGGAAAAACATTATAAACCAAAGTATATTGATAAATAAATAGATAAATCATTTTAGCCAAATGATTATACATAATTTTATTTTTCATTTAGAAACTAAAAGAGCTAAAAAGATGAATAAAAATATATCACATGAAAATATGAAAGAAAATTTTCAGGAAATTTATGAAACAATAAAGTCCTTGGGGGTTTCCTTTGTAGTTCAGTAGGTAAAGAATTTGCCTGCATTGTGGGAGACCCAGGTTCAATTCCTGGGTCAGGAAGATTCTCTGGAGAAGGAAATAGCAACCTACTCCAGTATCCCTGCCATGGACAGAGGAGCCTGGCAGGCTACAGTCCATGGGGTCACAAGAGTCGGACATGACTTAGTGACTAACCCACCACCACCAAAGTCGTTTAAGTATAAACTAAAACAGATCAATCAATTTTCTACTATAATTAATAGATGAATATACACATATATAAAATACAGACTAAATATTTCATCATAGGTTCTTAATTAGAAAGTATAGAATAAATAAGCTCTTAACTTGTGAGAAAATAAAAATAACTAAAGAATATCAATTCAATTAAAAAAGGGATAAGAAAAATAAAATGAAATATGTTGTAAATAAAACTCACAGAAGAAGAAAGATATTTTAAAAAATTATAAGTAATCATGTAAACTGAATAAAATCACCAATTAAAGCCTGGTAATGCAAAGTTTGCATGAAAAATTCTAGATTTATTCTGTTAAAGTGAGAGCCATAGGGCACAATATAAGAGATATAGGCTGGAAATGTAAGAGTAAAAACTCTACAACCAAAAAAAAAAACCCTCTACAACCAGAAATAGGGATGAATGCGATACGTCTATCTGTCTGTCTATCTGACTGCCTCCCTCAATACAGGTAAATCTCAAAAAATGTATAGCTTAGTGAAATAAAAGAATAATAAACTCTGATAACATTTACACAAATTTAAAAATCAAATATTATCTCTTATATATAAGAAAGCAAAGAATTAGATTGAAAATGTACATGCAAACCTCATGATATTTGTAACCTTTAGGGAGATAGACAGTTTAATCATACTTAAAACTGTATTCAATGGAGACATTATTCACATAGAGAGTTAACCATGTAGAATGCTTTATATTTGTTAAACAAAACAAAAAAGCACAAGAACCAAATTAAATATTAAATATTTAATTTAATATTAAATATTAAATTGACAATATTAAAATTGATTGATTCTGTTTGATGAGTAAAAACTGTATTGTATGTGGGTAGGTGAGAGTGTGTGCATATACTAGTGAGTTTGTGTATTTAAGCCTGTGTGAAAAATTCTTACTCTTCTATTATCAATTTTCTATACCTGTTTTATTATTTGAAATCTAGTAATTAAAATAAATGATAAAAGTAATAATTATAATAAAAGGTAAAAGAGAAATAATACCTCTAATAAGTTCTTAGTTAAGATTCCTTTTAAGTTTGTTGTTACTGAAGTGAATATGGAATATTTTCTGAAAGACATAGCAGAGAATGTTAATATCTAATCATTTTAGAGAATGTTAATATCTAATCATTTTAGTTTTCACTTTGAACTTCTAAAGAATGTTTTGTATCATTATTGTATCATTATTCTTTTGCAGTTTTTATGTTGCCCCCAGTTAAGTTCAGTTCATTTCAGTCGTGTCCAACTCTTTGTGACCCTTGAATCGCAGCACGCCAGGCCTCCCTGTCCATCACCAACTCCCAGAGTGCACTCAAACCCATGTCCATCGAGTCGGTGATGCCATCCAGCCATCTCATCCTCTGTTGTCCCCTTCTGCTCCTGCCCCCAATCCCTCCCAGCATCGGGGTCTTTTCCAACGAGTCAACTCTTCGCATGAGGTGTCCAAAGTGTTGGAGTTTCAGCTTCAGCATCAGTCTTTCCAGTGAATGCCCAGGACTGATCTCCTTTAGAACCATTATAAGACATGTATAAATAAATAAATCTCAAATAAATTTACATTATTACTAGAAATGTATACAGACTAAATTGGGTTCTAAATAAAGCTTAATATGTAAAATTAACCTAATACAGATTAGATTCATGGGTCATTTTTTTTTCTGAAGGAATTTAAAGAAAGAAAATGAATTTAATAGGTAAGTAGTTTTGAACTGACACTTTTCCCCACTCCTACATTCGCAGCATTCCACTTCACTAAACTATACAGTCTTACATGGACATAGTATAGCAAAAATACTTTTTTCAAAATTCTCTTTCTATTTATTTATAATCCTTATTTCAAAGGTGCTACCTATATAATCTTTTTAGGGTAACTATTTCTCAGTTTACTAATACTATATTTTTTAAAAAGTGGAATCCCCAAAATGTCACAGGATTTCAACAGGTCCTAATTAATATAAAGCTCAAGGCATAAAATTTATTTAAAAATATTAACAGATCTATTATTGTGTAAATGTTTCAAATAATACTGGAATTAGCAAGCATTTCTCTATTACTATTGTGTACACACTGTCCATGTTTTGTGTAAGTTGTTTTTCCAAGACCATAAAATATCACACAAAATATGGTTGAATATACTTTCAAATACAGACATATATTGATACAACTCAAGAAAATAAAAATAACTGAAATATTTAGGACTCCAGTTAAAGTAATTGACTTTTATGCTAATTCTGAGATTGGAATTTGCAAATTTCAAAGTGATTAGACTTGTAGGACAAAAATCTCTCAGGAGAGATAAGAGCCACAGAGAGAGGTGAACCCAAGTATTGCAGTGCAAGCCCCCTGAAGCATTTGTCAACCCCTAAGATGGACATGCTCAGAAAGATACTGCAATAATGTGTAGCATCTGGGAAACTAGCAGCTGGGAAGCTAGAGAAGTTCAGAGGTTTCATCAGCAGTGCCATACTAGGTAGACAGGTTGGAGTTCAAGACCTGCCAAGAAAAAAAACACAGGCAAACAGCTCTGACTTGTAGTTAAGACCTCAGAGGAGCATAGACTAGGGGTAAGGGCTATGATCTAGAAGTAAAGCCAAAGTTGAATGTTTTCTTCCTGAAAGAAAAAAAAAAAAAAGCTTAAGATGAATCCTCTAAGGAATCAGGGGAATTAGTCTCTATTCTATTTGCCCTCCAGAAAAATATTTAACCCTTTTTAAGGAAGAAAACAGCATCCAGAACTTCTCTGATTTTTCTTATACAATATCTAACATTAAATAAAATACAACGAGGTATGCTTTAGCAAAAACTAAAGGAAAAAATAGCTCATTTAGA
The DNA here is from genome assembly GCF_963930625.1 of Muntiacus reevesi. NCBI lineage: Eukaryota > Metazoa > Chordata > Mammalia > Artiodactyla > Cervidae > Muntiacus > Muntiacus reevesi. The sequence continues at coordinate 121,916,590 of NC_089252.1, forward strand.
TATCACAGTTATCTGTGATAACTTTAATATAAATACAATTGATGCATTGGTAAGAATAAAAACAGATTAGGAATATCAGTATAAATGTCAAATCCTTAAAAGGAATCAACTTATCGTTCTTGAACTTAAAAATCTAATGGCTGGCTACTTCTGGTTTCAGCTACATTCTCATCAAGAAGAGCTTAGAAGTTGTCACTCCCATCTTTAAAACAAGAAAGAGAAGAACAAAATGAAAATTAATGACCTTTATTGAATTAATCAGATAACTAAGATTACAAGGAAAATTGCCATCATGAAATTCAGAGAGCAAGCAAATCAAGAGAGAACCCCTACACACGCAGAAATGCTTCCATTGTCATTTTGAAGAATTGCTGGAAGCTTAAGGTGGACTGGGCTTCTCTGGGGGCTCAGACAGTAAAAAATATGCCTGCAATGCAGAGACCCGGGTTCAATCCCTGGGTGGTGAAAACCCCTGGAGAAAGGAATGGCTCCCCACTCCAGTATTCTTGCCTGGAGAATTCCATGGACAGAGGAGTCTGGCAGCCCATGCGGTCATAAAGAGTTGGGCATATCTGAGCAACTAACAGATGGATTAGCACATCAATAAGAAAAACCTCGGGTCCGTAATCTTGGAAAGAACCCCACACTTTGCAAGTCCATTATGTTTTGTTTTGTTTTTTAATGTGCATATAGTAATTTTTATTTCTATGGCTAATATAAATAAAATTACTTTTTGCTTGTTTGTTTCTCAGACTTCAAACTTTTTGTTTTGTGTTGGGGTATAGCTAATTAACAATGTTGTGATAGCTTCAGGTGAACAGAGAAGGGACTCAGCCGTACATACACATGTATCCATTCTCCCCCAAACCTCTTTCCCATCCAGGCTGGCACATAACATTGAGTAGAGATCCATGTGCTATACAATAGGTCCTTGTTGGTTATCCATTTTGAGTATTGCAGTGTGTACATGACCTTCCCAAACTCCCTAAGTATCCCTCGGCAGTCACAAGTTCATTTTCTAAGTCTGTGGGTCTTTTTTTTGTTTTGTAAGTAGGTTCATTTGTTTCATTTCTTTTTAGATTCCACATATAAGGGATATCATACTATATTTATCCTTCTCTGTCTGACTTATTTCACTCATTGTGACACTGTCTAGGTCCATTCATGTCCTGCAAATGCCATTGTTTCATTCTTTTTAATGGCTGAATAATATTCCATTGCACATCATTTTTATCCATTCCTCTGAAGATGGGCATTTAGGTTTTTCCATGTCTTGGCTATTATAAGCAGTGCTGCAATGAACATTGGGTTCCATGTATCCTTTTGGATCAAGTTTTACTCCAGATATATGCCCAGCAGTGGGATTCCAAGGTCATATGGTAGCTCTATCTTAGTTTTTTTAAGGAACCTCCATACAGTTCTCCACAGTGACTGTACCAATTTGCATTCCCACTAACAGTGTAAGAGGCTTCCCTTCTCCAAACACTCCATCATTTGTTGTTTGTGGATTTTTGATGATAGCCATTCTGACTGGTGTGAGGTGATATCTCATTGTACTTTTGATGTGCATTTCTCTAATGAATAGCAATGCTGAACATCTTTTCATTTGCCTGTTGGCCATCTGTATGTCCTCTTTGGAAAAATGTCTATTCAGGTCTTCTGCCCATTTTTTGAGTGGGTTGTTTATTTTGATTCTTTTAAATATCTTAGGCTGTTTGTAAATTTTGAAGACTAATCCCTTATAGGTCACATCATTTGCAATTATTTTCTCCCAATCAGTGGGTTGTCTTTTTGTTTTATTTATTGTTTCCTTTGCTGTGCAAAAGTTTTTAAATAAGTCCCATTTTAAAATTTTTGTTTATATTGCCATTATTTTGGGAGATGGATTAAAAAAGATGTTGCTGTGATTTATGTCTGAGTATGTTCTGTCTATGTTTTCCTTTAGGAGTTCTTCAAGGTAATATGTTAGAAAGGTCCCTTGTGACTCTGATATGGAAGAGAGAAGGGAAATTATTGTCATATACTCTTGGAATTTTCTCTGTAAGTATTGTCTATTATCCAAGGAGGAAAAAAATGAACAAATCCTTATCCCAGTTTGGGAACATGATTTATTCAGACTCCAGCCTCCTCTAATTTCCTATCTCATCTAAGGGAGAATATTTTCAAAAAGCTATATTACTACAGAAACATTTATGAAGGTTACAACCCAGAGACACAAGATCACAAAATTATAGAGATTTAATCAAAAGATTATAGAATACTTCCCTTGCCTGTACCTTTCCACCACACCAACAGGGCTCCATTATGACAGTGGATTATAACTGAAAGACGAGACTCAGAATCCCTCCTAGGAGCAGTTTTTTAAGGAAACCCAAAGTCAAAGGGGACATGAAAACAAAGATACTTAAATTAATTTGAAGCCTCTAGCACATATAGCTATGAAAACATTATACACAGTCAAACTCTCAGCCAGATAAATGCACATCCTCACTGTTCACTGTGAAGATTATAAGATTTCCTTTGAATTGCTTTTCCTCTGTTGCCAAAATAAACTGACAATACTTGCTTGCATGGAAATGAAGGGAAATATTAAATTTACAATGGAGGAATCTGATAAACTCTACCTCAGCCGGATGTCAAGGTTACCGCAAATAGTGCTAAGTCATATTGGTAGTATGTGTTTACAGTGTAATGTGATGAGAATGGCACTTAATTCTGTGGTTTTACTTCAAAAAACAAACAACCGTTGTCTTATTGTAAGAAAAACATCAGATACACCTCAGTAAAGAAACATATCAGAAAATATCTGACAAGCACACCTCAAAACTGCAAAGATCATCAAAATAAAATAAGGCAGAGAAACTGTCACATTCAAGAGTAGTTTAAGAAGACGCATGACTGAATGTAATGTGCTGTCATGATTGAGAGCTTGGGATAGTAAAAGGACATTAGGAAAAAATCAGAGACCACAATAACCTCTTAACTTAAGCTAATAATAATTTATAAATATTGATTCATTAACTATAACAAAAGTACCACACTGAATTAGATACTAATAAAAGGGTAAACTAAGCCTAGAAAGTATGGAAACTCTCAAAACCATCTGTCCAACTTCTCTGTAAATCTGAAACAGTTCTAAAATAAAATGTTTATTAAAATAATACAATAACTGAAAATAAGTATCTAATACGTAAGTGCAAAGTCATATTACCTGCAGTATAAGAGGAGATTGATAATCAGGAATTTAGGTGAACCTAAAATATTAAGATTGAAGTGCACATTGGAAAATAGATGGAAAACAGAGAAAAAGAATGCAAGAGGCAAATGGGAAAAAATGTAAAAAGATATGTATAACTAATTTCTCCAAAAGATAGGAGGGACAGAAGTTATATTTGAGGTACCCTCTGAAGGCCAGATTCAAGTTTTATATCATAATATAAGAGGAGAATTTAACTTAAACTGGTATTTCAAGGAAGGGTTTCCCTGGAAGATATGAATAATTACAGAGCTATAGCTAGGTGAAAAAGATAAGTAGAAAAGGAAGTATTCAAAGTAAAGCTAATAAGGAATACAGAATTCTAAAGCAGGAAAAATCAAGACAAACAAAACCGTTACCCTAGGTGGACCAAAATTCTGAATAATTCTCGATAAGGAGACAGAGACAAATTTGGAGAAAGGAAGTGGATTTTAAAACCTGTTCAGGAAAAGGATGATGCAAAGTTGGAAAAGTTCAGGAAGATTATGAACCTTGATATGCTGTGCATCAGGATATGCTCAAACAAGCACAGCAATAAAATGCACATGTGTATCAGTCATGTCCGCCCTTTGCAATCCCATGGACTGTAACCTGCCAGGCTCCTCTGTCCATGGATTTTCCAGGCAAGAATACTGGAGTGGGTTGCCATTTCCAACCCCAGGGGATCTTCCTGACCCAGGGATAGAACCCACACATCTCTTGCATCTCCTTCATTGGCAGCTGGATTCTTTACCAACTATGCCACTGGGAAGCTCATGCTAGCATCTTCCAGGTAGATAAATTCATCTGACCCACAACTACTTCATCCTTTGCCCCCATCGGTGCTTCTCGAAACATATCGACCACAGAGGAATGCTTTAGAATAAGAGAGTTACATGTTTACTTTTGTGGTTATTGAATAAGATGCTGAACAATGCTTTGCATGTCAAGACCAGGACAAAAACTTCTGGAAGGACGTTCCATCCTTAGAATGCTAGTGCTGAAACCAACTGCCCAGCAACCTGCTCCACAATTTCCCCACAAGATCAGAGACAAACTGTCATAGAATCATATGACAGGTACAAACAGGACAAAGCCTTTTAAAATAAAATATGGAACTACAGTTGATTGACAGCTGGATTGGGAAAGCTCAGTCTTTATATCCTAGGTCTCCTGGACATCTGGTTTTCAACTCAAGGAAAGATTAAAGTAGTGGGATTTATGATGTGATGTTTGAGTCTGAAACCTCCCTGGTGACCCACAGGATCAGTTTCTTTACAGTTGATTTGCAGCAGGTCCAACCCATTTGACAAGTGTGGTTTCATTGTTTAAAGGGATTCTAAGAGCTTTTTTTGAAGAGCACACCTCCTTAAAAACATTTCTTGGCTAGACTAACCAAACAAAAAATAAAATAAGGTATGACTAACCTCAAGGGAAAAATAGATCCAAAAAATCATGTCTCCTTCATTTTTTCACTTACTTTCCCTAAGAGTCTAGCATACCAACTCCATGTATGCATACTTACCCATCAGATACTTATTGGTCAGTCTCAGGTGAAAGGCCTAGGAAATGAGCCTGATCGATCTGGCTTGGGACAGGAGCTCATATAGGAAACATTGTTATGGGTGGGGCCTGAAATTCTGTGACTGGCCTAACTGGGTAATATTGTCAAGGAGAAAGAGCATTGTGATCAATAGTCTCTACCAGAATCCCATGATTTAAATGAGCAGAGAATTATCTCTCCAAATTAAATGGTAGAAAGAGGATTCTGCGTGACAAAAGTCAATGACATTCTCTTCTATTGATAACTTTCCTACATATATCTCACTTTGGAAAATGTAGATCAAGTTGATACCTTCTCAAGTGTCTCTCTGTCTACAATTATTTAGCAGAAATAATTAGTTTAAATTTCTTGATTCAACCTTTATGTCATTTTTTGCTCTAAGACATGTTTCCCTGTCTTTTCATATACTGTTTGTGAAGCCAAATGATGTAGCAAAGGGAATGTATTTGGACTTCTATTGAAACTATTATTTTTCATAAAATCTCCCCAAATTGCTGCCACAGAAAGCGTTATTTTCCTCCAATATCCACTATACAAAATGCTGCCTACTCTAGGATGCAGGGCCCTTTAATGAAGTAATTTTCCTGCCAAAGAGTTCCAAATATGGATCAGTAAGAGGGTCATTTAGTCCCTGTTAGGCAGCGAGACATAATTCCAGCTTGAAATAAGCTGAAGAGAGATGCGTTATTTCCTGGCACTAGGAATATCCTGTGTATAATAATTTGATGCAGTCCTGGAAATGATAAGTCAAGAACATTTCTGTTTAATCACTTTATCTCTAAATTCGTGTGGACATCAGTGTAACATGAGCCTTTCTGACACCAGAGAAATCAAACATGAGGGGCTAAGGTTAATCCCCTCTCTAAGTATCTGGGAATAACACTGCTCAAAAGTCAGCTTTTTCAAAATTGCTCCAAGCTTCTTCCCAGGCACACCACACAATAGATTAGGCCCCTGGCCATTTTGTGCTGCTGTGATGAAGCAAAGCAACACGATCTTACCACTACAAAGTGAGAAGAAGTCCATTAGGGCCACTTTTTTGGTTCAAGTCTTCTCGGTTACACAATGTAAAGCATTAGTCATTTCGGCCATTATATATAGCTAGAAGCATCAAGCCCATCACCAAGGATAAACATTTGGGAAACACATATATAGCCTCCTCTGTGATTGAAGAGGGAATTTTTCTTTAAAAGTTACTAAAACATACTCCCCCCAAAATATATGAATCTATTATTATTTGAAATACTTTACAAGAGTATATTTTACTTTGGAAACTTTATATTATTATTTTGAAACTTGTAAAAAAGATAAATGATCTTGACAAAGAAGACTACAGTAGAAACAGTCTGAGACTAAGGTTTACTATATAGGTAAAACAATCAAGGTAGTACACATAGCAGAGGATAGATTAATGTCAGTGGATCAGAAAAGAGAACCCAGAAATGGAAAATTTCTGGAGTCACAGTTCAATTCAACCGTTCAGTCGTGTCCAGCTCTTTGCGACTCCATGAACCACAGCATGCCAGGCTTCCCTGTCCATCACCAACTCCCAGAGTCCACCCAAAACCATGTCCATTGAGTCGGTGATGCTATCCAAACATCTCATCCTCTGTTGTCCCCTTCTCCTCCTGCCCTCAATCTTTCCCAGCATCAGGGTCTTTTCAAATGATAGCTCTTCACATCAGGTGGCCAAAAGATTGGAGTTTCAGCTTCAACATCAGCCCTTCCAATGAATATTCAGGACTGATTTCCCTTGGGATGGACTAGTTGGATATCCTTGCTGTCCAAGGGACTCTCAAGAGTCTTCTCCAACACCACAGTTCAAAAGCATCAATTCTTTGGTGCTCAGCTTTCTTATAGTCCAACTCTCACATTCGTACATGACTACTGGAAAAACCATAGCCTTGACCAGGTGGGCCTTTGTTGGCAAAGAAATGTCTCTGCTTTTTAATATGCTATCTAGGTTGGTCATAACTTTCCTTCCAAGGAGGAAGCATCTTTTAACTTCATGGCTGCAATCACCATCTGCAGTGATTTTGGAGCCCAGAAAAATAAAGTCAGCCACTGTTTCCACTCTTTCCCCATTTATTGGCCATGAAGTGATGGGACTGGATGCCATGATCTTAGTTTTCTGAATGTTGAGTTTTAAGCCAACTTTTTCACTCTCTTTCATTTTCATCAAGAGGCTCTTTAGTTCTTCTTCACTTTCTGCTATAAGGATGGTGTCATCTGCATATCTGAGGTTATTGATATTTCTCCCAGCAATCTTGATTCCAGCTTGTGTTTCATCCAACCCAGCGTTTCTCATGATGTACTCTGCATATATGTTAAATAAACAAGTTGACAATATACAGCCTTGACATACTCCTTTTCCTATTTGGAACCAGTCTGTTGTTCCATGTCCAGTCCTAACTGTTGCTTCCTGACCTGCATACAGGTTTCTCAAGAGGTGGGTCAGGGGGTCTGGTATGCCCATCTCTTTCAGAATTTTCCACAGTTTATTGTGATCCACACAGTCAAAGGCTTTGGCATAGTCAATAAAGCAGAAATATATGTTTTCCTGGAACTCTCTTGCTTTTTCAATGATCCAGTGGATGTTGACAGTTTGATCTCTGGTTCCTCTGCCTTTTCTAAAACCAGCTTTGATAGACTGAAAAGGGCAGGCAAAGAGGAATACATGGTGCCCTCCAAGCAAATGGTACATCTGCCACTGCAATAATTGAATGGAAGAGGAGCATCCAGATTTTCCACCACCTTTGAAAGACTTAAATTAGTAGATAAGCAAGTTCCATGGCAGTTTTAGAAAATGATATTTTGGGACACTCTAAACTATGTAGGGTAATGATATCATTGCACTCTGTCAGTACTGTGCAAGTTAAAACTAAGATAAAATGCATATTCTTTAAAAAACATACTTAAAATTGGCACACATACTCATATGCAAACAAAAGAAAAATACAGACTGCCTCAAAAGTGGGTTAAATCATAATCCTAAAGAGAATTGATAAAGCAGGGGTGTACAATCAGGAAGAACAAAGTATTGGGTTGGCCAAAAAGTTCATTTGGGTTTTTCATAGCATCTTACCGAAAAACCTGAACAAATTTTTTGGCCCAACTAAAAGCAAGAATCTTGTAAAAAGATCAGTCCAGTTCAATCATTCCAAAGTTGGAAAAGAGAGAACTATAATTTGGCTAAAATAATCCAAGCTCCAAGGCTAAGAGATAAAAAAAGAATTGAGAAAACTAAGCAAACATAAAAAGGAAGCCAAAAATCTTGTCTTGGTTTACTGAATCCTGGGGCACTGAGGGAAAGTATTAGGAAGCTCACATTTACTGAGGAATTAATATATGTCCCCTGTTATGTATAAACCATCTTACAAGTATCTAGAGTACCTTGATTTGCAAGACGAGCAATTTTTATTTCCATTTTACAGATAATGAATTTGATAAGATAACTAATGGTCACAAAGTTAAAAGTTCTGTTTCAAGGCAGGAATTCAGTTAGTTCTTATTGTTCACAATAACAGTAAGATGCTAGTGCAAATGAGTGCAAATATATCGATACTGCTTAAATTTGTAGAGTGACTTACAAAAACTTTTATATTAACGATCTCATTCTTTTTTGAGATAAAGCTGTGGGCTATGTAGATTTGATGCTACTATTCCCTCTTGTCAGATGGGAGACTAGGCCTCAGAGCAGCCCGTGCACCCTGAAGGCACGGGGGAGGATGGGTTTATCCTTTCCATTTAGGTCTGCGGATTCCAACCCATGTGCTCCTCCTGTCGCTGACAGCAGAGCTGCTGCTGCCGCTCCATCAGGACTGCTGTGGAAGCAGGGCTGGGGCAGACGAGAGCGGAGCTGGGTTACAGTGCCTGCGAGGATAAAACAGTGCGGGCGGCAGGGGCTCTGCGGCCGCGTTCCTGAGAGCGGAAAGCAGCGCGCTTCTGCGGCGGTGAGGGCTGCGCAAGCTGCACGGTCCCCCTGCTTTCCAGTTTCCTCACGTGGAAAGCGAGGAAATAACAGTATCGCAAGACCTCCCTGCTAAGGCTTCTGTAAAAATGCCCGAGATGCAAGTGCACAATAATTATATGTATATGCTTATAGTAATTATTCACATAATAATTATATATGGATTATATAATATGTATATAATACTTATATATTACAATAATATATACAATATAATATATTACATATTACATAATATTATATTATAAAATATATAATATAATAATATATATAATATATACTAGAGTGGTATATAATATGATTATAATGAAATAATTATAGATATAAAATTATATTTATATTTAATTGAATTAGAATATAATTAAATATTAAATATTTTTAAATTTTATTTAAAATTTAATATTTAATTCATTAATATTTAATGTTATTAAAATAAATGCTTTAATTTTATTTTTAATTTAATATTTAAATTAATTATATTTAATATTTAAATTAAATATAATCAAATATTTAATTATGATTGTAATATAATAATTATAGAATGTATTGTATATAATATTATATAACATTATAATTATAATTACATATAGTCATATAATTATATATAAGTATATAATATAATATATTAATATTTTGTATATATATAATATATACTGGAGTGGGTAGCCTATCCCTTCTCCAGGGAAGTACAAGTATCCAACTATACCCCAATTTTTAGACAGATTAAAAGTTTGGATTTTTTGCTACAGATAACTACAAATCCTGAAAATATTTTTAAGTGATACGGTGACATTAATAGCTATGCGTTTTACAGGATAAATTGGAGCTGTAGGTGATACAAGAAGTGAGGAGAGTAATCAGAAGAGAGAAGGCAGAGACAGACCAGTAACAGTGAGAGTTTGGAGAAGTACAAGGTCAATTGGATGGGTAGGAATGAAGAGCATGAGGAAAAAGAAGATGAAATCCACTTCTATCTCCTATCTTTCTAACTGAAGCAATTGAGTACACCATAAAATTAAATAAAAGGCGGCATACTGATGGAGTAGTTATGAAATGGTGGGGGGAAACTAAGCTAAGCATGCTCTGCTTTTTTCAAAAATCAGTCAGATAACTTCTTCTTTAATCAGAGAGTGACTGAAAGGTTAGAGAGGGGACAAGACTGCTTTTCTAGAAGAAATTCACACATCTGGCAGCTTGTGGGGAATGGAAAATTGGTCCAGACTGACAGATATTTTGCTTTGGAGTTTAAATTGTGGTCTAGAGAGATGATAAATGATAGATAAAGGGATAAATAGATAGATAAACAGATAGTAAATATGCACACTTATTTAAAGCTCAAAAAAGGGTATTAGAAATACATATTTATAGGCTTTGGTGAGCTCTGGCAATATATAAGAGGAAGAGTAAATTGAAAATAGAATTGAGGAAGAGGAAAGTCATGAGGAAATTCAACATTCAAAGGTGGCATAGACCACTGGAAAGAATTGAGAAAGTAGGAAAAATACTTGGAGAAAGTACAATAAAATTTGAAGAGAAGATAGTGTTTAAAAAGAGAGTGTTACTTATTCAGAAGGGTAGTGAGAGGTTAGACAAGAAGACTAAGGAATGGCCACTGACTGCAGTGTCTTGGAAATCACTGGTACCATTTGCCAAGGTGGTTTCACATAAACTGTTAGGTGTGATGCATTTCAGACTCTTTTGTTGACTATGATGGCTACTCCAATTCTTCTAAGGGATTCTTGCCTACAGTAGTAAATATAATGGTCACCTGAGTTAAATTCACCCATTCCAGTCCATTTAGTTTGCTGTTTCCTAAAATGTCGATGTTCACCCTTGCCACCTCCTATTTGACCACCTCCAATTTGCCTTGATTCATGGAGCTAATATCCCAGGTTCCTACGCAACATTGCACTTTACAGCATCGAACTTTACTTCCATCACCAGTCACATTCACAACCGGGTGCTGTTTTTTGCTTTGGCTCCATCTCTTCATTCTTTCTGGAGTCATTTCTCCACTGACCTCCAGTAGCATACTGGGCAAGATTCCCCTGGACAGCAAGGAGATCCAGTCAGTCCATCTTAAAGGAAATTGGTCCTGAATATTCATTGGAAAGACTGATGCTGAAGCTGAAACTCCAATACTTTTCATTTGAAAAGACCCTGATGCTGGGAAAGATTGAAGGTGGGAAGAGAAGGGGATGACAGAGGACGAGAAGGCTGGATGGCATCACCCACTCAATGGACATGAGTTTGAATAAACTCCAGAAGTTGGTGATGGACAGGGAGGCCTGGCGTGCTGCAGTCCATGGGGTCGCAAAGAGTCGGACATGACTGAACGACTGAACTGAACTCTTAGGTGTACAAATGAGAGACAATGAAACAGGAACAAAGATTTTAAAAACTTATTTACAGAGTTAGACTGCAAAATGCAAAAGAGAGAATTATAGTTAATTCTTTAAATGTCCTTTAAGAAAGGACATTTTCTGTTCATATTGGAGTGTTTCTAAGATATATAAATACATATGGACAAAGATAATACAGTTGAAAAATCTGAAGATGCTGACTATAATGGGAAATAGAATGAAATTGCTTAAAGGCCAACTTTAAGATTGATTTAAGAAGGGAAGAATGCCAACTGCAGTACTGTGGCAGAAAGAATAGGGAAAGGATGGGAATCTATACTAGTTTGTAGATTGGTTAAGGGCTTCCCAGGTGACTCAGAAGCAAAGAACTCACTTGACAGTGCAGGAGACTTCAGAAACATAGTTGAATCCCTGTTTCGGGAAGATCCCATGGAGGAGGGCATGGCAACCCACTCCAGTATTCTTGCTGGAGAACCCCATGGACAGAGGAGCCAGGCGGGCTACAGTCCATGGGGTCACAAGCAGTTAGATACAACTGAAGCAACCTAGCATGCACACACAGATTAGTAGTTGGCATTTGAGATATTGATCAATTCTTTTCTGTCTGAACAGAAAATTTAAATTTCTGCTGATGGGAGAAATAGCAAGTTTCACAAAGCTGAAAAATATTGACATAAGTAATTGATTGCCCAAGCAGTCAAAAGTATCACTAATGCACAAGACTATAAATGATTAGTATTGTCATTGTCTAGTACTGAGGTGCCAATCCAAGGCTCAGCAACCCAGAAGCAGGCATGGAGAAAGCCACCATTACATTTTTCCAGGTTTTGGGTTTCACTGGAGAATTTAGGCCTAAAAGTGAGAGGGGAGAATTCCCAATGAGATACTGTGTTAGGAACTAAAATATAAAGAGAACAGTTGCTGGAGTAATAAATGAGAAGGAAAATGAAAAGTTGGAGATTGCATTGAGATGTTTGTTATGTTTTGAGCATATAACAGTATCTAAGATTAGAGTTTTATATTATGACTCTGGCCATAGGAAAAGTTGATGAAACAGAAGATAAAGCTATCAGAATAAAATTTTCCAGAGAACTAAAAGGCCAGGATTTTGAGCAATGTCTTTCATAGGGAATAGATTATGAGCAAAATTGGGGTAGAGAGGAAATGCAATCACAGATAATTTGTATAATAACCATGACCCAGTACGGAATCTTAGTGTAATTATTTCTAGTTAATACCACTAAGCTCCATTTCTCATCGAGAAAACAAGGGAATTGCGAAAAGCCTTTATTTTTGCTTCATTGACTACCCTAAAGCCTTTGCCTGTGTGAATCACAACAAACTGGAAAATTCTTAAATGTGAGTACCAGACCACCTTACCTGTCTCCTGAGAAACTTGTATGTGGGTCAGAAAGGAACAGTTAGAACCAGACATGAAACAACTGACTAGTTCAAAATTGGGAAAGGCTATATATTGTCACCCTTCTTATTTAACTTATATGCAGAGTATATCATGTGAAATGCTGGTCTGGAGGAATCACAAGCTGGAATCAAGATTGCAGGGAAAAATATCAACAACCTCAGATATGCAGATGATACCACTCTGACAGCAAAAAGGGAAGAGTAACTAAAGAACCTCTTGATAAGGGTAAAAGAGCAAAATGAAAAAGCTGGCTTGAAAATCAACATTACAAATCTAAGATCAGGGCATCTGGTCCCAACAGTTCACAGCAAATAGAAGGGGGAAAAGTGGAAACGATGACAGATTTTATTTTCTTAGGCTCCCAAATCACTGCAGACAGTAACTACAGCTGTGAAATTAAAAGACACTTGGTCATTGGAAGGAAAGCTATAATAAACCATATTAAAAAGCAGAGACATCACTTTGCTTACAAAGATCTGTACAGTTAAAACTATGTTTTTTTCAGTAGTCATGTACAGATGTGAGAGTTGGGCCATGAAAAAGGTAAGTGTCAAAGAATAGATGCTTCTGAATTGTGGTATTTGAGAAGACTCTTGAGAGTCCTTGGACAGCAAGATCAAACCAGTCAATCCTTTTAAAGGAAATCAGCCCTGAATATTCATTAAAAGGACTGATGCTGAGGCTGAACCTCCTATAATTCTTTGGCCACCTGATGAGAATAGCCAAACCATTGGAAAAAGACCCTGATTCTGGGAAAGACTGAAGGCAAAAGGAGAAGAAGGTGGCAGAGGATGGGATGGTTGGATAGCATCACCAACTCAATCGACATGAGCTTGAGCAAACTCTGTGAGACAGTAAAGGACAAAGGAGCCTGGCGTGTTGCAGTCCATGGGGTCACAGAGTCAGACACTAGTTGTCCAGATTTAGAACTGAACATCAGCAACAAGCTCCATTTTAACCTTCTGCCAGTGATCACTGCTTAACCAAAATGAATCCTTTCTCATCTGACCAAAATTGCTTTTATATAACTTCTAATTAACTGTATATGTGAAATAGAAAGCTAGACTGTTAGAAATTTAAAGCTGAAAATTTTTGAGACAATCCAGTCCAATAATTCATTGTATCAAAGAAAGAGACCAGAAACGTTTAAATGTTTATTAAATTTCCAGAAATAGCAGTGGTTAGGGTAGGCCAGTTTTTTTTGTTTGTTTGTTTTACTGTGCCTGTTGTGTTTCCATCCCAAAGGATTTAGCAAGAGAAAAAAAATCATTTAACAGAAAAAAAATTGCTTCTAAATAAAGAAATGAAATATCTATACAAAGATACAATTTCCCCATAAGCATCTTTAGAAATGTGGCATGTGATTAACTGTGGTGCTTTATTATCAATCTCTAAAATTAAGATCAGTATTTGTACTTAAGTAAATAACATCAAAGAAAGGTAAGTCAGAAATCAAGTGTTCAAAAAGCCTGCAAGAAGACATAATGACCTTAGATATCTGACCATAAAAATAGTCATATAAGAGACTTCCCTGGTGGCCCTATGGTTAAGACTCCACACTTGCAAAACAGGGTACGTGAGTTTGATCCCTGGTCAGGGAACTAACATCTCTCATGCTGCATGGTGTGGCCAAAAGATGAAAAAATAGAAATAATCATATAAAAATGATACCACTTAAAGGTGTATAGATGCCTGCCATGTTATTGATATTTAGTAAGTATAATTTGTAGGAACTTATGGGAGTTACAGATGAGAAAACAGATGTGAAATAACATGCATTTCAAAAGGCTGATGGAGGTGCCATATTTTTGTGTATTTATACCAAAAATGTTTTTGTGTATTTAAATTTAAGGAATATTATATGCAAATTTCTCTTAAAACATGGACTAATAAAACAATATCTTAGATAATTTATCTTTTCAGGTTATTTTTCCTTATCTACTTTTTCTATGATCATCTTTGGGAAACAAAACAGGAATATGGAGAAAATTGCTTATAAAATCAGCATTAAGAACAAAAGCTGAATTTTGACTGTATAACAATAAATATTTTCAGATAATATCATGAAAATAATATAAAAATCAATTATCTATTTTCCATGTAATTTAAAATATTTTTGAAATTATACAATGATTCTTAGATTTTAAACAAAAATATCTAAATCATTGTTATAGATAGAATTGGAGGTAGGAAGTAGTAGAGAAGACTGCACTTTATAAAAGGGACAATTTCATCTTAAATTAGCTCTAATGGGTACTCTTTACTTAAAAATTGGCAGCATTGATCCTTATGACCTCATAGCTTTTACTTAAGCTTAATAATTTAGATCAGGTATTGAAAAATGAAAAATACTATTGCTTTCCTCTATGGCCAGTGACTACCTAATCAAAATGAATTCATCTACTAGAGTGAGGTATTTGTATTAAGCAATATATATACAAATCCTGAATTTAATGTTGACAAAGTTTCAGAGAGAAATACTTTCAGATTTTGTATTAAAAGGAATAACAGCCAAGTGAAATGCTGTATGGTAAAGAAAAAAATTTTTTTGACTGGCACAATTCTAGCTATAAAATACTTATTACTTAGTGTGATGATATATTAAATTCACAGCAAACTATTTCCAACATACTATTGAAACTACTTTAAATGATCTCATTGATTGCAAATACTGCTTATGGAACAGTTACTATCTTTCACTCTCCTTGGTGCTGAGGGAACACAATGAAGTAAACATTTTTTGAGTAACGTTCTTTGAAAGCCCTCAATTAGTTAATTTTTTTCTAATAAGATAACCACAACATTTAAAAGAAAGCAATACACTAGATAATGATGATGTCTAATCTCACATTAACTTATTTATGTTTTAATAATTTCAATTTAATTAGCAAAGTTATTAATATCATACAAATCAGAGTCATACAATAAACATATTCTTCAAGATTCATAAATGTTACTCAAAATACAACTAATTTAGTCTTGATTGAGAGAAAATGCATCTAGTTAACACATACAAGCTAAATTTTAACCTAGGATTTAGATAGAGGACAAGGTACATAGGATAGTATTGCAGAAAGAGAAAAAAATAGCATTGGAGAATGCAAACGAAATAGCCTTTACAGCCATCTCATTACAGAGGTGACTTCAAAAATATGGAATAAAGAAAATGGGAGAAACCAAATGACTTTGTTGCAATTTTTCTGCTTGCCAGGAGCAAGTAATGATGACTCCCACCAGGGAAAGCTAAATTGAGAGTTGAGAAATAGCGTCAAATCGACATAAAAATGGAAGATACTGTGTTTTTTAAACAAGGAAAAGTGCTTCCATTAGGCCATTTTATATAAAACATTTTCTATTTGCCCATTATATGCACCTCAATCATTATTACATAGAAAGGAAACTAAGTCTTATATCTATCATATAGTTACTGAAATGGAAAAAACAATACAAAAATTTAATGCTGTGAAAAGAGTAATTTTCCAGTTATACTAGACCTGAAATGAATCAATAAAGGAAAAGAAGTAGCAGTTTGTGAACACGGGAGGAAAAGTTATGAATAAACTCATTAGCCCAGAAAAATAGTAAGAAGGGGAGGGAATGGGAATTATACTATTAGACTCAGAGAGGATTCCTTTTTTTTTTTTCAATCTTATGGCCAGTTGATGTCCCAAAGCAATAAGAGAAATCTATAAAAGTATTAGCTGACCAGTCCTATCACAGTGCAGAGATGAGAGGTCTATTACTTTTATTTGTCAAGAAAGCCATAAAATCATGGTTCTGAGCAAATATAAAACAATATATTAAACAAATAACTGATCATGACCTTTCAATGCACCTGTGATTTACTCCGACTCCCTACCAAGACAGTATATGAACAGAGAAAAGATAGATTATACACTAGCTGAGATCAAATGGAAGACAATCTCCTTGTGAAAATAAATTGCAATGTAAACTTGCAAGGAGAGTGCCTATATATGAAATTTTTCTATTTCTAGTTTGCTGAAAACAGACCTAGAAATGTCTATTTCTTCATGAAATATAACTTTTTCCAATATGATTTTTAAATAGAGGTTCTTAATTGATTGAATTTTTGCCTGGCTGATGTTGAAGATGGAAAGACGAGCTTCCAGTCAACATGGGATAAGAAGCACTGACATCCAGAGTATTGAGAAGAGTTCCCTGTGCTAGATGGTAGGTCCTTGTTGGTTACCTATTTTAAATATAGCATGTGTACAACCTAAATAGGAAAAGAATTTGAAAAACAATAGATACATGTACATGTATAACAGAATCACTCTGCTAGACACTTGAAACTAACATGACATTAATAATCAACTATACTTCAACACAATGTAATTTTCTTTAAATAATAAAATTTTTTAAATGAAAAGACTGAATTTAACCTCCTATTATAAACAGAAAAAAAGACAAAATATATAAGACATCTTTCAGTTACAACTGGCAGTGCAAGACCAGGATTACTGGAAGAGAAGTAAGTGAAGTGGATCCGACAATAGCCTCAGAATTCTGTCTGGACAAACCAATGAGTAAGGAGAGGCTAAGCAGAGCATACTATCTTGTTTAATAGAGGAAATGGAAGCTGATTCTATGGATGCTGAATCAGCTGGAAGTTGTAGCACAGAATTCCAGAGAGAACAGAATTGCAAAGAAAAAAGTTTCAGAAATTCCCGTATGCCAGCCCCTTTAACATTTATTTACAGGTTATTCTATCAGTCAGATGTGTCCAGAAAATCAGAACCAATAAGAAATAGATGATAGGTAGAAGGATGATAGATAGATAGATAGATAGATAGATAGATAGATAGATAGATAGACATTTTTAAGGAATTAAAAAATTGGCTCATGTGATTCTGAGGGCAGGCAAATCTAAAACTCTCTGCAGTCTGATAGGCTGGAAACTAAAGCAGGAGTTGATGCTACAACTTTAAAGCAGAATTTATTTATCTTCAGAAAAACTTATTTTGCTCTTACGACTTCCAATTAATCGGATGAGGCCCACCTACATTATCAATCTCTTTTACTAAAGTCAACTAATTGTAAAGATTACCTGTGTGTGCTGTGGGTGATTAGCCACTCAATTGTGTCTGACACTTGTGACCCCATGGACTGTAGCCCACCAGGATCCTCTCTCCATGGGATTCTCCAGGCAAGAATACTGGAGTGGGTTGCCACTTCCTACTCCAGGGGATTACAGGAAGACTACAGTCCATAAGGTGGTAAGGAGTCAGACAGGACTGAAGCGACTTCAGCAACCACCCACACACAGTGTAACCAAGTTGACATAAAAAATTAACCATTGCAACTACTAAAATACACATTCATTGGGTGAACATCTACAAGGTTGAGCAACCAGAAGTGATGTGAGTTGATTCAGAGGCCACACAAAAAAGCACTAAAGTCACAGTCTACCAGAGACAGACAGGCATCCCTACCGACCATAGGCATTTAGCAGAGACCGCAGAAAACCACCTAAGCAGTGGGACTAAAATGCTTACATAATAAAGACTACCTGAGATCTACCAAATAAAAATTAACAGCAAATCTAAAAAGTAAAAAACAGTACCACTAGTAATTTACCTGTCTACTGTTAAAATCCAAAGCCCAGAAACAGTTTTACTGTTAAAATTTAAAAGAATGCTAGCTTGGGACTTCCCTGGAATTCCAGGGGTCAAGACCTTGTCTTCCAGTGCAGGGGATGTGGTTTAGATCCCATGGGCCTTGCAGCCAAAAAACTAAAACATAAAAAGAAACAGAAGCAACAGTGTAACAAATTCAATAAAGACTTTAAAAATGGCCCACATCAAAAAATCTTTTTTTTTAAATAAAGCAACACTAAACATAGCAAGAAGCAAGAAAATGATATGACAAGGAAAGCCTGTCAATAAAACAGACCTAGAAAGAAGCGGGATAATAGCGTTGACAGGCAAGAACATTAAAATATCTATATATGTAAAAGTATTTAAAGAAAACATGAATATACTACTGAAGAGGAAAATGGAAGGTATAAAAAGGACTAAATGCACTTTCCAGATATGGAAATGACAATATCAGAAGTGAAAATTCACTGACTGAGCTTGAGGGCAGATTAGATGATGCAGAAAAGAAGCTTGCTATACATTAAGATACAGAAGTAGAAAATACCCATGATGAAGCAGAGTGGGGAAAAGATGAACAGGGCCTCGGTGACCACTGGTATTAGAAGGAAATATTAGGATACTAGAATATTAGATGGAAAGAAGAGGTATAATCATATTTTAAGTTTTCAAATCTCTTCTCTTCATTTTACATTGAATAAGCACATAGAAAATCAGCAAAGCTGTAGAATATTTAAAGGACATTAAAATGATAATCAACCAAACTGATATTTCCAGAACATGTCACCTGGTAACAGCTGAACACAACTGTTTAAAATGTTCAATTTAAAAAAAAAAAAAAATTATTCAAAGCATGTTCTTTGACTACAAAATTTAAACTAGAAAACAACACCTGAAAGTTATCTGGAAGTTACCAAACACAGAGAAATTAAGTAAACATTTTATATGAAATTCTGAGATAGTGTTAATTAATTTCAAGTAAAAGAAACAAAGATATACATATGAAACAAAAACTAAATAAACAGGAAAGTGGTAGATTAAATCTCAATCACATCAGTAATTATATTAAATATAAATAGAGCTAACTACTAACTACTAGAATTAAATGACAAAATGTGTCAAGTGTCAGACTCCATAAAAAAACAAGTTTCAAATATTTACTGTCAACTTTGTGTGCTTTAAATACAGGTAGGTTAAAAGTGAAATGTTGAAAAAGATATATTTGTGATATACCTGATTACTAAGAACAGAAAAATATATCTCATCCTTTCCTCCTCCCATTAATTGCTTCTATTTGCAAAATCTGAGCAGAATCTCCTTGCAATAGAAAGAAACGCTCATAATGGTGGAGCAAAGAACCCCCTGAGTCACAGCAAAGAACCAGCATTCCTTCACACTGTACAATAAATGACACGGCAAAGTTTGAGTGTAGAGAATTAGGAGCAGCAAAGGGCAGTAGTAAGGTTGCTAATTTCCTCATTTTATGAAGCAAAGATGAGGGGGGAAATTCTATTTAAATTTTAGAATAAAAATATATTTAAAAGATTTGGAATAAAAATAGAGATTTAAGAATAAATAGAGATTTGGATTGGAGGTTGTCTTTAAGTGGCTAAATCTTGTCCAACTCTTTTTGTGACCCTATGGACTGTAGTCTTCCAGGCTCCTCTGTCCATGGGATTTCCCAGGCAGGAATACTGGAGTGGGTTGCCAATTCCTTCTCGAGGGTATATTCCCAACCCAGGGATCAAACCCACATCTCCTGCCAAAGCAGGAGGTTCTTTATGACAGAGCCACCAAGGCATTATGCTAAATGTCAGACAGAGAAGGACAAATACTGTATGATATTGCTTTCTATGCAGAATCTAAAAAATGCAGCAAACCAGAGAATACAACTAGAAAGAAGCAGACTCATTGATATAGAGAACAAATTAGTGGTTACCAGTGGGGAGAGGTGGAGAAGGCAATGGCACCCCACTCCAGTACTCTCGCCTGGAAAATCCCGTGGAAGGAGGAGCCTGGTGGGCTGCGGTCCATGGGATCGCTAAGAGTCAGATACGATTGACCAACTTCACTTTCACTTTTCACTTTCATGCATTGGAGAAGGAAATGGCAGCCCACTCCAGTGTTCTTGCCTGGAGGGACGGGGGAGCCTGGTGGGCTGCCGTCTATGGGGTCGCACAGAGTCGGACACGGCTGAAGCGACTTAGCAGCAGCAGCAATGGGGAGAGGGCAAGAGGCAGGAGCAATACAGAGGTAGTGATTAAGAGGTATAAACTATAAAGTACAAAATAAGCTACAGCATATATTGTACAGCACAGGTAATATAACCAGCATTTTATAATACTATAAACGGAGCATAACCTTCAAAATTTGCTAATCACTATATTATATACCTATAACATTTTTTTTAAAGAATAAATAGAAATAAACTTTAGAAAAAGTTTTGAATTTAGTATCATCAGAAACAAAACTTTGGGAAGTATACAGATGTACAATCTCCTATAGGGAAACCAGTTTCCAAATCTTAGAGAGTGATGACCTAAAATACAGGTAAATGCATTTTAATTAGATTTGTTGCAACAGTCATAGAAACTAGAAACAAACAAAACATTAAAGGAGGTGACTTCTGAAGATTTGGGTTAAAGTGGAGGAGGGGTGATGAGAAATACTAAGTCATCTGATAACTTTATTATTTGCCTTGTACTTTCATCATGGGCCTGGTGCCAAAGGCATTACTGAAACTGCATGGGGCAAACTACTGTGTTCAGGAAGACAAGCTGGCTAACATTCTAGGAGAAAGACACGGCTAACTGCAGACTTCCCTGTGGCGCCTGTGGGAACAGAATCCCTAAGAATCCCTGAAAAAAATCAAGAAGACCAAGGAAACCTCAGGCTTCCCTGGGGGCTCAGACGGTAAACAATCTGCCTGCAATGTGGGAGACCTGGGTTTGATCCCTGGGTTGGAAGGATCCCCTGGAGGAGGGCATGGCAACCCACTCCATATTCTTGCCTGGAAAATCCCCATGGACAGAGGAGGCTGGTGGACTACAGTCCATAGGCCCTCCAAGTCGAATACAACTGAGGCAACATAGCACACACACACACACACACACACACATAAGGAAACCTACATCGTAAAGCCACTCACCATACATACACATGAAGCTAAAATGACCAAATCCTCAGTTACCAACTCCTAGAAACACAGAATGTAGTTCTTAAAAGGAACCTAGGAAACTATTGCATCAATTTTACGGCTCTGGAAAATGAGACCCTATCCTAAAAAGTTAAATGAATAGTCCAATTGGTTATTCTGAAACTTCAGTCAAAAATCCATAGGCCTCACAGACTTATTCTGTTTTCATCCTTCTGTGGTATATAGTACAGCCTCTAAAGCATTGAAGTATCTCTTTTCATTATATTTGTCATAAATATGCCCAACAAATGACTAAGCAGAAGGTAAAGTCAATAAATACAGCAACATAAATAACTTGGATTCAAAATCATAAGATCTATTCTTGGCTTCTTTACCAACATGTTTGATGTTCATTGGCAAGTCACTTAACCTCCTTATACTTCAGTAAAAGTGAAGACAAAAAGCAAATCCACAGACATATTGTGAGATTCTATGACTAATGGTGCTAATTTTTTCAGAATGAGTCAATATCCATGTGCAACCACCAAATAATAGGCATTATAAGAGAGTCCTCACACAAGGCCCCAAAAATCCTTCTTATACTAACAATTTGAAATGATTCCTATTAGGTGTTATAGTTTTTCTCTTTCCAGTAAAGTGTATCCATACACAAGCTAGCCTGTTGCCAAGTCATTTTCAACAGAGTTATAAGATGTAAAATTTCTCCTATTGGGCATATATATAGAGTCCTTGAGGGTGCCTCCATCCATACAAAAATGCCTCTTATTGTACCTTGCTTAATATTCTCAGTGACTGAATGGAGTTACCAATTGAATGGTAATTATTTAGGACTTCTGAAAGAAAATTTCATTTTACATCAGTGGTTGAATAAATTTATCAGTTATGAGTCCATAGACTATGTCCAACTCTGCTTTAAAATTTTATTATATCATGCCCTGGGGGTGACCCTTAAATAATGGGATATGAGAATCAGGATTAAAGTGGAGTAAGATCAGTGACTGGAAAATTCTGGACAGATTCGATATTATTTTGTGGAGAGCATGTCCTCAATAACGCAAAGTTTATTGGCTTTTTCTTTTCCCCACATGCATCTCATAACTTACTTCTGCTTACAGGAAACATCTTCTAAATAAACTATACACAACCAGGTTTTTCACTCATGCTGTAGTTTAGGAGAAATTAAATTAAAAGGTCTATACCCATTGAATAGCTACCTCTCACCTACTTAGGATTTCATGCCAACTACTCTCCATTCCTACCCTTTTATCATCAGAATTTTTTCTCATTGATTTTTGAAAAATTATCATATATACATACTGTAATATCTCCTATGATAGCAATGAACTTTCTTTTGATACATTTTTTCTCCAACTAGTATGATCTTTTCCTCTATTCTGCTTCTCTACAAAACAGCTAAAATGATTTACCATTGCTCTTATTACCAGTGCTTCATTTACATTCTCAGCCTACTCTGAACAGGTTTTCTTCTCCACTATTCTATCCAAATTTCCTTCTACCATCAAAGAGCTCTCCAATAGTCAATAGTTATCCATTATCTCATGGGACCAGCTTTTGACAGAACTGACCAATCTTATCTGAAATATTTCTTCCTCTTGACCTCTGGGACAACATATATTCTTGGTTTTTTCCCTTAATTTTCTCCTCTTTTTGAGCTCTTTTCCTAGATGACTATTTGTATATTTTTTAAATTTTTAATTAATTTATTTATTTTAATTGGAGGCTAATTACTTTATAATATTGTAGTGGTTTTGCTATACATTGACATGAATCAGCCATGGGTGTACATGTGTCCCCCATCCCGAGCCCCCCCTTCCCCCTCCCCCCCATCCTATTCCCCAGGGTCATCCCAGTGCACCAGCCCTGAGCACCCTGTCTCATGCATGGGACCTGGACTGGTGATCTATTTCACATATGGTAATATACATGTTTCAATGCTATTTTCTCAAATCATCCCACCCTCACCTTCTCCCACAGAGTCCAAAAGACTGTTCTTTACATCTGTGTCTCTTGCTATTTTGCATATAGTGTCATCATCACCATCTTTCTAAATTCCATATATATGCATTAATATACTGTATTGGTGTTTTTCTTTCTGACTTACTTCACTCTGTATGATAGGCTCCAGTTTCATCCATCTCATTAGAACTAATCCAAATGTATTCTTTTTAATGGCTGAGTAATATTCTATGGTGTATATGTACCACAGCTTTCTTATCCATTCGTCTGCTGATGGGCATCTAGGTTGCTTCCATGTCCTGGCTATTATAAACAGTGCTGCGATGAACATTGGGGTGCATGTGTCTCTTTCAGATCTGGTTTCCTCGGTGTGTATGCCCAGCAGTGGGATTGCTGGGTCATATGGCAGTTCTATTTCCAGTGTTTTAGGAATCTCCACACTGTTCTCCATAGTGGTTGTACTAGTCTGCATTCCCACCAACAGTGTAAGAGGGTTCCCTTTTCTCCCCATCCTCTCCAGCATTTACTGTTTGTAGACTTTTGGATAGCAGCTATTCTGATAATTTTTACTTTTGAAGTTTGGAGAGCTCCAAAGTTCAATCTTTGCACCTCATCATTTGTAAGTTCATCCTTCTATTGGTGACTTAATCCTGCTCTATGCCTGTATCTGTCATTAGTAAATCGATGTCTTGCAATATCTTACCAGCCCCAGCCATCCTCTAAGCTCACACCGCCACGTGGTTTGTGAATAAGCATTAATACTGGGTGTCTGAACTCCAGCCACACTGACTTCTCTACAAGCGGCTGAGCATGCCAGCTCTGCACATCTGCATTTCTTCTCTCTGCCTGGAATGCTCTCCTCCTACCCTCCTTGTATCCTGGGAAGTTTTGCTTACCTTGCTTAGATTGCTCTACAATTTCACTTCATTTAAAAGAGCTCTCCCTAGTCGTACTAAAATATGACACCCAAGAGCATCACTTCTATTTGCCCTACCCTCACATTGTCAATAAATGCGGTGTGTATTTTTCAGGCTAAGCCTGCCTCCCTGACTGAATGCCAGGACACTTTTGTGAGTAAGAAGATCACTGGTTTGGGAATCATATAATCCTTCATCTTTGACCTACAGCTTATCTGAGATTCTGTCTTACACAAGATCCTTTGTTTTATCTCAAATTTAAAATGAAGATGGCAATATGCAGTCTGTTCAAGCAGTATTTGGACTGATATTTTCATCATTATCAGTTCAGTTCAGTCACTCAGTCGTGTCCAACTCTTGGTGACCCCATGAACTGCAGCACACCAGGCCTCCCTGTCCATCACCAGCTCCTGGAGCTTGCTCAAACTCATGTTCATTGAGTTGGTGATGCCATCCAAACATCTCATCCTCTGTTGCCCCCTTCTCCTCCTGCCTTCAATCTTTCCCAGCATCAGGGTCTTTTCCAATGAGTCAGCTCTTCGCATGAGGTGGCCAAAATATTGGAGTTTCAGCTTCAACATCAGTCCTTCCAATGGATATCCAGCACTGATCTCCTTTAGGATGTACTGGTTGGATCTCCTTGCAGTCCAAGGGACTCTCAAGAGTCTTCTCCAACACCACAGTTCAAAAGCATCAATACTTCTGTGCTCAGCTTTCTTTAGTCATTATAGAAATTACCAAAAAAAGTGAAAAATCCAAATCATCCAATTAGATTTTTGGAGGGTAAATTTATAACATAAACAACATGATTATTCAACACCTTATACCAAACATAAAGATTAGAGCAAATCATGTAATTAGAATTATTTTAGTAAACTTATATCTGCCTGCAATGCAGGAGACCTGGGTTCAGTCCCAAGGTTAGGAAGATCCCCTGGTGAACGGAAAGGCTACTCGCTCCAGTATTCTTGCCTGGAGAATTCCACAGACTCTACAGTCCATGAGGTTGCAAGAGTTGGACACAACTGAGTGACTTTCACTTCACTTCACTTCAATAAACTTGTAACTTAATTTCATTACTTAGCATTTTGACCAGAGGTGAAAATTGGAATGGTTTCTTCTGTCAACTGACAACATTAAAAAATACACTGTGGGCTTTTAAATATCCTTTTTATTATGGTATAATTGACATATGGTGGGCTTCCCAGGTGGCTCTGCTGTAAAGAATCCACCTGCCAATACAGAAGACATGGGTTGAATTCAGGAAGAGCCCCTGGAGAAGGAAATGCAGCTCCAGTATTCTTGCCTATAAAATCCCATGGACAGTGGAGCCTGGCGGGCTACAGTTCATGGGGTGGCAAACGAGTCAGACAAGACTTAGCAATTAAACAACAACAACAAATTGGCATATGGCATATTAGTTTCAGCAGTACAACATAATGATTATATATATGTATATATATAGTGAAATGATCACTGTAATAAGTCTGCTTAATATTGTTACTGTACTATTACAGAATATTTTCTTGTGATTAGAACTTTTAAGATTTCTTAGCAGCTTTCAAATATGTGTGCAGTATTAACTATAGTTGTCATGCTGCACATTGCAAACTCTTGACATTTATATTATAACTAGAATTTTGTACCTTCTGACTCCTTTCACACATTTTGCCCACCCTCAGCACCCACTTCTGTTAGCCACCAATCTGTTCTCTGTATTTATGAGCTTGGTTTTGAGGGTTTTTTTTTTTTTTTATTCCACATATAAGTAAGATTATACAGCATCTGTCTTTGTTACCCTTAAGATCCATCCTTGTCACTGCAAATGGCAATATTTCATTCTTTTCATGGCTGAATAATACTCTATTGTATAGGCAGCACATTTTCTTTATTCATCCATCTGTCAGTGGACATTTGATTATTTTCAGGGCTGCATGTATCTTTTTTATTTACTTTTTTGTTTGCTTGTTTGTTTTCTTCAGATAAATCCCCTGAAGTGGAATTGCTGGGACATATGGTAGTTCTGTTTTTAATTTTTCGAGGAAACTTCATATTATTTTCCATAGTGATTGTACAAGTTTACACTTTTACCAACAATGCACAAGGGTTTCATTCTCTCCACATCCTTGCCAATATATTATTTCTTATCTTTATGGTGAAAGTCTTTGTGACAGGTGTGAGAAGATACCTCACTGTGGTTTCCATTTGCACTTCCCTGATGATTGACCATCCTTTTGTGATATTGACCACATTTTTGTGCCTGTTGGCTCATCTGTTTTGTCTTCTTTGGAAAAATCTCCATTTAAGTCTTCGGACCATTTTTTCACGGAGTAGTTTGGTCTTTTACATGTTAAGTTTTAAGAGTTTTTTTTTAAAATATATTTTATGTTTTAGCCCCTTATCCAATATATGATTTGCAAGTGTTTTCTTCCCTTCAGCAGGTTACCTGTTCATTTTGTTAACAGTTTCCTTTGATAGGCAGAAGCTTTGAAGTTTGATGAAGTCCCACTTGTTTACTTTTGCTTTGGGTGTCAAATTCAAAAATCATGAACAAGACCAGTGTCAAGGAGTTTATGCATGTTTTCATTTAGGAGTCTTACGATTTCATCCACTGAGTTGTTTTATGGTTGATTTGTTCACTTTCAACTCCTCCAGCCTCTCTGACGAAACAAATTTTTAAAACTCTAAGCCAATCTCTGCTTATTTCACTGGCTTCAAAATGTATCTCTTAAGAAAAGTCCATCAGATTCTCTTAAGTCATTAGTACATTTTTATTTGCTTCTATACACATTTGTCTCTTTTTTTTCTCACAACATAATATAACGTCAAAATACATGAGTTCCTAACATTTCTTAAATTCTAATTCTTCAGAATCCATTATGCCACCTTACTTTTTACTCATTCATTCTTTCACTTAGTCACTTCTATTAAGGGCCTGCCACATAAAAGAGATTAAGCATTTTAGTTTCATATGTAAAAACATTTTTTGTTCATAAATCTGATACTCTTTGAACCAAAACTTACAAAATTCCCAACTTGTATGTTTCTCTTCAGCTTAATATAGGCTCCAGATATGACTAGAATAATTCATAATTATCTAAAAGTAAAGTGTAAAGAATATCAGAAGCTTTGAAACAGAATGGTGATTTTACATTTTTTTGCTTTTAACCCTAGCACAGATATTTAAAAACTGGCTGCATAGAATTCAGGATTGGTGATCCCACTTATAGCATTCTGAAGATTTAAAAGTATAAACAACCATAAAAGTAAAAATTAAATTAGCCAAGAAGGTGAAAACTCACTCTTCTCTGGAGGAACACTGTATGAAGTGCTTGAATTATATCTCAAACCCTGCATGTATTTAGTACCCATGAGTGTTTTAGAAAGGAAAGCAGAGATAATGGCTTTAGGATATTAAAAACCCTGTACCAGCACTTTTCTTTCCACAGGAGCCAAATGTTCCACCGCTCTGTTTCAAACCCATTATTTATCCTCTTTCTCATTTCCATTTATCCCAGGACCTTCTAAACATGCCTCATTCAAAATCCTCTTTCCAAACCTGGATTTAACTGTGGCTATTTCAGGCTATGGTCCTTTTCCTATATCCAACAAAATTTTTTCCAATAGTCATTTAGTACAAAAAAACGTATGCTCTCAATCATGACAGCCTCGGACCAGAGTTCTTGTTTTTGTAAGAAGATAGACTAGCCTGGATAAAGTCAATAACAGACATTTAAACTGTCCTTAGCAAATTTCTAATAAAATTTCCATTTAATTAGTGTCTTATTTCTGAACTTAATTTTTAAAATAGATAATTTCAAATTTTTTAAAAAAGCAATTAAAAAAACTACAAGTGGGCTTTACTTACTCAAATAGTTGAAGCTTAATAGTTCTTTCAAATCCAAAGGTAAATAGCATATTCTAACACATATATACAGAATCTAGAAAAATGGTACTGAAGAATTTACTTACAGAGTAACAGTGGAGAAACAGACATAGAGAATAGACTTATGGACATGGGGAGAGGGGAGGAGAGGGTGAGCTGGAGAGAATAACATGGAAACTTACATGACCATGTGTAAAACAGAGAGCCAATGGGAATTTCCTATATGGCTCAGGAAACACAAACAGGGGCTCTGTCTCAACCTAGAGGGGTGGGGTGAGCAGGGAGGTGGGAGGGAGGTTCAGAAGGGAGGGGATATATGTATACCGATGGCTGATTCATGTTGAGGTTAGACAGAAAAGAACAAAATTCTGTAAAGCAATTATCCTTCAATAAAAAAATAATTAATTAAAAAAATAATTCTTTCAAGTCCATATATACTTCAGACTATTTCTGTAATCTGAGAGTTGGGTCTCAAATGACAGTTAAAAGTTCAACTTAAAAAATGTCATTATATGAAAACATCAGAAATGTGGATATTATATTTCCCTCTTTACTTGTTGAATGAGGCAGATGTAGCCAAGGTGCATGCATGCTTGCTAAGTCACTTCAGCCGTGTCCGACTCTTTGTGACCCTATGGACTGTGGCCCCATAGGCTTCTCTGCCCATGGGATTCTCCAGGCAAGAACACTGGAGTGGATTGCCATGCCCTTGTCCAGGGGATCTTCCCTACCCAGGGATAGAGCCCCAGCCTCCTGGCAGGCAGATTCTTTGGGAACCCCATAGCCAAGGTACATTTCAGCATATTGCTAGCTACCAAAAGCTTTCCAAGAAATATCTTGCTGCTGTTAGCAAAATCACAATGTTTTATAGAAAACAAAGATAATTAGACTAGGAAAAATCTTGTAATTTTAATTACCTTAAACTTTCTCATTCCTATTTGAGTGAAAATATTATTACTTCCAATATGATTTGGGTGATAAAAAGCATTTTCCTCAGTCAAATTAGCATCACCATTAGATAGTTCCATTCATTCTGAGGCATATATCTGACTAGATTTAATTTTAGATCCTAATTTTTTATTGATTAAAGTTTCTAACTTAAATAAGTCTCCCATGACTATTTAAAATGTATCACAAATTGTGTATATTCTAACCAATAGTTTCTAGGAGTACAACTGCATCTAGGAGCTACTTTGTTTCAACTTTAACACAACCTTCACCTCCTGAAAGTTTTGTACCCTTAAGGTTAAACTTTGACCAAATTTGGATAAAGAGCATATTTATAAATTTATTAAGAATATTTTCAACTCAGTAAACATATCTTCTCATCTAAATGGTATCTCAATTCCCAGTGATCTATCCCGTATAAAAATACCTAAGAAATCAATTTGAAGCTAACCGATTTTCTCTATTTCACCAGCCCCCTGGATTTCCTGCTCAGCTTCCATTTTGTGGCTAGAAGATTTATTACTTGTCCCTTCTCCAGAAATTGTGTGTGAGTGGAGGGGCAGGAGGTGATCCCTGGATTCATTTTTTAAGACAAAAGGGAAAAGGAGCAGCATATTAAATACAAAATACAAGAATATTAAGATTTAATTCATTAGGTTAAAATTCTTTTAATGCTGGAATTTACTGTGCATACAATCTCATAAGCTTTTCCCTTTAGTATTAATAATGGCTCTTTGAAAAATATAGCCACTTTACCCCTGTAGTCAAAGCTGTTGAATTCATGCACAAAATCCCTAATTCATGAAAAATTCTATTTTATAGCATAAAGCAAATTAATCTTTGCACATATTATATAATAAGTCTAATATCAATTTGGGAACATGTGCCATATTGCACCACCAATAGCTTTTATGATTAACATAATTAGTAACAATGCTTTTGTTCAATTAATATTTATTGAATGTTTACTCTGTGTCTTACATATCCATGCCTTTAACCCATCTAAGTAGAACCTATTTTCCAAATAAAATAATTGAAATTGTTTACTGAAGGATGTAAATATTTTAAAGTAAATATGTAGCTTTTAAAGACTCAAGAGAATTTTTTTGAAATCTATATGACCATTTCAGAGCAACATTCTCTTATAGAGACAAAGTTCCCCACTTAATAAACTTAATTCTCTCTTAGAAAGGAAAAGGAACTAAACATGAAAACCCCATGAATATCCTGACAATAGCATACTTCTCATTTTTAAATTATTTGCCAACCTAGTACCATCATCCTCATTTTCTTTATGCAAAATGTGACTTTTCAATTTAATCACCACTGAAAACCTTAAGTTCTAAATATGCATTTTATTTTTGCTGTTTTATATCCTTATTTCATTCTAAGGGTAGTTCTCAACCCCTGGGTTGGGAAGATCCCCTGGAGGAGGGCACGACAACCCACTCCAGTATTCTTGCCTGGAGAATCCCATGGATAGAAGAGCCTGGTAGGATACATTTCATAGGATTGCAAAGAGTCAGACATGACTGAAGTGATTGGGTTTGCACGCATAATCAATAGACAAACTTTAAAAAATTCAGCTTTGCTCAATTGGTAGGAATATTGTCTATTTTCTATTCATGAACAGCAAGAATGAGCTGCTGTCAGTCTCATAAATGAAGGAAAATGTTATTTTTTTTGTTTCTTAGTTTTTAAAATGACTTTTAGTCATAACTAGACTAATAAATTTTATATTCTAAATAATCTTGACCATAAATTTGACTGATACTTTTAGACTCAAGATCACTCAAGTTTAGTTGTGCAAACTGTGGACTCTAATTCAGCATATTCTACTACTACAACATTGACTATTTCTTATGCATGTGTTTTGACACCCATAGACCTCAGAGTCCATAGGTCCAAAATTATGCTTCTTATTTTCCTATTTCCCATAGCTTCTGATATAGCATCCATGCACATAAACTTTTATTAAGTAGATTAAAAATAAACTTATTTTACTATGCTTACTATGGATGAATAAAAATATCAAGGTATGGCCATGAAGAATGAGACAAAACTGAAAATCTCAAGCAACCATTACTTCTACCCCTCATTATACATCTAATCACTGCCCACATCTACCAGAGACTGCATCTTTCATTTTAGAAGTACTGTGATGGATAATTTTATGTGTCAACTTGATTGAGTTAAGCGATGATCAGATGTCTGGCGAAATGTTATTTCTGGATAAACCTAAGGAGCTGTTGCTAAAAGAGAGAAGTTTTGAATCAGCAGACTACGATCACCTTCACCAAATGTGGGTAGGCGTTATCTAATCCTTTGAGGGCTTGAATGGAACAAAAAGGCTCCCTCCTTTTGTAGAACCAGCCTCCAAGCTGACCCCAGTGGCTCCAGGTGCCAGGCCAACTCCTGCAATCCAAGGCTCCTGCGCTGCCTGACACCAGGCTGGCCTCCGTGAACCTGGTCTCCAGGCACACCCCTGTGGTCACCAGTGCCTTGTCAGCCCCCACAGACCCGGGGTCCAGACCAGCCCACATAAGCCCATGTGCAAGATCCATCACTGCTAGTGCCAGGACCGCCTCAGTGATCTCAGGCTCCAGGTCCACCCCCGGGGACCCAAGTACCATGCCTGCCAATTGCTGATCTGGCATCAGAACTGCCTGCCAGAGAAGTCTAGCAGGAAGCCTGCCCAATGGCAGCATCAGACAGTCCACTTAGAAACTGGTAATAGGCTTTCCTTGCTAAAGTCAGTCTGCAAAGACTAGAAGAGGTACCTCAAATCAACAGGGACCAGTGCACGACCACAAGGATCACGAGTAATGGAAACCAGCAAAGGAAACCATTAAAGCTACAATGACTGACCCTAAAAATGGAGATCTGTTTGCTCCCTGACTACGGATCTGATGACTATAGTTAACAATGGGGTTTTCTAGGTGACACAGTGATAAAAAATCCACTTGTCAATACAGGAGATGCAAGAGATGCAGCTTCAATCCCTGGGTTAGGAAGAGCCCCTGGAGGAGGGAATGGCAACCCACTCCAGTATTCTTGCCTGGAAAATTGCATGGAGAAAGCAGCCTGGCAGGATACAATCCATGGGATCACAAAGTGCTGGACACGACTGAGTGACCGAGCACACACACATTGTTAAAAACACTACCATGTGTCTTAGTCATGTCCAGCTCTTTGCAATTCTATGGACTGTAGCCTGCCAGGTTCCTCTGTCCATGGGATTTTACAGGCAAGAACACTGGAATGGGTTGCCATGCCCTCCTCCAGGGGATCTACCTGACTCAGAGATGGAACCCTAGCCTCCTGCAACTCCTGCATTGCAAGTGGCTTCTTCACCTGCTGAGCCACTGGGGAAGCACATATACTATATATATAATTAATATATTATTATATACATATATGTGATAATACATATATTATATGCATACATATAATATGTTATATATATATATATATATATATATATATATGTATCCAATACTATATTACATACTTAAAAGTTGCTAAGACAGTAGATCTTAAAAGTTCTCACATTTTACACCATAAACTAACATGATGTTATACCCCAATACAACTAGGTGTGGGGAGAAGAAAAAGGCAGAGGAAAGACAAATTTGCCCCCTCTCCTTGAACTGGGACATCTGTCTTCTCTGCTCTCAGACTTTGGCTCCCCTAGCTCTTAGGCCTTCAGGTTTGACCTAGAATTATAACACTAGCTTTCCTGGATCTTGAGGTAGCAGAAGGCAGATAGTGGTACTTCTTAGCCTTCATAATCATGTAAGCCAAACCCTGGTAATATATCTCTTTCTATAGATCTATTTATATATTTTATTAATTTTATTTCTCTGGAGAACCTTGACTAACATGGATTTGGGCACTCAAAGCAATACTATATGAACAAAATTTTGCAATTAAGCTTGGAGATTCCAAGAGGCTATTTCCTACTTTTTCATTTTCTTTCCTAACCCTCAACAATATGCATACATATACATATATCACTTAAACTTTTGAGTTATACTGAACTCTGGTTTTTATTATACTATACAGAGAATGTTATGCTGAATTAAAATATAAACACATCTTGTGGCAGTGCCATAATTTCTCTTTCAAGTACTAGGAGACTTATCATTTACAATTAATCCACACCGTTAACTACAAAAACATTCCTTGTCTGGGAATTGTGTACAATGCTCCTTCAATAGCTATTTAGCAAAAGACTTTCTATTAAAATTCATATTACCTTATATCAATGCTGCCTGAAGAAAGGAGACATAATCAGTTTTATGGTGGTGAATATGTTTAGTCATTTCTGACTCTTTGCAACCCCACAGACTGTAGCCTGCCAGGCTCCTCAATCCATGGGATTTTCCAGACAAGAATATTGGAGAGGGTTTCCTTCTCCAGAAGATCTTCCCAACCCAGGGATCAAACCCACATCTCCCATGTCTCCTGAATTGCAGGCAGACTCTTTATCCACTGAAGCCCTCGGGTGTCAATAAATCCTATTTTCTGATTCAACTGACAGGACACAAATCAAATGACATAGTTCCAATCTAAAATAGATAGACATTTATAACTTTTTCCACATTATTTTTTCTGTTTTGTGGCCATGCTACATGGCATGTGATAACATAATTCCCCAATCAGGGATCAAATCATGTCACCTGCAGTCTTAGCCACTGGACCTTCAAGGAAGCCCCCATATATAATTTTAGATCATGAAACACATTCACCTTTATATGGAGAAGTAACATTGCCTCAAAATTATCACAAATTTTCCGTGGCGTACAGTGATAAGTAATTATTTCATGTTGGGCACAAACTGACCTCAGTTACATCTGGTTGGGGGACAGCTCTGCTTTAAGCCAGGATCTCCCTGAGTACAGCGGTTCTCCTCACTGACGTTTGATGTCATGTCTCCTCTATGTGTTTATTCTAATGTCAAGCCTGAGGAAACAGTTGCTACCACCCCTCTTCTGGTGGTGGCAGAGATGCAAAAGAGCAAGTGGAAATACACATAGGGAATCAGCAATTGTCACTTCTCTTTATGTTGGCCAATACAAAACACATGTTTGAACCTAAAGTCAAGCAGTAGAAAAGTATATTCTGTACCATTTCCTAGAAGGAAATGCAAAGTTGTACGGCAAAGGTAAAGAGAAAGAAGGATGAAAAGTTAGGACCAGTTATTCAAATTATCACAAACAGAGAAACATCGTACACTGGGGATTCTTACACATCACTACAGAAATGGAATTTCAGAATTATTATGCTTGACTGAATTTTAAAATTTAAATTGATACCCAAAGTTACAATAGACCTGATATCACATAATGGGTGTTCAGGTTGTACTTTATGAAAAGAAGCCTGACAATAAATCTGTATGCTAAAGTTTTTTAGGAATAAACATATTTGCATTTACCTATTTAAAGAGAAGCTATCAAATGTGGGGAAACGATAAAGGTTAGGAAAGTAAAAGTGGTACTATGGTTAAATATATGTCTACATTATGTTTACAAATTTCTCTAAAATATATTACATGATTTACTTGGTCTCCCTCTTATCCACACACCCAAACTGCTTTAATATGAAATAAATGCTTTTATCTACATTTACTTGCAGGAAGAAATGTCCAGAAATATAGGTTTCTTCAATGTGGTTCAAACAAAACCCTCCACTTCTTGAAATTATACAATGATAATGTGCTAAGCTGATCTTCACCCAGAATCCTAGTATTATGGCCTCATGTGTCATGCTAGTTGAGATTGAAATATTTACAACCTATTGAAACTTCTTTATTTATCCATTATGGGAAAAAAAATGTAAAGTATCAAAAGAGAAACACTTGTTCCTCTACGTGAAGTATTTTTAAAAGACCATGCAGATAGCTCACTAGAAATGTGCACATAAGGCACTCAGAATACTCACTTATCATATTCTCTGGGTCTTTATTTCTAACACCAGAATCATATAATTTATAGTGATTTCTTGACTGTTGTATCTGAATCTAAGATGAAAAGAATTAGCTTCAGTGCCTCTTAATCACCAGTGATCAGGATCACCAAGGGGTTAGGATCTCCAGACAAGAAAGTTTGAATCATTTTGCCAAGAAAAGAATAGCATCCAGCAGAGATGCTGAGGACAAAGGGAATATGGAAGGGGTATTGCAGTAAGGAAGTTGTAAATAAGACCTTATGCAACAGAAGGTAACCTTATGCATTGAAAAGTGGGTGTTCTATTATTATATTCTATCTTGCTCTCTCTCAAATTTAAGTGTTCATATGCTTGTCTGCATACTTAATATTAACCAATTACCCTTCCCTTTTTCCCCATTTCTATTTTCTATAAAGGTTGGTCTTTAATGTTAAAATATAACATAGATTTGCTGTTGCTATGTTGTTAAGTCGCTAAGTCATGTCCAACTCTTTGCAACCCCATGGACTGTAACCTGCCAGGCTCCTCTGTCCATGGAATTCTCTAGGCCAGAATATTGGGCTGGGTAAACGTTCCCTTTTTCCAGGATATCTTCCCAACCCAGGGATCAAACCAGGGTATCCTCCATGTAGGCAGATTCTTTACCATCTGAGCCATCACTTCAGTTCAGTTCAGTTGTTCAGTTGTGTTCGACTCTTTGCAACCCCATGAACCACAGCACGCCAGACCTCCCTGTCCATCACCAACTCCAGGAGTCCACCCAAACCCATGCCCATCGTGTCGGTAATGCCATCCAACCATCTCATCCTGTTGTCCCCTTCTCCTCTTGCCCTCAATATTGCTAAGCATCAGGGTCTTTTCAAATGAGTCAGCTCTCTGCATCAGGTGGCCAAAGTACTGGAGTTTCAGCTTCAACATCAGTACTTTCAATGAACATCCAGGACTGATCTCCTTTAGAATGGACTGGTTGGATCTCCTTGCAGTCCAAGGGACTCTCAAGAGTCTTCTCCAACACCACAGTTCAAAAGCATCAATTCTTCGGCACTCAGTCTTCTTTACAGTCCAACGTCTACATCCATGACCACTGGAAAAAGCATAGCCTTGACTGGACCGACCTTTGTTGGCAAAGTAATGTCTTTGCTTTTTAATATGCTGTCTAGGTTGGTCATAACTTTCCTTCCAAGAAGCATGCATCTTTTAATTTCATGGCTGCAATCACCCTCCGCAGTGATTTTGGAGCCCAGAAAAATAGTTAGCCACTGTTTCCATGGTGTCCCCATTTATTTGCCATGAGGTGATGCCACAAGATCCCATGATCTTAGTTTTCTGAATGTTGAGCTTTAAGCCAACTTTTTCACTCTCCTCTTTCACTTTCATCAAGAGGCCCTTTAGTTCTTCTTCACTTTCTGCCATAAGGGTGGTGTCATCTGCGTATCTGAGGTTATTGATATTTCTCCCAGCAATCTTGATTCCAGCTTGTGTTTCCTCCAGCCCAGCGTTTCTCATGATGTACTCTGCATATAAGTGAAATAAGCAGGGTGACAATATACAGCCTTGATGTACTCCTTTTCCTATTTGGAACCAGTCTGTTGTTCCATGTCCATTTCTAACTGTTGCTTCCTGACCTGCATACAGGTTTCTCAAGAGGCAGGTCAGGTGGTCTGATATTCCCATCTCTCAGAATTTTCCACTGTTTATTGTGATCCACACAGTCAAAGGCTTTGGCATAGTCAATAAAGCAGAAATAGATGTTTTCTGGAACTCCCTTGCTCTTTTGATGATCCAGCAGATGTTGGCAATTTGATCTCTGGTTCCTCTGCCTTTTCTTAAGCCAGTTTGAACATTTGGAAGTTCACAGTTCACATACTGCTGAAGCCTGCTTTGGAGAATTTTGAGCATTACTTTACCAGCCTGTGAGATGAGTACAATAGTGCGGTAGTTTGAGCATTCTTTGGCATTACCTTTCTCTGGGATTTGAATGAAAGCTGATTTTTCCAGTCCTGTGGCCACTGCTGAGTTTTCCAAATTTGCTGTCATATTGAGTGCAGCACTTTCGCAGCATCCTGTTTTAGGATTTGAAATAGCTCAACTGGAATTCCATCACCTCCACTAGCTTTGTTCGTAGTGATGCTTTCTAAGGCCCACCTGACTTCTCATTCCAGGATGTCAGGCTCTAGGTGAGTGTGAGTGATCACACCATTGTGATTATCTGGGTCGTGAAGATCTTTTTTGTTCAGTTCTTCTGTGTATTCTTGCCACGTCTTCTTAATATCTTCTGCTTCTATTAGATCCATACCATTTCTGTCCTTTATTGAGTCCATCTTTGCATGAAATGTTCCCTTAGTATCTTTAATTTTCTTGAAGAGATCTCTAGTCTTTCCCACTCCTTTGTTTTCCTCTATTTCTTTGCATTGATTGCTGAGGAAGGCTTTCTTATTGCTCCTTGCTATTCTTTGGAACTCTGCATTCAAATAGGTATATCTTTCCTTTTCTCCTTTGCTTTTTGCTTCTCTTCTTTTCACAGTTATTTGTAAGGCCTCCTCAGACAGCCATTTTGCTTTTTTGCATTTCTTTTTCTTGGGGATGATCTTGCTCCCTGTCTCCTGTACAATGTCATGAACCTCCATCCATAATTCATCAGGAACTCTGTCTATCAGATCTAGTCCCTTAAATCTATTTCTCATTTCCACTGTATCATCATAAAGGATTTGATTTAGGTCATACCTGAATGTCTAGCGGTTTTCTCCACTTTCTTCAATTTAAGTCTGAATTTGGCAACAAGGAATTCATGATCTGAGCCACAGTCACCTCCCAGTCCTGTTTTTGCTGACTGTATAGAGCTTCTCCATCTTTGGCTGCAAAGGATATAATCAGCCTGATTTCAGTATTGACGATCTAGTGATGTCCATGTGTAGAGTCTTCTCTTGTCTTGTTGGAAAAGGGAATTTGCTATGACCAGTGTGTTCTCTTGGCAGAACTTTGTTAGCCTTTGCCCTGCTTCATTCTGTACTCCAAGGCCAAATTTACCTATTACTACTGGTGTTTCTTGACTTCCTACTTTTGCATTCCAGTCCCCTGTAATGAAAAGGACATCTCTTTTGGGTGTTAGTTCTAAAAGGTCTTGTAGGTCTTCATAGAACCATTCAACTTCAGCTTCTTCAGCATTACTGGTCAGGGCATAGATTTGGATTACTGTGATATTGAATGGTTTGCCTTAGAAATGAACAGAGATCATTATGTCTTTTTTGAGATTGCATCCAAGTACTGTATTTCAGATTCTTTTGTTGACTATAATGGCTACTCCATTTGTTCTAAGGGATTCCTGCCCACAGTAGTAGATATAATGGTCATCTGAGTTAAATTCACCCATTCCAGTCCATCTCAGTTCACTGGTTCCTAGAATGTCAATGTTCACTCTTACTATCTCCTGTTTGACCACTTCCAATTTGCCTTGATCTATGGACCTAAAATCCCAGGTTCCTATGCAAGATTGCTCTTTACATCACCAAATCTTGCTTCTATCACCAGTCCCATCCACAACTGGGTATTGTTTTTGCTTTGGCTCCATCCCTTCATTCTCTCTGGAGTTATGTCTCCACTGATCTCCAGTAGCATATTGGGTACCTACTGACCTGGGGAAGCCATCAGGGAAGCCCATTATCTCCCGAAGTTTGCTCAAACTCACGTCTATTGAGTTGGTTATGATATCTAACCATCTCATCCTCTGCTGCCCCCTTCTCCTTTTGTTTTCAGCCTTTCCCCAAACCAGGGTCTTTTCTAGTGAGTTGTCTCTGCATCAAGTGGCCAAAGTATTTGAAGCTTCAGCTTCGGCATCAGTCCTTACAATGAATATTCAGGACTGACTTCCTTTAGGATTGACTGGTTTGCTCTCCTTATAGCCCAAGGGATTCTCAAGTCTTCTCCAGCATCACAACTTGAAATCATCATTTCTTTGGGACTCAGCCTTCTTTATGTTCAACTCCCCCATCAATTACATGACTACCAGAAAAACCATAGCTTTGACTCCATGGACCTTTGTCGGCCAAGTGAAATCGCTGCTTTTCAATGTGCTCAGTCATAGTTTTCCTTCTAAGGAGCAAAACTATTTTAATTTCATGGCTAGTCACCAACTGTAGTGATTTTGGAGCCCAGGAAAATAAAATTTGTCACTGCTTCCACATTTTCTCCGTCTATTTGCCATGAAGTGATAGGACTGGATTCCATGACCTTAGTTTTTTGAATGTTGAGTTTCAAGCCAACTTTTTTCACTCTTGTCTTTTACACTCATCAGGAAGCGCTTTAATTCCTCTTTACTTTCTGCCACTAGAGTAGTATCTGCCTATGTGAGGTTGATATTTTCACAGCAATCTTGATTCAAGCTTGTGATTCATCCAGTCTGGCATTTCATATGATATACTCTGCATATAAGTTAAATAAGCAGGGTGACAATATATAGCTTTGTCATACTCCTTTCCCAAGTTTGAACTAATCAGTCTTTCCATGTCTGGTTCTAACTGTTGCTTTCTGACCCAAATACAGGTTTCTTAGGTGGTGTGGTATTCTCCTCTCTTTAAGAATTTTCCAGTTTGATGTAATCCATATAGTCAAATGCTTGAGCGTAGTTAATGAAGCAGAAGTTTTTTTGGAATTTGAAGGTTTACCCAAGTACTGCATTTTTGACTCTTTTGTTGACTATGAGGGTTATTCCATTTATTTTTTTAAGAGATTTTAAGAGATTCTTGCTGCAGTAGTAGATATAGTGGTCATCTGAATTACATTTGCCCATTCCTGTCCATTTTAGTTCACTGATTCCTAAGATGTTGATGTTCACTCTTGCCATCTCCTGCTTAACCATATCTGTTTTACTTTGATTCATGGACCTAATATTTAAGATTCCTATGAAAAATTATTCTTTACAGCATTAAACTTTACTTTCATCACCAGAACCATCTACGACTGATTATCATTTCCACTTTGGCCCAGCTGCTTCATTCTTTCTGGAGCTGTTAGTAATTGCCCTCCACTCTTCCCCAGTAGCATATTGGACACCTTCTGACCTGCGGGCTCACTTTCCAGTGCCATATCTTTTTGCCTTTTCATACTGTCCATGGAATTTTTCAGGCAAGAATGCTGGAGTAGGTTGCC
The DNA here is from genome assembly GCF_963930625.1 of Muntiacus reevesi. NCBI lineage: Eukaryota > Metazoa > Chordata > Mammalia > Artiodactyla > Cervidae > Muntiacus > Muntiacus reevesi. The sequence goes on from NC_089252.1 coordinate 121,956,739, forward strand.
ATTTCCTTCTCCAGTGGATCATGTTTTGTCAGAACACTTCATTAGGACTCATCTCTCTTGGGTGGCCCTGCAGGGCATGGCTCATAGTTTCATTGAGTTACACAAGCCCATTGGCCACCAAAAGGCTGTGATCCACGAAGGGGATAACGTAGGTTACAAAATGTCAAAGTGAGATAATGACTAATCTTGAAAAAAATAAACAGCACCTAGATATTGAAAGAGTAAATAATGATATGTAGAGACTTTCAGTATAGGAGAGCAATAAGCAGATTTTCATTTTTACATAGGATTTGATATATTATGTATGAAACAGACATGATTTTGTAATTCTTTTTTTTTAATTTGCACTTTTAAATTTGAATGGGAGACCTATGAAAACTTCCATTCAAATTCAGTAGACTAGGTGCAGATACTGAGATCCTCATTTCTGATATCAGTGCTACAGACAGTAACAATGCTCTCAGTTTAAAGACAACACTTTGAGCAGGAAGACTGTAAAAACTACTTTCTTAGAAAAGCATTTAATAAACAAGCAACAAAATATACATTTTAAAGCAATTTATGGGTAAGCGCAAGGTCTAACTTTCTTTTAAATCTATTTTCAGCCTTCGTTTAATTTTTAAGCTTCAGAAATGTATATTTTTCTATGTGAGTTTAAGGTAAGTTTTTTTCCCAGATGACTTTGTAATGATCCCTTAGAGTATATGAAGTTAAGAAAAATAGTGAAACTGATAGAAGTGTTTATGAGCAGGCATGTGACTGATAATTATAAATATAAATGTATATGTATGTTTTAGAATAACATTTCAATCAGCTGATAAGAACCCTTAAAAAGGATGGCGCATCTCTTTATTTATTTTTTTAACTTTTTATTTTGTATTGGACTATAACCAATTAACAATGTTGTGATAGTTTAAGGTGAATAGCAAATGGACTCAGCTGTACATACACATGTATCCATTCTCCCCCAAACTGCCCTCCCATCCATGCTAGGATGCAGCATATTTTTAATCACAGGTGAGCTGTAAGCTGTAAAGGTAAATATAAATTAGACAGGAAAAAAGTTAATAATCCCTGAAAAAGGGAGAGAACCCCCAGACACATACACTTTTTTAACAGCATTTACTTTAGAAAACTTGTAATTGTGAATCATTTTTCTGCTCCCTTTGAAATGAATATAAATGTGTTTAAAGGTGAAATAAGCCTCTTGACAGTTTTACAACTCAGAAATGTTTCCTGAGGATATGAAATCATCTCTTTGAAGTGTAATCAATCAAGGAAGAGAGCATGTCCATCTCCCTCTTTCCTGGCGTGATGGGGTTCCAATTTCAGCTGGTCCTGACTCCAAGTGGCAAACCTACTTCTGGTCATAAAGGTACAAGTGTTTTTTTTTTTTTTTTTTTTTTTTTTTTTTTTGACAAAAGCAATTAGCAAACATAAGTGGATGCTCCAACTGACAAGTGGTCTTAGGATGAAATATGTATGGCAAATGGTGATGTCAAATCCCTTACTTGAAGATTAGTGATTATTTATTATGAGAATATGTGTAAAATGGGATATATGTGCTTAACAATATAAGAGGTGATATTTCTATCTTTGCAATTTCTTTATAGAATTGCCTATAAAATGTATTGCATCCTACATTAATATTTATTCAATAGTAATTATTGCAAATCTTCTAACTTTTGAATAAGTTTTCTGGATTGGGAGGAGTCTTTATTTTTAACCTTATTTCTGCTAATAATACTTAAAGGGATAATGGAAAGCAAGTCTAGCTTGTGTCACTGCCTGGGACTTCTCACCAGTTTAAATCTAGCATTAAACTCCATGGAAGGAGGATGGACTTTAAAGGGGACTACTTTTCCTGCCAAAAAAAAAAAAAAAAAAAACCAAGTTGAGCAGAACAACCACAGACCAAAAGCCTACTCTGCCTGCCTTTCACCTAAAAGCCCAAAGTTAAAATCATAAGATGTTTGAACTCTAGTAATAGAAAAAATCAATCCTAAATACATCAGTGACAATAGAAAGAAAATATGCAAGTTCCATAAGAGCATTTGTTAGATGCTAAAGTCAAGAGACTTGAATTTCTTGCCCTTAGCCTGTCTTATGTCATATAGAGTTAGAAGAACATTGAAAGAAAGATTCTGAGATTTTCTTCATTTATTGAAATGAGAGAAGAGAGTAACTGGACTTTAAAGACCTTTTGGAATATTCCTACATCCACCTCTGGAATTAGGTTATTCCAAACCAACATTATAAATGGAGCTGTGAGCGGGGAGAAATAAGAGAAGAATGGGGCCACGTCCGAGGAGGCTGTCGGCGAGCCGTGACAGACTGGCGGGTCGGAGCTGCGCAATGGCGGACTGGGCGCGCGCTCAGAGCCCTGGTTCTGTGGAGGAGATTCTAGACCGAGAGAACAAGCGGAGGGCTGACAGCTTGGCCTCCAAGGTCACCAGGCTCAAATCGCTGGCTCTGGACATTGATAGGGATGCTGAGGACCAGAACTGGTACCTGGACGGCATGGACTCGGAGTTCACAAGTATGACGGGCCTACTCACAGGGATGTGACGCGTTTTCCACAATGGCGCCATCTGGGCGAGACAACCGGAAGCTTCTTTGTGTTATGGCTGTGGGCCTGATGGTGGCCTTCTTCGTCCTCTCCTACCTCCTGTCGAGGGCAAGGACGTGAGGAGCTGGCTTCTGTGGGTGCCTGGGGCAACCAGGATCTTCCTCTGTCTGGTGGTTTGGGCTCCGGAGAGCTTGTTTACAAAATGCTCCTTTGAAATGATGATCATGGCTTAGGACTCTTCTTCCTGCGTGGTTGGGAGCCTCTAACCCAGTGAGCTCATGTTAGCTGGTTCTGTGTGTGCAAGGGCCCTGTCCCTGTGGGGCAGCCAAGGCCCAGCTCCCTCTGCCACCTTGGGCTCTAGAAGCCCCAGCAGTATTGGGTCCAAGCAGAGCATCTGGGAATCCTGGACACGGCCACCTGTGAGCAGCAGTCCTTTCCTCGGCCCTCAAGGTTCTGAACATCTCAAGGCTCCTCTATGCTGTCTTGGTCTGGACGAGGCTGTGTCTGAAATTTGAGTTGCCTGGAGCTGACATAGGAAGGGGGTGTGACTGTGAAGCTCGAATCATTGCTGTCACCTCCAGCTGAGTGTCCTCAGCCCGGAGATTGCAGTTTCTCTGGCCAGGACTGCTGGTCATCTGTGACCCAGCGAGATTCAAAGGTCCTGCTGAGCGGCCTCTTCCTGCCCTCCAATCCCAGGACTGCAGCCAGACCCTCAGGGATGGGCAGGGGTTTGTGAATGAAGGAAGGATCTGCAGCCTTGGCTGAAGACTTGGGGTCCAGATCCTGGCAATTTCCCACCCATGTATCCAGGAACAGAAACTAATGTTTTCATGGGATTCAGGATCTACCCAGCACCAGAGATCTGTTTCCAGGAGACTAAATCTCTAGGAACAGGTCCATTTGATGCTTAAGTCAGGCAAGGTGTGAGGTGGGGCTTTTATGGGTGTAGGCAGGAGGTTTCTGGATAATGACTTTTTTCAGGACCTATAGATCACTTTTTGAGGGTTCGTGGGCAGCTTCCACTAAGCTAACCCTAACCCAGCAGTGTCTGCCCACCTCTCCCTGGGCCCTCAGTGTCCACTTGGTCAGCCCCCTGCTCATATGAACTGAACTAACAGGCCCAGCCAAACCAGTGGCTTCTTAGTACCTCACTGTGAGTCCCCAATATCCTTGTCTTTCCATAAAAAACACTTGTAAGAAACAAAAAAAAAAGAGAGAGAAGAATGGGAAGTCTTGCTAGGAAGACAAAAAAAGAGAAAAATGAGATAATTTTCAAAGAAAAAGATATACAGAAGTCAGGTAGTACAGGAACTACGAATTATACCCATGGGAAAAATTATACCCATGGGAAAAAATCTCCAAAAAATGTTCAGTTTCAAATGAATTATTCATATTGTTCAACAATATGGCTTTTTACTATGGGCTTTTTTCTCTGCCTGGAAATACCACTCCTTAGCACTTCACTTTGTTCAAGTGCTAAGGTGTCACCTCCTGTTTGGTCTTTGATTGACTCATAGCTATTACTGCATACAACACACTACACTTTAAAAAAATAATAGACTATTTGGAATTATATATAGTATCTTGTAATGACCTATAGTGGAAAATAATCTGAAAAAGAATTTGAATATGAATCACTTTACTGCATACCTGAAACACTGCAAATCACTTATATCTCAATTAAAATCTTTAATTCAAAAATTGTAACTCATTTGGCACTAAGCAAAGGTATTCAATAAGTGCCACTTTAAAAACTACACAGAATATAAATTGGGTAGTAAATTCATGTATAACTATTTTCGCTATAGTTTTTTTTTTTAATCTTATGTTAATAAGATGTTGAAAGTCATAAATTCTCTTCAGGAAAAAAAAAATGTTAATACATTTGTATATACACCTAACTTTGAACACAAGTGTTAAGAATAGCAGGGTTTCTCAAAGTCAGCACTACTCACATTCTTTGTCTGGTTCACCGAAGACTGTTTAGCAGCATTCTAAATCCTCTATTTACTGGATTCTAGGAGCAATTCCCTCCCCTACAATGACAATAAAAGTGTCTTCAGATATTGCCAGATGTCTCCTCTGTGGCAAAATTGCCCAAACTTGAGAATGTCAAGAGATAACCTCACTGGACCACAACTAGGAAAGTCTGCATTGTATGAAAACTGATTTCAAAATACTACTACTTGGGGGTCCACTTCAACAAAGTGTGACTGAGAAAGGAAAGATATGACAAAAGGATAAAATGATTATGCATAAAAAGAAATTGATTAAACACAGTAGACATTGGGTAAATGTTAAACATACATTTATTGCAGTTGTTCTAGGATTCAGAGAAGTTTTTAGTTGCTAATCTGATATAACAATTTATTATTTGTTTCTACCTGTATTTAATTTACAAATTGGAACTTCAAAAGTATATTTTTAAATTATTACTTGAAAAAATGCAATGACATTAAATTAATACAGAAATTGCCTGTAAAACCAGAAACACAACTTATAGAGCTCTTTGCTAGTTACTCAGTCATTGATCCACATTACGAAGTCCCTCCAAGATACATAAATATGCAAATGAACATTGAGCAGGCACCCTTATTTGTAGGGCTCTTGACGTTACAAGGAAGTCCTATAAAGAGAAAGAAAGGCATGATCTTTGTTTTCAAATAAACCATTATCCACTGATATTTTCAGGAACGCAGTTTAAAGTTTAGTTCTGGATCAGTTTACTTTCTAAGCAAAAATTGTGAGGCAGAAAGCATGTGGACGTCCCTGGTGGTGCAGTGGTTTAGAATCTGCCTTCCAAAGCAGAGGATGTGGGTTTGATCCCTTGGCCCATAACCAAGACACACATGCCACAACCAAGACCAGACATAGCCAAATAAATAAAAACACTTTAGTCTCAGGAGCTCTCTTATATTAAAGTTAAAGGGCTTGCTTGACTAGACTCAAGAATAGCTTAGTTCAGATGAAAGAAAAGGTTAATCATCATATCTCTGTGCAGACAACCAAATCATCTTCTCATTCTGGTTAGAACTGTGGACGCTGGAGGCGAGTAAGCTTGGGTTGGAACTCTGTCCCTGTCCTTGTAAATTATACGGCATGAGAAAAATCAGTCCTTTCTAATAACATAATAGAAATCGTAGACATTTACTGAGACTATGTGCTGGGACCATAGCAATAGTCACCTATATTAGTTATCAGTACAGTGTAAAGTAAAGTAAAGTAAAGTGTAAAGTTACCAGTAAAGTGTGTTAGTCGCTAAGTCGTGTCCAACTCTTTGTGACCCCATGGACTGTAGCCGCCAGGCTTCTCTGTCCATGGGATTCGACAGGCAGGAATACTGGAGTGGGTTGCCATTTCCTTCTCCAAGTTATCAGTAAAGGAACTAATATATATTGAAAACCTATCTGTGCAATCATTTTGCTAGGACTAATAAATATAACAGCGATTAATTTTCTTTAAATAAGTAGCATAAATCATGCTAGTTTTATTACTGAAGAAACTTAATTCTCTGTAAAAATAAGAAACATATGCTTTTATGTTTTCAGTGAGTAATAGATCCCTGATAAACATGGTACTCAGCATGTCAATTGTATGGATCTCTCTTAATACACTATTACCAAACTAATGAGATACTGTTTCAGGCTTAAATATAAAATTTATAAATGATAAAGGTGATTTTTAGTTAATGAAACAGATTTGGATATTTCTATGTGTTTACAATATATGTACATTTTCGGTTTATTTATTAAGGAAGAAATTCCTAAAGATTTCCCTCCCTTGCGTCTTATGTTTTTGTTTCTTTGTTCCTTTGAGGCCAAAGATGTGTGTTTTGTTTTTCTGTGTATCCCCCAGTGCATCCTGCACAGTGCCCTTATCTGATTGATCTCTGAGAGTGGAGTTTAAGTGAGGTAAATTGAATTGCATTGCTTTAAACTGAAAACTCCTTTCAAAACTGCTTATTCCTGTGGATTCCTGGGGGATGCTGGAGTTGAAATGCTTCAGATAGCTATGTTTCATTACCGTATACAAAATCACTGAGAGGTTGGCACGAAGAAATGAAAATATCTTGACAAAAAGAGTTAATGTGATTGGCAGGCCTTGCGTTATTAGAACAAAATGTCCATCTAAGGTATCTTGCTCAGTTCTAGAGCATTTGGTGTCATAGCCTGCTGCCTTCTTCATATAGATAATTATGATTTTTAATTGAAGTGTACATCAACTTTTAAGTACTGGTTTGGCCACTGCCATCACAGATGTGTAGTAACTCTTCAAATGAACCTGAATTGTCACTCTTAGCCCCATAAATTAAGCTGCAAAATTACTTTTTAAAATTTCTCTCGGCTGCCACCTTGTGCTGATTTTTCCAAGTAACAAAATTCAATCTTGAAAGAAATACAGGTTTTCAACTTCATTGAGGCTAGGAATTTACATATGAAGAGTAGATAATTTTGTGGTGAGATCAATAAAGACATAAAAATAGCATTTTATCTAAAATTAGCATTTATAATTGCTGTCTTTTTCCCCTGTTATTTCTACAAGCAGTTTGGCACAATAAACTTGAGAAAAAATAAGAAAATTATTACCTCAAGTTCTACAAAATAAATGTGATATCATGACATTAATTTAAAAACTTTCTCTTTTGCACTGCTAACTTTCTGAAAAGGTTGAAATTAGATTTGACTGCTAAATGAATATTACTGTAATAAAAAATTGCATTAAAAAATTTAGAAATCCTGCTTCAACTCTGTTTTCATACCTGAAGACCCCTAAATCCAACCCAAGCTTGAATGGAATGGTGAACTCAAACCTCGTTGTCCTCAGTTTAGTGAAACCCGGCACATCAGGAAATTCCACACCTGGACAGATGTTAGTTATTATTTTCTATTGGTCAGGAAATAGACATTGTTACAATTCAAACTCAGAAGGAAATTATAGATGTTTTATCTTTCAGCAAAAAAAAAAAAAAAAAAAAAAAAAAAACAACCTAGATATAATGCAGATCTCTCACTGCAAAAATTTAATTTGAGGGCAAAAATTCCTAAAGTGACAGCATCAAAAAGAGCAGCCTCAGGTAATCTTTTTCCAGTCCAATTCTATATCAACAATAGCTTGATGTCTACATTCTTATGGACACTCACAAGTATTCACATTTATTACGAATTCTGGGAATAATATTTTGTACCTACTATCATATAGATTAGGGATTCCCTGGTGGCTCAGCTGGTAAAGAATCAGCCCACAGTGTCGGGGACCTGGGTTCGATCCCTGGGTTGGGAAGGTCCCCTGGAGGACGGCAGGGCAACTCAATCCAGCATTCTTGTCCATGGGGTCACAAAGAGTGACTTTCACATGACTGAGCAACTTTCACTTTTTCACTTTCATCATATAGATTAGTTTTCCATTACATTATTTTTTAAATCATTAGCTGTGTTATGGCCTTTGTTCTAAGGCCATAATAGGCTGGAAGCAGTTCTAAGCAGTTGGAAAAGAATGCAAGACCGCATCATCTGAATTACTTTTTTTAAATTTATTGAACATGTGTCTTTCATGTGTCCAAGTTTCTCAAGGTTTGTGCTTTAATGACTTTATGAAATCTTTTCCATTGTGCCTTTGAAGTGGTCCTGTTTTCTTAATGGAAGAAGTATATTTAAATTGTCTGAGAGCCATGTTTTCTCTCTTTGCTTGTTGCCCAAGGATATGTGAGACTAGAAACTCTGTCAAAAATAGTCTTAATTTACTTGCTAGCACTCACTCTCCTGGTAGGAATAATTTTGATTAGGAGGGAAAATGCTTTCTCATTGTCTTCTCTCACTGGCAAATAATACATTGCATTTGTGTCTTTCTTTACTGAGCCTAGAGCCTTTAGATTCATTATCCAATTAATCCTCCTAACATTGCTATAAAATAAGAATGAGGAGTAAATTCCCAGTGTACATATAGGGAGATTAAATGTCTTATATTATGTCACCAAGCCAGTAAAAAAACAGAGTTAAGAAAACTGCTTAAGGCTTGCCTTCATTGTGATATTGGGTCATTATTTCTCATATTACAAGAATCTCTGCTGAGATAACTGGAACTAAGAACTGAAAATTAAGCAAGTTTTCTTTATATATATATATATATATTTAATTGTAACATTGTTCTTTAAAATGGCCTTTTGAAAGAATGATTAGGAGTATAAATGTGTTTATATTGGCAGAACATAGTACATGGTATTTTAATGATTCATGGAATAAAATCACTTTTGGTTTTCTAGTTATATAAGCTAGTTAACATTCATTAATAAATGACGATTGATGTTCACTAATAATTGAATGTGAGACTGAAAGCATTTTTACTTTCTCTCTTTCACTTATTATGAATAAACTAGTTTAGCCCGTCCTCTGTAACACATGATGTTTACGCAGGTCAATCTCATTTTATTTAGTTATTTTAGTCATGTATTTTTGAGAATTTTTATATTCCTACAGAAACAATTCAAGGAACGCAATCATTTTTGTTATTTACATTTTTAAAGAAGATTTAATTCAATCTGTAAAAAGAACAAAAAATCAAATATTAAATATCTTACCTGTTTTTTAACTTCCCATCTTTCCTCGCTGCATAAGAAAACTAACAAAATTACCGTCTGCATGGTACTTTTTACTATACTTTGACTATAACCCAAAGTTGAAATGTAAGAAATCCCTGAAGCACAAGAAATCGCTGTGAAATTTCAAGCCCAAATCTGTAGGCTATGGCAGACCAGCGATTCAGACACCCTTCAGCTGCACACTTGAACTTTAAACTCTACAGCAGAACCCAAATTTGGATTCGTTTGAGATTTTCTTTGTTTAAGTCAATGGCTAATAGATCTGAAGGAAATTTTTTAAGATGTCTTTGAATTTCTTCCTTGCATAAAACAACTTTAAGAAAAATGAAAGCTGATGGTCGAAGGGCACTTGAACTATGATCAATGGTGTCCCTGCTCACTCTGGTAGATTGATGCCACCTTATGGAATTCGAGCTTCACTACATCACATGCTGAAACAGCAGCAAAATCCGAGCAGGGCTTACAATTGAATGTTATTCAATAGGAAAGCATTTCAGAGTTTAAATAAAAGGCAGGGGGTTTATCTTTCCAATACAGTATACTAACACATATATATGGAATTTAGAAAGATGGTAATGATAACCCTATATCTGCAAAACAGAAAAAGAGACACAAATGTACAGAACAGAATTTTGGACTCTGTGGGAGAAGGTGAGGGTGGGATGTTTTGAGAGAACAGCATCGAAACATGTGTATTATCCAGGGTGAAACAGATCACCAGCCCAGGTTGGATGCATGAGACAAGTGCTTGGGCTTGGTGCACTGGGATGACCCAGAGGGATCAGGTAGAGAGGGAGATGGGAGGGGGGATCGGGATGGGGAATACATGTAAATCCATGGCTAATTCATGTCAATGTATGACAAAACCACTACAATATTGTAAAGTAATTAGCTTCCAACTAATAAAAATAAATGGAAAAAAAAAGGCAGGGGGTTAAAGACTAAATTCTATAATAATGCTTTTGTTGAAAGCTTGATCTTATATTTTACACTGCATATTTCTTAATTAGATATAAGATTCATTTTCCACTGGCAATGTAAGTGTTATCTTTAAAACTAATGTGCAGTCATATTTCAGACATTTAAAAAATTTAATTCCCATTATTCTGTTTCTTATTTTTGCCCTATCATTTTATTTTACCTTTAATTGCTTTGTTCCAAAATTTTAGGTAGACTAAGTTACTCAAATGTGGCTACAAGTAGCATAAATGAATCTATCTATTTTTTGAAAGTAGAAGTGTTAGTCGCCCAGTCATATCCAACTCTTTGCAACCCCATGGACTGAGCCCGCCAGGCTACTCTGTCCATGGAATTCTCCAAGCAAGAATACTGGAGTGGGTGGTCATTCTTCAGCATTATAAGCAGGTTCTTTACCATTTCAGTCACCAGGGAAGCTCCAGGAATACCAGAGTGAGGAACTATTCCCTCATCCAGGGGATCTTCCCAACCCAGGGATCAAACTCAGATTCTTTGCTATCTGAATCACCAGGGAAGCTAATTTTTAAATTATAGTAATTGTGTTAATATTGAAACTAAGCAGAAAACTAAACCAAGGGATAATAGTTTTATCACCTATTTGTGAGCTTGTGTAAGGAGGATGAAAACAGGGATAGGAACTTCTACTCATTCATATTAGGGAAGGAATGAGGAGAGATTAGGAAGACATCTCTGGTGTTTAATTTTTTTTGTTTTTTGTTTTTTTAATGCTCTCAGGCAAAATGAAGCCAGATGAGATGTCCCAGGGTCCAGTATGTGAATAGGAAAGGAGAAGCTTAATGCAGATTTATGCTGGGACCCAACCCAGACTTCATGAACATTAGACATGGGTCTAAATAAGACCTTTCTTCCAAATGAATTCAAAGAGTTTTAATTTTATCCTATTATGAAATATGAAACCCAGTTTCTTGGTAAGTTATAGATTATTTGAAGACTCTAAAACATGGACTGTTTCATTGGTCTAAATTCTTACGTTCAATGATTCTCAGACTTGGATGACCATTCAGAATCACTGAGCCTATTTTACATGATGCTTTTCTGATCAGGAAGTCTTTCCATGATTTGCGTATGAGTGATACAGATAGGCACCACACACTGGTGGAATACGTTTAGATTCCCAGGTCCAGGAATTCAGACATACATATTAATTTATTGTCATCACGGGTCTTTGGACAGCTGAGAGAATTTCATGGCGCATCTTGACCATATTTCATGGCACTTCTTATGAATGGTCGTCTTAGTCCTGCTCTGCTGAAGCACTTGTCAGAAAATATTAACAGGAAGCACCTGTGAGTCTGCCACAACCAGGGTCAAGGTTGATGTTCTCAGGAATAATTTTCTTGCAGCTTCGCATAACCTTGATGCCATTCTCCTTAATCTCAGTAGCTTCAAAGAGAGTCCATCAGGGGGTTGCCAGTAACATCCTCCGTAACAGCTGGCCCCACAGAGCAGCACGAGCGCCTTTCCCACTCCTGCAATTCTCCAGCTGAATTTGCATTTTTCTTTGTGTTCGCTGTTGTTTGGGCTTGAGGTTCAGATGAACACAGTCTCTCTCAGTTCTTCCTATCACATAATTCTGATTAGTCTTTTCCATGCTGTTTTTTCTTGCCTTGCCATCTCAATTTATCTCTACAACCTGAGAAGCTAACTTACCATCTTCATTTCTCTCAATCCAATTGTCATGATTCATTTTTGCTGTTGTTCAGTTGCCAAGTCATGTCTGACTGTTTGTAACCCAAGGACTGCAGCATGCCAGGCTTCCCTGTCCTTCACCACCTCCGGGAGTTTGCTCAAACTCATGTCCATTGAGTCAGTGATGCCATCCAACCGTCTCATCCTCTGTCACCCCCTTCTCCTCCTGCCCTCAATCTTTCCCAGCATCGGGGTCTTTTCCAATGAATTGGCTCTTTGCACCAAGCAGCCAAAGTATCACAGTTTCAACATCAGTGCTCCAAATGAATATTCAGGGTTGATTTCCTTTAGGATGGACTGATTTGATATCCTTGCAGTCCAAGAGACCCTTAAGAGCCTTCTTCAGCACCATAGTTCAAAAGCATCAATTCTTCAGCACTCAACCTTCTTTATGGTCCAACTCTCACACCTATACATGACTACTGGAAAAACCATAATTTAACTATACAAATACAGACCTCTGTTCCAAAGTGATGTCTCTGCATTTTAATATGCTGTCTAGGTTTGTGACAGCTTTTCTTCCAAGTAGTGTCTTTTAATTCCATGGCTATAGTCACTGTCTGCAGTGATTTTGGAACCCAAGAAAATAAAGTCTTGTCAGTTTTCATTTTTGCCCCATCTATTTGCCATGAAGTGATGGGACTGATGTCATGATCTTAGTTTTTTGAGTGATGATTTCTAAGCCAGCTTTTTCACTTTCCTCTTTCGTCTTCATCAACAGGTCCTTTAGTTCCTTTTACTCCCTTATTTTTCTCCAGATGAAAGATAACCAGTTAACTACAAGTTAATTCTGCTCTTTCAGAGTAGCTATTCAAGTATTATTTCAGAGGTGCTTTTTTCTTTTTCCAGTGAAAGTACTGTTTTGATTTCTTACCAATTAACATGTTGTCACCAACTCAGATAGTGAAGGTATCTTGTAGAGAGGACTCTTAGCCACAATTTTCATCACAAAGATGAGAATTGTGGTTGTAAACTGTGATCAGAACAGTAATCTGAAAAGAAATCAATACAAAATTATATAATTTAAAGATGTATGCCTTATTTTGCAGACCTTTCACAAAACATTTGAAGCCAATCTTTGTAGTAGACTCCAGCCTATCAGCTTCCCAGGTGGTACTAGTGGTAAAGAACCTGCCTGTCAATGCAGGAGACATAGAAGATGCGAGTTCAATCCCTGGGTTAGGAAGATTTCCTGGAGAAGGAAATGGCAACCCACTCCAGTATTCTCAACTGAAGAATCCCATGGACAGAGGAGCCCAGCGGGCTACAGTCCAAGGGATCGAATCAGACACGACTGAAGTGACTGATCAGGCCAGACTATCAGTTATTCTTGTCACTTTTATCTATAGTAGGGCCAGTAGCTGTGATGCCTATGCTTACCCAGTGTCCAACTTAGAATGTATATTACATTTCCATAATGGCTTCTAAAGCAACAAGAACAGTCTCCTCAAGGAAAGTTGATTTTATGGATAAAAAAATAAATAACAGCAAAAGGTCCCTCTCTGACTTCTTATACATTTGCTCTATAGGAGTATGAATGTGGCCAGAGCGTGGGCAGTTTCAAGGAATTTAATCTGGGAAAGGAATGAGGGAAGTGTGCATGGCCATTACAGGAAGACTGGTCATTTAGACTAGAGGTTGGCAAACGTCTTCTCGAAGAGCCAGAGAAGAACTGCCGATATTTTAGGTTCTGAGGATCACATGGTCTCTGTTGGAGCTACTTAACTCTGCTGGCATCACATGAAATCATCCACAGGTGATGAGTACAGCTCGTGTGCAAATGAGCATAGCTGTGTTCTGATGAACTCTTTCAAAACAAGCAGCAAGCCCAATTTGGCAGATGGGCCATAATTTGCCAACCCTGTGTTAGATTATAGTTGATAGTTGGTGTAGTTATGTTATAGAAAGGGAATAAGAGTCATGAGTGCAAGATCCGTCTCTAACACTAGCTGTTAATATGTAGAGATAACTTTTTTCCTAGCTAGCACTATTTTCAGATCTGTAAAATGAGGGTTAAGCTTACCTTTTCTAAAGTTACTCTCTGCTCTAAAATGATATGAGTTACCTCATTTGTTATTTTTTTCTTATATTTAAGAAAAATTTGATTGTGTGTTTTTACAAGGGCTAAATAAAAATCATTCAGAAAATGATGCTAAGCATTTAAAATTTTCAAAATGGTTAATTTATTTGGTAGAGAGAAAGGAAGGAAGCTCCGATTCCAAATATATGAAATGTTATCTTAGTTTTAGTCTGTGTGAGTTATCAGAATTTGTCATGGCTCGCTTAAGAAATTCCAACCAGAGGATCAGGGCCCATGAAGCCCTGAGAAGTACAGGTACGATGTAGTAAAAGCTTTTTTTTTTTTTTTCCTGACTAAATCTCCTCTGATTTTCAGGAAAAAAACAGCCATAGTTTGCTGATACCAAGCCATTCTTTTCAACCCTCACTCCTGATTAAAATTGTTATTTTTGGATCCCATTCCATGTATTTATTGACACCAAGCTTCTCCAGATGATCCCTTTTGTGGGTTTATGTGTGATTTGTCACCAAAAAATAATGCAAGATTTTGAAAATTAAAAAAGAAAAAATAAAGATTTATTTGGAGTCCTAAGAATTGCAGTTCAGAAATTATTATACTAAGTGGGGCAAGTTATACAGAGAAAGACAATATTATATGATATCATTTATATGTGGAATCTAAAACAATAATAGTAATACAAAGAAGAAGATCTCCTGGAGAAGGAAATGGCAACCCATTCCAGTATTCTTGCCTGGAAAATCCCATGGACGGAGGAGCCTGGTAAGCTACAGTCCCTGGGGTTGCAAAGAGTTGGACACGGCTGAGCGACTTCACTTCACTTCACTTCACTTCACTTCAATACAAATTAATTCATTTATGAAACAAAAAAAGATTTGTAGACATAAAAAACAAACGTATGGTAACCAAAGGGGAAACAGTGGCGAAGGCTATATTAGGAGTATGGAATTAATACACTACTAAGACCTGGGTTCAATCCCTGGGTTGGGAAGATCCCCTGGAGGAGGAAATGGCAACCCACTCCAGTATTCTTGCCTGGAGAATCCCATGGACGGAGGAGCCTGGTGGGCTACAGTCCATGGGGTTGCAAAGAGTCGGACATGACTGAGTGACTTCACTTTCACCTACATAAACAACAAAGGATTACTGTATAGCATAGGAAACTACATCCCATATCTTGTGATGACCTATATTGGAAAAGAGTTTGGAAAATATATATTAATCCCATACTCTTAATTACATATACATGTAATTGAGTTACTTTGCTGGACACCTGAAACTAGCACAATATTGTCATTCAACTATACTTCAAAAAAAAAAGGAATTTTAGTTCTGGAGACACAGATTCTGGTAAAACCTAAAGAATGTTTTGAGGAAGAGAAAGAGTCAGAAGCTTATAAAGACAAAGAGCTATGATGTTAGTAAAAGTTGCCTGGTGAGAACTGTGATTGACTGTGAGCTGAGTGAGAAACTACTTTTTCTGAAGGAATCGCAAGTTGTTTTAGCGTAGGAATCCGAAAGAAGATAGACTGCCACAAGGTATTTTACGATAAGGGTCTGATAAATATCCTGAGTTTCTAGCAGATATTCTGAATGTCTTCGTTAGAATAATAAGTGGCCAAAAGTTCAGATTCCATCCAGACCAAGACATAAGCTCAGATATATATTTTAGAGAGCTTTCTTAGCAATACCAACTTCACTTTGATTTTTCTTTCACTGCTTTTATTAATCCCAACTTCTTTATTAATATTTATGTAGGCACTTCATGGCATGTTTGAATCAAATTCTTTGTACAAATAGAAAGGCGTAATTGTTTAAAATCCCCCCAGAAACTAATGCGGCCCTGCTTTACTTGTGTATCACCAAAACCAGTCTTAGAGACTATAGTTATCCTACCCAACAGAATGATCAAAGTGCTCTGGTGCGTGAATGCTAAGTCACTTCAGTCATGTCTGACTCTTTGCTACCCCATGGACTATAGCCCACCAGCCTCCACCGTCCATGGGATTCTCCAGGCAAGAATACTGGAGTGGGTTACCATTTCCTGCTCGAGGGGATCTTCCTGACCCATGTTTAAGGGAAGGGATTGACCCCACGTCTCTTACATCTCTTGCATTGGCAGGCAAATTCTTTGACACTAGTGCCACCTGGGAAGCCCGATTTCTCTGGTGGGTCTAACCAATTTCCTTAACCTTCAGCTTGAATTTCACAAAACCAGAGCTAAGCTTGTGTTAATCCTATGCTCAAAAGTTAAACTACAGACGGTATGATGAAACAAAGACTCCACCTATTCATTAAACATAATATTAATACATATTTTTTCATGGCATATTTTATGTTAGGTATTGAGCTAAGAAAAGGGATTCAAACATAACCATTTACCCTAAGACTGAACCATCTCCTGAGGGTACTGAGAACACTCATCAGAGCTTGTGTTACTAACATGCAGTTAGGTATACTTGGCAGTTAAGAGGCGGCATCATTCTAGATAATCTTCACTGAGGACCTACATTCCAGCTGTTGTTGAAGGATAAGTGACATATCACTCAACAATCAGAGAAAAAGGTGAGTTTAGATAGATGGAATAGATTAAGCCATGGTAAGAAAGAATTAATGAGAATTTGGGGAGAAACAGCAAGTTCAGCATGCAAAGTATTGAGAAATATGACCTGAGGTCAAGATGAAAATACAGGTTGAAAATGAATTATAAAATCCTTGACTCCTATATCATGGAATTTGGATATTTTTACCCCCAAGGTGAAAGAGAAAACACTGAACATTTTTGAGAGGAGGACTAAGATAATCAGATTTAGAAAGTGAGCATGAATGACATGATTGAAAATGTATAAGATGAGAAAAAAATCTGTAAGCTAAAAGGCTGGATAGGAAGGTAAATTATGTCTCACAAGCTTATAAAGGAGTTATTGAACTTAATCTGGGGTGTTGAAAATGGCAAGAGAAGAAAATGAGAAACTTTTCAATCAAAGCAGTGAAAACTTAGGAGTTATATAATACCTAGTGCCTCTGCTATTTCTATATATACTACTAGATATGCCTTGTTCATAGAGATGGTTCATTTTATTTTTTATTTTTTTTAGCATTAATTATTCTTTTAATGTATTTCAGGCATGCAAAAACTACAAATAAGGTATTGAAAAGCCCAATAAAAAACAATATCAACAATGAGAATGTGTAAAACAGACTCAGACTTAAGAAACACTTTGAAGCAAAGTAAAATATTACCTTAGCAATGCAGACAAATTAGCAAAAATCTCCAGAGAATAATGAATGCAGCCACATGCTTACTAAGAGGAGAAATAAAGTGAAATAACCAAACAATGCAAAACCTTAAAGATACAAAGTGAAATAGACTGTATAAAAACCCACCAATATTATAACTTTTTAAGCCATTGTTCTCAGCTGAGATGGTTCATTTTAAAAACGTTTTTACTTTGTAATTCTTGTTTAAACCGAAGGCTAATATGAACCATTTTGCTTACCATACTAATGTTTGAGCTTAGCATATACATCACCTCTAATTTAATCATTTACTAGGTTTTTAAACTTGATACATTAGTCTTAAAATGTTTATTTCATATTGTGATATTCTCTGTTCCATAGTCCCCTTTCCCACTTCATAGATCACATGTTGCAATGTCACAGAGTCTCTTGGTAGTGCATTTTGAACACTCTGGGAATTAATATTAACAGCTATTTTTGATCCTTAAAGGTAGCTTCAATAGAATAATGGCTGCCCAATCCAGTTTCTCAATAAGGAAATATGGGAAGTTAAGGCCAGTGAGAGAAAATATTTAATTGTTACAGTAAGAGTAATTATGTGGTAATTTGTTAGAGAGAGTCAAAGGAAATATTTTGCCCTTTCTTTATAAGAGTGATGGACTTCCCTGGTGGCTCAGATGATAAAGAATCCACCTATAATGCAAGAGACCTGGGTTCAATCCCTGGGTTGGGAAGATCCCCTGGAGGAGGGCATGGCAGCCCTCTCCAGTATTCTTGCCTGGAGAATCTCAGGGATAGAGGAGCCTGGTGGGTTACAGCCCATGGGGTCACAAAAAGTTGGATGCAACTAAGCACATTTAAGAGTGATATGACCTTTTTACTTTTTAATTTCCTCATTATATTGTTGTTCTTTTTAGGAACCTTCTGTGACACAAAAAAGCAAATTGATGTGAAAATAATACCTCAGACTAGCAAACCCCTAAATATTATATATTTAATGTTTATTATTATTTTACTGATCATATATGAGCAGATTTTTTTTATTTTTGCCATTTTATAAGTAATTCATGTTGTTTTTAATCAAAATGTATGATTCATCTACAACTATGTTCTTCGGACTTTCATGCTTAGGTTTTGACTGTTTCAGACAATGCTTAGTTTTGTTTTGCTTTGTTTTTTATCTATTCAGAGTGGCCATGTAGCTCAGTAACAACCTGCCAATTTCATTGTCCTTGGAAGCAGTTTTCATCCCCATATCCTTCAAATTCCTGAACCATCATACCAACAAGGATTTTTCCTCTACCAGATTATTTTCCAACTTCACCAGAGCAAAATCTGCAGCAGTTCGACAACCACATTATACTCGGCATAATTTCACCCCATATTCCACTCAAGATAGGGCCCCTTTGCTGTTCCCCAAAACACTATTTTACTATCTATTTTATTGGACCACCCCGGACATCACTTGTACCTGTCAATCCTCTAGAAACTAGACATGAAGATACCAGAAATTTATTGTGGGAAATTGTGAAGAATAAAAGGATGGGAGCTGAAGTAGGCAAGGAGGGCTTTAGACCATGATTCAGGTCTGGTAGATAAAAAAAACAGAGAAGAAAGTAAGAACTGGATAAGAATCTCAGTCATAAACACTCATAGATATATTTCGAGGCAAATAGCAGTATTTTCAGGTTATCCAAAACATAGACAATAAAAAAATATGGAATTCAAAAAATATTCAAATTGCATGTATTTTACTAAATCACCATTTAAAAATCCCTTTCCTGACCATTATTACAAGCAATCTATCAAAGACCCATCCAGAGTAAGAAGTTGTCTTCTTCTACGGAATACAATGGCACATTTTATTCGCAGTAGAACAGAGCTTCTGGGAACAATGACACTGAGGAGGGATCTAGTTACTTGAAAGAATGGCATAAACAAAAGCAGCATAAGGACTATTCATTTATTTAGAAACATTCAAAGTACAGACAGAAGAACACTATTGACATCACCAGGAATCAAAAATTTCCATAAGAAACAAATCGTAGAGAGATTTCATAATATAATTCTTATAGCCCTCTTTTATGTAGGCAAAAGTAGTTAGTCCCACTGAAAAATGCAGTCAGATTCCTCTAAAGTGGTGTTCTTTCTAGTGCTGCAAGTAACAACGTCATAAATTTCAGCATCTACCAAAGAATGTCTTTATTTTCAAGTTGAGAGCACATCATATACCATGATTTATGAAGTTAGAGATAAAAGAACTGTTCTTTATGAAAACATTTCCAATTTCATAAGAAAATTGCTACTATTATAATTTATTTCCTAGTAGTAAGATTGCTGTCACAAGTTATTCAAGCACATTTTCCTTAAAGATGTTGTTGTTATCCTTTGGCATTTAGGAATATAAGATGTTCCTGTAAACAACATTTGAAGATGTTAGCAGCACTGGCTATTAATTACATTGCCTATAATGTATGCTTATAATTCAAATTCTGGAGAATGATGGACCAGGAGAGAATTAATATTTATTGAAAGCTAACTTTAAGTCAGGAACGGTGATGAACATTCTATGTACAACTTCCTATGAAATCTTTAGAGCTGGATGAAATATGCATTCTCCCTAAAGATGAGGAAACTCATGACTCAGAGAGCCTGGGGAAGTGGGTCAGGTCCAATGGCTACTTGCTGGCTAGGCTGGCACTGTGCCATATCCCGGAATGCAATTTTGCAACAAAACACATATACATTGTTACTCCAGATACTAATTATAAAATACTACTTCATCCTACTAAGTTAGACATTAATTGACAGTACTACACTTAAATGACTTCCCTGGTGGCTCAGACGGGAAAGAAACTGACTGCAATGTAGCTCAATCCCTGGGTTGGGAAGATCCGCTGGAGAAGGGAATGGCAACTCACTCCAGTATTTCTGCCTGGCGAATTCCTTGGACAGAGGAGCCTGGGGCACTACAGTCCCTGAGCTTGCAAAGAGTCAGACACGACTGAGCTACTTTCTTTTCACACTTAAATATATGTTAGATAATGTTAGGACTATAAATAGGGTATACAGCAGAGTCCTTATCTTCAAAGAACATACTTCTTATATATCAATTCACAGCAGAGATAATTTGCAAAGTTGCTACCCAGAAGACCTCTGGATTTGCAAGACCCTAAGCTATGTTGTCATAGGTGGTATTACTGATCCTATCATGTGTGGTTTTAGCTAAGTTTATGCCTATAGACATGTAGAGATTCCTTGATAATTGCATAGAAGAAAGCTGCCTCGGTTCTCCTATAAGCAAAGAAGAGAGAAACACTGACAGAGAAACCAACAATTATGCAAAAGAAAATCCAGATAATATTCTATGTTAATGCATTCACATGGCTGGCATGTATCTGTCAAAATAATGTCAACATGCTTTCATGTGCATCATTATATTGAATGATACAGTGAAAATCTTAATATCTTCATTGTTGAGTGAAGTACCAAATAATTCAAAATTAAATAATTCACCAATTCAATCTTAATAGTAAAATTTATAGTAAACACATATACTTATAGACACGTGTGTGTGTTTTTTTCCCTAGAAAGTCTGTTGTTAAACATTTACCAGTACACCAATGATTTTAACTGTTGGAATACTCCAGAGTTCCCATTTATGCCTGTTTCTTTCTTTTTGTATTCACTTTCTATTTGCAGTATAATCACTTCCTTGAATTCAGGAGAACCTGGTTTTGATCCCTAGGTTGGGAAGACCCCCTGGAGAACAGAGAAGCCTGGCGGGCTACAGTCCATGGAGTCACAAAGAGTGACACAGCTGAGCAACGAAGTGCACACACACACACACACAACTTTTACTAAGTCAGGGCTTCCTGGGGGCTCAGCGGAAAAGAATCCGCCTGCCAATGCAGGCAATGTGGGTTCGACTCCTGGGTCAGGAAGATCCCCTGGAGAAAGAAATGGTAACCCACTCTAGTATCCTTGCCTGGGAAATCCCATGGACAGAGGAGCCTAGGAGGCTACAGTCCATGAAGTTGCAAAGAGTCAGACGTGACTTAGGGACTAAACAACAACACATTTTTACTAAGATTTTTGTCTTGACTATTCCAAAAATTGGAATATCCAATCCTTTCTTTCTTAAACTTAGGTGCATAAGTGACTCACCACACTTCCATAAGGCTGTCAGTCAGAAGTTCAAGTTGTCGATTTATACACAAGAAAACTGTTCTCCAAAATTGAGCCTGTCCATATGTTCTCAGTCTCAGTTAGTGACAGCATTGTTTAAAATCCATGTAAGCGTTTTAGTTTACATGGAGCATGACACCACGTCTGAAACGGCTCCAGCCTGATCGCTCAGTGGATTCAGTTTTGCTTCATTTTTGCAATGTGAGTTTTACACCAGAAAGTTGTTCTTTCTTTTTTATTTTCATTCCCCATCCACTAGGTTTTCAATCAACAACTGATAGCTTTACAAAATACTGATAACTTACAAAGTACTTTTTGAATCTATGCTGTCCTCTAACTTCCTTTGCTCTAATCAGACCCTCAGTCTCTGCCTTTGATTACAGAAAGACTTTCTCCCCACAGTTTCCACAAAGCTTCAGTTATCCACCTAGAGCTATCTGACCCTATTACTTCCCCTTCTCATAAATCCTTCATTGTTACTTTATTCCCTGAACCAAATTAGAAGCCATAGCTCCTTTTGTAAGCAAGATCTTACCTCATATGGCATGAGTTTTATCCATGTCTGCAGCCTGACTTGCACTTTATGCTCCACACATGCTAATTTGTTTCTAGTTCCTCCATAAGTGATTCTTCATCTGGACTGTATCTTGAGGCTGCCTCTTCTTTCTGGAATGTTCTGTCTCTCATCCTTTTGTAACTCCACCTTCAAAATTTTCATGAGGCATTGTCCTCCCCCCAGATTTGTTAGGGAGATCCCCAGTCAGAGAACCTTTGTCTCCATGGACACTTTTGCTTACCATTGTACTTAACACACTGCCTGTCATTATGTGTTTATGCCAAATATATCTCTCTCCAGAACTTAATATGTTTGAAGGTAAGGATCTCTTTGTGTCCCAAAGTTTGCCACAATTACTGGCTCAAAGTGACTGCTTCGTACAGTTTATTTACCAGAAGGGATTCAAACAGATTATTTTCTACTTTTCTTAAAAATATTATGATTTGTCTTATATCTATGTTTTTTTAATTAATTTATTAACTTGTTTTAGGACATATTGGGCCTCATGAACTACTGGAGGTTTTTTCTTGTGTGTTATACATCATAGATCTCTCACTTCCACTTTCCACTATCTTGCTAGCTTTTGTCTTAGAAAACATCATATCTGCCATTTCGTAATGATGAGCTGAAAAAATATTATTATAGTTTTTAAAATATATTTGTGATTGTTTCTTTTAAATCTCACATTTTTAAAATGTCAAAAGTTATATGCTTAAAATATTAGAGCATATGTTTATATCACATAAAATTGTCAACACAGTGAAAAAATTTAGAGTCCTTGAGAGATAATTAATGTCTCATCTATCAAAATACTCATGCTTCTTTAATCAGGTACTTAATATATTCAAATAAAACCTTAAAAATTGTACTAAAACTCAGGTCTAGTAAACTTAAATTATTTCAGTATTTTGAGTCATGAACAATCTCAGATTTAGACACTCTGCCCCAGAAGATCAGGTATCAAAACACATAAACACACACATACACACACACAAACTGCTGTCAGGATTTTTTAATTGAAAAATCACTCAGAAAATTTTACCTGATATTTCTCTCCCATACCTCTGAAATATTAGCTATTGACTACCCTCTATGGCTGGGAAAAATAGCTAATTAACTTTCAGTTTACAATAATAACATTAGAAATAAAATTAGTTTCAATCATAGGTGCCAGTGACCTTGAAGCTACTTCTTTATACTAAAATTTGGTAAATATGTCAGCGCTCAAATATAGTCATGTGGCCATGCAAGGAAGTGTTTTCTGCAGAAGTTTGTAATTAAACACAATAATAAAAGCATCATGATGTCAGCAGTTAAGAATTTGAAAAAGAAAGAAAATGAGGCACAAAACATTTGAGAAGAGATAAAATATAAATTGCCTGAATAATCCGCAGGCTTCCCAGGTGACTCAGTGGTAAAGAATCCACTTGCCAATACAAGAGACCCAAGAGACGCAGGTTTGATCCCTGGGTTGGGAAGATCCCCTGGAGAAGGAAATGGCAACCCACTCCAGTATTCCTACCTGGAAAATCCCATGGACAGAGGAGCCTGGTGGGCTACAGTTCTTGGGGTCGCAAAACAGTCAGACACAACTTAGAGACTAAATAACAACAAAATTAATAACCAGCAACTAAAGTGAAAAAGTCATCACTAAAATTCAAATTTAAATTCCCACTCCAATTTTTTAAAAACTTAGACGCATTTCATCTAAAGTGTTTTAAGTTCTTTCAGGATACAACTATAATGAGTGATTCCAATTACATTATTGCTTCAAAAATTGACTATATACCTTACAAAAGACCAGAAATATTAGCCCTATTTTATTATTCCAGCTGTCTGTTGCTGATTAACAAAGTGACACAGAACTAATGGCAAAAATAAATAGCCTTTATTATATTCCAGACTTCATGGGTCAGGAATTTAGACAGGCCACACAAGGAGTAGTTTGTCTCTAATTTGCAGTGTTTGAAGTCTTAGGCAGAAAGACTCAAAAACTGGAGACAGGAGTCATCTGCATTAGTCTTCACACGCGTGCCTGCTGCCTGATGCTGTCTGCTGGCTGGGATCTCTATTGAGGCTGGTGACCAGAACAACCCCAGGACCCTCTCCAGGTGGTTGAGGCTTCATCGCAGCATGATGACTGAGCTGCAGGAACAAGTACCTCAAGATGACCAGGCAGCTATTATATCATCTTTAATGACCTTGTCTTGGTCACTGCCACTTTAGACACAGTTTTACTCATATTCAAATCAATGTCAGCCCCACCTCTCATGGAAAGAGTGTCAGCATCTTATTGAAACAGCTGTGTCTGGGAAGACAGATCAAGCTGTAAACACCTTGAGAAGAACTCGCGTCCCTACTTGCCTGCAAAAGAAAAATCAAGGAAGCAAACAGCGCACCTTCAGGTAGCTTTTCAAGGTCAATAAATGTGTATAAAATGAACATTAAATGGATTGCACTTTAAGTTTCTTAAATGTTTAACTGATTAGTTTTAGAGATCAGCCCAAAAAAAAAAAAAAAAACCAAATAAATAAACCTATAATAAACTCTAGAGGCAACGCCCGACAGTGGGGAAGGGCGTGGACTGTTGCTGCCTTCTGGTTCTGAGCCCGCACTCACTATCTGTGTTGCCTCAGGCTGTTATCCTCTCTAGGTCTGTTTCCTCTTCAACTGTGATAATGTCTGATAACTTGTTATGGGGATTCCATAAATTAATTGTGTATAGAATAGTGCCTGAAACATCATAAGCACTAGCATCTAGAAAATTAAAAACTGTTCCTCCAAATTCAGGCAGCAAAAACACTGACAAATTGTGTTTGTATTTTTAATCTCATGCACAAACTTCTTATTTTCTGTCTGCAAATCACTTTCCAGTAGAGCAAATGGGGCATCCTGATCTGGCAAAGGTGTCATTTTAATAAATTCCACCAAGACCTTCTTAAAGCACATGTATTGTAGCTAATGAGTTAGCTATAACAATTCCAGGGATAGAAAGCATAGAAATAGTTAAACGAGTGCCGTTATGTCTAGCCTGATTCTCTGATAAAGTTCATAAGTATGCATGGAGAAGTAAGAGATCATCTATTTATTCTCCTCTAAAGGAGTGGCAAGAATTTCTCTACTGGTGAATTTGCAATTAAAATATTCTCTATCCCAGGCACAAATATTCAGCTTTATCTGCTGTCTGCACTGTGTCCATTACATAAACCTTGCAGAAATAAATAACATTCCCTTGTGCCGCCATTTCTACCACATAAATTGTCATTTTAAATGGCAAGAGATTAAGAAACCACTGAACAGTGAGTTTTCTGATATTTCCAGAGTAAAAAATTTCAGTAAGAAAAATTAACTTCTTCTATCAAAGGAATGGTATCAGTAATCCTGCCTAAATTGAGAGCAATACCATCCATGGAACTACACTCAACTATTACATAATATGTTCTAGATTCAAAATCCTACCAACTAATATTTGGTGCAAACATTTATTGTCAAAGGAGAACAGAAGGGGCTTCATCCTGATGATATATAAAAATGAAACTGAAACAGAGCCACAGGACAGAAAATATTTTTGAAAAAAATTGTTCTTTATGGACTTAGACATGCAGCAACCAGTAAAAGGAAAATAGTTTTTTAACAAAATGTTTATATACACTCTCAAAAAATTCTCATCTTTCAAGTGATAAATGAGGGGTATATAATGAGACAGGCACTAACAAGACACAGAAAATAATGAACAAAAATTGAAATGATCTCTACCCTCATGGAGCACATAGTTCAGTGAGAAAAGAATTTAAGTAATCAAATCATCACATAATGATCTCAAACCACAGGTGTGAATGGAGAAACACAAATATCATATGATATTGCTTATATATAGAATCTTTTAAAAAGAGCTGCAAAAGAGCTAAAAAAAAAATAGAAAGAGAGTTACAGATTGGAAAATAAATTTATATTTATTGGGAGATATAGAGGGAATAAATCGGAAGTTAGCAATTGACATATACACACTGCTGCTGCGGCTAAGTCACTTCAGTCGTGCCCGACTCTGTGCAACCCTATCCGTGGGATTCTCCAGGCAAGAACACTGGAGTGCGTTGCCATTTCCTATTTCAGGGGATCTTCCTGACCCAGGGATAGAACCCACATCTCTTGTGTCTCCTGCCTTGGGAGGCAGATTCTTTACCACTGAGCCACAATAGATAACTAATAGGTAACTCTACTCAACACTCTGAAGTGGCCTATATGGGAAGAGAATCTAAGACAGAGTAGGTATATGTATAATTGAACCACTTTGCTCTATACCTGAAACTAACACAGCATTGAAAATCAACTCTACCCCAATAAAAATTATAAAATATAAATTTAAAAAATTAATAGTGGGGTGTGCTCTAGTGAGGGACATTAGGGAAATGAAGAAAAAATATCTTGAGCAATAGGATATGGCAACCTGGCTTGCTCCAGCAGAGTGAAGGGCATGATCAAAAGCCCCAGGAGTGGAGGCAGGTGAGTGTGCTGAGGGTTGCCATATGCAAGGACTTACTAGAAGGGGATGTGTTGGACTGACTGAGGTTGATGGGCAGGTAGAGTTAGGGTCTGCTGATAGTTGCTATTTATATAATTTTCACAATGCAACTAAATATTTCTTAGATGATGGTGAACTCTGCAATGCCTTTGACCTAACACAAGCAGATTAAGAAGAGGCGGCAAGAAAACACAGAAGAACTATACAAAAAGGATCTTCACAACCCAGATAATCATGATGGTGTGATCACTCACCTAGAGACAGACATCCTGGAATGCAAAGTCAAGTGGGCCTTAGGAAGCATAACTACTAACAAAGCTAGGGGGGTGATGGAATTCCAGCTGAGCTATTTCAAATCCTGAAAGATGATGCTGTGAAAGTGCTGCACTCAATATGCCAGCAGATTTGGAAAACTCAGCAGTGGCCACAGGACTGGAAAAGATCAGTTTTCATTCCAATCCCAAAGAAAGGCAATCCCAAAGAATGCTCAAACTACCACACAATTGCACTCATCTCACACACTAGTAAAGTAATGCTCAAAATTCTCCAAGCCAGGCTTCAACAGTATGTGAACCATGAAATTCCAGATGCTCAAGCTGGTTTTAAAAAAGGTAGAGGAACCAGAGATCAAATTGCCAACATCCATTGGATCATCAAAAAAGCAAGAGAGTTCCAGAAAAACATCTATTTCTGCTTTATTGACTACGCCAAAGCCTTTGACTGTGTGGATCAAACGAACTGTGGAAAATTCTTCAAGAGATGGGAATACCAGACCACCTGTCCTGCCTCCTGAGAAATCTGTATGCAGGAGGTCAAGAAGCAACAGTTAGAACTGGACATGGAACAACAGACTGGTTCCAAATAGGAAAAGGAGTACGTCAAGGCTGTATATTGTCACCCTGCTTATTTAACTTATGTGCAGAGTATATCATGAGACACAGTGGGCTGGATGAAGCACAAACTGGAATCAAGATTGCCTGGAGAAATATAAATAACCTCAGATATGCAGATGACACCATCCTTATGGCAGAAAATAAAGAAGAACTAAAGAACCTATTGATAAAAGTGAAAGAGGAGAGTGAAAAAGTTGGCTTAAAACTCAACATCCAGAAAACTAAGATCATGGTTTCTGGTCCCATCACTTCATGGCAAATAGATGGAGAAACTGTGACAGACTACTTTTTTGGGCTCAAAAATCACTGCAGATGGTGACTGCAGCCATGATATTAAAAGACAATTGCTCCTTGGAAGAAAAGTTATTACCAACCCAGACAACATATTAAACAGCAGAGACCTTACTTTGCCAACAAATGTCTGTCTAGTCAAAGCTATGGTTTTACTAGTAGCCATGTATAGACGTGAGAAATGGACTATAAAGAAAGCTGAATGTCGAAGTATTGATCCTTTTGAAATACGATGTTGGAGAAGACTCTTGAGAATCCCTTGGACTGCAAGGAGATCCAACCAGTCCAGCCTAAAGGAAATCAGTCCTGAGTATTCATTGGAAGGATTGATGCTAAAGCTGAAACTCCAATACTTTCGCCACCTGATGTGAAAAACTGACTCATTTGAAAAGACCCTGATGCTAGGAAAGATTGAAGGTAGGAGGAGAAGGGGACAGCAAAGGAAGAGATGGTTGGATGACATCGCCAACTCAATGGACATGGGTTTGGGTGGACTCTAGGAGTTGGTGATGGACAGGGAGGCCTGGTGTGCTGCAGTCCATGAGGTCACAAAGAGTCGGACAGGACTGGGCGACTGAACTGAATTGAACTGAGCTAAATATTTCTTAGATGATGGTAAACTACAATGCCTTTGAAACAGTGTTCTCTGGAATTCAGTTTCTTAACAAGATTCTTTTTTATTCTCCTGAGGATAGTTGATGTATTTTAAGCAGAGTTTATGTTTTTGGGCTTGAATTTTGAAAATTCTCACTGGCCTTTAGGCAGAAGTGAATAAGAGCAGATATAGGAAAATCCCTGGAGGAACAAATTAGACCAGCTTGGGGTGATTGAGATGGAAAGACATACATCCAGAATTATATTATCTCTCTCTAAAACTTTCCCTTAATGGTATTGTTATTCACTAGAGTACCAAAGAAAGCCAAAGTTCTTACAAACTCTGTCCTATCCCTCATTTCCAATGTCCGATGGCCTCTTAAATAGCTCTTAAATCACCTCTTTGTTTTTGCGTTCATCAGTTAATGATCTGACTGGCTGTGAATTTTCTCTAATTTTGTAACTTCAGACAAGAAAGAAGCTTGGGAGAGGGGAATGGGGTTTGGAAGACAATTGAACAGTTCCTCAAATGACTTTGCCTGATTAGAGCTTTGTATAGTAGGAGCAGTACTTCCCACCAATAGTTGCATATCTGGGCTAAAGTAATCAATTCAAAATGGTGTTACTAAGTCCAAAAAAGAAAAGGAAATTAATAGCAAAGAGATGAGAAACCCATCATGTTTTGAGTTTATAATGGACAGACATGAGGCAGTTTGGAGCTTTGAATGGAAAGTAAGTTTATGGATCAGAACTCCTGAGTCCAAGAACCTGAAATATAACTCAATCTGGCTTATTTACAAAAAGAAATTTTCGTATATTAGAAAGCATGACCATAACTAGATGGACTTCAGACTTGACTCTAATGAGGTTGCAAAATTATATCTTCAAGAAATAATTTCTTCCATCTCTTTTCTCTGTTTCCTTCTATATTGGTTTTACTCTGAGAAAGTTCTCCCCCACAAAGTGTCTGAGACAGCTAACAATGAATTAAAACTTGCATTTTGTGATGTATTAACCTCAGAGAAAGTGAGCATGTTTTTTTCCCTGAGAGTGCCATGCAAAATTCATAAGGCTAATTGTTCTTGGCATGGGTTGGGTCACACATTCATTCTTGAGTCAATTACTATGAATCTCATTAACCAGACCTGTCGGCTTGACCTGCAGAACACGAAGGAGTAGGGATATTCAATGAAAAAATTGAAGTGTTTTTGTCAGTAAAAGAGAACCTAGAAAGGAAGAGCCAACCTGAGTTCACTGCAAATAGGCACAAATGACCCCACTGAGAGTAGAGCAATAACAGCTTTACTGTCCCACTCCCCCACCTCTAGTTATAAGCAAAGAGGTGACATGATCGTTTTGAGGTAGCAAGTCATAGAAATAAAATGGACAGCTAACTAATCTCATCTAAGTTTATCTTTCTAAGAAATCTCCTCATACAGTACTATAGTATAAAGCAAAGATTGATCATACCACTCCTATACATAACCTACTCCAATGACATGTAAGTTTTCTTATAAGCTAGTCTCAACCAGACCCTATCCCAAAAGTTTGTCCAGCAAAAAAGCATTTAGATTTCAAATAAACACTTTCTGTAACAGTTATATATTATGCTGTCTTTTACTTGAATTGTCCCTCTCTTTTCTACTTGGCTAGTGAACCTGAAGATTAATTTCAGTAATCATTGTTATGAACTACCCTTGTGGCTCAGCTGGTAAAGAATCTGCCAGCAATGCAGCAAACCAAGGTTCAATCCCTGGGTTGGCAAGATCCCCTGGAGGAGGGAAAGGCTACCCACTCCAGTATTCTGGTGTGGAGAATTCCATGAATTACATAGTCCATGGGATTCAAGGGGCAGCCATGAGAAGATACCCCTCGTCCAAGGTAGGGAGCAGCAGCTGCCCTTTGCTGGAGCAGGCATGAAGAGGTACACCACGTCCAAGGTAAGAGAAATACAAGTAAGACGGTAGGCATTGCGAGAGCACATTAGAGGGCAGACATACTAAAACCATAATCACAGAAAACTAGTCAATCTGATCACAGGACCACAGTCTTGTCTAACTCAATGAAACTAAGCCATGCCATGTGGGGCCACCCAAGATGTTCAGATCATGGTGGAGAGGACTGACAGAATGTGGTCCACTGGAGAAGGGAATGGCAAACCACTTCAGTATTCTCGCCTTGAGAACCCCATGAACAGTATGAAAAGGCAAAGTGATAGGATAATGAAAGAGGAACTCCCCAGGTCGGTAGGTGCCCAATATGCTACTGGAGATCAGTGGAGAAATAACTCCAGAAAGAATGAAGGGATGGAGCCAATGCAAAAACAATACCCAGTTGTGGATGGGACTAGTGATAGAAGCAAGGTCCAATGCTGTAAAGAGCAATATTGCATAGGAACCTGGGATGTTAGGTCCATAGATCAAGGCAAATTGGAAGTGGTCAAACAGGAGATGGCAAGAGTGAATGTCGACATTCTAGGAATCAGGGAACTAAGATGGACAGGAATGGGTGAATTTAACTCAGATGACCATTATATATACTACTGTGGGCAGGAATCTCTTAGAAGAAATGGAGTAGCCATCATGGTCAACAAAAGAGTCCAAAATGCAGTACTTGGATGCAATCTCAAAAATGACAGAATGATCTCTGTTTGTTTCCAAGGCAAACCATTCAATATCACGGTAATCCAAGCCTATGCCCCAACCAGTAACCATGAAGAAGCTGAAGTTGAACGGTTCTATGAAGACCTACAAGACCTTTTAGAACTAACACCCAAAAGAGATGTCCTTTTCATTATAGGGTACTGGAATGCAAAAGTAGAAAGTCAAGAAATACCTGGAGTAACAGGCAAATTTGGCCTTGGAGTACAGAATGAAGCAGGGCAAAAGCTCATAGAGTTTTGCCAAGAGAACGCACTGATCATAGCAAACACCCTCTGCCAACAACACAAGAGAAGACTCTACACATGGACATCACCAGATGGTCAAAACCAAAATCAGATTGATTATATTCTGTGCAGCCAAAGATGGAGAAGCTCTATATAGTCAGCAAAAACAAGACTGGGAGCTGACTGTGGCTCAGATCATGAACTCCTTATTGCCAAAATCAGACTTAAAGTGAAGAAAGTAGGGAAGACCATTAGATCATTCAGGTATGACCTAAATCAAATCCCTTATGGCCATACAGTGGAAGTGAGAAATAGATTTAAGGGACTAGATCTGATAGACAGAGTGCCTGATGAACTATGGACGGAGGTTCGTGACATTGTACAGGAGACAGGTATCAAGAACATCCCCATGGAAAAGAAATGCAAAAAGGCAAAATGGTTGTCTGAGGAGGCCTTACAAATAGCTGTGAAAAGAAGAGAAGCAAACAGCAAAGGAGAAAAGGAAAGATATTCCCATTTGAATGCAGAGTTCCAAAGAATAGCCAGGAGAGAAAAGAAAGCCTTCCTCAGTGATCAATACAAAGAAATAGAGGAAAACAACAGAATGGGAAAGACTAGAGATGTCTTCAAGAAAATTAGAGATACCAAGGGAACATTTCGTGCAAAGATGGACTCAATAAAGGACAGAAATGGTATGGACCTAACAGAAGCAGAAGATATCAAGAAGAGGTGACAAGAATACACAGAAGAACTATACAAAAAAAGATCTTCATGACCCAGATAATCACAATGGTGTGATGACTCAGCTAGAGCCAGACATCCTGGAATGCAAAGTCAAGTGGGCCTTAGAAAACATCACTACGAACAAAGCTAGTGGAGGTGATGGAATTCCAGTTGAGCTATTTCAAATCCTGAAAGATGATGCTGTGAAAGTGCTTCACTCAATATGCCAGCAAAATTGGAAAACTCAGCAGTGACCACAGGACTGGAAAAGGTCAATTTTCATTCCAATCCCTAAGAAAGGCAATCCAAAAGAATGCTCAAGCTACCTCACAATTGCACTCATCTCACATGCTACTAAAGTAATGCTCAAAATTCTCCAAGCCAGGCTTCAGCAGTACGTGAACCGTGAACTTCCAGATGTTCAAACTGGTTTTAAAAAGGCAGAGGAACCAAAGATCAAATTGCCAACATCTCCTGGATCATCAAAAAAGCAAGAGAGTTCCAGAAAAACATCTATTTCTGCTTTATTGACTATGCCAAAGCCTTCGACTGTATGGATTGCAATAAACAGTGGAAAATTCTTCAAGAGATGGGAATACCAGACCACTTGATCCGCCTCTTGAGAAACCTGTATGCAGATCAGGAAGCAACAGTTAGAAATGGACATGGAGCAACAGACTGGTTCCAAATAGGAAAAGGAGTACATCAAGGCTATATATTGTCACCCTGCTTATTTAACTTATATGCAGAGTATATCATGAGAAATGCTGGGCTGGAAGAACCACAAGCTGGAATCAAGATTGCCAGGAGAAACATCAATAACCTCAGATATGCAGATGACACCATCCTTATGGCAGAAAGTGAAGAGGAACTACAAAGCCTCTTGATGAAAGTGAAAGAGGAGAGTGAAAAGGTTGGCTTAAAGCTCAACATTCAAAAAACTAAGATCATGGCATCTGGTCCCATCACTTCATGGCAAATAGATGGGGAGACAGTGGAAACAGTGTCAGACTTTATTTTGAGGGTTCCAAAATCACTGCAGATGGTGATTGCAGCCATGAAATTAAAAGACGCTCACTCTTTGGAAGGAAAGTTATGACCAACCTAGATAGCATATTAAAAAGCAGAGACATTATTTTCCCAACAAAGGTCCATCTAGTCAAAGTTATGGTTTTTCCAGTGGTCATGTATGGGTGTGAGTTGGACTGTGAAAAAAGCTGAGCACCGAGGAATTGATGCTTTTGAACTGTGGTGTTGGAGAAGACTCTTGAGAGCCCCTTGGTTGCAAACAGAACCAATCAGCCCATCCTGAAGGAGATCAGTCCTGGGTGTTCATTGGAAGGACTGACGCCGAAGCTGAAACTCCAGTACTTTGGCCACCTCATGTGAAGAGTTGACTCATTGGAAAAGACCCTGATGCTGGGAGGGATTCAGGGCAGGAGGAGAAGGTGATGACAGAGGATGAGATGGTTGGATGGCATCACTGACTCAATGGACATGAGTTTGAGTAAACTCCAGGAGTTTGTGATGGACAGGGAGGCCTAGTGTGCTGCGATTCATGGAGTCACAAAGAGTCAGAAACGACTGAGCGACTGTACTGAACTGAACTGAACTGAATCATTGTTAGTTTCTCAACCCAATATAATTATTTTCAACCTAAGATGGTAGGAATTTAATAGGAATGTTAAGAGCCTCTTAAACATTAAACAGTCAAGTGACTAAGGAGACAATCTCTCTTTGTAATAACCTTATTCAAATTGATGCTCCTTTCTCTTGAGGTAAGAGCTTTGGGTTTGATAAAGTAAACCTGATTCTAGGGAAGACAACAGAACCCTCTAATCTATTTTATCAAGCCCTTCACAAACACCCAGACACTCTTTTTATTTCTGTCCAAACAGTAAAATGGGCCCAAATAAATACCAATTTGACTAGGTTTTCTGCTATCAAGGATGAACTGTAATAACTTCTGTTCTGCCATTCACTGTACCTCCTTTCACTCTTTGTAGAAACCAATAACCTCCTTTTATTATTACTGTTAACACTTGGCTCCTTTAGAAAATTTTCTAGGGAAATTCCTTGGTTGTCCACTGGTTAAAACTTCACCTTCTGATGCAGGGGTGTGAGTTTGATCCTTGATGGGGGAGCTAAGATCCCATATGTCTCACAGCCAAGAAACCAAAGCATAAAACAGAAGCAATACTGTAACAAATTCAATAAAAACTTTAAAAATAATCCACATCAAAAAAATTTTTTTCTTTAAAGAAAACTTTATATAACCCCATTCAGTGAAGAAGAACTAGGAGTGCCCTAGTTTGGTTTTAATTTACTTTTTTCCTTTCTCCACTATATTGCATGTTTTTTTTTTTTGTTTGTTTTTTTTTTTTTTTGGACCAAAGGGCATTTCCTTTATTCCCAGGAGCTGGCAAAATGTATGTGAAGTAAGTCTTTGGATGTATAGGTAAATGAATCGTTAGATGGATGATAGATGATGGACATGTGGATGTTATAGTAGAGACTGTCATTGTCACTTCACTTTTCTCTACCTGGTGTTCTGCAGCATTTCCTTTTCACACTGTTGAAAGTGTTGGCCTAGGGTACCAATTAATATTTATCCCCTTCTCTTGAGAATGCATTTGTTTCTGTGCTTTCCAAATCTCAAACCCTGGCCAGTGATTGACTAAAGTGGAATAATTGCCAGAAAGTAGGACTAAGTCTATGGTGCAATTTGTGCTATAAAATATCCCTCATGGATCAGACCAATGCAAGTCTCCAAGAAAGTCATAACCTTGCTTAGATTTTTCCCTGCTTTGACCTGATTCTTTTCCTTCTCTTCTTCTGAGAGCACTCCCACAAAAAATCATTTGAGCAAGACCTCTTTATGTCAGGTTCCACTTCTAGAGAACAGTCCTAAGATAGATGAATAGATAAATGAACAAATAAATGGGTGGATAGATGGATAAATGAATGAAGCAACACTTTGGGGAGTTAGATGTGAGTATAAAAAAGACTATTAAGGTCAGAACTAAAAGTGCGAGATTGCATCATGAATACTGGAACTGAAGCTGGAGCTGAAAGATCTGTGACAACATTTGAGAAGCAAAGAAATCAAATACGGACATAGAATCACCCTGGAACTATCCTTGAATCTTGGTAATCAAGTATGGTCTAGACCCAACAACAACTCTAATTCAAAACCACACAGCCATGTAGGGCAAAGCGAGACAGCATTTCCACTATCAGCAAGACCCAGATGTCGGTTGAATCAAAGTAGATGGACTTCAGGCCCAGATATCTTGAAAATATTCCATCCAGGTTAGAACACAATCTTTTTTTCTTCTGAAAGCAAGAACCAATCTCAACATGCAGTGCTGCAACACTTTACTTTTGTAGTTGTAGTTTTATGTCCAGGAATCTTTAATATCTTTTTCAGTATCACAGTGTTGATCTGTAAATTTCTATACAACCAGTGAAACTTGGTCAACAAACCCCTCTACCTCAAAAAATACTGTGTTGTGAAGTGAAAGGTAAATGTGATAGCATGTAACAAATATCAACGTCAAGAGAGGATAGTCATAAAATATTATTTCATATATCTGGGTACTCTTTCCCCATAACAGAAGATAATTCTCATTGCCTATTGAATAAATTTCAATAACCTTCAATAATACAGAAGGATATGAGGACTAATGAATACTATAACAACAAAAGAAATCCCAAGACTTTCAGTGGCAGAAGCACAAGGAATTCCAGTGGAAAATGTTGCTCAGTATGTTGTAGATTCCTTTAAAACAAACCCTGACAAGATGAAGATCTGAATGCAGGAATTTGGGGGAAATGTGCTCTCAAGAATACCACCTGCTGGGACTTCCCCAGGGGTCCAGTTAAGACTCTGCTCTCCCAATGCAGGGCGGCCTGGGTTGGATCCATGGTCAAGGAACTAGATCCCACATGCTGCAATGAAGATTCATAATGCCGTAACTAAGACCTGGAGTGGTGAAATAAATTAAAAAAACAAAAAACAAAAAAATCACCACCTATAAAGGAGAGAAGAAACAGAATTGAGCAGATAGAGAAATTGAACTGCTGCTGCAATTGATACAGACAACTCAGGTATCCCCACTGGCACTCTGAGATGGGAAGTGTAGGAATAGATGTGTCACGAATAGAGGGAAAGGGGTGGGGCTTTGTATCCCAGCCTGGAATAATCAGTAGTAGGTAGATGGGCTACTCCCAAGAGAAAAATTATGACTAGGTGAGACTACTCCCAGTATCAAGAAGGGATGGGCTCTACGCCCTTGAGTACCTATATCTTAGCATCTGGAGGATCTGGGAAGTGTCCAGCAATACCCACCACATCTGCTGTGTGTGTGTGTGTGTGTGTGTAGAGCCTGTGTATTCCACTGTTTGGGTCTTCCTGTTAAAAAGATTTTGTTTTTTTTTCTGTATGCCTGCTTTTGTAAACTCATTCATGCTATGAAAACCTTCTCAAGGGAGTAAAATCCAAGCAACCTCTGTAGGATACTGGTGTTGTTACTCCCACAGCTTTATCCAGGTGGAACGTTTACAACCTGCTTTAGTAAAATTCTAACTACAACTGGCACAGCAGAGGAGCAGGCTTCTACAGATTGGTGGATTCCTTTTACATCAGAAACTATTAAAAATTGCCAAGCTCACTTCTGCATTTTAAACTTTGTTTACTTTCAACCTGAAACATCAAACTATTTTAGAAGCAACCTCCATAAAAAATCAAAATAATGTCTTATGGCAAGCTAGCAGGTTCATGCAAAATTCCAATGTTAAAAAGTGTGAAGAATAAATAACTTAAGTTCCCCTTATTAAGATTTTTGTGTAGAATGAATATATAGAAATGATACAAAAAAACAAAAACTCTTCCCACTGCCTAAGGACTAAAAATCCTCAGGAAATGAATAACTTGATTTATAAAATCTTAACAGAAATATCCTAAATATTTATAACCTAATACTAGCTATCACTGGATTTAGTTATTTTTACTTGCAATATGTGTCTCTAAAATTCATTTTAAAAATCCTATCAAAACGATGTAACACTTGTCTCACGCAGCATGTACTTTCACTAAGAAATTATTTTCATTAATTATTGCCAGGTTTGCATATTTCCTTCTCACAGAACTTCTGATTCCTATAACTCTAAATTTTCTCTGAAGGTCGTATTCTCGAAGACAAATTTTATGTCTATGGTATTGGCTGTGTGGGTGATTTCACAGGTGTGTATTTACTTCTGAGCTTATCAAATTGTATTTGTCAGGCGAGGGTATGCTCCTCCGTTTTTGTCTCGTCACAACAAAGATTTGGAGTGACGGACATTAAAGCCCTCTTGGCGGGTCACAGCTCTCGGGTCTTGGACAGACCGTGTTATAGCTCTTAGATAAATAAGTGTTACAGCTCTATTTTATTTAGATAATAACAGGAATATCCATCTTCGAGGCGTGAGGGCACGTGGATCCAAAGATGCGAAGAGAAGAACGCCCATTGCATGGGAGAGAGAGAGAGAAGAAAGCTTTATCTCCTCTTTTTATATGTTTCTCTGTCCCTGGGCCTGTCCTATGTAAACTGGGCCAGCCAGGAGTGCTGTTTGTTTTACCTGAGGTTCTCACTCCCGTCCTCGGACCTTCCTTTGTTCTATTTTTGTGGGCTTTTCCCTTCCAGGTTTTTTAGCCACCTCCATTCTGGACTCCTTTTTCCTATTATAACTACCTAACAGTATTTGTTAAATATGTTTAACTTGTTGTAATGACTACCATACCTCAATAAATTCTTTTTTTAAAGCAAGCAAGCAGAGAATGCCTGTTTCTTTGCCACTGCATTTCTAGTAGCCTTTGCCTAATTACCATAATCAGACAGCATAGCTGTTATCCCAAGACGTAAACTTATAGGTCAAAGAGTTCAAACACATTAAAATTTTTAAAAAAATGTTTAATAGATAAAGCATTAAGCAAGATTATTAGAACAATTTGATAAATATAATTTCTATAGAAAATATTCTCAAAAGTGACAAGAAATGATATTTTTAAACAAAACAGGGGTAAGAAGTCATTAAAATATCCAGGTAAAATATGAGTTATGCATATAACA
This sequence comes from Muntiacus reevesi, assembly GCF_963930625.1. NCBI lineage: Eukaryota > Metazoa > Chordata > Mammalia > Artiodactyla > Cervidae > Muntiacus > Muntiacus reevesi. The sequence continues at coordinate 121,994,636 of NC_089252.1, forward strand.
ATGACTGAAATAAACAGCAAAGATATGTGATACAATAGGAAAAAATATGAGCAAGATGGTCAGTGTGAGTAACTCTCTAAGAAGGCAAAAGAAAAGGATAAAAAGTAAAGCTTAAAATATGTGTAGATTAGAAGTAGAACAAAGATAATGTGAGTTCCAAAAGAGGATGGAAATAAATGAATAAATATATACACACACACATACACACATGCATATATATGCTCATACACATACAAATAGGGAGAGATATATGATAAAATGATTATAAGTGTCAAATAAAGATTAAGTGTCTCAGATTTACATTATTCATACAGTGCAAAGCATTTTATATAAACAGAAACTAACATACACTTGTAAACTTTAAAAGCTTCCAGAAAAAAAATGTTACCTATAGAGCAGTGAAACTCTGACATCAGAATTCTCAACAGCAATCCCAGACGTAAAAATTAAATTGAGTAATAATTATAAGGTGGTTGATAAAAATAACTTTAGATTTATATAGATACCACAGATATTTATGTAGATACCACAAGACTCCAAAATTAGCCCTCAAAAACTCACTTTGAAAACGCTCTTGAAGGAATAAGAAAATAAATCCAAGAAAATGCTGCCAAAAAAAGTAAAAATGATTAAATAATTGTACAAAGTATATTGCTATCTAACCTGACAAGTAAACATTCATATGTTATATATAAATATATGAACATATTTATATATATAAATATATATTTATGTATGCATGTTATTTAGTCATTAAGTCTTGTTTAACTTGTTTGCAACCCCATGGAATATATATGCAAAAAATTTGTTCAGAACAACACAGAACTATGTTTCTAGACAAAAGAAACAAGAGGAGATATGAAAATGGAAAAATTGTAAACATGTTAAATAAACAGTGTTCTTCTGGGAAACAAAGAGGGGTAGCAGGATACGATATAAGTAGATGACAGATATGAAGTGCCCTTTATGCCATGTTAAAACAATATGTGTTTTCTGAAGCCTTGGAAAGATTTAAGTGGTAAAGGATTTTGATGTGTAGAGATTTTTTAAATGATAATTTTTTCAGTAATTGAGATGAACTTGAGTTTCATTGGAAGAAGCTATAGTGAAATTAAAGTTAAGAAGTCAATTTATATACTATATCATATCACATGTCTTATCATATTATATTAAATAACATCAATATATTATCATATCATATATTATACTAGCTTTTTTTGTAGGCAACTTGGCCAAAATAGAGCAAAAGCAGTGGGAATGTGTAGGTGAGAGACTAGGAGATCAGTTGGTTTAATAAATGAATGGTATTTATTAAAGACATTGACCTAGAAAAATATTAGATGGTCAATGCAGGGTTAAACCCTTGGTTTCTTCCTTTAAAAATTCAATTCTAATTTCCACTTATTCTCTCACATAAGTGTCTCATTCCAGAAACACATAACCATACTCGTGTTCCAGTTGTCTTGACATTCAGAGGAATACCTTCCTGGCTTGGAGACCATAAAACACGGGAACCCATGACAGGACAATCCTGTCTGGGTTGTCCAGTTTGTTGAGAAAGAAAACACCATCAACACTAAGATATACATCTAGTCCATAAACAATGGCCTGAGGTCACGAGAAAAGGTCAGGGGATGGAGACAATGTTTTAGGAGACCTTAAGGACTCAGAGATTAAAAAAGGTTATAAAATTGACAAACTATGCATGATGACTTTTAAACTGATTGATCAGGGATTGAATACATTGGGAACCCTAAACCAACCAAAAGCAAACAGATCAATATTTGCAAAGATATAAACTGTTGTGATTCCTGCTGTCTCTGGGCACTTTTCCCCTCTCGGTCTCTATGCTGGGAGCTTTGTAGTTCTACTCTCTGAAATAAAATTCTGCCTGTGTGAGTGTCTGCATGTCCATGGATTCCATTCTTCAGCTCTGCAGACAAGAACTCAGATTCCCATTTCAACATGACATTGCAAAGGCTGGTTGACATTAGAGGAGGCGTGGAGTAGAAACACTGAGTTCTTAGTATTTTGTATTTTATGCTTACAAAGTCTGTGAAACATTCAAGTTGAGTTTTCTCTAAGCCATCTGGAGGTGCAGAGTGGTGCAGATGTGAAATGTAGGTTTGAGAAGCTTAAGGCAGAGTGGATAGAAGTGGATAATTACTATCACAGTAAGTGACTGGTCAGCAAAGAATGTGAAGCAAGAGAACAAGGCTGCGGGTGGGAGCCTAGAGGGTATACATGCATTAAGGGTAGAAAGTGGTAGTTGCTCCGTCTTGTCCAACTCTTCATGACCCCATGGACTGTAGCCCACCAGGCTCCCCTGTCCGTGGAATTCTCCAGGTAAGCATGTTGGAGTGGTTAGCCATTCCCTTCTCCAGGGGATCTTCCTGACCCAGGGATTGAACCCAGGTCTCCTGCCTTGCAGGCAAATTCTTTACTATCTGAGCCACCAGGGAAGCCCTAAAGTGAAAGTGGTCATTGCTTAGTCAATTCAGGATGGAAGTGGAGGTCTAACAGGTAGAGGATGGATCCGGCTTTATCACATCTGCCTCCACTGCAAAGTAAAGTCATGAGTTAGGGACTTTATCAGTTTTACTCCTTAGAACCTGGAATAATACCTACCACAAGTAGTTTCTCAATAAATCCATCTGCTGTCAAATGGAGAAATGAATGAAGCCAGATACTCAGGGGAAATTCTCAAAAATACAGATTTTTTTATAACAGACATATGAAAGACCCATTCTGGGTTTTTTGTTTTGTTTTATTTTTTTTCATTTTAACCTTTTGGAACACCCACCTTTATAATGCAGATGTATAAGGAATGCATCTTTAAATTTCTCTCTTTCCTTTCTTGTTAGCCAAGTCATTCAGAAAAGAAAGGGACTGCAACAGGGAAGTGAAGTTTGGGAAGTGAATTACTTGTGGTGGACATTCGCAGTTTGGAAGTAAATGGTGAACTGAAGCCTTCTACTCCACACCAGAGCGCATCTAATTTATTTTAGGTTAAAAAGCTTCTTTTACACTAAACTAAGTTACTTGGTTAGTTTTCTCATTCTCCCTTCCTGTGCAAATAAGAAAATAGCATCTCCCTAAAGGAAAACAGAAAGTGAAAGTGCTAGCGTCTCAGTCGTGTCTGACTCTATGTGACTCCATGAACTGCAGCCCGCCAGGCTCCTCTGTCCATGGGATTCTCCTCTGTCCAGTGGGAATGGCCACCCAGGCAAGAATACTGGAGTGAGTAGCCAGTCATTCCCTTCTCCAGGGAACCTTCCAGACCCACGGATCGAACCCAGGTCTCCTACATTACAAGCAGATTCTTTACAGTCTGAGCTACCAGGAAGTTCAAAGGAACATGAACCACAGTTAAATTCTCTCCTAAAATGAGTCAGAGAAATTAATATGAAAAAGACGTTCTAAGGAATACACTATAAAACTTTAATCTATAAAAACATAAAATGTAAATATGGTTAAATATGCCGAGAAAACTAATAAGCAGTTGTTACTGAAATAATTTTTCAGTTCAGTTCAGTCACTCAGTCATATCTGACTCTTTGCGACCCCACGAACCACAGCACACCAGGCCTCCCTGTCCATCACCAACTCCCGGAGTCCACCCAAACCCATGTCCATTGAGTCGGTTATGCCATCCAGCCATCTCATCCTCTGTCATCCCCTTCTCCTGCTCCCAATCCCTCTCAGCATCAGGGTCTTTTCCAGTGAGTCAACTTTTCGCATGAGGTGGCCAAGGTATTGGAGTTTCAGCCTCAACATCAGTCCTTCCAGTGAACTGAAATAATTTTTAGGGTATTGTTTAATCTGCTAATATCCATAGGAATTTTATACATATATGTTTCTAAAAAGTAAAAATAAAACCGATTGATATCAGGGCATCAATTTAACAAAGGATTAGACTCTTAGAGTCTGTTTACTAAGGTTGCTAATGCATGTAGAGATGACTGGCTTCCAGGTAAGAAAACATGAATATTTAACATAGGGTAGAAGTGGGCAATGTTTTTGCTTTCATAAGTATATTAAACCAGTATTTCAAGATAGTGTATTGTCTGTATAACTAATGCAATATTTAATAATATTATTTAGTGATTTAGCAATGTACCTATCTTAGCTACAGAGCTGTTCTAAAAGGTTAATCTTTACCAATATTTTAAAAATTGTTCCATGGATTGTAACTGGGGAAAAAAGAAGCATGGTTTGCACTGATATATGCAAGCAGGTGCTCAGCATTGCTTGCAGACGCAACCAGAAAAGGTGTAAATCTACAAAGGAAATGGAAGTATAACTTGAAATGAAGTTAATTTCATATATTACTAAAACAGAAGCATTCATCCTAAATATTTATGGACAGAATTGATCTTCTCCCCTTTCATGTACTCTCACACCCTGCATCCCTAGTGTATTCATCAGTGTGAAAGACTGGGAGAAGAAATAGTTTTCAAAAATATGATTGTAATACCTCACTATCCTTCAGAGGACCCATGAGAAAGCATGGAGCAAATGATAATAATTATGTATTTAAAATGATTAAATACTAATGCTGCAAACCTCACAAGTGATGAAACGATGAAATAAATTACTGGCACTTTAATCCAGACACATTTAGATTAACAGGAAGTCTGTAAGACAGTTTGATAAATGCCTTGTTCTTGCTCAGTACAGCACTGCCCAGAATTCAAGAGCCTTTGCCTCTGGTACCCTGTTTATTAATTGGCTGGTTTCTGTACATGCATCAGACCATGCTGTGAAGTTAACAAAAGCTTCTTATTCAGACACACATAAATAATTCAGAGTTTTAAAATTTGTCAGAAAGGCACAGTAAAAGTAATAGATATGCTTTGGACATTAATAATAATTTTTAAATGGAAAATGTTTTTTTCTCTAACTGAAAGGTGTGTCTGCATCAGAGGAAGTTATAATTTAGATAGGATAATGAAAGCATTAAGTCAGCTTTTCATTAAATATTATTGTTAAAATATTATATCAAACTTAGATATATCATATTTTATGTAACTTTTTACTATAGACATTTATCATTTAACATAGGATGAAAACAGATATAAATGAAATATATTTTCTTAAAATTTTATTTTCAAGTTGACTTTAAAATTCTACATTACCACAAAATTCTTCTGAGACAAATAAACACTCTTGGCTTTTGTGCATTGTGAGCAAATGCTTAAAATATTTCAAATAATCTTAAATTGTCAGAGGTTGCTGTGATAAAGGAAGGAAAGAAATTTCCCTTGATTCTGACACCAGATATACATTCTTATTGCACAGCCACTTCATACCAGCCAGTCAGTTCAGTTCATTTGTTCAGTCTTGTCTGACTCTTTGCGACCCCATGAACTGCAGCATGCTAGGCCTCCCCGTCCATCACCAACTCCCGAAGATTTTTCAAACTCATGTCCATTGAGTCAGTGATGCCATCCAACCATCCATCCTCTGTTATCCCCTTTTCCTCCTGCCGTCAGTCTTTCCCAGCATCAGGGTCTTTTCCAGTGAGTCAGTTCTTTGTATCAGGTGGCCAAAACATTGGCGTTTCAACTTCAGTGTCAGTCCTTCTAATGAATATTCAGGACTGACTTCCTTTAGGATGGACTGGTTGGATCTCTTTGCAGTCCAAGGGACTCTCAAGAGTCTTCTTCAACACCACAGTTCAAAAGCATCAATTCTTCAGCACTCAGCTTTCTTTATAGAGATTAAAATCGTACTCTACTTCAGTTACTACGTCTACAAAAGAGACCCATCACATTGTATATAATGATTAACTTCATTACTTTATTGGTTGTATTTCTCTATTCATTTTTACCAAAGTCGAACAAAACATTGCTTTTAAACAAAGCTTTATATTTATTGTCTAGCTGAAAAGTATAATACTATTTTCTTCAAAGAAAAAGAACAAAAATACCCTTGAAATGATCCAAGAAAACTGTGAGGAATAAGAAACTACTTTAAATGCTCTTTTTCCCCTAAATAGAACAAGACACACTCCTCATCCTCACTTCCATATCCCGGCAATGATATATACTAGCATTCTTTGTGTTTTCCAAATGCACATTTATCCTAAAGAACAAGATGCAACTTGTAAGTAACATGCCCCCACCTGAATTCTGGAAAGCAATTTACCTTAGTTTTTTAGAAATCCTCTAAAAAATTACGTTAATAACATATCAGAACTAGTAATCCAATAGGATTTAAACATTGTCTGATGCTTGGATAGATTAGCAGGTAAAGCGTCATACTAGTATTCTTGGATCAGTTGTATAAATGACTGTCATTGAAGCACATTAAAATCATTAAATTTGTAATTATCAGTAGTTGATAATTTATCAATACTTATAATTCTGAAAAATTAATTTTTCTGAAGTATTATAAGAAGTGGAGACAGTTACTCCAATAAAGAAGAGAGATGGGCAATACTTCAAATGTTTTTGATGCTAAAGAAATAGTCTTAATTTGCATTCGTTCTTCCTGCAAGTATTTTATTCTTCACCTCTCTCCCATGCTTCAGCTTCTGCAGGACAAACTGGGCTGAGTAGAAACAGCTATCAGACACATGACCTCTGCTTCTTATTTTCTGAATGTACTTGTTCCTTGAGAAAGGAAATGACCCTGAACAAGGCCAAAAGTAAGGTTTGGGGACATTTTCAGAATTGTATATCTTCTGCTCTTACCTCCCACAAGACTGTAGATCTTTACATTTTGCTTCACTTCAATACTCTATTGCTTCTATTCCCACCCTTCTCTCTCTACCTTTTCTGTGATTTCTGTCCCCCTCACTTCTTCAGGCTCCACCATGCAGACATCTTATTATTCTATAAGGATGGGCTAGGGTTGCTTGCCTCCAGCCTTTGAACTAGAAATGATGACTTTAGTCCAGAAAGCTCTTTGCCTCTTACCACCTTTCAGTATTTAATTATCTGCTTGAAGTCTACTCAAGTGTCACTTTCTAAAGGAAGCGACTCTGACAATCCTATTTAAACCATAACCTTCTCACTTGCTTCCGCTCCTGAACCCCTTTATCATACTTCACATTTTTCAACAGCTTCAGAACTTTCTACCTTATTAGAACTTTATTCTATTGTCTTTATTTATTTACTACCTATTAGATATGTCCAATAGTTTGGTCACAGGTCGTGTGAAGATCTGACTCATTGGAAAAGACCCTGATGCTGGGAAAGTGAAGTGAAAGTCGTTCAGTGGCGTCCAACTCTTTGTGATGCTATAGGCTATCCAGCCCACTGAATTTTCCAGGCCAGAATACTGGTGTGGGTAGCCATTCCCTTCTCCAGAGTATCTTCACATCCCAGGGATCAAACCCAGGTTACCCACACTGCAGGCGGATTCTTTATCCGCTGAGCCACCAGGGAAGCCTGATGCTGGGAAAGATTGAAGACAGAAGAAGAGGGAGGCAAGGATGAGATGGTTAGATAACATCACTGACTCAATGGACGTGAACTTGAGCCAACTCTGGGAGATCGTGGAGGACAGGGAAGCCTTGTGTGCTGAAGTCCATGGTGTCGCAAAGAGTCAAATATGACTTGACAACTATTTTAGATGTGTTTAGATTGTCTATTTGATATGTCTACCTTAAATCTTTCAAATTCATAAAAGAGGGCCCAGCTCATAATGAAAATTCAAAAATACTTTTAGAATGAATGAAAGAAAGTTACCTAGCTAAACTCAAAATGATAACATGAGCACAAAATATATTATAAAATACTAGAAACTTTAGAATGTCTCAATTGTATGTGATTGCAGTTGCCATTTATTCCACTTACTTATTTTGTAGCTGAAGCATCAGACCTTGTGAGATTAACTGATTACTAAAAATCAACAAGCATCTGACTTTTAGTCTAGGTATTCAGGAAACGTCCAATTTCCTGAAGTACATTACTAAATCACAATCACGTGTATTCAGTGTTTAAAATAACACAACCTGTTATTTTAAACCTTTTATAGCAGACTTTAACACATTTCCATCTCGATTATTTTTAAACATCTCCTTTTTTTTAGCCTTTAGTTGTTCGGTTTCTTTATGTTTTGGTATTTTTTTTAGCCTCCTATTTTACATCTAGTAAAATCCAAGATTGCTTCTCCCCTTGAGTCTATGTTCACTAAGAGAGCACCCCCAAATACACACATTGTCTACACAGCAAAATTACATTTTCTGGAAATTGCGTATGTTAATTACAGTTCATAAACATAGAAACTGAGTTTGGAAAGTAGACATAAGCATAACAGTATAATAAACTGGATTCTGATGGGAGTTCCAGCTGTGCGCACAGAGGACGTGAAGAACACAACAGGTGCCAAGAAGACCTATAGTTTGGGATGTTGGATTATCTGCTAAGAGGTACACACTGGTTTTTCTGCCCTTAACTTCATCCTCTGTAGTAGACTGTAAGAAAGGAGGCAGAAACAGTTCAGGAGAGAACTCGTTTGCAGCAAGTTGCCAGAGCGATGTGTAATCTGAAGTGGGAGGCAGTGTTCTTGTCTCTACGATGAACGAGAGGGGCTTAAAGGTGATTGTTCAAAGACATTCATGACAGGAGTCACCTGAAGGCTGAGGTTCAGGGGGCCTTGTAACTGACCCACATGTGAGAGCCTGAGGCTAGGACTGTGGCTGAAGCTGACTTGGCTTGCATGCAGACTAAAGGCAGTTACATCAGAAGGTACTGTATTTCCACTGAAGGAGAGCAAAGGTACTGGTACTGAAACCTGATTAGTGTATAGGAAGGCTGCTAGTTTGGGATTAGCTCAATAGGGATGGTTCCAAAGAAACCAACCAAGAGGGATAAAGGTTACAAAACAAAGTAACATAGATACTGGAGCTAGAATGAACCTTGCACTTTTTGGCTTACTGTGAAATTAAATGTTGCACAAAATATTTCATTCTTTAAAATACCACATCCAAGTGAAATAATGAGAAAAATGTGAAAATCTTTCCATAATGTACTATTAAACAAATAAAACCCTTAAACATATATTGTTTATAGGTCAACATTTACAGACATTTGTCATATAACCATCATTCCTTCATTTATGACAATTTTCTGTTTGATAAGCTGCAACTATGTTCCTAGGTCTTGATACACACTGGCTTTTCTTATTGCATCCCAAAAGATAGTTTATATAAGATACAACAAGAGAAGAAAACAATTTGTGCATAGCTACTTTCTAACATTTCTATAATAGAGAAAGCCCAACTGTCAGAGTCCCAGTTACAATTGTATATCATCAAATAAAAGTCATTTAGGTCATAAATCATGGAGTCAAAACATCTCACCTCTTTAAAAGCAGTGATAAAGTTGTATCCATAGAGCTTGACTATGAAACAACAGCATTTGTCTCCCCTGTCTGACCTTGAATGAATTTGAAACAAAATTAAAGAAATATCAGAGACTGAAAACAGAAACATCAGTATTATCTTCAGTAGGAAAAAAAGGGGAGGGGGGGATTTTTAAAAAATAAGCACTTTTAACTGATTGCTGCCTGTTCATTCTAAATGATAATCTCACCACAAGATTAAAATATTCTGTTTATTAATTATAAGAAAAGCAATATATGTCTATCATTCATGATACTTATTAAAGTTCTCATAAAATATAATATTTTATCATTCTAAGATTTATGCAATGACTTCTGTTAGTGATGCTTTCATATATAAAACATACTGGCCTATTTATCATTCATCTTCTCTTATCTCTTAGTGACTTTTATTTTTCTCTTCTATAGGTATTTTTATTTTATGACCAATGTTTCTTAATTTGAAAGCTATACAGGTACAGCAGAGTTGCAACAATAATGCAATGAGCTTCCAAATATCTTTCACTCATTGTTGTTATTTTATCTTCTTTGCTTTCTATCTCTGATAAAAGTAATACAAATATAACAGTAAGTATTATTAGTGTGTGTGTGTGTGTGTGTGTGTGTGTGTGTGTGTGTGTGTGTGCCTTTTTTGTGGAGTCATTTATGTTGCAAACTTCATGGCCTTTTATTCCAAACACTGTAGCACATGTTTCTCAGGAACAAAGATATCCTCAGTATATTTGTAAGCAACAACGGGCTCCAACTTGCTGATTAGCAAAATTGGACAAACATCCATGCCTAGCCGCAGGCTATAGAAGGCCTTTTTTAACTGGCATGTAAGTGCTTTACAATGGTGTACAGGTTTTTGCCAGACAACAAAGTGGATCAGCTGTGTTGTTTCTGTTTTGTCACTAAGTCGTGTCTGGCTCTTTGAGATCCCACGGACTGTAGCCAGTAGGCTCTTTCGTCCGTGGGTTTTCCCAGGCAGGGATCCTGGGGTGGGCTCTATGTGTGTGTGTGTGCGTGTATGTATGTACATAGACACATGTGTGTGTCTGCCCCCTTTAGCACCTCTCTCTCACCCCCCAGCCCGCCCCCAGGTCATCACGGAGAGCAGAGCTGACCTGAGCTCCCGGCCGTAGGGCAGCTTCCTGCTAGCTCTCCACTCTACGCTAACAGTCTTAACCACTACACTTACAGGGGGTCAAATGGAGAGCTCATCTACTCTGCAACAGGTGCAGAGGAAGAGAGTTAGGGAGAAGCCAGCTGCACGTGACCCGTTTCTTCTTCTTAACTTGACAGTATGTTAAGTCCTGGTTTAACCCCCCCGGCAAAAGAGCATGAAGGTGGAAAGCTGCCAGAAGGGTTGTGCAGTACATTAGTGGAGCTATGTGGATAAAAACATCACTAGCATGAAAGAAGCTTGTGTTAAAATATGTATCATATATTTTCAATGTTGTAAAGTTTTAATGTGTTGAGGAGGCTAGATCTATGAAAATACCTTTTGCTAAAAAAAATAAATACATATGGTTCTTAACCACAGATAAGCTCCTAGGTCTCATTCATAACAAAAAGAATGTAAATCAAAGCTGCACTATGATACCATTTCTCGCCTATTAGTTTGGCAAATATTAAAACTTTGAAAACATACTCTGGTGACACACCAGTGAAAATATAGGCAATAATACATCACCAAAGGGAGTACAAAATTTGCACAGAAATGTCACATTGTCTATCAAAATTACAGAGGCTTTTACTCTTTTTCTCACTTCTAGAAATATATCTCAAAGATGTGCAGTCAAAAGTACCACCAAGAGCATAATCTAGAGACCAAAAATTTGAAAAGAAATTATCTGCTTTGGTGTTAGTGTTGCAAATATCATTTTGAGAGTGTTATGGATATTGTGGAATAATGCAAATGACTAATAATATTGAGAACTAAGATGTTCTATGTGGAAGTACAGAGGAACAGATGTAAGATTAACAAAGTTAAGTAAATATCCTTTAGGACTAAATTTGAATTCTAACTATCAGGAATTAGTAATATAAATCTCATGAAATATGTGTAGCTCTTAATATATACTGTCTATATTTACAGGAAACAATTATATATTTACAGGAAACAATTAAGTCTTGATTTGGAGATATATTAATATAGCGTGAGCTTGGGACATCTTTTCACACCAGAAAGCAAGTCAGATAAATTATTTGAACTAATAGAAACTATATTCACACTCTTCTCCCTAGTTCTTAGGGTACTAATCCACCACACCCACTACCAAACAATCTGAGGAATCCTCATTAAAAGCCTGCTGAGCTGGACTACAGAAAATGTGGGAGGCAAAGAGAACTACAAAGTTTGGCATCTGGCACGTTCTCAGGCAGTTTGATCTGATGAAAGATGTTAACAATTAGAGGATGCTTTTAGGACACCACCACACCTCCATCGCTTTCTGGGAAAGATTTGGCAATAATGAAAATAGCGTGTAACAAGCATTTCCTTTGTGCAATAGGGTTTTGAAGACTTCTCCTATATTTACTAATCTAAAACTCACACTGACCCTGGACTGTTAAACATTATTATTATAATCATTTTACAGATGAATTAGCTAAGATACAGACAGATTAAGTAGTTTACTCCAGGACAAAGAGCTAGTAAGTGGTACACTCAGGTTCTAAATCCAGGCAATGTGAATGTAGAACCCATACTGTTAATCATCATTCCACACCACCATCCAGCACCTATCAGTCATGCTTTAGGAGGAGCCACCGACCCGACGCACGTCATAGGACACATCCACCACTTGGGGAAAAATGCTGAGAACTGTAAACACGCTTTAACCGAGTGCCGTGAGTAAAAGAATAGTCATCACTGCCATTCTTTCTTTGTTCACAACACTCTCACCACCACACACATACACAAAAGTCTCTTTTCCTTTCTAAGAACTTCAAACACATTATTTAATTAAGGAAAAAACTCTGGGTCAGTGGAAAGCTTAGACTTTAAATCAAGTGAACTGGTATGTAAAACCTTGTACAGAATAGAGATTAACTAACTCACCAACTATCACCAAGAAAGAAATTAACATAGCTGAGATCTGAATCTGTGGTTATAAGAAACTAAAGTCATACATATGTTTAAATACTGCTACATTAATCTCTTACTGTGAATGAGTTGCATAATCTCTCCTATTCCACAAGGATGTTAGAAACAGAAATGGATATAATAACTCCTCCCTAAAAGACTCAAATGCACAGTAGTATTACTTTATCATTTTTACTTTTTTCCCTGTTATCATCATTTTAATGTTCAACCATCCATTTATTCACATTTTGCTTATTAGCTTACAATGATGATGATGTTGGCAATGGTAATAACACTATAAAAGGGTAAAAAGAAAGAAGAGAAGGCAAATAGAGAGAAAACATGTTAATCTTTCTTTTTTGTGTGTGTTACTCCTATATAAGAAAGAAGTTTTTCACTATAAGGAACTAAACAGAGGCTGTAAAAGAGGAATGCAAATGCCAGATGTAAAATGATCATGTTCCTGTGGCCCCTAGATAATTAGACATTCAATTTACTTATTTTAATAAAAATAAAGACTTGAGTACTGTTACCTTTCTCCAGGGAGTCTGACGGTTTGGTTCAGTTACAGTCCTGCGCTGTGACAATGAGAATAAGCATACTTCATCTGCTGCTGTAACAGGGTCTCTTAAGATGGCACTAATGATTTTTTCCGAAGTTTACTTCTGTAGAAGAAATATCTTTTAAGAATGGTCTTTCATTAGCTGTTAAATAATTTTTGTCTCAAACAGTTTTCTGCAGGTTGAGCTGTCTAGATGTTATAAATCTAAGAAATAAATATTTATGAAATAATCTCTGCTTGCTTGTAGAAATAAAATTTGAGTGGATGAGTAAATTGGGTGAAAGATTTTCCAACCTTTATATATCCTCTGAGAGTAATTGGCTCAACTATTTTCTAAATTGCATGTTTCATTTACATCCATTTTGATAATTACCTTTTTACTTTCTATGATATAGAAAATCAGTTTAAGTGTAGATACAGTCTAGCACTTATGTGACAGAATCCTAAAGGTTCCCAAGAGTAGACTGAACCTTCAATTAGTTTCTAAGTAACATTAATGCCACTTATCTCTAGAGTGAAGTATATTCTTTACATAACAAGCATCTTCTGGCAGCTTTATTAATGGATTATATATAGTAATATTTCTGTCTATAAAAAATAACAAATTGGGACTGTAAACTTTTGGCATATCTGGAAGCCTGTCTCTAATGCACTTCAGTGATAATAAACTTATTATTCTCAATTACTTAATATAAGAATCCATTAGAGTATAACTGTAAATGTTGTAATGCTATGAACCTCTTCTTCATATAACTAATGATTCTGAAGTTTATCAAAGATATTACAAATCTTGTAACCATGCCACTAATGTACATATAGGCAACATGCGACATACCCAACAGGAATTTGCTTGGTACCCTGGTCCATATAGAGTATGGCTTAGATATCTAGTCCATACTAGTCTATAAATCAGTTATTCATTGGCTATTACCACATCCAGATGCCTATGCATAAATCTTCTGAAATTTTTCTTTACTTAAACACTTAATAATGAAAATATTGAGAGTGATTGAACCATACCATGGAATAAAGCCATAATTCGAATAGAGAGTTCATTTAGAATAATTATATACAAACGTATTAGAAATAATCTCCAGTGTGGTTCTTAACTTTCAAACCCTTCACACATGGTTTAAAAAAACAATAAGATATAACTGAGAAAAGTATTCTTAGCACTACTCCATTTATGCCTGTTTCTCCAAACAGTGTCTTGATTATTTGAAAAACAAACCAGTTCTTAGTCATTTACTTGGGGATAAATGACAACTGGGCATGTTGCAGTAATCCTCACTGTCTAATAAGGAATTGTGAAGTCACAGACTAACTCTGTAAAATAAAGGAATTTATGGATCATCTAATTTGCAACTTGATACTGCTGCCGCTAAGTCACTTCAGTCGTGTCCGACTCTGTGTGACCCCATAGACAGTAGCCCACCAGGCTCCCCCATCCCTGGGATTCCCCAGGCAAGAGTACTGGAGTGAGTTGCCACTTCCTTCTCCAAATTTGCAACTTAAGGAGTAGTAAAATACTACAAACATTAATTGGCTTTAACTTGCAACCTAATAGAAACAGTGAAATAAGGCAAATGTGCCTTTAGACTTGTGCAACAACTACATTTGGGCAGAAAATTTGAGTGAATGTGAGAAAGATATATTAAGAAAATTAAAATCAATTGAAATTAAATATGTTTATATATGTATATATATAATGCATTTAGAGCGATGCCTGCTCAGAGTTAGCACTCAATAAGGATTCATGTTAGAAAAGACTTGTGTCAGACATTGTTCAGTTTAGGAAAATAGAAATTGTTTTTGGTATTTCAGGCACAAAATAAGTTTTTAGTGGAGGTCAGGCACTCACAAACTTATTGGGAAGGCTGGAAGTTGTGAAGTTAAAAAGGATGCCATGAAGGGTTTAGGTCATATCATTAAAATTGTATTTGAGAGGTGAAGAATGTGCTCTGCCATCCTGAATTCAGAAATATTCAAGAATCTACCACCAAAGTCAAAGCTGACCAGAAGCTTTGCAACTGGTGCCTAAAAAATCAAACGTGGCGTCTGATTGGCCATATTACAAAAGGTCTTGGCAGCCGAAGTCTTTAATAAGCACTAAGCAGTATCCACTGCAGTAAGAATTATCCATTGCTGTTGCTCAAGAAAGAATGTCTTCTAATTTTTTTATCTTTCAACTCTTTTGCTATTGTATTTTAGATTTTATTTTTTTAGATTTCACATGTAAGTGAAAGAACATGGTATTTTTCTCCGTCTCTCCGACCTGTTTCACTGAGCACCAGTTTCCCTCACTCCTGAGTTGCTTTTCTCTTGGCTCAGTTGGGCTTCCTATAGGGTGTAGTTTGAAGAAAATTATTCTTGATGTTTTTCTAAATATGGTATATTTCAACTGGAATTCCCATACATAAAGATCTGCAGTTAGAAATATTCTTAATATTCATGAAATAGTTGAGTTCAATCTTTGAATCTCAACATCAGGCCTGCATAGAGCACTTGCTTCAAAGGTGAGCAATGAAAAAAAAAAAAAGAATTCTGAAGCTTATTAACAATAACAATGAAAACACTTGTAAGAGGAAATTCTTACCCCTAATTAATAAAAATTAATTAAAAATAAAACTCTTTTACCATAGTAACATAGTATAGAAGGCCGAGACATTTCTAAAAGAGAAATATATACATAACACATAAGCAGAAAACTATAAAATTTTTATTCTGAAAAATAAAAAAAAACATAAAATATGTGAAGAAACATCAAATGCCTGGAAGAAAATATTAAGTATTTAAAAGAAAAATGTTCTTTAAGAATTAGTATTACATGTAAGTAAACTAAAACAGATACAGTGTTCTCCAAAAAGAAGAAAAATTATGTCTTCTAACTCTGGGTCCATACTGAAAAGAGAAGCCCTCAAATGACATATGTTAGTTTTGTGACAGAGAAAACAGCAGGAAGGCTGGTGGAAACCTGTAATGGCACTTAAAGCTTGGATGTTGTCCTATGAATATACCCCATGCTACTGGACGAAGCAGTGTTCATGGACAAACGCAGTATCAGTGGGTTGGAGATACACACATCAATAGATGAGGATGTATAATCCTTTGAGCAGAAGAAAGAATGCATATTGGGGATGAATAATGTAAGCTACATATTTCATTTTTATCATATTTAAAATCAAAATTTATAAAACGCCCAAATATTTTTATAAGAAATGGAATGGCATGAAATACACCAAATATTAACAGTTGCTTTCCTTTGATGGGAAATTATTGGTAATTTTTCAACTTTTAATATTCTCTACATAACAGAATTTCTTAGAGTGCACATACATTTTTGTAAATGGAAAAATAAAAATGTTATTTAGCAGTGTCATTATTTAATAGATTTCAAGGTATTTCTGAATAGAAACAATGTAGTAAATTTTACATTTCATTGACCATCAAGAATCATTTTCACTGAAAGTAAATATTGACTCTCTTTTTGAATCTATAAATCACGATCCACTGCTTGAGAGAAGTCAATATCTACTGTTTCTCTAGACTCCAAATGGAAATTTTGATGAATGTCTTTAAAATTTTCTCTCAAGTTTCTGATGAAACGTTCTTTAGCAATAACCATAATTACTGAAAAGTTGTACAATTAATCATAAGATATCCTCATATCTTAAAAGGAAACATACCAGTAAGCAGTAAAGAGATGAACGACTGTTTTCTTCTTCACATATTAATGAATTTTTTAATACATTACAAGCTAATACATAAGAGAGAAATTACCACTTTTAAAGGATTTTGTTAAACCAGAGTCTTCAATATTCTAATGTTTTCCTGAAATCTGATGGCAGAACATATTCTAATATTATCTTTATTTTTCTCTTACTTTATTAATGTAACTATTAAGAATTCCTATGTGATGATAGGGCACTAGATAAAAGTAAGCATTTTGAATCTATCTTTTTGGTTCTAAAAGTGATCACTAAAAGTACACACACATACAATTCAAGATGAATATAATTACTTTAACTTGGAACAAATGTTCTAAAGTAATAATCCACAGACATTATTAGGTGATTGCTTTGATATTTATTTTTTTAATGTTGATATTATATTTAAAATATAATTTAAAGTTGCTTGTGGGGTGAGTTACTAAAACCTGTCTTAATTTAAAATACTTTAAGGATATTAATTGTCATTGTTGGTTAGTGTTAAAATTAAAAATGTTTCTCATAGACAATTTCTTTAAAAATATTGTTCCTATTTTGTAGCATTTTAAAAGTAATCCTGCTGTTTCTAAGTTTTAATGCTGTTTATCTGCATGAACTTTTTAAATTTTTAGGTCACTTTTACCTCCTTTTTTCTTTCTTTTGTATAGAATGAGAGAAATAGTTCTGTTGCAAAAACAGCCAATAGTTTTTTTGACTTGTAATCAGTGGGTCAGAAAAGCCCCTGAGTGTAGGAATCAGAGGAATGATTCTCCTAAGACCATGTTGCTGACAGCTACCAAGAAAGCCAGTCGGGGTGAGAGTCCTACCGTCTCAGCGCATCCCCGTCAGAGGGACACACGCGAGGCCGGACTCTAAGCTTTATACGGTGCTCTTTTGCCGTGAGCATGCTTCTTCCTCTCCTAGGTAACGCTCCTGATGCTTCTGGATTTAATGTAAACACAGACTCCCTCAGGATCCCTTGGCTGGCAAATTCCCTTCCTCAGTATATGTCTAATATCATTTCCAAGTGTTTCTATGAGTTAACTTAGACCCTGCCACTTTTATTTATCAAACATTTTCCATACCCATGATAATAGACACTTCATTAATTTTGAACTTTGCTACTAGCCCATCAGGAATAAAAGTTTCCTGAAGACTATAATTGCAATATTTATCTTTCCATCTAAAATATTTAACACTTTGCCAATAATATGTACGCTATCAGTGAATAACTATGGAAGGTTGGCTGAATGAGCTAAATTGCATTTCAAGGTTAAGAGGCAATATAGCTTAGTGATTATGAACGCAGACAATCCAGGCGGCAAGGTCTGATTCCCCAGTTCTGTTATTTACTAGCCATATAATCGTGAGTTGTTTAATCTTTCTGTGCCTTAGTTTCCTCATCTATAAAATAAAATTTGTATTATGATGATGTGATAAAACATTATATGAGTTAGCATGTGTAAAGCATTTAAATGATTGCATGGAACATAATAAACTTTAAATAATCATATATGGATACAACTGTTGGGATGTTAAAATTTTACAGTCCAAAATGATAAAGTAAACGCGTAAATATTCCAACTCAATCCAACATGGAACATGAAACGAATCTAATTTCTAAAATAACATGTTGAGAGGTAGATTCAACATTTTCACTATTTTTTCCAGATGGTTTCCTGCCTAGTTCACACTTACCAATCTATCATAATTATGCAGCTGAAAATATATAATCCATTAATAAATTTATTTGGAAAATACTCAGAATGTCTGAATGCACCGACCACAATTATACACCTTGAGAATGGAAGACTAAACAAAACCGATTAAGTTTTGTGCTCTGATGGAGCTTACATTCCAGGAGAGAGAGACAGTCAGTAGATATAAAATACATAAATACTTGAGAAATATCAGGTAGGGACTGCCCTGGGGGCCCAGCATTTAGTACTCCATGCTTTCAATGCAGGGCTTGTGGGTTTGATCCCTGGTCTGGTTGGGGGAACTAAGATCCCACATGACATGTGGTGCAGGAAGAAAGAAAGGAAGAAAAGAAAACCGAGTTGTGGTTAAGTGCTACTCAAAGACTTAAACTAGATTCTTTTGACTCAGTGGCAATCACCTGGGTGGCTATCACAGTTTGAGAAGGTAGGGAAGGAATCTGATACACTGATGTTTAACAGAGATCTGAATGGCAAGAAGGAGACAGCCTTTAGAAAGTTAAGCAGAAGTATATTTCAAGGAGAGAAAATAATTTCTGCAAAGACCTGAAGATGGGGACAAGCTTGCTAAAATCAAGAAACCAAAACCATTCCAGTAATTTGGGCACAAAATATGCAAAGGAGACAATGACTCACTCTGAGGTCTGAACATTTAGCAGGAACCAGTATGTGTATGAATTTTAAACCTATAAGGATTTTGACAATGATTCTAAGAAAACAGTAAAGAATTTTAAATAAGGTTTGGCGTGATCTGGTTTAACTTTTAGGCCATTATTCAGATCATACTGTGGACAAGAGAAAGAAAGGGCCAAAAGGAAAGCAGAAAAAATTCATAAACAGACTTTTAGCTTGATCTCACCAAGAAATCATGATGATTTCAGTTCAGCCACTCAGTCATGTCCAATTCTTTGCGACCCCATGAACCGCAGCACACCAGGCCTCCCTGTCCATCACCAACTCCCGGAGTTTACTCAAACTCATGTCCATTGAGTCAGTGATGCCATCCAACCATCTCATCCTCTGTCGTCCCCTTCTCCTCCAACCTTCAATCTTTCCCAGCATCAGGGTCTTTCCAAATGAGTCAGCTCTTCTCATCAGGTGGCCAAAGTTTGGAGTTTCAGCTTCAGCATCAGTCCTTCCAGTGAACACCCAGGACTGATCTCCTTTAGGATGGACTGGTTGGATCTCCTTGCTGTCCAAGGGACTCTCAAGAGTCTTCTCCAAACCACAGTTCAAAAAGCATCAATTCTTCAGCTCTCAGCTTTCTTTACAGTCCAACTCTCACATCCATACATGACCACTGGAAAAACCATAGCCATGATGACATAAATTAGGGTAAAAATAGTGGGAATGGTAAAAAGTACATGGAAATATAAATGGATCTACATGAGCTGCTCACAGGTTAGATAAGAGAAGTGAGAAATGAGTGTAATCAGATTAGACTCATAATTTTTTGTTTAAGCTGTGATAGTCTTACTGAAATGGGGGACTGAAGCAGAAGGATGTTTAAGGACTAAAGGTATTAGTTCCCTTTTGGTTACACTAAATTTGAGATACTACACATCCACGTGGAGACTTTATATATGGTTGTATTATGAGGCTGGAGTTCTGATGAGAATTTAGGCTTAAGAAACATACCTGGGAATTAGGATCCAAGCTTAATATTCAGATTTGGGAGTTACCAGCATATTAATTTAGCGCCTATGCTGTAGCTCCTTTATTCAGTTAAAATGATGCAATTAACATCTAATTTACTTCATCTTCATTCTAATTTCATATAAAATGCTGACGCATGGGTACTTACGGGAGTTACTATAATAACAAATTTTTCTCTACTTCTATAATTCAAGTACTTTATATCAAAGTAGGTATACTTCAGTTTCAGATGTTTTTTCACTATGACATTTTATCAATAGTCATCTGATGACTGGACTTTTCCAGATACGAGAAGGAAATAGATAATTCTAAAGTTACCTGTGACAGATACTGTATTGAATTGATTAATGAGTTTATCCTGCTTTTCAGTTCACAGTGAGTTCTAATTCATCATCATGGAGTGCCATTAAGTTTACTAAAAATTCCGCAGAAGAATGTTTATATGTGAGCTCAATGATCAACTCTAGTCCTGCAGATACATAATTTAAAATATGATGTCACTGTACTGGAAAAATACCTGATTTAGTTTTAATGTATTCTCAGAATTAGATAGTAAGATATCCAGCTCTCATTTTCTCATTAGAGTTCCAAATAAATACATACTTTCTCCAAATCCAGAAATAAGAAAATGATCTCCTTCAGTATAATTTAATTTGCTGATTTTCAATAAAAATAAGACTGACATTTTAGCTAACCACATTTTACTTCATATATTATTCATTTAGCAATTACTGCCATTATCTGCAGATTCTTAAGGAAGAAATATGGCAAAATACGTTGGGAGAGAATTAGAAAGGAAGACGTAGTTTGAAGTAGGAAATTTTTAAAGGAAAAAAGGCTGGAAACTTGCAGTAGCACAGGGGTAGAAGCGATTTTAAATAATGATCTATTTTTGAGGGACGTTTTGGAAGAATGGTTGGACAGTGCATCAGGGTGTTTGGGAGAGCCAGAGGCCTGATTAAGAGTTAGGGTTAGGGAAGAAAGTAAGCAATGAGGATGAAGGCCTTTTCCCTAGTCCTCTCTGAGGCTTATGCTACAAATTATAATTATATATTAAATATTTGGGCTTTAAAATGTACTTGAGAGATTTACACAAAGTGCATTTTGTTACCTAATCTATTAAACTCACTTGCAATTGCACATCTGAGTAGGGATCATGAGATTCATTCCTGTCAGGAGGGTCAAAATGATCCCTATTTTTGAGACATGTACTCTGATTATATCCCCATATTTGATTTTAAGAAACAAAGATGCTATTTATAAATTTAATGTGTCATAAAGCTAAATATTTTCATTGTGTTAGCCTTACCATTTTCACTTTTTCAACAACTTGGGAGTTTTGTATATATGTGCCAAGCCAGAGCATGAAAGGGCTTCCCTGATGGCTCAGATGGTAAAGAATCCACCCGCAATGCAGGAGACCTGGGTTCCATCCTTGGGTTGGGAAGATCCCCTGGAAAAGGGCATGGCAACCCACTCCAGTATTCTTGCCTGGAGAATCCCCATGGACAGAGGAGCCTGGCGGGCTACAGTCCATGGGGTCGCAAAGAGTCAGACACGACTGAGTGACTAAGCACAAAAGATGAACATTCCACAATTTCAAACAAGAGTAATACTCTCACACAGTATGTTGTAAATTGGACAGTTACATTTAGGTTTAAGAGCTTCCCTGATGGTTCAACAGGTAAACAGAATCCTCTTTCAATGCAGGAGACATAGGAAATGCGGATTTGATCCCTGGGTCAGGAAGATCCCCTGGAGAAGAAATGGCAACCCACTCCATTATTCTTGTCTGGGAAATTCCATGGACAGAGGAATCTGGCAGGCTACAGTCCATGAGGTTGCAAAGAGTCAGACACGACTGAGTAACTATGCACAAGCACATTCAGGTTTAAAATATTCTCCCTTTTGACTCTCCTGATCATGCTTCTGTTGATGCAGTTTTAAAAGCTATAATCTTAGGAAGAAATACATCCTTTGTAAACATCTCTTCCTTTAGAGAACCACATCTTTTCATTACGGCATCACTCTGTGCATTAGAAGCTAAATCTGTTTGCTTCATGAGAACAAAGGTAGGGATGACAGAGGGGTATAAAAATTAACTGCTAGTTTCTAAGCAATAGCACTAATACCCCAGCGAAACTCAAACTGTTTAATATCTTGGCAACTGAATAGACAGTTACCAGCAAGTGATCCTCATTTTTCCTGACATCCCATTTCTGACTCTGTTCCTATCACCTACCACTGTGAATTTATAATTGCTAACAAAGCATTGCAGTACATTTGCCAGATTTAAATGGATTTCATGGCACACCAATGCAATTACATGCCCTTTCTTCAAAGGCTAAATGTTTGTCAGCTCCACAATGCCCCACATGGCAACAGACGGTAATATTTGACTGGCTGGTCTACTGAGTTAGTGAGGAGTGTCATTCTGCTCTCTTATACTTCTTCCCAGACTGGCAGAATTATTTTACAATGAAAAGAAAGAAAGGACTTTCATTCTGCAGGTTTAATTACTAGAAAAGGTCACACAATTCTTTAGAATCCACTGCAGATTAACAAACATTGCTGATTTTAGTCAAGTCACATAAACAGTCTTATCTCACTTTATTTATAGTTTGAGATGCTAGGACTTCAAGGTCTCCTTTACAGATACTAAGTTCTCGTTGTGCAATATTAAAGGTTAAGCAGTCTTGCAGGTCTGTGGGAGAGGAATCAGTAAAGCAGAGAGCTTAAGCAATTATCTACAGTCCACAGGATGTAATATACAAGTTGTTACATTGACAGAAACTGTTTTAGGAGCTAAATGTGTCCAGAGAAGCCTATAACAGGCCTGGTTCAATTATATATCCATAAAACCTCAGAAGCAGGGCCAGAGACCAGTGCTTGGGACAACTCGTCAAAACTAGTTTCCTGATTTGCTCTTCTCTTAGGCAGTATCATTTCTTTGTTCATTATTCCAGGCTTCATCAGAGACACACACATAAAAGTGTTATTACTTGCATACATTACTCTCAAGGTGACTTTGGTGTTAAATTTCTACTTCTTGTATGATTGCTTGAAAAAAAAGGTCAAATTTCTTCCTCCATCCATCCCAAGGGAAGTAACACAAAACTGAAATACTGGCAGTTAGCTAGGTATAAGCATCTCTGCCTGACTGCAGATCACCAGCTGCTTAGAAATATGTACCGAGAAATTCTACCATTTTGCTTTATCTTCAGCTTTGGAAATGTGGCTATAGAGTAAGTCTAGTAAATAGTTTCTTTGTCTCGGTAAGAAAAGAACAGACATATATTACAAATATAAGTTTTAAAAGATCTGTTAAAATTTCCATGCACATAGGGACTATTCAAAACTTAAATTATTTGCTATCATTATCTTTGCTTTATTCCGAATAAAAATAGCCTCTTCTTTCAAGTTCATAACCATTAGTTGAGGCTGTAGTGATGCATTATGATAGTTTTAGTCATGGAATTTACCAGACATTTAAGATCATAAAAGTTCTCCACAAGAGAACAGAGCAAAAGAGGAAAAAAAAGGTTATTTCTTGATTTATCTTTTAGATGTACCATGCCACATCTAGATAGATGTATTCAGCCATTTATTGAATCAGATTCCTGCTACAGAAATTTAGAATTTAGAGTATCATTATTGTTTCTTAATTTACGTGACACTTAGAAGCAATAGGAGCATAAGAATGAAAATGACTATGTTTCTGCAGCCACTACTCATAAAGGTACTTTGTGTGATCTGTTAGCTTTCCTTTCCTCATTTCTTGATGCACTATTAGGCAGATCTCACAGTGTTTTTTCTTATTTCCTACTCATATTTCTTTTTTCCACCTGATAATGCCTATGTAAAGGAAAAGTCCATTTCAGCACTTTCTCTATCAAAAGATCCAATCCAAAGCAAATCAAAACTTAATTTATTTTTACATGCAGTTCAGTTCAAAGCTTTTTACTTGACCCATCTTCCCTCCCTAACTCAGGTCATCCCATTCCTAGTGATTTCATATTTCAGAGCATTGAAGCAGTCACATAATCCATAGGTAAGTAATACACTATAAAATAATTCATTTAAGTTGGCAAAAAAAGTTTTTCAATATGCACTGAGTTTTACTGAATCTTATATGTATCAATTTACTATCAGTAGTAAATTTTGGAAAATATATATGAAATGGTATATAGAGTATATTTAACTCTAAACTTTTCATTTTGCATAAATAAAATATAAATAAAATATACAAATAATAAAAGGGATACAATAAGATGCCTATATCTTCCTTCCACCAGCTATTTAACTCCAGCTAACAGTTTCTTTCCCAAAAGTAATGGTTATAAACAGCTCTTTCACATTCTTTAAAATATATATATATATATATATATATACATATGTATATATATATATATAAAATTTCCATGTAACTCATTCTCTCCCTCTAGTTTCCCATATTATTAATATCTTACATTTGTTATATTTCATAGACCAAGACTGATACAGTATTAACAGCTAAAGTACATAGCTTACATTAGGCCTCCTGTTTGTACTGTGCATTGTATGGGTTTTAACACATGTCTAGTGACATGGGTTCACAATCAGAGTATCTTCCAGAATAGTCTCACTGCCCTATGAAAATCTCCTATGCTCCTGCTATTCATTTCTACCTCTCTCCCACTGAACTCCTGACAACTACTATCCTCATAGTTTTGCCTTACCCAGAATGTCATATAGCTGGAATTAGACATTATATAGGATTTTGAGAGGGCTTCCCTGGTAGCTCAGCTGGTAAAGAATCTGCCTGCAATGCAGCAGACCCCGGTTCACCTCCGGGGTCAGGAAGATCCCCCGGAGAAGGGATAGGCTACCCACTCCAGTATTCTTGGGTTTCCCTTGTGGCTCAGACAGTAAAGAATCCACTTACAATTCAGGAGACCTGAGTTTGACTCCTGGGTTGGGGGCATCCCCTGGAGAAGGGCATGGCACCCCTCTCCAGCGTTCCTACCTGCAGAATTCCGTGGACAGAGGAGCCTGTGGCCTGCAGTCCACGGGGCCGCGAAGGGTTGGACACAGCTGAGCCCCGCAGTGCAGCGCGGCAGCCTTTTTAGATTGGCTTCTCCCACTTAGAAATATACATTTAAAGTTCCCCTATGTCTTTTCATGGCTTGATGGATCATTTCATTTCATCACAGAATAATATTCAATTGTAGGGAATTAAGGGCTTCCCAGGTGGCACTCATGGTAAAGACCCTGCCTGCCAACGCAGGAGACATAAAATATGTGGGTTTGATCCCTGGGTGGGGAAGATCCTCTGGAGGACGGCATGGCAACTCACTCCAGTACTCTTGCCTGGAGAATCCCGTGGACAGAGGAGCCTGGTGGGCTACAGTCCACAGGGTCTCAAAGAGTCGGACACGACTGAAGTGACTGAGTATATGTGTGCATAGGGAAATACTACAATTTTTATCAATTCACCTACTGAACGCATTTTGGTTGCTTCCAAATATTAGCAATTACGACTGAAGTTCCTATGAGTGTTTGTGTTCAGGTTTCCATTTAGGCATAAGTATTCAGCTCATTTGGACAAATACCAAGTACCATGATTGTTGGATCCTTTCGTAAGAGTACATTTAGTTTTGAATGAAACTGCCAGTCTTCCAGAGTGGCTGTATCATTTTGCATTCCCACCAGCAATAAATTAGAGTTTCGGTTGTTTTAGACACTTACCAACATTTAGCGCTGTCAGTGTCCAAGGTTTTAGCCAGGAACCTCATTCATGATGATGGCCATGTAAATGTAGATTCTTCTGAAGTCTTTATAAGGAGGGTGCTAAAATTTGCCAGTGTTTGCCAGAAAAAAATGTTTTTATTCAGCCCTTAGTTCAATCACGTTTACACTTCCAGGTTGACATTTATTTTCTTTCCAAAATTTGAAGATTTTATTTTGCATAGCAAATATTTCATCATGGCTTTTGAACTTGTTCCAACAGACATACCTGTTTTGTAAATTCTTCCCCCAGACCCATATATAGGTGCTTTTGAAGTTACACATTATGATAATTTCTTTTACTTTTGTGGCACAGATCATTTGGCTCCCAAATTCCCAAAAACTGGGAATTGTTTCTTTGTAATAGATTGACCATATATGAAACTGAAGCTATTTGACCATTTTCAATATACTTGAAATGGTTCAATCTAATATGTTATCTACCTTTTCTTTTTACCTACTGCAGAGATCAACTCTTTTACGTTAATGATATTCATTTCACCCTGAGTTGTAATTGAAAAGATTTAATTTCTCCTCCTAGAAACATAGTTACTTTTATCAGATAATTTGTCTATCTTCAGTTGTAAAAATGGTATATTTAAATATTTCCTCTCCACTTCTATTATCCCCTTCTAGATTTCCAGTTAGATGAGAAAACTGGATCTTCCTCTCTTCTTTATGAACTTTAACACTTTTTTTTTAACACCTTGTCTCATTGTTTTGCATTTTGTTTAATTTCTTTATATCTGTCTCAATTTATGAATCCCCCTTTTGGCTCTATATAATTTGTTTCATCCTTTAACAATATTTCTGCCCTAGTTAGTTTAATTTTTTAAGAGCTTTCTTCTATGCTTAGGCAAAACTACCTGGTAATTTTTTTTTATAGCCACCTATTTTAACTCATAATGTCAATAGCCCTTTTACTTTTTACTCTTTAGATACATATTTTATATTCTACATTTGATGATTTCAATATCTGAATGTTTTGTAGTAAGATTTTGTTTATTTTTTCCTACTGGCTCTTTTTTATGGTCTTTTTCCAGCAATGACTTTTGGCAAAAAGTTCTAGGTCACTTTAATTGATTCTTTGAAGCTTATTTTTACAATGACTTTCTCCAAAGAAGATTTGCATTTTCTTCTTCCAGGCCTCTGAGGGAACTGCCAACCTAGAACCACACTAAAACAAATTTCAGTTTGAGGTTTCTCAAGACATTCCTACTTTATGAATTCTGCCACTAGCTCTAAAATATGTGGGTCAAGGGAAGTTATTTTAATAGGAAATATTGTAGCAATATCGGTAGCTTTGAAGTAACACATTGCTAGGTGATTTTTTTTTCACCCTTGTGGCCAGAGATAAGTGAGCAAGAGGGAGAAGAGAAGACAATTTAAAATAGAAAGTAAAGCAACAGAATTATGTAGTTCATGCAGGTAGTTTTAAGATTTTTTTTTCCAATTTTGAATGAATGAAATGAGAAAAGCATTGAAATGTTTGGGAGGCAGGGATAACATGATCAGTCTTTAATTTTTAAATACTACATTGTGAAGAATGTAACAGCAACAATGAAAGTGAAACTACCATTAGAATTTTGCAAAAATCTTTGTAAGGAATAACATTGAATCTACACCAAATGTTAGAAGTACAATAAAAGGATGGAAGTGGTCAGAATCTGTATATATTTTCAGTGTAGATTTTACAGACATTTGCTTTTGGACTGCACATTGGATGTGATAAAGTTTGTGAAAGCAAGAGTGATTTCAAGGTTTTAGGCCTGATCATATGAATATATTTGTCATTGACTGAGACACAAAGTTGTAAAACAAATAGATTTGCAGAACTTAGACATGAGAAAAAGATTTTTAGGCATGTTTATTTTGAGTTGCATACTAGATATATGCAATAGAAAATTTGGAGTTCAGGAGGGAAGTCTAAGCTGGAGATAAAAATTTGCACATCACCAGAATTAAAGCAACATTTGTAATGTTGTAAAACAACATTGTAATGATAAGCCTAGATTAAATACTTAGGACATGAAAAAAATCTATGTTTAAAGGTCAGAAAAATGAGAGCAATCAGCAAAGAATCTTCAGCAAAAGTAGAAAATGATTGAGGAGAGAAACAGAGAGAATTGTCTTAGAAGAAAACAGTGAAGAGAATATCCTTATGTGTGAGTCACTCAGTCATGTCCGACTCTTTGTGACCCCATGGCCTATAACAGCCCATGGAATTCTCCAGGCCAGAATACGGGAATGGGTAGCCTTTCCCTTCTCCAGGAGATCTTCCCAACCTGGGGATCGAACCCAGGTCTCCTGCACTGCAGACGGATTCTTTACCTGCTGAGCCACTAAGGAATCCTTATGTGTAGCAAATGATTAACTGTACAAGTAGGTGAATAAAACAAAAATAAGCAATTTGCATTTGAAATGAAGGAACTCACTGTAACCCTGATGTCTATTTAAGAATTGTAGGAATAAAAGCATGAAAGATGCAGGTTCAAAAGAAAACTGAGTGAGAATAAGCAGATATCAAATAGTAACAACTCTTTTAGGTGGATAGCTGTAGAAGAGAACAGAGAAATGGGATAACAGCTCTAAGGAATGTGGATCAAGGGAGGTTATTTTTTTAAGAAATATTGTAGCAGGTTTTTTTTTTATGCCAATGAAAATAAGCCATAAGAAAAAGGGTGAAGAAGAAAATAAGGCAGAAATAAAAAGAGAACAAACGCCGAGCAGCACCAAGAACCAACTTAAGATGAGTAGTCATGAAATTAAAATGAGACCTTTCAGCAGAGTTGTGCATTTTTCTCCAGCAACATTCAGCTGTTCAGGCATAGGTTCAGCAAAGGCAATGAGTGAGTTTAGTCAGCATAATTACTGAGCACACAAACCGAATAAAATACAGGGCAAATGGGGAAAACAAATTGAAGAAGTAAATGCAAGGATGCACAATGGGACCTAAATTGGGGAAGGAGTGGTGCTATGAGGTTTGTGAGGGATAATGTAGAATCAGTGATAAAGCATGTTGTAGAGAGGGAGTTGTTTCTCTAAGCACTGACAAAGAGTTGCTGGTGACATGGTACTGTAAATCGTGAATGGCCTAGAAAGAGAGCAGGTGATGTTTGGGAGTGGAATGCTTCAAGTTACGATTATGAAAGAGGTGTAATTATGAGCATTCACTTGGGAGTAAGTGCAAGAGGTAGGTTTTAGTATAAGAGCATCCTTGAACAGGAAATGAAGCGACAAGAGGGACACTGAAAAGTGAGTGTTAATCACTCAGTCGTGTCTGACTCTTTGCAACCCAATGGACTGTAGCCCACCAGGCTCCTCTGTCCATGGAATTCTCCAGGCAAAAATATCAGAGTGGATTGCCATGCCCTCCTCCAGGGAATATTCCTGATACAGGAATCAAACCCAGGTCTCCGGCATTGCAGGCAGCTTCTTTACCATCTGAACCACTAAGATAGCTCAAAATGATCAGAATTTATGGTAAAATTTGTGCTGAAATTCAAAAGGATTGAGAGAAGTGACCCACTGCTTTGTAGATGACTGCAATAAGGAAGAGAAATGGGTGGTGGTGTCTTACGGATTTATGGAAACTGAAAAATTAGAGCAACACTCATTTCATCAGTAGTAAGACATATAGTTTCTTCTGCATATTCTAACATCTCTGAAGTTAAGGATTTGTCTTATGCTTTACAGCATCTTGCAATTACTGTCAGACAGCAGTTCTAAACCTAATTTTCATTAGCTTTTACAAAATGGCTGAAACTTGATTCTTTTTCATGATTGCATGAAGAGACCACTGCAGTTCTATCATGGTTCAATCAACAAAGTAGTTGTGCTACATTTGAAGGAATATGGTTCCTGGCTGTTTCCAGAAAGCCAATTAAAGTTTTATAGTAAGAGCAAGAACACCTCAATATCAAAATTTCAGAATACGTGTCTATACTTTAAAACAAAATCTTTTAGAAAATAGTGATCACTGTTTCAAGACTTCCCAACTGCAGCTCTACCAATGGGGTGGAGCCCCAATGCTATTGAGGGTACACAGCATGACACTGTGTGCAAAAATATTTGAACTTCATTTTATATGAGTAGGAAAGAGAATTGAAGATCAAACTCTGAATATGAAAAGTTTTAACAACATCCTAAATAATTATTTTACTTTTATTTTGCTTTCTATGTTTACATAATAAATATGATAAAAATATGAGATTAAACAGTAAGTATAAAACCATCATTTTAGTATAACATAAAATAACATAAAACTCATATATAAGTAAACATTGTATCATAGCATAACTAGCAGAGAATATTTTCCTTCATGACGGTACCTAAAATAATAGTATATCTTCCAATCCATGACATTTAGACATGATAAAATATGTTAGCATATTTTCATATATATTGCAATATTTTTAGTTTATCATTTTAACATTTGACTGTCTAATCATTCACTCTGACTCCTTAAATGACTTCACAGATATATATATTTGAAGTGGTAATTATGGAAAAAATGAAAAAAATGTACCTGATAAGTTCCAATACAGATAATAGTTTTGATAAATGGCACCAGTGGTCTGCAAAGGTCCAGAGATCTCAGAAACATCCCTGGATCAGCAATGATCACTATCACTTAGTCACTTATGACAGATGCAAATTCCCAGCCTCTCTCTCAGATCTACTGAATCTGAAAAACTGGAATGGGAGCCAGCCATCTGTATTTTAACAAACCTTCCAAGTAATTCTGATTAATTCTAAAATTTCAGGACATTGGCTGAGACTATCAGGTTTAATCAAGTCGTCTTGCTTTTTACTTTTATTCTTTTTCTAATATAGTAAAATTGGCTCACCCTCCTGGCCATTTACTCTCCTGGCAATAGATACAGGAAGAGGAAGTAGACAGGGGAAGTCTCAGATTCACGATATCTTCCAATGCAGTGATCTCTCTCACCAGAGAAACTTGGCCTGATTAATGCAATGGAGTCTGATCAGTCAAGTAACAACAATCCTCTTTTTAGAGGGAGGCAATAGTAAGGGTAAAAGATGGAGGAGACCAAAAAAAAAAAAAAAAGATGGAGGAGACAGAGTGGTACTATCAATACAAGTATTACAGAGTTGGAGGCTTCAGACAGAGAGCTTTAATCCAGGAGGTCAATGGGTCAATCCAGGAAGTCAATCCAGAGACCAGCAATCTTGTTCCTCTAGACAGCAAGCAAAAATTTGCAAACTACCACTTCAGTCTTAAGTGCAAAGCAATATTAAACCATAGACGCACTCTCAGAGGGAGAACGGTACTGTTTCTGCAAGGTGAAACCAGCCTTCTTAAACAGGTTTAAGGGTGTCTGTAAGGAGTTTTCTGCAAGGAGGCAGGTGTGATCATCAGTGAATAACAGGGGATTGCTGTTTGATTGGCTGTCCTGAGTTCTGTAACAAGTTCATCACTGAATATGTCCCTACCCTTGATTCACTAAGAAAAACCCACCCAGAGGAGGGCAAAACCACATGCAGGTTTGCTTATAATGTTGATATAATGAGTTTGAGTTTGGGTGCTGTACTTGCTAAGTTACTTCAATCATCTCCGACTCTTTGAGACCCTATGGACCAGAGCCTGCCAGGCTCCCCTGTCCACGGGATTCTCCAGTCTATAAGACTGAAGTGGATTGCCATTTCCTTTCTCCTGGGGATCTTCCTGACCCAGGGATCGAACCTGTCTCTCTTGTCTCCTGCATTGGCAGGCGGGTTCTTTACCACTAGCGCCACCTACTGGAGGTTACCCGCCGGTCTAGTCTGGGAATGCGCCACCCCGGGGACGCTCTCGTGACACAGTGCTCACTCTTTATCAGGATAAGTTGCCCACCAGCTGACCATAGAGTCACCTGTCCTGGGTGGGGTCGAGGGAAGGTCTGCAGATGGTTGGGGCCGAACGGACAATTCCCCGCTTGTCTCTAGCCACCATCACCTCTTAGATGCTAGTGTCAGAAGAGAGTCCCCAGATGGTTGGGACTTAGCTTGATTATTCCCCTCTTGTTTTTATCTGCTCTGTCACCTCCTTTCTGCTAATGTCTAACTACCTAACACAAGAGCTAGGACCAGAAAACTCACATCTGCTAGTAATAATAGTTCATTTTGAGGCTACCCGTTTTTTTTTAAGTTGCTGGATTTATATGTTTCACTTGATGCCCTGTAATCCTCACAACAAACCTGCAAAGGAAGTAGTATTATTGTTTTCAATTTAATTAAAAGTAGTTGAACCTTAGAAGAAACTATATCTTAATATTTACAGATGAATATGAGTATAATTTGATATCTGGAACTGCCCTACAAGGAAAAATTTAACTCATGCTATTAGAACTGACTCGGGTGACACTGAAAAATTATCCACATTCATTATTCTCTTTGTTTTCCATTTTAATTCCTCTCTAGTTTTTAGGTCAACTGTTGATAAATGGATAACTTTTTGTGTGTTATATTAAGACTAACTACACCTCTGTGTATATTCATTGAACTACTTCTGTTGCAAGCAGTGGAAATCAACTGTGTCTACCTTAGCTAAAAAGAAACCTGCAGCTCAATCAAAAAGGTGGCTTAAGAACTAGGTTCATAAAAGGCAGCCAGCCTCAGCATTCTGGGTGACTGGAGCTGCCTCTTTTATATGCACTATATGCACTTTGTTTTTCTCCATTTTTGTGTCTCTACCTCTTTTTTTCTTCATAGAGAGCCTCTCCTAGATCAGACACAGAGGGAAGAAGTATTTACCATATGCACCCTCATATTTGTGCAGCTATGCCTTGGGTGTTTATTTCTGGGTTCACAAGAGTGGAAGAGTAAATTTTGTGTTCTTTTCTTAATTCAGCAAATGTTTACTGCATGCCCATGGTGAGAAAAATGAGCAGCTTATGACATGAAAGGAAGCAAAACCGCGATGATCTCAGGACCTTGAAGCCAGATTTGCAATGACAGTACATCATGGCCTTCAATTGGCAGTTGAAGAGTGTAATCAGTGCTCCAAGAGAAGTTTTCACAGTGTTATTACAGGGGATGTGAGTGATAGGAAACTTCCTGATAGAGTGTTTTTTTTTTTTAAGGAAAGGGTTCTCTGGGTAAGAGAGTTAACAGAAATTAACTTTCTTCAATTGAAAGTTATTTCCCAGTGACTGATTGTATGTAAGATAGGAACCCAGGGAAGAATGTGACTTTCTAATTTCTCAAAACGTCTTCCCTTCCATCCTCACCTGGAATTGCAGTCCTGGTGTCACAATTAGTGGAGCAAAATAAGTGAGATTCAAGATGTAAGTATATCTCTTTTCTTCCACTTTCATAAATTGGAATTCAGGCATGTCCTTACTGTGAGTTGTAGGCTCACTGTCCATACAGCGTAAAGTTGTGACTGATATTAAATAAACACTGATCATAAAATTTTAACATAGAAAGTCATTGTAGGTAAATTTTAGACACCATGTCTACTAAAAAAAGATAACTTTCTTCTCAGTTTAGATAGTTCTTCATTATAATTCATCATGTTTCTCCCATTCATATTCTTCTTTCCTCTTTCAGAACATCTTAGAGTTGCTCTTATAATACACATTTAATAGAAAGTAATAGGTTGAAAGTACAAAAAGCATGTCTTCCAATTTCAGCAGAGTGCTCTTGGTCCATTGATAGCTGACAGTCTTTGCTGTATTGTAATGTTCCTTTGGTCCCAGTTCTGTAGCTACAGTCAAAAATGTTTTAATGTGATGAAATGCACTAGTTCCCAGAAAGTTTATTTCTTGGGGAGTTTGTTATTTTTGAAGCCTACTGGGAAGCAGGCCTTTTCTAGTAAAGTGATACATTTTCTTACAGGAAATAAGTTGGTCATTATATCAAAGTGAGAATAGAAACCAGAGGACAGAAGAGAAAGAATGAGAGAGAAAGAGAGAGGGAGGAAGAATCTCAAGTATGCATACAGTGCAGAAATATCAGCCAAAACTGATACACTATTGACCAAATTTAAAAAGGCCATGAGGAATCAACAATAAATATTTTCTTTCTCAAGCACTGTAGCAGTAAATGAGTAACTGATATAACTTGAAGTGGTAATTTGAAGCAGGCAGGGGAAATTCCTAGTTTAAGGAAAAACAACAACTGTATTCTAATAGATGGGAAGGGACAGCAGTAATGATGTAAGACTTGAGTCAAGCACCATCATTTTTCTCCCATCACAGGATTCCTTAGAAGAATGGTAGGGTTTAGAAGCAAACCAACAAGAAAAGAGGGGAATGCAATAAGCCTACTGTTAAATCATTAAATCAGCTTCTCAGAAGGGGATACCTGTCCTCCTAATTTGCGATTAATTAGTGACAGAGGAATATTTTTCTCCAAAACAAGGACAACTAATGGAGATGCAAGAAAGTCAGAAAGAAATTGAGAAGGAATGCAAGGGATTTCTGTGTGTTAATTTTATATCCTGCAACTTTACTATATTTGTTGATTAGCTCTAGTAATTTTCTGGTAGAGTCTTTAGGGTTTTCTATGTAGAGGATCATGTCATCTGCAAATAGCAAGAGTTTCACTTCTTCTTTTCCTATCTGGATTCCTTTTACTTCTTTTTCTGCTCTGATTGCTGTGGTCAAAACTTCCAAAATTATGTTGAATAGTAGTGGTGAGAGTGGGCACCCTTGTCTTGTTCCTGATTTTAGGGGAAATGCTTTCAATTTTTCACCATTGAGGGTAATGCTTGCCGTGGGTTTGTCATATACACCATGGAATATTACTCAGCCATTAAAAAGAATTCATTTGAATCAGTTCTAATGAGATGCATGAAACTGGAGCCCATTATACAGAGTGAAGTAAGCCAGAAAGATAAAGAACATTACAGCATACTAACACATATATATGGAATTTAGAAAGATGGTAATGATAACCCTATATGCAAAACAGAAAAAGAGACACAGATGTACAGAACAGACTTTTGGACTCTGTGGGAGAAGGCGAGGGTGGGATGTTTCGAGAGAACAGCATCGAAACATGTATATTATCTAGGGTGAAACAGATCACCAGCCCAGGTTGGATGCATGAGACAAGTGCTTGGGCCTGGTGCACTGGGAAGACCCAGAGGGATGGGATGGAGAGGGAGGTGGGAGGGGGGATCGGGATGGGGAACACATGTAAATCCATGGCTGATTCATGTCAATGTATGACAAAAACCACTACAATATTGTAAATTAATTAGCCTCCCACTAATAAAAATAAATGAAAAATAAAAAAGAAACTGAGAAGGAAAACTCTCATGAAAAAGACAAAACTTCCTATCATCAAAACTAAATCTGTTTAAAAAATCAAGAAATAAGAAAAAATTCAATAAATAGAAACCAGGATGGAGGGAATTAAGGGGCTGTCGCAAAGAGTCGGGCAGGACTGAGCGACTGAACTGAACTGAATCTATACTTGCTCATCATTTAGTTGTTGTTCAGTCCCTAAGCTATGTCAGACTCTTAGTGACCCCATGTACTACAACACACTAGGCTCCCCTGTCCTTCAGTATCTCCCAGACCCTGCTCAAACTCATGTCCATTGAGTCACTGATGCCATCCAACCATCTCATCCTCTACCACCCCCTTCTCCTCCTGCCTTCGATCTTTCCTAACATCAGGGTCTTTTCAAATCAGTTGGCGCAACCCATCAGGTGGCCAAAGAATTGAAGTTTCAGCTACTGTCCAATGAATAGTCAGGGTTGGTTTCCTTTAGGATTGACTGGTTTGATCTCCTTGCAGTCCAAGGGACTCTCAAGAGTCTTCTACAGCATCACAATTCAAAAGCATCAATTCTTCTGCACTCAACCTTCTTTATGGTCCAACTCTCACATTCATACATGACTACTGGAAAAACCATGTATGTGGAAGCAAAAAAACAGCCAGATATGTGCCATAGATAAATATTCATAAACACAAAATCATAGCATAAATTGTATTTAAAATTCTACAGAAAAAATAATAGAACAGTGAAAATAGATTTAAAAAATCATTTTGTATGCTCTCAAATGTTCTTGCCTGGAAAATTCCATGGATGGAGGAGACTGGCACGCTACAGTTCATGGGGTCACAAAGAGTCAGACACGACTGAAAACGCACACACACACACACCCTCCAAAACTGATGGCAGATTTGTACAATAATTGTTTTTCATTTGTAAAAATTGAAAGAGACTGGATCACACAGTTAAAAGAGAAAGATGAAAGCAAACTTGGAACTTCTAATGAAATACATTTAGTCAAAAGTCAAAGAGATGTGTATAAGTAGAAAAAATGTCTTTCAACTGAAGAACAAATAAAGGGCTAAACTTTCTTATTTTTAAAGAGTTCTTAAAAATCAACAGTAGACAAAACACAATATGAAAAAAAGAGACACCAACAGAATGTGCAGAGAATAACAAATAGTTTTTAAATATATGAAAAGATTTTCATCCTCACTTATATAATGGCAAATGAAACCAAAAAGTACATACAGACTACTAGAATGTAAAAAATCCAAGTATGATAACATGGAAAGCTTGGGGAATCAGGCATTCTTAGATTTTATAAGTGGGAGTGAAAATTGCTACAGTTCCTACAAAAAGGAATTTAGCACTATATAAAAATTTAAAGCACAATTTTTACCTTATAATTCTACTTGTACAAAATAATACTTGAAATATACTTTATGTGAAATGAAATGAGCAGCCAGTAATTAATTATGGCATCAATTCTTCTTTTTTCCCTTCCTTTTTATATACAACTTGTTAAGGTGTAATTCACATAACATAAATTTTACCTATTGCAAGTGAATGTACAATTTAAGATTTTTTTACCAAATTTACAGAGTTTTTCAACCATCAGAAAAAATCCAATTTTAAAACATTTTTATCCTGCTCCTCTAAAATTCCCTTGAACTTGTAGTCAATTCCTACCCCTGTCTAACTCCATGCAAACACTGGGCTGTTTTCTGTCTCTATAAATCTGCATTTTCTGTACATTTTATTTTTTAAAATTTTTTGTAACATGAACAACTCAATTTATTATGACTGATAATGCATATAAGATACTTTCATTATTTTAAATATAAGAACCTATAATCAGAATCAATAAAAATGATGTTCCAGTGAGTTTGTAAATCTTATTCCAAATATACAAGGTTGTTTTGTGAGGATTTCCCTTTGTTGGTACAGGGAGATTTTCATTTTGATTGCCTGTAATAAAGAACACAAAACATTTAAATTAAGAAAGACTGATAATCTCTTAAATAATCAGATATACCGGACACTACACATCATACCCTACTTGTTTGCTCTTCTTTAGGAATATATACGTGTGTATATGTATGTCTGTATATACATGTATTTTTTAATTTTTTGTTGAAGTATGGTTGATTTACAATGAGTGTTAGTTTCAGTTTTATAGCAAAGTGATTCAGTTATACATATATATATTATTTTTCAGATTCTTTTCAATGTTAGGTGATTACAAGATATTGATATAGTTGCCTTTGCTATACAGTGGGTCCTTATTTATCTATTTTCTGTGTATATATATAGTAGTGTATATCTGTTAATCCCAAATTCCTAATTTATCCCTTGCCTCCTCTTCCCTTTTGGTAACCATGAGACTGTGTTCTATGTCTGTGAGTCTATTTCTGTTTTGTAAACAAATTCATTTGTATCATTTTTTTTAGGTTCCACAAATAAGTGATTTTATATTTGTCTTTTTCTCTGTCTGACTTACTTCCCTTAGTATGATAATCTCTAGGTCCATCCATGTTGCTCCAAATGGCATTATTTCATTCCTTTTTACAACTGTGTAGTATTCCATTGTGTGTATGTGTTGTGAGTGTGTGTGTGTGTGTATACAAACCACATTTTCTTTATCCATTCATCTGTTGATGAACACTTAGGTTGCTTCCACATCTTGTCTATTGTAAATAGGGCTGCTGTGAGCACTGGGGTGAATGTATATTTTCAAATTAGAATTTTTGTCTTTTCCAGATATATGCCCAGGAGTGGGAATGCTGGATCATATGGTAGTTGAAACCCCATACTGTTCTCCATAGTGACTGCACCAGTTTACATTCTTATCAGCAGTGTATGAAGGTTTCCTTTTCTCTACACACTCTCCAGCATTTATTATTTTTAGACTTTTTGATAATGGAGAACAGACAGTCTCTTCAGCAAGAGGTGTTGGAAAAGTAGAAGAGTAAATCAACGAAGTAGAATACTCTCTACACCATACACAAAAGTAAACTCAAAATGGAAATAAATGACCTTAATGGAAAACATGACACCACAAAATTCCTAGAATAGAACATAGACAAAATATTCTCTGACATAAATTACGGTAATTTTTCATAGGTCAGTCTCCCAAGGCAATAGGAATATAAATAAAAATAAATAAATGGAACCTAATAAAACTTACAATCTTTTGCACAGCAAAGGAAACCATAAGCAAAATGAAAATACAACCAAGGAAAAATATTTGCAACGATGTAGCTGACAAGGGTTTCATTTACAAAATACACAAATAGTTCATAACAGCTCAATAACATAAAACAACTTAATCAAAAAATGAACAGAAGACCTAACTAGATATTTCTGTAAAGAAGACATACAAATGGCCAACACGCACATAAAAAAGATGCTCAACATCAGTAATTATTATAGAAATGCAAATCAAGACTACAATGAGGTATTACTTCACACACATTAGATGGTCATCATCTGTCTATAAATAATAAATGCTGGACATTTTTATATAACTGGATCATACAATATGCAATCCTTTGCATGTGACTACTTTTACTTGCCATACTATTTTTGAGATTCTTCTGTGTTGTAACAAGAACATTATTTTGCTCTGTTTTTACTTATAAATAATATTCTACTGTAATATTCTATATACATATTTATTCTATATATAATAGAACAAAATAATATTATAGAATAATATACATAAAATATTATATACAGAATAAAATAATATTCTATTATAAAAAATATTATACCTCAGACATGCAGATGGTATCACCCTTATGGCAGAAACAGAGGAACTAAAGAGCTTCTTGATGAAGGTGAAGGAGGAGAGTGAAAAAGCTAGTTTGAAACTCAACATTCAAAAAACTAAGATCATGACATCTGGTCTCATCACTTTATGGCAAGTGGATGGGGAAACAATGAAAACAATGACAGAGTTCATTTTCTTGGGCTCAAAAATCACTGCAGATGGTGAATGCATCCATGAAATTAAAAGATGCTTGCTCCTTGGAAGAAAAACTATGGCAAACCTAGACAGCATATTAAAAACTAGAGACATTACTTTTCTGACAAAGGTCCATCTAGTCAAAGCTATGGTTTTTCCATTAGTCATGTATGGATGTGAGAGTCGGACCATAAAGAAAGCTGAGTGCTGAAGAATTGATGCTTTTGAACTGTGGTATTGGAGAAGACTCTTGAGAATCCCTTGAACAGTGAGGAGGTAAAATCAGTTCACCCTAAAGGAAATCAGTCCTGAATATTCATTGGAAGGACTGATGCTGAAGCTGAAGTACCAATATTTTGGCCACCTGATATGACAAACTGACTCATTGGACAAGACCCTGATGCTGGGAAAGGTTGAAGAAGAGGGAGAAGGAACAACAGAGGATGAGATGGTTGGATGGCATCACTGACTCAATGGACATGAGTCTGAGCAAGCTCCAGGAGTTGGTGATGGACAGGTGTGCTGCAGTCCATGGGGTCACAAAGGGTCGGACACGACTGAGCAACTGAACTGAACTACAATATTCTACTGTATGGATATATATCTTTTTCTTAGCCACTTCCCCCGTTGATAAACATTCAGATTGCTTACAACTTTTATTATTCAAGTGTGTATGAATAAATACTTTCATTTATTTTGAGTACGGTTCTAGAAATTAGATCAGAGATGTAAGTTAAGTTTACATTTAGCAGTAAAAAAAGTATTTTGCAAAATAGCATTCCTTATTTTTGAAGAATAATTTTGTTATATGTAAAATTTTTGGTTCACACTTTTCTGTGGAAAGAATAAATAAGCAATGATGCAGAAGTCCTCAAATACAAGAGTAGCACTACTGTAGTTAAATTGTGGGGTCTAAATAAAAATGTAGAGTAAGAATATATGAACAAGACCTTAAAAAGTTATTTGTGGGAGAATCCTGCCCTAATAAAAAGCAAGTGTCAAATATGTGTGTGTACAATAGAAGTTATGATTATTGGTTAACCAAACAACACGTGTTAAATTTTGTTATGGTTTGAAGTAACAAGAGAGACTTTTAAAACGTGTAATAGGAAACATTCCCAGTTATGATATAACTGTCTTGGGGAATACAGAACTTGGCAAAATAGAGCCCTGCTATTTGAGGTTGGAGTGGGAAATGTTAAGTTCAAGTAATGGACTTGTTTCAAGACTGCAGTTTCAAGGCAGCAGGTGAGATGCATAAAACACATGGTTTATCTCTTTGACCGTCCCATAAAGCCCCACATTGTAGATACAGTTCAACCAGGTCTTCACCGTTAGACTCCTAAATGAAAATTCCCAGTATGAAATCCAGGACTAAGATAATAATGGTATGTGTGTCCTCTCTTTAAACTATTATAACCTTCTTGCAGTATAATAGACTTTATATAATTAAACATATACTGTATAATATACTTTAATTGTTCCTCCCAAGGAACCATTTCTTCTGTTACTAGTAAAAAATTACTTGGACCATCCATGATGTATATTAAATAAACAGAATACCCAGGGATAGAACCCAGGTCTCCTGTATTGCAGGTGGATTCTTTACTGTCTGAACCACTGGAGAAGCCCAAGAATGTTGCAGTGGGTAGCCTCTCCCTTCTCCAGGGGATCTTCCCAACCCAGGAATCGAACTGGGGTCTCTTGCATTGTAGGTGGGTTGTTTACCACCTGAGCTACCAGGGAAGCCCGTATAATATACTTTAATTTTTCCTTCCAGGGAACCATTTCTTCTGCTACTAGTGAAAAATTACTTGGACCATCCATGATGCATTTTAAATAAACAGGATAGAGAGCTCAGAAATCAAAAATATTTCAAGGGCATTTTGTATACAATGTAGCTATATATAAAATCTTTAAGTATATTATTATTTATTGTTAATACAATGAGCTGGCTACTTTGAAAATTAAATCTAGATTCACAGTTTACTGTTCAATTTAAAATAAATTTCACATTCATAAAAATGACAATAATAATGAGAGAACACCACAAGAAAATGTTGAACATGTTTGTATTGATGGAATACTAAAAACTCCAAAATAGAACCTGAAGTAATATAGTTGAAAGCCAATATATTTGACAGCTTAAATGAAAAGATTTCATCACAATAAATAAAACATATATAAGTAAAATATTAATCATTAGCCTCTTTACTAACAAATTTTATCTGCGTTTATATGAATAATAGCAACAGCAAATCTTTTCATGCTTTTTAGCTAATTGACTTAATTTGCTGTTTTTCAATCACTAAGTCATGTCCAAAACTCTTTGCAACCCCATGAACTGCAGCATATCAGGTTTCCCTGTCCTTCACTGTCTCCCAGAGTTTGCTCAAACTCATGTCCATTGAGTCAGTGATGCCATCTAATCATCTCATCCTCTGTTGTCCCCTTCTCCTCTTGACCTCAATCTTTCCCAACATCAAGGTTTTTACCAATGAGTTGGCTGTTTGCATCAGGTAGCCAAAGAACTAGAGCTTCAGCTTCAGCATTAGTCCTTCCAATGATTTATTTGTGAAAACTATGTATGAGAATTTTAATGCTTTCTTTGATATTTGTATGTGTTTTT
This sequence comes from Muntiacus reevesi, assembly GCF_963930625.1. Lineage (NCBI taxonomy): Eukaryota > Metazoa > Chordata > Mammalia > Artiodactyla > Cervidae > Muntiacus > Muntiacus reevesi. Next base: position 122,036,296 of record NC_089252.1, read on the forward strand.
TACATATATTTGTATTTTTTATTACTCATACTTTTTTTATATTTGTGTGTATCAAAGAAAGCATTAAAATTCTCATACACCATTTTTACAAATAAATTATGAACTTAATTTAAAACATGACAAAAATGGGCAAAGGATAAGATAGAAAACTTCTAAATTAAATCAATTAGCTAATAAACATGTAAAGATATTCACTGTTGCTGATACTCCAATAAAAGCAAATAAAACTTGTTAGCAGAAATTAGTATAGTCTTAGTGGTAGTTGTTTTTTCAGCTTATATAAAAATATAAACTGCGTATAATTTTTGATCCAGTGAACTCACCCCAGGAGTATACACAAAAGGAGAACAGATTGGTACAAAAAGATATGCAACAAACTGTACAGTTTCTCATAAAAAGTTGGAAAGAACCTAATGTGTATGAACATATAACTGATTTTATAAATTATAATATAAAGATACTTTAGATACTATGTAACCATCTTAAATGGTGTTTATACAGCGATTCAAAAATCTCATTAGAAAAGAAATTCAAGAAAACTTTTTTTAAGGACTTAGTGAACACTTCACTTTCAGTTTGTTATCTGACAGAATGCAATAAAGAAATGGCTAAGAAAAAGGTTCCCTCTGGAAAAGTTTTCTTTTTAACATACAACAACAAAGATGATAACTTGAAAAGAAAATCCAGCATCAAAGGTTTTTAAACCACACACTCAGTGCGTGCGTACACACACACACACACACACACACTCTCTCTCTCTCTTTTTCATCTACTACATAGTTACATATGCATGAATTTCTGCAACAATCTTGACTTGCTAGTTATTCATTAGTTGAAGTCTTCTATATGTAGCCTATAGGTCAGCTGGGTTTTCCCTGCCCTGACAGGTCTTAAAAAAAAAAAAAAAAAAAAAAAATCAACTTGCGGGAAATGCCGCATGCCTTTAGAGAGAGTCAGATTTCTCTTTATAATAATGTCTTGCAGAATTTCTTCTCGTGACCTGTCTATAGCACTTGCATTTCACATGCTCCTCCTACTTTTTTCTAATGTCAGACAGTATGTAAAATACAACTTCTCTGCAGTTTAAAAAAAAATTTAAATTGCAATAAGCATTTTGTGAATTTAGCAACTTTACTCAAAGCTTGAAGATTTACAGGCAGGTCACCTTTTTCAGGGTTTGTATTCTGATATATCTCTAACTCTTACCTCTTTAGAAAGTTAAAAACTTCCTCTCACACAGAGTAGTGATTTTCCCCCTTGTCATCCACACACAGACATACCTAATGCTAGAGAAAAAAAAAAAAAAAAATATATATATATATATATTTCTCCATAAAAGCAATTTTCTACCTGATGTAGCATTTATTAAATATTTTCAACTTTTTATTTCTGGGAATACATGGTCCTGCCTCCATGAATCTTAATCTTAATCCCATGGTTTGCTCATACTAGTGATGACAGGTAGTGTGAACTTTCAGCTCTGATACTAGACACTTCCTTTCTCTCTTGCCTTCCTTAACTAGGTGGAAATGTAAATACTAACCTTCCCAAATCCTCATGCAGTTAGGGCTTACTATATGACCCAGTGCTCACCATGAGATTAAAAAATCAGCATGTTGGTGGAACTTCTTCCCGGAAAGCTCCTCAGGGAGATGAAATGGCACATTAGCCATCAGCTCTTTCACTCCTCACACGTCTTCCTGCTTGAAAAGCAGATGCAATATCTGGAAGGACAGGATCAACACTGACTCTACAAAGATGAAAGTTCACATACACAAAAACGGGAGGTCAGGCTGGCAGGAGGGTACTAAACTCCAGATGTTACTAAACTGCCATACAATCCCAGAACTAGCTCACTCTGACTTCTTGATGAAAGACACAAATAAATGCTTCCATGTCAGATCTGTGAAGTAGGTCTCCATAAAATACATGATGATAATGATGTCAGGTTTCATATTTATAAGGCAGTTCCTAGTTTCTTTTACTTCATAGTTAAACTGGATATTCCATTTATATATCATATTTCATTTAATTAATCTTCTCCTCATATCCCTAATACCAGAAATCTTATAACACAAATTTGTTGGTTATCTGATTATTAGCATATAAAAGTATTCATAAATGCATTCGTAATGTAAGGTCATATGTGATAATTACATAATGATTAGCTTCATGTCATTTCAAATGCAACAAACTTCACTGACCTACAGAACCTCTGAAAACCGTCCTCATTGGTTAACATATTGTCAGTTATTCATCGAAGTAGGCTTGCGATAAGGACAAAAATAAATCAAAGCCTAGTTTGTTATAAGATTCTGATAACATTTGTACATCCATCTTCTCCAAAGCATAGTAATTTGACTTATAACAAGGAGACAGCCAATATCGTACTGGGAAATCGGGCCTCCTTTTCACCTCTAATTAAAAAAAAAGTCATCATCAAAACACTTAAATGTCACACCATACTCACATCACAACCTATGATGAATTGGGTCAGATGCACAACGTGTCAATGTTAGGAATCTTATCTTCTCTCAGTATGTTATGCTGACTCAGTTCTTGATGCTGATGTTAGAAAAATCATATTACAAAAGGAAGCCAACACAAAACTCATTTTTCTGAAATATATTTACCAGGAAAAAAAAAAAGCCATGTCAAAACCTAGCATGTCTTTTGGAATAACCACACAATACACAGTGAGACTGAGGCGGGGAAATGCATCACCATGTCACCAAGATGCTCTGTTCTCAGTGTGACCAGCACAATCCTTACTGAAGGATGAAGCTTTAACCTTCTAAAGGTTTGATAGTTTAAGAACTTTCGCTTACTTTTTTCTGAGGTACTTAAAAAACAAATTTGAGTTGGGGCACAGCTGATTAACAAACAGTGTTGCGATAGTTGCAGGTGAGCGGAAAGGGGCCCAGTCACACATAGGTATGTACCCATTCTCCCCCAAACTCCTCTCATTTAGACTGCCAATAATCCCGAGCAGAGTTCCGTGTGCAGCGCAGAGGTCCTTGTCGGCTACCTAGTTTAAACACAGCAGTGTGGACATACATGTCCTCGCAGACTCCCTGACTATCTTCCCCCTCTCCTCCCCCTCAAAAGCAAGAAGTTCATTCTGGAAGTCTGTGAGCCTCTGTTCACTGAGGTCGCTCCTATCATTTCTGTTTAGGGTCCACAGATAAGGGATGCCACACAACATTTCTCCTCTCCGTCCGACTTGCTTTACTCAGGATGACAACCTCTAGGTCCGCCCATGATGCTGCAAACGGCGTCGCTTCATTCTCCTTAATGACTAAGTAACGTCCCGTTGTATGCATGCACCGCATCTTCTTTATCCGGCCTCTGCGGGGGACATCTATGTCCCTCCCATGACCTGGCTATTGTAAGCCGTGCTGCCGTCAACACTGGGGCGCATGCACCCCTTTGGATCATGTTTTCTCCAGGAGGGATCGCAGGGCCATACGGTAGCTCTCCTAGTTTCTTCAGGAGCCTCCATACTGTCCTTCCTAAAGTACCTTTTTTGTTACTCTGTTAGCTGAATCCATAGGATTCTTTCTTCTTATACTAAAATTACCCAAGTATGTTTGTATTGAGACATAGATGGAAGTTTGTGTGACAGACATTAAATTAGTTTTACTTCCTCAAGCTCATTTTTTCCTGTTTAGAAAAGATAATACAAAGAAGAATATTCCTGAAGATGTATTCCAGGACTCTAAGAAGAATTAATGTTAGTTTCAGATGGTGTTCTGTGCATAAAATACCCATGGCATACATTACACCTAGAGAAGAGGTTAGTTTCCTGGATAATATTGTGATTTATTCTCCTGTGTATTTTTATCTCAGTAATACTGTGAGCTATGTGTTCCTTTTTGAATTTAAACTAGATTTTGAAGTGATGTTTCCTTATTCAAAAATATAACAAAAAGAGTATTAATTTATTGGTCATAAAGTCCAAAACAGTCTTAAAAACCTGCTCACCTTCCTAGACTTTTGTTCACTATAGTTGACCACTTAAATTCTGGGATCAGATATTTGAAAAAATATAATAACTATTTGGTATTCTAAAAGTTTGGCTTAGAATATCAAAAACAAGTCTCCAACAAAATATAACCAAAAGTTTATACTATATACCAGAGCTTCTCAAAAACTTTAGCAAGAGCAGAGTTACATTCTAAGAATGGGTCATAAATACACCTGGAAATATTATTGGCTATAAAAGTTTTAGAGTGATAAATTAATAGTTAAAAAACAAATTTAATTTTTAGCCTTTCACAAATTTCCAACATTGAAATAATAATAAAAATCAATTTATGTGACAATTCACTTTCCAACCATCAAAAAGTAACTGGTATCTTATGTGATCTCCAACTGTAAATAACTATAAAATCAGACAAAATATATGAAGACCTTTTACTGCATGGAGCAACAGACAAAGCAGTGCTATATGATTTTTCAGAGAAAGGACACTGCAGGGCTCTGAGGACAGATACTTTCTTTACTTGTATCAGGGAAGTGGGGCCCAAGTGATGCAATACATTGTCAAGTTGGGAAGCAGAGATCAGAATCTAGAGTGCTGAAGGGGATGGAATTTTCAAGGTAGGTTCCTGGAAAGGAAGAAGTTGAATGAAGGGGCCAGAGAAGTTTCTGTGATGGTTCACCATGAGCTTTTGGCTGAGAGACAAGTCCTGTATGCTCACAGAAAGACCCGACTAGCCTTAGCAGAAAGAAGGTAGAGCTGGACTAGATTGAATGGAGATAACAGCGTTCGCCCAAGGATAGAAAATATTGCAATTACAGCCCATTTGGAGAGAAGACACATTGCTAATGATTTCAGACATTCAACTGAGAGCCCAGCAAGGACATTCCTTTGGAATAAAGGCTGTTCTGTGCTTAGTCACTCAGTCGTGTCCAACTCTTTGCAAGCCCATAGACTATAGCCTGCCAGGCTCCTCTGTCCATGGGATTCACCAGGCAAGGATACTGGAGTGGGTTGTCATTTCCTCCTCCAGGGGATCTTCCCAACCCAGGGATCAAACCAGGGTCTCCTGCATTGCAGGTGAGTTCTTTACCAGCTGAGCCACCAGAGAAACCCAAGGATACTGGAGTGGGTAGCCTATCCCTTATCGAGGGGATCTTCCCAACCCAGGAATTGAACCAGGGTCTCCTGCATTGCCGGTGGACTCTTCACCAGCTGAGCTACCAGGGAATAAAGGCAACACCCTCTAATTAAGGGTAAAATCAGGTAGACCTATCTTGACAAAAACCAAAACCAAGACTAGCAGAATCGGTAAGAATCCACAAGTAATTTGGTTCATTAGTTACAACAAATATAACATGCTAATGTACGACGTTAATAGGGGAAACCGGGTTTGGGGTATGTAGAAACTCCCTGAACTATTGCTGCAACTTTCCTGTAAATCTAAAACTATTCAAAACTAAATGTTTTCAAAAATATATTAAGCTAAAAGGAATATGCAGCAAGAGCAGTGAGGGGCCGCAGTATAGACGAATCATACCATGGCTGTGAGAGCAGCCCCCAAACAAATGCCCTTTCCTGAAGGTTACCTACCTACCACCATCCTGGGATTAGGTAGGCTTTGGAAATTTAAGAAAAAAGAATAGGAGGAAATCACATTAGTCCTAAAACTCACTATTTTAAACTGAAAGAAGGTAATATAATCTGATTGTCAAAATTATTCTCTACTGCTAAAGAAGAATCACTGCTTTATTCATCTATGGGTGATGAAATAATGCTCATTTTGGATTTTATGGGTAGTCATAAATTTGAAAGTGTATAGTTTCTAACCAGACATCAAAAGGAAAATTGATGAAGTGTGCAAAAATGGAAAGTTGAAGGTACTATAGAGTCAGAAAACTGAGGGTTTCCCCACTCTGGTGATTCAGTAAAGACCTCTCTTATTTGATGGACAGAAGAACTTAGGTTTAGCAATAGGTGCACTATAGTGAGAAAGCATAAATGAAATAAGTATATCAAAATGACTCAGAAAAGCAGAATTAAATGCATCTAGTAATATAATTGGGTCTTTACTGGTGACTCAGTGGTAAAGAATCCACCTGCAATGCAGGAGACACAGGAGACTTGGGTTTGATCGCTAAGTCAGGACGATCCCCTAGAGGAGGAAATGGCAGCCCATTCCAGTATTCTTGCTTGGGAAATCTGATTGACAGAGGGGACTGGTGGGCAACAGCCCATGGGGTCACAGAGTCAGACAAAACTGATCACACAAGAGAAAGAGTAATATTAATATAATTGGGGGCAATAATCTGCTGATGTGCAGCTTTAGGAATCTAAGTCTATGGTAGGCGGAAGCAGATTTTAAGTCTAGATAGGGCAATCAATTAGAACTCATGGAGGACACATTGGAACAAAAAGTTCAAGGAAATTAAAAGGTTAATAACATGGATCTCTGGGGAAGAAGGAACAGCCAATGAAAAGATGGTTAGTCAAAAGTGAGTCTGTCATGTTTAAAGAACCGCAACCAGAACAGTGTGATTTAAAGAGAGCAAGCGAGAGAAATCAGTGAGTGATAAATTCAGAGATATGACAGTGGCTACTTGCTGCCAGGTGTTAAAGTACAAAGTAAGAATTTTAGCAAAAAAAAAAAAAAAAAAAAAGAATTTTAGCTTTCTTCCTAGGTAGGAAGGCACTCAAAGTTTTCTCTGGAGGAGTGACATGATCTAACATTTTTTTTTTTTTTTTTTTTTTTTTTTTTTTTTTAATATTATTTTATTAGTTGGAGGCCAATCACTTTACAACATTTCAGTGGGTTTTGTCATACATTGACATGAATCAGCCATATAGTTACATGTATTCCCCATCCCGATCCCCCCTCCCACCTCCCTCCCCACCCGACTCCTCAGGGTCCTCCCAGTGCACCAGGCCCGAGCACCTGACTCATGTATCCCACCTGGGCTGGTGGTCCGTTTCACCATAGATAATATACATGCTGTTCTTTCAAAACATCCCACCCTCACGTTCTCCCCCAGAGTTCAAAAGTCTGTTCTGTATTTCTGTGTCTCTTTTTCTGTTTTGCATATAGGGTTATCGCCACCATCTATCTAAATTCCGTATATATGTGTTAGTATACTGTAATGTTCTTTATCTTTCTGACTTACTTCACTCTGTATAATGGGCTCCAGTTTCATCCATCTCATTAGAACTGATTCAAATGAATTCTTTTTAACGGCTGAGTAATATTCCATGGTGTATATGTACCACAGCTTCCTTATCCATTCATCTGCTGATGGGCATCTAGGTTGCTTCCATGTCCTGGCTATTATAAACAGTGCTGCGATGAACATTGGGGTGCACGTGTCTCTTTCAGATCTGGATTCCTCAGTGTGTATGCCCAGAAGTGGTATTGCTGGGTCATATGGCAGTTCTATTTCCAGTTTTTTAAGAAATCTCCACACTGTTTTCCATAGTGGCTGTACTAGTTTGCATTCCCACCAACAGTGTAAGAGGGTTCCCTTTTCTCCACACCCTCTCCAGCATTTATTGCTTGTAGACTTTTGGATAGCAGCCATCCTGACTGGCGTGTAATGATCTAACATTTTAACACAATCATCCCAGAAATGATTTGGCTTAGTTTAAGAAAACATATGTGCAAAACAAAGAAACAACTAGGAGAGATTATTTTAGAGTACACATAATATAAACATGGATATACTTCACGATATGTATCCTGAAGAAGATAATATATAATTTCCATTCAAAGAGACACGTTTCCAGGAAATAAGAGGAAAAGGTGCTCCTATGGATATTACATTGCTCTCTCTCTCACCTTAACTAACTCTGCCAATAATTCCCTGTTCATTTAATAAGCATTTGTATATCATAATTTCAAATAACACTAGTAAAAATTAAATTCTTCTTTAGAGTGTATTTAGTCGCACCACCACATATGAGGATTATATTAAAGAAAGTTGGTGAAAAATATAAAGCATAGATAGGGGCTGAGAGTGTGCCCACACGAACTCACTAAAAATAAATAAAAATCCTCTAACACAATAGCAAATTGGTATTTGGGCAAATAGGGAATATACAACCACCCATTCTGAACTAAAAGTCTAACCTTGGGTTCTAGTTCTTACCCACCTTGAGAAATCTATTTTCCTCTTCAGGTTAGACAAACCAGGACAGAGCATCCCCATGGACAGTCTCACTCTGAAATCCCAAGGAGGCTCTCATTTTCTTTCTTGATGACTGAAGGCTCAGAGCCACATATGTAAGACTGCCTGGTACACCAATAAGTAGGCAAGTGAAAAGCGAGCTTTTCCCAATAAGCAGCCATGGGTCTCCCTGTTCTCACACACTTCTATAGGTCAAGAAAATTAGAGAAAAGAGGAAGAAAAGTGTAACCCCAAATTACATGAGCAGCAAGCCATTAGCTTTGTTTTTGCTTTCTTCTTAACTAGTCCAAGGTAAAATTGTCTACTATATAGTACATTAAAGCATACAAATTTTGTTCTATATTCTGCATTTAACATTTACCACATCACTATGAATAAGGCATAACTAAATCAAATTTAAATAAAGTTATTGCCACTCTTTGAAGAGATTCATCTAGAATTGTCCCTCTCCTACATAATAATGTTACAGCTGCCATTTCCATTCTGAAATTAAATGCATTTCCATTAGTCCGTGTTACATTTCCAGCTGTATTTACAGATAATAAATTTAAGCTTACAAGTTTAGCTCAATATTTCAAGTTGCCACCATAATAAGCCCCAACCTAAAATTTTATTAGAGCATCCCTCTTAAGTTACTAGGATAGTCAAAAAATGATTTCCTTGACAGTTTCTCCAAAAGGAATTGCACTTTGGGGGCTTGTCTTGTTTTAATTGAATGAAAGATTCTTTGAAATCTGCAGTGACTCCTTTCAAGTGGTACTGCTCCTCTCTTGAACCTTGAAGCTGCTGCTGCTGCACATGAGCTTAGTCATGTCTGACTCTTGCGACCCCATTAGCTGTAGACCGCGAGCCTCCTCTGTCCATGGGACTTTTCAGGCAAGATTACTGGAGTGGGTTGCCACTTCCTCCTCCAGGGGATCTTCCCTATCCAGGAATTGAACCCATGTCTGCCTGTGTCTCCTGCATTGCAGGTGGAACCTTAAGACCGAACATTGGAAACTTGATATGGGAAGCAATGATCAGGAGATGCAGAGCTAGATGAACTTCTGTTGAAAGTTTATACACGTTAAGTCTATGTTTCAAAGAGTGGAAATACATATCTGCTTGTGGACTGACTTTTAACCCACAGAGAAAATAACTTCTTTAAATTATGAGTCATGATGATTAAGGCAATGATGCCCAAGATGAGAGCCCCACTTTCAACAAATTATTTACATGGAAAGAAATTCTCAAAGACAGCAACTTTTAAAACAGAAGTAAAACACTAAATTTGGGAGTAGGAGTTGGTTAATAAAATACTTTAAAAAATCATAATTGGAACAAATCTTTGTGCTGGAAGGAGAAATATGAACCTACAGAGTTGTTAGCATTCTTTATAAAGAGCCAATGAACTATGGGGTTGAATACACAATTTATTTGATGAAGTGTTGTATTCTTAAAAAAAATTAGTATCTCATTTTCTTTATTTCTCATCTCTCATGAAGAAAAAGTTGAATGATAATCTTTCTGGACTTTAGTCAGCTTTTTAAAAATACATGCATTTTATTTTATTTTATTTTTAATTTTTCATTGGGTTTTGTCATACATTGATGTGAATCAGCCATAGAGTTACACGAATTCCCCATCCCGGTCTCCCATCCCACCTCCCTCTCCACCCGATTCCCCTGGATCTTCCCAGCCCAACAGGCCCGAGCACTTGATTCATGCCTCCCACCTGGGCTGGTGGTCTGTTTCACCACTGATAATATACATGCTGTTCTTTCGAAATATCCCACCCTCCCCTTCTCCCACAGAGTTCAAAAGTCTGTTCTGTTCTTCTGCATCTCTTCTTCTGCCCTGCATATAGGGCCATCGTTACCATCTTTCTAAATTCCGTATATATGTGTTAGTATACTGTAATGTTCTTTATCTTTCTGGCTCACCTCACTCTGTATAATGGGCTCCAGTTTCATCCATCTCATTAGAACTGATTCAAATGAATTCTTTTTAACAGCTGAGTAATATTCCATGGTGTATATGTACCACAGCTTCCTTATCCATTCATCTGTTGATGGGCATCTGGGTTGCTTCCATGTCCTGGCTATTATAAACAGTGCTGCGATGAACATTGGGGTGCACGTGTCTCTTTCAGATCTGGATTCCTCAGTGTGTATGCCCAGAAGTGGGATTGCTGGGTCATATGGTGGTTCTATTTCCAGTTTTTTAAGAAATCTCCACACTGTTTTCCATAGTGGCTGTACTAGTTTGCATTCCCACCAACAGTGTAAGAGGGTTCCCTTTTCTCCACACCCTCTCCAGCATTTATTGCTTGTAGACTTTTGGATAGCAGCCATCCTGACTGGCGTGTAATGGTACCTCATTGTGGTTTTGATTTGCATTTCTCTGATAATGAGCGATGTGGAGCATCTTTTCATGTGTTTGTTAGCCATCTGTATGTCTTCTTTGGAGAAATGTCTGTTTAGTTCTTTGGCCCATTTTTTGATTGGGTCATTTATTTTTCTGGAATTGAGCTTCAGGAGTTGCTTATATATTTTTGAGATTAATCCTTTGTCTGTTTCCTCATTTGCTATTATTTTCTCCCAATCTGAGGGCTGTCTTTTCACCTTACTTATAGTTTCCTTTGTTATGCAAAAGCTTTTAAGTTTCATTAGGTCCCATTTGTTTATCTTTGCTTTTATTTCCAATATTCTGGGAGGTGGGTCATAGAAGATCTTGCTGTGATTTATGTCAGAGAGTGTTTTGCCTATGTTCTCCTCTAGGAGTTTTATAGTTTCTGGTCTTACATTTAGATCTTTAATCCATTTTGAGTTTATTTTTGTGTATGGTGTTAGAAAGTGTTCTAGTTTCATTCTTTTACAAGTGGTTGACCAGTTTTCCCAGCACCACTTGTTAAAGAGATTGTCTTTTTTCCATTGTATATCCTTGCCTCCTTTGTCAAAGATAAGGTGTCCATAGGTTCATGGATTTATCTCTGGGCTTTCTATTCTGTTCCATTGATCTATATTTCTGTCTTTGTGTCAGTACCATACTGTCTTGATGACTGTGGCTTTGTAGTAGAGTCTGAAGTCAGGCAGGTTGATTCCTCCAGTTCCATTCTTCTTTCTCAAGATTACTTTGGCTATTCGAGGTTTTTTGTTTTTCCATACAAATTGTGAAATTATTTGTTCTAGTTCTGTGAAAAATACTGTTGGTAGCTTGATAGGGATTGCATTGAATCTATAGATTGCTTTGGGTAGAATAGCCATTTTGACAATATTGATTCTTCCAATCCATGAACACGGTATGTTTCTCCATCTGTTTGTGTCCTCTTTGATTTCTTTCATCAATGTTTTATAGTTTTCTGTGTATAGGTCTTTTGTTTCTTTAGGTAGATATACTCCTAAGTATTTTATTCTTTTTGTTGCAATGGTGAATGGTATTGTTTCCTTAATTTCTCTTTCTGTTTTTTCATTGTTAGTATATAGGAATGCAAGGGATTTCTGTGTGTTAATTTTATATCCTGCAACTTTACTATATTCATTGATTAGCTCTAGTAATTTTCTGGAAGAGTCTTTAGGGTTTTCTATGTAGAGGATCATGTCATCTGCAAACAGTGAGTGTTTCACTTCTTCTTTTCCTATCTGGATTCCTTTTATGTCTTTTTCTGCTCTGATTGCTGTGGCCAAAACTTCCAACACTATGTTGAATAGTAATGGTGAGAGTGGGCATCCTTGTCTTGTTCCCGATTTCAGAGGAAATGCTTTCAATTTTTCACCATTGAGGGTGATGCTTGCTGTGGGTTTGTCATCTATAGCTTTTATTATGTTGAGGTATGTTCCCTCTATTCCTGCTTTCTGGAGAGTTTTAATCATAAATGAGTGTTGAATTTTGTCAAAGGCTTTCTCTGCATCTATTGAGATAATCATATGGTTTTTATCTTCCAATTTGTTAATGTGGTGTATTACGTTGATCGATTTGCGGATATTAAAGAATCCTTGCATTCCTGGGATAAAGCCCACTTGGTCATGGTGTATGATTTTTTTAATATGTTGTTGGATTCTGTTTGCTAGAATTTTGTTGCATTTTAATAAACCTTTAATCATTATCTTACTAGTCAACTTTCCCCATATATATTCAACATTTTAGATATACTACTTTTTCCATAACTTTGAAACAAACGTTAAGTTTTCATCTCTCAAGCAATCATATCTACATTACTCAAAATGATGAAATAAAGTAAATTGATGTAACTGATGTTCTTAAGGTCACAGAGCAATATAAAGGCAATAATCCAAAAGTATCTATACATGCTTCACACATCCTGCATGTCTGACTCCTATGTTAGAGTATTAAAAGATGAAAGCTGAAAAATTAATTGAGTATGAAGTAAAGATAAAACAATTACCAAAATGAAGCATCTAAACTAATGGTACTTATGTTCTAATGAGGGGATAAAGGATAATACATAAACAAAAAGCGAAAGAGTTCCAGATAAAAACTGGGTTTTTAAAAAATTAAGCATGATCATTCTTAATGCATTTTTAATTAAATTAAAAACAACTTTTTAAACTGGGTTTATAAAAAATTAAGAATGATAATTAAGCATGCCTAAACAAAAGCAATGTCAAAGAATGCTCAAACTACCGCACCATTGCACTCATCTCACATGCTAGCAAAGTAATGCTCAAAATTCTCCAAGTCAGGCTTCAGCAATACGTGAACCGTGAACTTCCAGATGTTCAAGCTGGATTTAGAAAAGGCAGAGGAACCAGAGATCAAATTGCCAACATCCATTGGATCATTGAAAAAGCAAGAGCGTTCCAAAAAAACATATATTTCTGCTTTATTGACTATGCCAACGCCTTTAACTGTGTGGATCACAACAAACTGTGGAAAATTCTTAAAGAGATGGGAATACCAGACCACCTCACCTGCCACTTCAGAAATCTGTATGCAGGTCAGGAAGCAACAGTTATGGAACAACAGGTTCCAAATCAGTTCCTGGTTCCAAATCAGGAAAGGAGTACATCAAGGCTGAATAATGTAACCCTGTCTATTTAATTTGCATGCAGAGTACATCATACAAAATGCTGGGCTGGAGGAAGCACAAGCTGGAATCAAGCTTGCTGGGAGAAATACCAATAATCTCAGTTAAACAGATGACACCACCCTTATGGCAGAAAGTGAAGAAGAACTAAAGAGCCTCTTGATGAAAGTGGAACAGGAGAGTGGAAAAGCTGGTTTAAAACTCGGCATTCAAAAAACTAAGTCATGGCATCTGGTCCCATCACTTCATGGCAAATACAAGGGGAAACAGTAGAAACAGTGGCTGACTTTATTTTCTTGGGCTCCAAAACCACTGCAGATGGTGACTGCAGTCATGAAATTAAAAGACACTTGCTCCTTGGTAGAAAAGCTATGACCAACCTAGACAACATATTATAAAGCAGAGACATTACTTTGCCAACAAAGGTCCATTTAGTAAAAGCTATGGTTTTTCCAGTAGTCATGTATGGATATGAGAGTTGGACCATAAAGAAAGCTTAAGAATTGATGCTTTTGAACTGTGTTGTTGGAGAAGACTCTTAAGAGTCCCTTGGGCTGTGAGGAGATCAACAAGTGCTAAAAGAAATCAGTCCTGAATAGTCACTGGAAGGACTGATGTTGGAGCTGAAGCTCCAATACTTTGACCACCTGATGTGAAGAACTTCATCCTTAGAAAAGATCCTGATGCTGGGAAAGATTAAAGGCAGGAGGAGAAGGGGATGATGGAGGATGAGATGGTTGGATAGCACCACCACCTCGATGAGCATGAGTTTGAGCAAGCTCTGGGAATTGGTGATGGACAGGGAAGCCTTGGCATGGTGCGGTCCATATGATTGCAGAGTCAGACACGGCTGAGCTACCGAACTGAACACTGTATCTTACAGACATAAGTTCACTTTTCACTGAGGATCAATAAAAATAATCTCTTCCTGAAATATATGTCATATTTTTTAGTCTTTTTTAATTGCTTTACAATATTGTGGGATTTTTTTGCCATATATCAACATGAATAAGCCATTTGTATATGTATGTTCTCTCCCTCGTGAACCTCCCTCCCACCCTCACCCCATCCCATCCCTCTAGGTTGTCACATCATATTTTTAATGAAATAATGCAAATATAAATCCAACAAACCCCTTATATAGGAAAAACTAGAAAATCTTTTTTCTAAACATTCTACTTTATTCCAGTGGACTGAAAAAGTGTTAGAAAGATTGTCAAAAGATTAATGGAAGCAAACTTAATGACTACAGATATTTGACCTGTGGACTTGCTTGGGAATGGTTCATTCAATCCCAACAAAAGATATTCCTCTCAGTAGGACAGAATCAAACTTCATCAGGAGGAAATGGTGGTTCCAATGTCTACATTAAGAAAGCACTGTACACAGATGTTTTTGGCAATTTGAACAAAGCATCTGTAAAAATTCTTCTTAAAAAATTCCCAATTTAACTTTAACATCTACATGAGGATATTGCTTCATGTACAATTCCATAAATTATGATATGTGCCATTCTATCATTTAAATCAATGTATGTGTTTTAAAAGTCTCATATGAAGCCTGTTGTTTATTGTGTAACTGTTACCAGACAATCAATCTTTATTTAGAAAGCTGTTTTTATTCACATCACATCTTAAAGGCTGCAGAATAAGAGGCATAAAAATACCAATGACAGATAAAACAGAGAAGATTGCTCAAACAAAGTCTTGTAGAATAGTATGGTGCATATAAATTATGAAAACCCTAAAACTTGATCAAAAGAGAAAGTCTTTAACTTTCATTTAAATGCATGAACAGATGCAGCAGATCTAATGTCAATGCATATATGGGCCCAAAATGTGGGATATGAGAAAGAGATCTCAGTGTTTTTAAGCTCATGCCAGGCATGGCTGGATTCCTCTAACAGTAAATGAGTCAAAGACCTGAATTTCATATAGGGCGGTTGTCTGTAAAGGTTTACAGGATTTTGGCCACTAAAAGTTTTAGCTAGTGCTGTGAAAAAAATGATTATCACTATACAAATAGGTTATGTTTACTGAATACTCACTTAATGCCCAAAATTCTTTTAAGCAATTTATATTTTATTTTACTTTTACAATTCCTTATAAGGAAAGCACTACATTAGTGTCCATTTTACAGATGAAGTAACTAAGTCTGAGCTGTTACTAAAATTGTGCAGGGCTGTGTAAATAGTAAATAGCCCAGGCTGCAACGTCAAAGTCCCTCAATTTAACTGCCATTTATGCAAAAATGAATATGGAAAAACTTATAACTTAAAGACACTAGAGAGTAGATGTAATGAATTTAATCTTTTGCAACCTTAACACAAACAATTATTGGCATCAAATTAGAAACCAGTTAGCTCTCTCCTACCTTTCTCATATTTCTTACCTTCTTCTGTGTTGTTGTTCCCTAAAAAAAAAAAAAAAAAAAAAATACAGTGAAATTTGTATAGAATTATAATGGATTCCGTGCAGTGAAAAGTTGTAAAAAGTGAGTAAATCTTTGTCAGCTTGTTGTTCAGTTACTAAGTCGTGTCCGACTCCTGGTGACCCCATGGACTGCAGCAACGCCAGGCCTCGCTATTCCTCACTATCTCCTGGAGTTTGCTCAAACTCCCAGAGTTTGTCAACTTGTAAACTGCCTATTTTAAGTCTGACACTATTCACTTGACTTGTCTTCCCCACATCAACAACTGTCAATATATAGTGTCAAAAAGTTGGCTTTATTATTTCAGGTATAAGAACAGAAGTTTAAAAAATAATGTAACTTTTTCTTATAGCTCATTATAATTTAAGGGTATATATATATTTTTTCTTGTATTCTATGCTGTACTTTGTTTATATATGTGGGAATTATAGGAGCAAGTATTTGAGGGCTAAGGAAAAAAGCTGCCTTACAATATACCTAAAAGTCATGAGGAAAACTTACCAAGAACCAAAAGTAAGTACATGAAAACATATCTACAGAAATATCTGCTCAAATCAAAAATAAGGGGGAAAGGCAGGTACACAAAGGAAAAACTACAAAACAAAGTAACTCTGGGAAGCTGATCTCTGATCTAAAGAAGGTTGGTGACAGCATTTATGTTTGACCAGAAGAGAATCACACTGCACAGAATTATTTCAAGGGGATATGCCACTTGTATGTTTTAAAAGAAAGCTTTATTATAAAAGCCAATAAATTTATTTATAGTTGAATGCTTGAGATTTTGCTTGGGATACAGACAGGCTATCTCCCAGAGAAAGACAAATACTTAAAGTGCAGAAATATCACACTAATATCACACTAAATATCACATATTTTTTTAAAAACTATGAATTAAAACCACTAAATCTAACTTTCCTAAGTTCACTCCTTTTTGTGGCTTCTTTTTGTCATTAATATTTAACTTTCAGTGCATCAAGAAAATTGTCAGTACCAGTTGTTGTCTGGATCCAATGGACCTGAAAAATAATTTTGTCCTTTAATAAATAATTCACAGAGGCAAAACTAAAAAGATAGTCAAAAACAACTATATTCTAAATTTTAAAACAAATTTAAACATTACAAATTTTTCTGTAACAAGTAAATTTTGGCATACAAATATCATAAAGATGAATAAAGGAGAAAACACCTAATTTTAGCAAAACAGACTAGTCTAAGTCCTTACTGCAAAACATTTCCTGATGAAGTTTTTCCTATTTAATAACAACTGGATTAAATCACCTACTCCCTTTGTTCTAGGAAATATATTGTTCACACAGATATTCTAGAAAATGCATCTAAATATTGTCATTTGAACGCTTATTGTCTCCTTGTCTAAGATTCCACTTAGACAATCCGTTTCACATCCATGAGCCATTTCACCATCAACATTAGAGTACTGTTATCTGTCTGTTAGAATTTATCTTCTAATTCACCTAATAACTGTGAAACATCCTCCTCTGTCAATTTTCTTCTCTATGCTATTAAGTTTAGAAAATGAAAAATTCTGATTTCTTGGTTGTGTTCAGTAAAAAGAGGCTCAGAGGTAAAGAATCTGCCTGCAATGCAGGAGACACAGGAGACGTAGATTCATTTCCTGGGTCTGGAGGATCCCCTGGAGAAGGAAATGGCAGCCCATTCCAGTCATTTTGCTTGGGAAATCCCATGGACAAAGGAGCCTAGCGAGCTACATACAGTCCCTGGAGTCACAACAGAGTTGGATATGATTGAACAACTAAACAACAGCAACAAAAGCTAAAAGCAGGTTATAGAGATGGTATCTCCAGGTTTCTCTCATATCTTCTAGAAAGATAATGCTATAGTTGGTAACAAAATAACAAAAGTGAAGGATAACAGTAATTCCTTCACTATCATTTTGTCCTTCTAAGAGAAACATGGGCTTCCCTTGTGGCTCAGCTGGTAAAGAATCTGCCTGCAGTGCAGGAGACCTGGGCTCAATCCCTGGGTTGGGAAGATCCCCTGGTGAAGGGAACAGCTACCCTCTCCAGTATCCTGGCCTGGAGAATTCCATGGACTGGAGAATTTCGTGGACTGGATAGTCCAAGGGATCGCAAAGAGTCAGACCCGACTGAGCGACTTTCACTTTCACAAGAAACATAGCATAAGTAAACTTTTTCTTAAAGGGTTATATAGTAAATATTTCAGGCTTTCAAGCCATATGGTCTCAGGTGCAACTACTCATTCAACTCTGCTATTTAAGCAAAAGCAGTTATGTACAATACATACACATATGTAACTGTGTTCTAACACAAATTTTTTTTCACAAAAACTCAACTTCATGATTCTCATACCCCTATGAATCTAGATTATTCCATCATTATTCTCATCTTTTTATTTTTATATTTTAAAACTTAACTAAGGACAATTAATAACTATTGATGAAATAGTCCTTATAATGATGAAATATAAAAACATTAAAAAATAGAGAAAAAAATGAGATCACCAAGATCCTATAATGTAGCTTAGATTTGGACATATGTCCAATGGATTCATAAGGCAGAATGAGCTTTATTCTATTTTAAGGAATTAAATTTTCACTTTGTTCTTTGAGGAATCCTAAGGCAAAAACCTGAGTTATGAAATATCAATTTAACTAACAGTAATACTGAAAAATGAAATTAAATTCTAAAATTTGTGCAGTAGATTCTGGTGGTGTATAAAGTATTAAGGATCTACTATTAAAAGTGAAAGTGAAAGTCACTCAGTCATGTCCAACTCTTTGTGACCCCATGGACTATCCAGTCCATGAAATTCTCAGTCCATGGAACTCTCCAGACCAGAATGCTGGAGTGGGTAGCCTTTCCCTTCTCCAGGGGATCTTCCCAACTCAGGGATTGAACCCAGGTCTCTCACATTGCAGGCGGATTCTTTGCCAGCTGAGCCACAAGGGAAGACTAAGGATACTGGAGTGGGTAGCCTATCCCTTCTCCAGTGGATCTTCCTGATCCAGGAATTGAACCAGGGTCTCCTGCATTGCAGGTGGGTTTTTACCAACTAAGTTATCAGGGAAGCCCATCATATACATCGCATTTGGCCAAATGCCAGTAATGGTACACACACCTATGTTTGTATTTTTCTCCAAAATACAAGGCCTAGGCACTTACAGCACATAAAAACCACACAACTCAGGAAGTAAGAGAAAAATGTTTGCAGGTCATGTTAGGAGTTTATTTGCAGTTGACTGATTAGCGCTGGGAGTTGCTAAGGAAGTGAGCAGCACAAGTAGATGGTGATGCCCATAAGGGGTGAGGCTCGGTGCTGTCAAGGTGAGGACATGTAAGAGTTAATTTTCAGCAAATATAAAAAAAGTGGGTCTAGAAACAGCTAATAATCTCTGGCAATAGGGACAAATCAAGTTGCTGGAAGTCCTTTGAGAACTGAAAACCAAAGAGTAGTTTCAGATAAACAAAGAAAAAAAAAAAAAAAGAGAGGTAATATAAAATAAGTTTAAGTCCAAAAAGAGAAATCAGAGTTACTTTAATAATAATAATAATAAAATCTTTACTTAATTTGTGAATGATTCTGAGATACCCTCATGTTAGTACTTAAATTTGTCTTTAGTTTTACCCTTACTAGGATATTTGCAAGAAAATTAATCTCTCACTTGGTGGCAACTGCCAGATGCCTGTCTGTGGACTATAAGAAGTAAAGACATCCCACCCACCAGTCTAACAGCTTGACTTAAGAAAATATGAGACAGCTCTTGATGGGAAAAGATAAACAAAAACAAACCTAATGGACATTAGTCGTTAGGGGAAAAGTATGCTCAATTAATTACATGAAAACTTCTCTATAGCTTGAAAACTAGAACTATGTTCCAAAGAATTATGGAAGAAGAAAGAGACAATGATGCACTGAACAATTTAAAATCAATTTGTTGGAAAACTTCTAAAAATAACATTACTTTTAGGCAGTAAAAACTTTTCTGTGAATTTCTGATTTTTAAAACTCTCAAAATATGTTTCTAAATTAAGTTTATGACCATTTTGTGGAATGCATGGTTTATTAATCTCAAATATACTCCTTTTGGAGTTCTAACATCAAAATATTAAAAAATACATTGTGTAGAGCATCACTTAATGAGTTTTAGCACCTTGTGCATAAGCAAAAAAAAATTTTTTTTAATTTTTTGTTTTTGGCCACTGGTGCATGCCACACCTGAC
Source organism: Muntiacus reevesi (assembly GCF_963930625.1). Taxonomy (NCBI): domain Eukaryota; kingdom Metazoa; phylum Chordata; class Mammalia; order Artiodactyla; family Cervidae; genus Muntiacus; species Muntiacus reevesi. The sequence goes on from NC_089252.1 coordinate 122,056,132, forward strand.
AATAAGATTCTGCTGTATTACATATTAATGCTGACTCTAAAGTGTTTTACAAAATGCATTATAGGAAGTAGTCATTACTGACCGTTTGAAATTAAAAAGTACATATTAGAGATACCATTGTGTAACAGAGAGAAAACTTGAAGTTAGAAGATTTAACATCTAGTTCTAATTCTGCCAACAATTAGTTGGACAATTCATTTAACATCTCTGGCCTTAGCTGTTGTTTTTTTTTAAATCAGACTTTAATACATTATTATAATTTCTTCCTTTTTCTTTTAGATTGGTTAAATATAGAGAGCCATTGTTTTTCAGTAATTCCTATGTTTAGATGTTACTTTCTATTGGTTTACTCTCATGTGTACTAGCAACCAAAATATATGTTTTACTAATCAGGACAGGCCCAAGCAACAGTTTACATCATAACAGAAACTCTTTATCAACCTTGAGGGTTATATTTCTGAAAAGTTTTGTGCTTGACAAAACTAGAATTAGCAAATTCAAGATCTCCTGAAGTACATATGTTAGCAGAGAAGGAATGAAATCAATATTACTGTCCATAAATATATCTTAAAAATGAATGTGACAGAAGTTCCAAAAGGCATCTATTAAAAAAAACAAAAAAAAAACTAATATGTCGGCATGGCAAACTTACTCTGGTAGATAAACTTCCTTCATTATCATCTTCATTTTCAAGCAACATAGCTACAGAGTCCTAATCTGTTAAGTCACATTATTACCATAATCAAGGTATAATTAGGGAAATGGCATATCTTTAAAGATATTTTTATTATCATAAGTTGAAATGGAATGTCTTTGAACTGGTGTACAATATTCTTTTATCCTCAAGGTTTTCTGCTATATAACTGTTACAGATTAGAGGGGACTGAATAAACACAGTAAGTAAAGGCAATATATAACACTGGATTAGATCTAGAGGGTAAAATACTAAAAAGGATATTATTAGCACATTTGACAATACTTGAATATGGATTTTATTTTAGACTTAAAACAATAGTCACTTCCTAAACAAGTCAAAATCCTAAATTTGATCACTGTATTGTGGTGATATAAAAGAATGCCTGTTTTTAAGGCACACACATATTCAATTATTAGGGCTTCCCTGGTGGCTCAGACGGTAAAGCGTCTGCCTACAATGAGGGAGACCAGAGTTCAACCCCTGGGTCAGGAAGATCTCCTGGAGAAGGCAATGGCACCCCACTCCAGTACTCATGCCTGGAAAATCCCATGGAACGTGGTAGGCTACAGTCCATGGGGTCGCAAAGAATCGGACACGACTGAGCGATTTCACTTTCTTCCTTTCCCTGATAGCTCAGTTGGTAAAGAACCCGCCTGCCAATGCAGGAGATATGAGATGCGGGTGCAATCCCTGGGCCAGGAAAATCCCTTGGAGGAAAGTATGGCAACCCACTCCAGTATTCTTGCCTGGAGAATCCCCATGAACAGAGGACCCTGTGGGTTATGATCTGTAGGGTCAAAAAGAGTCCAACACAACTGAAGCAACTTAGCATGCACGCAAGGCATGGTGTCTGCAATGTACAGACAAGATAGATTAGGAAAAACAATAGCGCAGAGTAGTTTGTGACTGGGGACAGTGAGGAGGGGGCAGCAGCAGCAGTAAGGTAGGGATGCAGAAAACAGCAGAAGGAGAAAGTAAAAGGAGCAAAATGTTAATTAAACTCGAGTGAAGAATCGTTATATAGAAATTATTTGTAATAACCTCACGACACTTCTGTAAATTTGAAATCCTGTTAAATAAGGTTTTTTTTAAGTCTCTGTTAACTGTTGCCATATCACAATGGTATTGCCTAAACAGAAATTATCTTCATTGTTTGAGTTTACATTTCTCTGAGCCCATCCTTATATTTACATATAAGGTAAACAAATAGCCTTTTCTGCACTACCATGCAGACTCTCTCAAAAAGGGAGGGGCCAGCAACAATTTTTTTTTTTTTTAATATTATTTTATTAGTTGGAGGCCAATCACTTTACAACATTTCAGTGGGTTTTGTCATACATTGACATGAATCAGCCATATAGTTACACGTATTCCCCATCCCGATTCCCCCTCCCACCTCCCTCCCCACCCGACTCCTCAGGGTCCTCCCAGTGTACCAGGCCCGAGCACCTGACTCATGTATCCCACCTGGGCTGGTGGTCCGTTTCACCATAGATAGTATACATGCTGTTCTTTCAAAACATCCCACCCTCACGTTCTCCCCCAGAGTTCAAAAGTCTGTTCTGTACTTCTGTGTCTCTTTTTCTGTTTTGCATATAGGGTTATCGCCACCATCTATCTAAATTCCGTATATATGTGTTAGTATGCTGTAATGGTCTTTATCTTTCTGGCTTACTTCACTCTGTATTATGGGCTCCAGTTTCATCCATCTCATTAGAACTGATTCAAATGAATTCTTTTTAACGGCTGAGTAATATTCCATGGTGTATATGTACCACAGCTTCCTTATCCATTCATCTGTTGATGGGCATCTGGGTTGCTTCCATGTCCTGGCTATTATAAACAGTGCTGCGATGAACATTGGGGTGCACGTGTCTCTTTCAGATCTGGATTCCTCAGTGTGTATGCCTAGAAGTGGGATTGCTGGGTCATATGGCAGTTCTATTTCCAGTTTTTTAAGAAATCTCCACACTGTTTTCCATAGTGGCTGTACTAGTTTGCATTCCCACCAACAGTGTAAGAGGGTTCCCTTTTCTCCACACCCTCTCCAGCATTTATTGCTTGTAGACTTTTGGATAGCAGCCATCCTGACTGGCATGTAATGGTACCTCATTGTGGTTTTGATTTGCATTTCTCTGATGATGAGTGATGTTGAGCATCTTTTCATGTGTTTGTTAGCCATCTGTATGTCTTCTTTGGAGAAATGTCTGTTTAGTTCTTTGGCCCATTTTTTGATTGGGTCGTTTATTTTTCTGGAATTGAGCTTCAGGAGTTGCTTGTATATTTTTGAGATTAATCCTTTGTCTGTTTCCTCATTTGTTATTATTTTCTCCCAATCTGAGGGCTGTCTTTTCACGTTACTTATAGTTTCCTTTGTTGTGCAAAAGCTTTTAATTTTCATTAGGTCCCATTTGTTTATTTTTGCTTTTATTTCCAATATTCTGGGAGGTGGGTCATAGAAGATCTTGCTGTGATTTATGTCAGAGAGTGTTTTGCCTATGTTCTCCTCTAGGAGTTTTATAGTTTCTGGTCTTACATTTAGATCTTTAATCCATTTTGAGTTTATTTTTGTGTATGGTGTTAGAAAGTGTTCTAGTTTCATTCTTTTACAAGTGGTTGACCAGTTTTCCCAGCACCACTTGTTAAAGAGATTGTCTTTTTTCCATTGTATATCCTTGCCTCCTTTGTCAAAGATGAGGTGTCCATAGGTTCGTGGATTTATCTCTGGGCTTAAAATAGTTTATAATCTTCAAGGGCAGTGTCATAAACACTTGAAAAATATGTTTAACATTTGTCTGTACATGCAAATATGTGGAAATAATTCCAGAGGGCCTCTTCACATAGTTCAAACTGATGCTAACCAATTGATCTATCAAAATATCATTTTTAAAGAAAGACTGTTATGCTAAATACTGAAATTGTTCTTTCACATTAGCATACTATACTGCTTATCAACTGGAGTTAGCTCAGGATTACAGTTTTTTTGCTGTTGTTTTTTTTCCTTAGTAGATAGTAAACCATAGTTGCTATAAATGCCAAAATTCACTAAGTCACCTTGATGTCACAGTTTAGTAGGGCAGATTAAAATCGTAAATTTACTTTTGACATTGCAATTTTAGCATGACACTCTTCTCTCATATCAAATTTCAGCATCTGAGAATCTCATGCAAGGCATGATAATCAGGTTTTAAATGCAAATCCTGAAAAATGGATTTCAGTAGAGGATGAATTTGAAACTTCAAGCTGGTCATGCCTGGAAGGACATGTGAATGTTTACAGTTGAGTTATGACACACATATATTTCTTTCAGATAATTATAGACAAAAAGGCATCATACTATATAGTTTATTTCTGACATAAAGCAAGGTCCTAGTAATAAAAGAAGACAATATGGTCAAATGTTACCTCTCTCTCTGATTTACTCTTCAACTACCTTAAAAACCTAGGTAGGTACAGAAAAGCAAGTAAAGTTTTAACTAATATTTTATAGGTAAAAATGGATTTGACAAGAGTCACAATATTTTCAACTAAAAATGACCATGTACAGGCTACATCTCCAGATGTTAGACAAGATAATGACAACATCCACTTGGAGCTCTGAAGACAAATAATGCTCTTAACCCAAAGATGGTGGGGTGCTTCCAGATGCCCTAGGAAGTCGAACAGATTAGTCTGTGGTAAGAAAACACCAGGATCCAATATTTGAACTTTGCAACCAATAAAGAAGAATTGACTTGACTCTTACTTAATTTGGTGAAACCTATTTCCTCAGAATACTTGATTCACAGAAATTTAGTTTTCAAAGGACCAGTCAGAAAACCTAAGTCCAGCTGTCTATTTTTCACAAATGTGAATTCACCTTCTGACCAAATGTCATCTGATAAGTCAGATCTTTTGGCTCCCAGGTGTATCCCTGAGTGCACTCTACTGTGTCACTATTTTGTTTTATGTGAACACACACAAAAAAGCAGGAAATTTCAGTCTCCAAGAGAAAGCTTTAAATAATTTAAAACATGCTTCTCTTTGCAAGAGCTGATTCTTCCAGAGTATATATTATGATTATTGAATGGCAAAAGAATAATCAAAGACAATTAAATTTCAATATATTTTACTCCCTTTAATTTGTACACTAAATATTTTAATCATATATGATGTATACATTCTTTGAAGATCACTCATTTATGAAGAACCCAATCCCTGTTACTTGCTTTGTATTGAGAAAAATGATTTAGATAATGGAGAGTTTCTTCTTTTAAAAATATTTGTACACCAAAGGCTTAAATGCCTTCACCCTATTAATTGGAATGGAACAAAATTCTAATATCTTTTTTGTGACATGTCACTGATTTAACATGAAGAATTTCAGTACATTTTAACAAGTCATAAGGGAATTTTAGGGGCTTCCCCGGTGGCGCTAGTGGTAAAGAACCCACCTGCCAGTGCAGGAGATGTAAGAGACTCGAGTTTAACCCCTAGCTTGGGAAGATCGTCTGGAGATAGGCATGACAACCCAGTTCAGTATTCTTGCCTGGAGAATCCCATGGACAGAGGAGCCTGGTGGGCTACAGTCCATAGCTTAGAAAAGAGCTGAATACGACTGAAGCGACTTAGCAGGCAGGCAGGCAGGCAACGCAATTTTAAATGATACAAATAGAAGGAGGTGACAAGGTGGTTATGAGCATAAGTTTTCAGCGTCATAAGAGTGTTCTTTTTCTAAGAGTAAATATAATAAAACACTGACAATATAAATCTAGTCCTAGTCCTGATCATTTGTATTCTAATTAATATGATGGTCTCACATATGTTCTGAATAAACTTTATTTTTTCATTAAATAAATTGAGAATTTGAGTTCTTTTACAATATAAGGAGGATTTAAGAGGCAGAAAAACAATCATTTCTTCTGTCAAAATCAAGTATGCAAAGGTTCTCACAACAATTTGGTGAGAAAAATTATATGGGAGTAAAACAATATGAAGAATAGTGGTCCACAATCAAGCTCTTTTCATTTCTTGTTACCCAAGTGTAGTTCAGGAACCAGCAGCATCAAAGTATGTTAGAAATGCAGAAATCCAGGTACTACTTCAGAACTAACAAATCATAATCTATATTTTAAAAGGATCTCTGAGTGGTTTATTTACACCTGAGGATTTTCTGAAAATCATTGATTTAAGTGAAATTTGGAGAAAGCATAGGTCAGGAGTGAGTGGAAATGATTGTATTTTTATCTGTATTTTCTTACCTAACTAGGCATGTAATTGGTAGGTAAACAATATTATATACTATTTGTCAGACACTTTGTGAAGACTTTTAAATTCATTGTCAAGTTTAAATCTCACCACAACCCTGTATGATGAAAATGTTATTGACATTTTACAATGAGAAAACTGATTTACAGAAGTTAAGTAAATAATGTAAGTTCACAAAAATAGTAACTAGTAGAAGGGAGGCCATCTGACTCAAGAATGTATGCACTGAATCGATATATTTTATGGCTTAGCACATAATATGCAGATTCCAATTTATATCAAAACATGGTACCAATTTATGAATGACAAATGTATAAACTGCACAAAGGCTACAATGGAAAAAAATTACATCCTAGATAAAGGAAAAAATTTTTGTCATGCATGGGTCTTAAATAGCTTAGGCTTTCAAAATCCTCTATATCTGCCAATTTGTGTTTTTTAAGGTGATAGAACACACAATCAGAAAATTTGGATGGGGACAAGTACTGGCTAAATACTCATCAACTAATAGTTAAACTAGTAATTAACCCTCTGCTCATAAAAATATACAGTGTGATTCTATGAATGAATTCTAAAACTATTTAATAGTAGTCTGATGATTATATACATTAGAAAATCCTTATTTGTACCTGTCTGGAAAGATACATATCTATATTTCCTTTATTCTGGAAAGGGAGTTATAGAATCTGACAGATACAAATAGATGATTTTAAAGTTTTTGTTTCTTTAGCTACAGCTGCATTTTGATAAAGTATAAAGGTACAAGATGCCACTCTATTTCACAGTGATGAGTGGGGGGGTGGGTACAAAAAACTAACAAGATACAGGAAATTTTTCTTGTAATATATTCAAGTTCATAACTAATGGTTATAACTATGATTAAAACAGCTGACACTTATTGAATACTTGCTTACATGTAAGAAGTTGTCACAAGAAGATTTTTTAACTATCATTTAATTTTAGCCAAGAAATAGGAACTAGCTTTATTCCGATGAGGAAACAGAATTGGTAAATGTTGGATCTAAGATTTAAACCCAGATAGGCAGGGCTTCTCTGGTGGCTCATAGGGTAAAGAATCTGCCTGCAATGCAGGAGTTCAGGGTTTGCTCCTTGGGTTGTAAAGGTCTCTTGGAAAAGGGCATGGCAACCCACTTCAGTATTCTTAACTGGAGAATCCCATTGACAAAGGAGACTGGCAGGCTACAATCCATGACATTGGCAAGAGTCTGACAGGACTGAGCCACGAAAACTTTCACTTTTCATACTGGTTCAAGGTCTCATTATTTCATGCTGCAGAATTTTAGGACAGGCTTCCTTTACCTCCCTCCCAGTATTTAACTTTAAGGTAGATCAGGTTTCCTCCCTCTTCAATAGAGAATATTCATAATTTTCTCTTTGGATTATTTTAGAGATATATGATGATTTACTTACAATCACTGGCTTAATGGTCTTATAAATGAGACAAATGCCTTAGGTTCATGTGATCAATACATACGAATTATGTCTTTACTGCCTAGTTTTTCATTTAAAAAAAAAACTGAAAGATAAAAATTATACTGTCATTTGCTTCCTTGCACCATCTAGTGGATTTAAATGACAACTGCGGCAGTGGTATGAATGATTATAAGTCAATTACACGTCAAATTTTCAAACATCTGGAGAACAAATGCTAAAACTGTACTTCAGCTCATACCACAAACATGGACATAGTTGCCTTCTGTCTTTTTTAAGAGGGAATTGATCAGCATGGGTGCTGAATTCAATAGCGAATGTTTAAATTTGTAAACAAAATAACATGAAATAGCATCCTTAGCACCTTTTTCCCATTACAGATAATGAAAGTCTAACATATTTTACTTTCTTCCCACCCATTTCCCTGCGCTCCAACGCTCGCCAGGCAGCTGCGCGCAGAGACGAGCCCCGCGCGTCTGCGCGCCGCCGGTGCGCAGGCGAGCTGAGGAGCGGAAGTGGGAGGCGGGGCTAAGCCGGGACCAGCGAGCGGAAGAGGCCGCGGCGGCGGAGAGCGGCACCCACAGCGTTTGGAGGCGGTGAGTCCCGGGCAGCCCGAGCTGCGAGTCCCAGCCCCGGGGAAACGCCAGGAAAAACGGAAGGACCTGGGATTCCGGAGCAGTCGCCGCTGACTGCTGCTCCCCTGCCGTTGCCGCGGCGGACGCTTCCGCATTCACCGCTGAAGACGCGGCCCTGACAGGCCTAGAGGCCTAGGCGCGGCCCTCCGAGCCCGACGTGTTGCCGCCGTGCAGCTGTGAGTAATCCGAGCGCCCTCTCCACGGCCGTTTACAGATTAAAATGGAGGAAATTTCCTTGGCTAACCTGGATACTAACAAGCTGGAGGCCATCGCTCAGGAGATATACGTAGACCTGATAGAGGATTCTTGTTTGGGCTTCTGCTTTGAGGTGCACCGGGCAGTCAAGTGTGGCTACTTCTACCTGGAATTCGCAGACACTGGTAACGTGAAGGATTTTGGCATTCAGCCAGTTGAAGATAAAGGAGCGTGTCGCCTCCCGCTTTGCTCCCTTCCTGGAGAATCTGGGAATGGGCCCGACCAGCAGCTGCAACGCTCACCTCCGGAGTTCCAGTAGCTGCCACGTGAGAGGCTGAGGGTGACCAGGTCAATGACATAGACCAGTCCTGTGGTTTTGAGAAGTTAGGTAGCTAAGTAGAAAAAAAAAAAAAAAAAAAAAATCAGACAAAAGTCCCAATTCCCACTGAAGATCCTACCCTTTAAAAACCCGAAGTGGAGAATTTAGGAATTCAGATCCTTGTATAAGTGTATTGCGTTGGGTCAGCTTTGAAATCCTGAGCAGGAGGAGCTGTACTATGGATCCAGCGCGCCGTGCTTAGGTTGATTTCTAGTGCACAAGAACCCCGTACTGTCCCCAGTGCGCAGGTGAGCAGCTGTGCACCCAGCATATAAAGTTCTTTGGTTCCTCAGCCTGTCTGCCGGCCTGATGTCAAGGGCTTTCTGGGTAACTGACGGTTTGGACATAACTGATGGACAGGCCTTTATCGTTGGGCCGCAGTGGGACAACACCTCTGATCTCTCAGCCTTGGGTTTCTCCAAGACACATGCAAGTCAGTGATGAGAGCTGGATATTAGGCATTCCAGTCTAGTAAAACCATGAAAAAGAATTCCTGGCCGAATCTGTAGGAGAAGCTCTGTGGTCTTGACTGCAAGGAGAAGAAAAGCTCCAAAGTCACCAGTTTCCCAAAGGTCCAGCATTTAAAAATGACATCAACGGACTTGGGGACTTGGGCTAGCATCTTGCTCAACAGGGCCCTCTTTCTTGCACCACATCTGGTGGCATAGGCTTAGCAGATGGACAACTTGGTTATCCAAGCAGGCTGAGAATTGAGTAATGATCCCTTGGGGAGGTAGCAGGGCCTTCTGCAACTATGCACGATCTTTCAAACTGCAAGATTCCTAACTGGATGTCTTATGCTGTGGACAGCAGTTCAGTGGGGCATTTTCCTACTCTCGAGTCACTAGTTACCTTGCCAGTCTGTGGGTCTAACTTGGTTATTATGCCAGGTCACTACCTGCCTCCTACTTTCAGGGCAGAAGTGAACTATGGAAGAGCATCATGGCTAGCCAGGAGGCTGAACTTTCAAAGTTGAGCCCAGAGAGGACCTTTTCCAGCTGTAGTCAGCAATGTGCTGGGAGCCAAGGAGCAATCCTGGGTCATCTCTCATCTGACTGCAGTATCCTGTCGCACACCCCTGCTCCTTGGGTTGGGCAGTCACAGGGTTTTGTGGTGGCGAACATCTGGACGGTCACCACCTGCCCTTCACACGGGGCAGTGCCCTCCGGTCAGTCCCCTTTGGACTTTCTTGACAACACGAGCTGTCATTTTGTTGCGTGAAGGACAGGACCTTTCAAGGAAAGGACCCCCAGAAACCCCCTGGTTTTAGAGAATGGGGTAGGGGAGGATGGGAACTGTGAGCTCTGTATCAAAGCTACTCTCCACTTGACTCCCTGATTGAAGTTTATGCTGTGTAGAGTGGTGGGAGCCCCCAAGGTGAGCGGGAACGGTGCTGCTTTCTTTGAAATGTTTTCTTACCTCATCTGTGCCCCAGTAAGGGGCCCAGCCTCATTTTCCTGGCTTGGCCCCATGTCCTCCAGTCCCTGCCCCACTGCCTGTCTGGTGCAGTTCATCGCCCCGGGGTGCTGCCTGCCACTCTTCATTCACGCTGACCAGTTCTAATTTCTCTCTCTTGATTCTCCTGCTTCTGAAGCCTGCCCAGTTTCCCTTTCCTTGACTTCTTTTAAGTTTGTTTTGTTTTCTTGTGTTTGTGAGAGAGAGCAGAATCTGTCTTATGGCTCCCTCTATTGGGATTGGGATGGGAGGAGAAAGTAATTTTTTTTGTATGTGATAAACAGTGTCATACCTAAGCATTTCCCCTGTAGGACTGCCTTGCTGATATGCCTTCCTGCTGTGTCTCACTTTCTGAGAAGGTTTATCTCCCCCCTCCACTTGGGTACTGCCTCTAGGACCCAAGCAGAAGAGCAGTGAAGGACTGATGCGCGGGAGTGGAGTAGGTCCTGATCCATTTCCTCTCACCCCTGCTGTGCACGTATCCTTCCTGATCCCAGAAGGAACTGTTCGGACTCGTCCTTGGACTGGTTTGGGTTACATACCGTGCAGGGGTAAGGGAAGCATAGTAATAGAGCCTTGAGGCTGCTTATTATTGCATTCTCCGTCTAGAGTTGTCCTGCTCAGCATCAGGTCCTAGCTATAGATTGGGCTTCAAGAATTGTAATAAAGTCAGACCTTGGCAAGAACTAAAATAATTTGGGGTTACCTGCCCTTGCCTTTTTTATAGACATCTCCTTCTAAGGAGATGCAGAAGGCAAGGAGAGTCTAAGTGAGACTCTGGCCTACCTACAATAATGTCTGGGAAACAGGCTAAACTTAAGGTTATGGTCCACTCTTACTTCAGAGAGGGAGCTCAGATTGTGACATTGCTGTTTCCTTTCTGACCTTTTCTCCTGGTTAGAGGAGGAAGAATTGGAAATAGTTTTGAGTAGTGGTTGGTTCACATTACCTCCCTCTTGGTTTGTACTTTTGTTTTTTTGCCCCCCATTATTAGGGCAGCGGCCCCCTGATTGAGTATGAGGTGGGCTAGGTCTAACAGGTGCCCTGAGGGAATAGACTATTTTCATTTTGAGGGAGAGAATTCTCCCTAGCATATAGTTGACAGTGGTTAGGAACTCTCCCTTTCCCTACCTATCTTTCCTCTTAACAGCAGAATTCCTGTCCTAATCTCCTCAATTAAGTGTATTGCTCACCCTGTAATTCTATTATGTATCTGAGTGTGTATGTATGGGGGGGGAGGGGGGGGAGAGGGGTTCTTTACAAATTTCTGTGATTTGTGGCTTTTTCTTCCATACATTAGTTCCCACCACCGCATGCCCAGGGGCCATTGCCTGGCATTGTCGCATGCTGGGATCATTGGGGAAGTATAGTGAAACTCATTGTCCTCTGTTTTGGAGAGTCTTATTTTTGCATAAGTAGTCCATCCTATACAGATTGCTAACTAACTGTGTATTCCCCTTGCCCCTATGGCTGCTGGTGTAAATAAACTGCATCTCCTCATTGGTAAACGATGACAATAAACAAGATTTTAAAAATGATTTTATTTGGACTCTATATTCATCTTTTAAATTATACATGTTTCTTGGGTTTTCACATAGTGAAATAAGTGTTGAACCACTGTTGACTCTTGACCCTTAGTCACTTTCTTCTGAATAGGAGTTTTATCAGAAGAGAGGAATTTTATTTCTTCATCTGATAGTTCAGATTTAGCTTTCTGCAACAGCCAGTGAGAGAGAGAAGCTATACAATCTTCCTTTTATGATAATAAGTAAGAAGGTGGTAAAATATAATCCAGTCCTGTCACTAAATAAGTCCAGTGTGAAGGATAGTTCAGTTTAAATGGTACTAGAGGTATCTTAATATATACATATTCTTGCTCTCGAGAGGCAAATAATTCATAGCAATAATGAGTCAGCCTTTCTAAAAGTTAATTTTTTTCTAATACTTTTCATTTTACTCCAAGTGTTTAGGTCTATAATTTTGTTTTTTAGATTAATTCAGAGATTTTTTCAAAATTTATTCCAGTTCATATTCCAAAGTTAGAGCACTTTCCCTAGAAACTGTACCAATTGCTCCTTAATATTGATCAAAATCACTTGTTTGCTGAATGTTCTAGGTCTTTAAACAGCCCAAAAGCATAAATAATATTTAGATGAATAAAATGTATCAGGAACAGGACCAGAGGAAACCTGTTGAAGCAGATATCTCAGGGGACCTTACTGACATGTGACATGTATTGAGTCACCTAACACTCATGCAGCTGCCTCAAATATTTTTGGATCTTATTTTGTATGTTTAGATTTGAATTAATATATTTCTTGCTAACCTACTTTTCTGAAATGAGGTATTTGCAAGACCTCTGCTAAATTACTTGATGGCAGGACATACAAGTTTATTTCTGTTCATGTTTTCTAACTAATGATCTTTATACTTAAAAAAAAAAAAGCACATACCCTTTAACTCCTTAGATACTACGTTTTAACTGTGGCATGTAGCATGAGGTCAGGAACTAAATAAATGATTGCTTGATGTTGACAGAAAATGAGACATGCCCAAGTAGTAAAGAATTCAGGAATAGCTTTCTTTAAATATATTTTAATATGTCTTCAATTATGGATAGTGAATTGCTGGTCCTCAGAGATAATGTCAGACTTTGAAAGTTTTAATCTGTTGTGGAGGGCACAAGCTTTCTGATTCTTAACACATTTTCCAGAGAAAATATAGGTGATGCACTGGCTCAGAAAGAAAAACCTGTAGATTTCTTGGTTTTGATTTTTCCATTTTGAAAATTTTGATCCTTGTTACTTGAACCTAATTGAACATATGTGAGCTGAAAAGGAAATAGTCTCTTCAGAGATGAGAAAATGTATTAAATGTATGAAAAAACCCACTGCGATGTTGCGAAGTAATTAACCTCCAACTAATAAAAATAATTGAAAAAAAACATCTATTCAGCAGAAGCGACTTGCCCACAATTCAAAGACAAAATTACAGAAACAAAAACAATGCTAGTACAAGGCCAGCGCACTTTGTTGAAGCAAGAGAATTTACTAACTGAAAGGACTAGTTTTTTAAAAGATAAATTACCTTTCAAGTAGGATGAATATGTGATGCTAATGAAAACTTTAAGAAATGAAAACATTGAAAAAGTGGAAAATGTATTTAACAAAAGTGACTCACAAGGAATTTTTATTTTTAATCTTAATAAATGTAATTTACATTTAGAACTTTAAAAAGATCCTGTTTCTACCCAAATACACATAAAAATACTAGACTCATAGAGTTTTACAGACAGTATAGCAAGAAACAAAAATCATTATAAACTCAGTAATAAGAAGATGTTAGCAAACCAACTCCAAACTTTGTCAAGTCATGTTAATCCCAGGAAAGATTTTGATTCAGAAAATCATCACCATTAGAGAAAATCCATGTGAAATTTCAATACAGAACAATAGTTTGCAAAATTCAGTGCCAATTATTGGCTTTAAAAATACTAGTTATATAGAAACAAGGGCTAAAGAACTTCCATACACTGATAATTTATTATCAGACTCTACAATTGCTTTGCTTAATGGTCAAATACTTGGAAGCTTTCTCTTTAAAAGCAGGAATGGAAGAAACAAAACTCTCATTCTCAGATGGTATCTAAATAGATAGTTGTATAGATTCTAGGAACATCCACTGGAAGTGATAATAGGATGCAGTTAAGTTGCTAGTTATAAGAATCCAAAATCAGAACAATGAAACATTGCAAATGTTGCATTTATAATGTAATGCAACAAAAGTATATACAGTCCTATGTAATACTAATATAACAAGAAGTGTAAGGTTTTATGAAAAAAAAATTTTCACCTGGAATGTTAAAACTCAAATAAATGATCATAAGACACCAAAATAAATGGAGAATGACAGGATGTTCGTGGGTAGGAAGATCAGTATCATCACTCCAATTAAATGAGTTGGAAGTAATCTTGATTAAAATCCAAATAGATGTTTTCATGTTAAGATTTATATGAAAATCAAGGCACAAGAATAGACAAGATCATATTGACAAATGGATCTTATATATAGTGAGATTGCAGTGCAGAAACAATAGAAGAGAGTTCAGAATTAGATGGGAAAACAAACACATTTATGTCGTCCTGATGTGTGACAAAATTGATATTATAGTCAGTAGATTATGAACTGTCACATTGTTCTGGAATAGATTAGCAATAAATATTAAAACTGTACTCTAGACACAAAAATTAATGACCATGAGGATTTAAGACATTGTGAAAAAGTAAAACATCTAATCTTTAGAGGTAAATACAGAAGGGTATGTTCATAATTGTAGGTAAGGAAAAATAAGTAAATAAAAGTACCAGACAAAAGTTGGGTATGTTGGACCACAATAAAACTATCTATGCACCATCATACCAGAAACACACACACAATGACAAAATACCATAACATGCTAGTAGGAGTCTTACAATTCTTAGAACTAATAAAAGATTGTTAACAAAATAATTATACAATTGACAAATGGACAAAATAAAAGAACAGCTCATTTATAGAATAAGAAATCCAAATGACAGAAAAGATGTGAAAAGTTCACTTAGTTTCAGAGAAATAAAAACTAATAGCAAATTAAATATCAATTTATACCACTTAGTCTAAAAAAGTGTGATGATATCAACTCTGACAGGTATATGGAACAGTTAAAATTCTTGTGCATTGCAGACTGTTAAGTGATAAAAAATTTTTTGGAAAGCAATTTGGGAATATCTACTGCAGTTGATGTGAATAACCAATATCCCAATATTTCCACCTTTTGCAGCATTGTTCTCTGCTATGAAAAAATTGAAAGAGATATAAATATCCATTTTAAAAAAAGTCAAATGCAAAAGTGAAAATAACAGGATTGCACAAATAAAATACTTCGTAAAACATTTGTTCTTATAATTTGATACCTTTTATTTGAAACAGTATGTAAAACAATGCTATATTGTGTTTAGGGATATGTACCTCTGTAATAAAATTTATACCAAAAATGTGAACTAGACTTCCAGTTCTATGTGTATCATGGACTGGATATTGGAGAAAGACTTCTTGGAGCAAAAAGAACCTGGATGCTGAATAAATTGCCACAAAGATAGTATCAACTGTCTTGTTATCCTCCCAAAAAAGTATGGGAAATATTCAGCTCTCTCTTCCTATTACACACATGTGTGCATGCACACACACACACACACACACACACACACACACAACCAAAGACAAGGAAAAACAGAAAATGGGACTGCACTGGAGGACATACAGAACCCAGGAACTTCCACATGGGAATAGATTATACTTTGATCATCACAAATTGAGACTATTCATTACGCCCCCCTTAAACACAAGATACCTGAAATAATCTTTACATCCTTAGTGAAAGAATGAACAGAGTAAAAGAAAAACAGGGATCTTTCTGATTTTAGGAACAACAGTTAAAAAAGCCTCTGCCATAGCCTGAGGTTAAATAAACTAATTAAAATAATAACATCATCATCATCATCATTTCCTTTGGAAATTGATACTTATACCCTTGCTTTCACATAGTTACCCTACCCTGTTAAAGAAACCTCTGCCTGAAGATTATATAATGTGTTCAAGATAATACACTTCTTGGCTACCTAATAATATTCGGGTTCCTCACATTCTCTCAAAATATAAACACGTTCTCACAAAATACAAACTTGCTATAAAAGTAGCATCTATTTTTTTTAAGTTCTCTTAACTGCGCTCATATTCTGCATCTAATCATTGCTTTTACAAGAAAAGAGTTCTAATTTTTTCATTCATTCTTATCTATTTTTTGGTTGAACTACATGGTATGCAGCATCTTAGTTCCCTGACCAAGGATCAAACCCATGCCCCCTGAAACGGAAGCACAAATTCCTAACCACTGGACTGCCAGGGAAGTCCCAGGAGTTCTAATTTTGTTGGCACTGTAGTTAGATGTTGGAGAAGGAAATGGCAACCCACTCCAGTGTTCTTGCCTGGAGAATCCCAGGGACGGGGGAGCCTGGTGGGCTGCCGTCTATGGGGTCGCACAGAGTCGGACACAACTGAAGCGACTTAGCAGCAGCAGCAACAGCAGCAGAAGTTAGATGTAACTGATGTAATTAGAAGACCGCTGATCCTCAGAGTGGTTGACACTGCCAGCATTCTAGAGATGGAAGGAATTCGGCCAAAGGAACGTAACAAAGGGGGGATTACCAACACAAATGAGGAAACTGGTTGTCATAAAAAGGACAAAGAAGTTTCAGAGGAAGTCAAACTGCCAGTATAGTTAGCATTAAAGGATATTGCAAAAAAATTTTCAGAATATCATGAGTCCAAAGAATACTCTCAGTTTTGCTATTTTGTGTTATAGGTAAAAATGCTATGTGGCAGGCAGAATTCTAAAGACGGTCTCCTGAGACTCTTCTGGCTATTCAGTTAAACAGAAATCTAAATATTGCTCTGGAGGGATTTTGGAGATGTAATTAAATCTCAAGTTGATTGACCGTAAGATTTGGAGATTGATTAGCTAGATTTGACCTACTCCCTAGTCAGGTGAGGACTTTAAAAACCTCATTGTTTTCCATCTGGTAGTAGAAGACATCACAGAGACCTGAAGTGTGAGAAAGATTTGATGTGGCTGGCTTTGAAGATGAAGGGGGCAAGTAAGAAGGAATGTGGGGGTTGCTCCTTGGAGCTGAGAGTAGCCTCCGGCTGATGGCTAGCAAGGAAACAGTATGTCAGACCCAGAGCCACAGAAACAATTCTGCAAACAGCCTGGATGAGCTCAGAAACTGATTCTTCTCAGAGCCTCCAGGTAAGAGCCCAGACTGGCTTAAACTTTGGCCTGTGAGGCCCTCAGTAGAGGCTCATCCCAGCGTGATTTCTGACCTAGAGTACTGGGAGATTCCTAAGTGAGGACTGTCTTAGGCAGCTAGACTTGTGATAAGTAGTTAAGCAGCAACAGAAAACAAATACAGTCATAAACCAATCCAAACTTAGAAAGGATTATGCCTTTAGGTGGTGACCTTTATTATTGGCATAAACCCCCTACTTGTATTCCATCAAGTACATAGATAAATCATAATTAGGGATATAGTTCCACAGAGCTCTAAGAAAACAAACTCACATCAATATAATAACACCTTTTACCTACAAGTTTAACCTTAGATTGGCAAGAATACAAGGTGATCTGTCCACTTCTAACGTGTTTTTGTCACCTAAAGTGACTGTTTTCCAACTGCATTCTTATCCCCCAGCATTTTCTGTTTTTAGACATAGACACACATGCGTGCACATACCCACGTACACAAACAAGAGTTATAACTTTAAATAAAGCCCAGTTCAGAGAAAGTTAGCTAAGATGCTTCTGCTCTTACTGCTGTGTGAATTATTACAGTTCAAGACCTTATTTGCAGAGAAACCACTTCTGTAGTTTGAAGGAAGACGGTGTTGGCCTCTTAAGTACTTCCCTTACAGCTAAATTTTCTTCTGGAATTAAGTGTGCTTGTGTTATTTCTGCTTAGTATTGGAGCCAACAGTGATTCAAAAGTTGGTTTAGATGTTATATAATAGATTGGAAGAAAAAGTGTTAACATCTTGACTCTACAACAAACTCTGTAGCCCCTGATTCTGTCACTTCATCTCTGGGGAAGTTTCTTCGCTGCTAAATTAATAAGCTTGAATGAAATGATTTCTTGGTTCCATTCCACCTGTGACACTCTCTGATTCTATGAGCTAAAGCATAGGAAAATAACTTACCCAAGCCATGGTATTCCCAAGACCAGTTTTACCATCTAAATGCAGAGAATTTTGCACAGTTAGTTTATGGGCGCCTTCACATGAGTCTGTGTCATTCTTTGTAATTTGTTCTACAGCTTGGCTCTAGACCTCCCCATCACCTAGAAACATATCATTTCTAAGCCCGGCTCAGATCTCTTCTTCAGGTCTACCTGATCGAGGACATATTTGACATTTCCAACTGTGTGTCCCACAGGCATCTCGTGTTTCATCTTACGCAAAGTGAATTCTGAGAAGCTGCATTTTCAACACATGCCCCAGTGAATTTGATGCATTCTAAATGTTGAGAACTACTGCCCTAGAGAGAAAGCAGAAAATAAGTCTGCATTCATCCTCTCTTTTAATCTCCAGTAGCCCATCCTAGAATGTTTGGGACCCTGGATTTTTTTTTTTTTTTTTTTTTGCTAACTCTTGTGTATATGAACTATTTGGTTTAAAAGTGTGACTATTTAAAGACATGATGTCAGGCTTATTGTAATGCCTTTATAAAGAGTTATGTTTTAGAATTATTTATTCCTTAAATTATAGCCCTGCGATTTTTTTGTCTCTGGAATGATAAGAAAAATATATCTGAGAGTTTAAAGTATAAACTGAGAGTTTAAAGGCAATATATATTCCAAAAGTGTGGTATGCTCAGTCGTGTCCAACTCTTTGCAACCCCATGGACTGTGGCCCACCAGGTTCCTCTGTCCATAGGATTTTCCAGGCAAGAATACTGGAGTGGGTTGCCATTTCCTCCTCCAGGGGATCTTCCCCACCCAGGGATTGAACCCACTTCCCCTGTGTCTCTTGCATTGCAGAGGATTTTTACCACTTGAGCCATTGGTGAAGACCTATATGTTCCAATAGATGTTGATGTCACTAATCTTCTGTTTACATATCTTTAGATTAGTTGTGAAGGATCCATTCTTTTGCTAATGAGTTTAATGTTCATTTAAGAGCGCTCTACGTTGTGGTCAAAAAACGGCAGTGTGAAAAGATAAATGGAAAATGTGAATTAATTCAACTTATTATTTTATTACTTCAGAATGAAGGCCTGTAATGAACTGCTCAGTTGCTCAACAATTAAAGTATTTTTAAACTTTTCTCATATATTATTTCCCAGTCTCTGAGTATTAATATTTTTTCTACTTCTCATTCAGCTAAATTTTTAATTCAAGAGTTTGATCAGAAATTTGCCCCCATAGATTCAATGACTCTTCATAAAATTTTAAGACTTTGATTCTTCTCATCATCAATTTATCAGCAACATTAGCTGTAACAACTCTTTCCTTGAGTATTGACAACAGGCCACAAAATCAGTAGTTTAATAAAACCATCTCGGTTAGGGTAATATTCTACTCCCAGAGATTATGTAAAAAAGCAAAAACTCCAAGTGGTTTATCTAGTATTAATTATAAGTTGTTTATTATTAGCAAGGGAAAGAATAATCCATGATATAGTTCAAAATCCCCAACCTCCATGAAAGTAATGCAATCTCGTTTATAACAGTTACAATTTTTACTATTGGGAAAGCTATGAACTAGGCCTGAGAGGGAAACTCAGAGCCAGAAAGTGGTATATTAGGGACATTCACTAGGTTCAGGTGGAAAACAATAATTAAACTACTTTATCTTGTGGATGTATGCAAGTATTTATCAGACTTTCTGCCTTAACAAGGCCCAAAGAATAATCATTCACCCTGGTTTTCCTGGGAGAGTCTTGATTTACAACTGTTATTCAATTGTTATTGATATTGTCCCTCTGTCCTTTTGAAAGTGTTGAGCTCAGGGTGATAAATTATTAACCAAAATAATATATATGGTTACCCTAGTTATAACTCACAGAAGAATTGAGAGAGGTTTTTAAAAGAAATCAAAGCCCAAACTGTGATGAAGATTGTGAGACCAAGTCTTCAAAGTATTATTTACTTGCATTATGATGTTTGAAATAGTCTGTAACCAATCAGAGGTTAGAAATAAAGGTATGAACTGCATTGCCATACTGTGATTAGCTAATGGAGTCATTTGAAATATATGAGAAAATCAAGCGGTTAAAGATATCTATAGCTGGTTCTTACCTTCTTGATGTGAGTTGGAGTTAAGAATGGACAGAGACGAGTGGGAAAAATGAAGCAATAAGCCATTATTATATGTTCTGGGAGTCCCATATGAAGCATTCACAAGGGAAAGTAAACTGTCCAGACTTGAAGCTTTACCTCTATCTAGGGGGCAAAACCACAGGCAGTTTGCAATATGGGGCCAAATCACTTAATCTGCAGTAATACTCGTAAACAATTCTTCGTAGCAGGCAACATTTAGCAACTCGCAGGTATTGGCAGGCAGTGTCATTAAAAAGAATGTGAGTGAAGTGAAGTGACTCAGTCGTGTCCGACTCTTTGCAACCCCATGGACTGTAGCCTACCAGGCTCCTCTGTCCATGGGGTTTTCCAGGCAAGAGTACTGGAGTGGATTGCCATTTCCTTCTTCCTTCCTTCGACCAGGGATCGAACCCAGGTCTCCCACATTGTAGACAGACACTTTACCGTCTGAGCGTAGGCAGGTGTAATTCAGAATGGCGTGTTATATTCTGTTTATAGTTAGTCATGGTACTTAGATGAAGATAATGTTCGAGGCCTTAAACATTATCATTGATGGACATAAAATACTGTAGATTTGTTCTTGAATAAAATGTTCAACAAAGGTGGTAAGGCTCGATATCTAGAGCTATGGATAACTGTGAGAATGCAGGGGAAGTCCAGGCTACTTCAGAGGTAATTGAGTGTCCTGCGAATAGAGATGTGGGGTCAGCCTTTTGTCACTCTGCTCTACCCAAGGGGCTCTCAGCTTCTAGAGCCCACCTTCCCCTTCTCTCACAACACAAAAGCTTGCAGGCAACAAAAGAACATCTCTTCTGCTTCACTCTCTGTTAAGGACTGACATGGTTAGGTGAGGCTCACACAAGGTCATCTTCCTTTTACGAACTCAAGCCCACAAGAAGCTTAGTCATAGGAGTGATATCCCGTGGCTTTCACAGCGACGCCTCACTCCTTCGAGGGTCTGGTTACACAGGTTGTCTAGACCAGGGGCCGTAATGTCTAGAAGCCCGCTGTCTGCAGACTGGGCTTTCCCTCCACCCCTCAGCGCCCTGGAGGCTGAGCTGCTCCGAGGACAAGGATGGAGCTTCTGAGGATGGCGTCTCCTGCTTGCTCTGGTGTCTGGTCTTCAGCAGGGCTCCACAAGCTCAGTGTGAATACACAAAAAGCCCCTGTCTACCAAACTGTGGCGTCCTCCAGAGCGTGTATGTGTCTACAGAAACACAGTGTTATGTTAAAGACCTGCACCTTTGTTCTGACAGAAGCGATATTCAGAGTTCTTGGTTGGGGACTTTCATTTCCATTCATAGACAGAATTTCTCAGTAATATGTGAGATGTGAATGGCATCAGATAATGGCAATGCACCGTTTGTGGCACTCGCTTGGGCCCTTTTGAAACATCACTCCCTGCCCACGATCCCACGGCTCCACCACCCCGGTCTCAGGTCTCACCATCACTCCCACTTCCCCCATTGCTAATGGAGATGAAGAGATCAAGCATAACTCCTTACAAACTGTAGGCTTTTCTATTGGAATGTAAGTTTCATGACAACTGGCAATTGTTGTCTCATATACTGCCCAGCACAATATTTGGCAAATAATGGATGTTTAATACATATTGATAGAATAAATGATAGAATAAAAAGTGAATATTGAACTGAACAATATTCTGTTCTGTTAGTTCCAAGAATAAAACAATGTTCTTTTGTTCTTGTCAAGGAGGAACAAAATTGTTTTGTCATTATTTCAATTATAAAATCTTCTTTTTAGATGTTTGTGTATTCCTGGCTTTTATTCTGTAGAACTCAAGAATTAGGTTTTTTTCTTCTTTTCAATCTACTTTCTTTTTTACAAATGTAAGATTTCACACTTTTAAACAAATTCAATCTCCCTTAAAAATCATGACACTTTAAAATTATTTTTAGGAAGTATAGCTTAATACATTGTGAGTTTAAACAGTAAAACGTAGAGATTTTCTGTTTGGTTACAAAATGCAAATGTGATAGATTACTATTCATCTCGTAGCTTTCATTTTCTAAGAAGTACCTTGGCAATTAAAGTTTGATTAATTTAGTTTCTTTTTTAGGGACAGCATTAGTGAGATCACCACAACTTTTGTAAAAGATAAAAATGCTAGATTGCAATGGTAGACTATTATATGATTTAGTCACAAATTGTTATGTTTTAATTTTACATAGAAACACAAATTTTTGACTTGGTAGAGTAATACAACAAAAGAAAAGTTTATAACAAAACATATACCACCACAAAAAAAGCATCTAACAAATCTTAGAGAGTTACAATTAAATTTTACCACTGGAACAGAAAAAAACAAACCAAAACAAAACTCTGGCTTTAAAATATTTCTTCATTGATCTCCCTTGTTCATATATCATACTGTTTAATTTTACTGTTGTGCTTGCTAAAGTTAGTCTAATTCTAAGATTTTATCAACCCCAGTGCTTCCTTTTCTTGCCATTATGGAAACTGAGTGACCAAAAAATAGTGGTCAAATCTCAGGTCTCTTTGGAGCAACAGATAATTTCATGTGCCTATAAATGTCAGTTTTGATTAGAATTTTTTAAGCAATTACTTTTCAAAAGCGTTCACGTATTGGAAACATTATTTCTTAGACTTGAGAGCAAATCACTTAGGCTGCCATTTTAAACATCTTGTTTTCCCCAATGATTTTGTTCTTTGTTTTTAATTCCGTGGTTCTGCCACAGATTAACCAATTACTGAAGAGTTCAGCTTGAGAATCAGCAAAATGGCTTCTGAGTGTCATTTAATGAAAAGATACTAATCTAAAAAAAGAATTCAAGTCCAATCACACAGAGAGATCTAATCAATTTATTAGATTATTTCCAAGTACGGTTTTGAATTTGAGTGAAAACTCCAGAGTAGAAAGGAGCGGGTGGCAGTCCTGGTGCTGTCACGGGGAGCGTTCTGACCTTTGGCATGACTTCTCCCAGACTCAGGTTTTCTCACTTCTGAAAGAGGGATAATGACTTCCACCCTTTCACCCTCACAGTGATGTCAGAATTAATTAAGGAAGTGAGCATGACGGGACTGCAGCATGCCTTATTCTTGCTGTTTGGCTCAGGCCAGCCAATGTACATGAATATTGCAGCTGTTCACTAATACCTTCAGCGGGAGAGGTCTGTCAGAACCTTAACTAATTGCCCTTTATTAATGTGATGCTGTCTGTCATTGAATTTTAATCATGTTCAAAGGTTACATAACAATGGTAGTTTTCTGGAAGAAAACAAGATCATCTCTTTGGAGTGAATTATTTCTTTCTTTGATGACTTAGACATGTATCCATGTCTAATCACTGCAGTGATTTCATTTTAAGACTGTCCAACAGGAGAATCTTTCAGAGAGTAACTGACAACTCATTTTGTTCTTAAAATATTTTTAAAGTATGTATAGAAGTGTAAATATTATAAAATAATCCTTAGAGTGTGACATGTGAAGAACATAGCTTGTGACAAAGAGAGCTTTACTCAAGCCCTTTGACCTTTATCTTTTCTTCATTAAGTACTTTGCTTATTCTAAAGGGTAATTCCATTGTTATCACAAGATTGCCAGTATTTCCGCTGCTCTAAGTATCTAATTCAAAGTAATACAAATTTCAATAAAATGTAACAATTTGACTTCCCCTTTCAAAATAATTTTTGTCCATATATTTTTTAAACATGAGAAAAATACAATTACATAATTTATGTAGATTCCCTCTTCTGTACTTCTATTTTTCTCTGTGGACTTGAGTTGTGTAATGATTCCTCTTACCAATAATCCATTCCATTATCACTTAGCAATATAAATGGGTGGTCTCTTGTAACCAAAATCCAAACTATATTTTGGAAAGCTAAAAAATAGTGGTTTCCTGCATGTACAGTTTGCTTCCTAGGTGGCTGGGTGGTAAAGAATCTGCATGCCAATGCAAGAGACATACAGAGACTCAGGTTTGACCTCTGGGTCAGAAAGATCTAGAGGATGGCATGGCAACCCACTCCAGTATCCTTGCCCAGAGGACCCCATGGACAGAGGAGCCTGGAGGTTACTATCCATAGGGTCTCAGAGTCAGACACGACTGAGTGACTGAGCAAGCATACACACATGTACATTTCAATTAATCCATTTAAATACTGCATATTATTACTGCAATTTTATAATTTTAAATATTGCAATTATTATACACCTCTGAGATATCTCTCAAAAACAAATTTTGTTTCACTAGTCTTGTACCTTTCAGGGGACAGTCACAGAACTTTTAATCATTCATGTTAAAGTTTAAATGGAGGAAAACCTTAGGATATACATATCACAGGGTTAGAGTTTCTCATTGAAGATTGTACACTGAAATACATGTCATTTTTCTGATACACCATGATTTTTATTACATGTTCACTAATTTGCAAGTAATTTCTTGTTTGTTTGTTTTTACTTAGAAGTCATTCTTTCTGCTTTGTCTTAACAGGCTTTCTTCCAATTATCAGGATTGCTTTTGTGTCAGTGCAGGATACTTGGTTATGAATACAATACATGGTGAAAGAATTCCAAAGCATATCCTTTTATTTAAAACTTCTGACTTATTCAACAGAATTAGAATTAACAGCTCTTATTAATTATATCTCTCATGCTACAAATATCTTTGCCCAAATAAGAAGTGATTTTAACTTCTCAATTTGAGTCATGAAAATATTATTTTTAAGAATATGTCATGACGATTATTGACTGGGGGATTCTAGATAAAATGATGATTAGTTATTTGTAGTATCTTAGTTATTCTGACATGTCTCTTTGTATGAGCAGTCTTACCATCTCTATTTATATTTTTCTTACACTGCAGCATAACTATCTCATCCTTTGAGACCTCTCTGTACATCTCAATATGAATTTTTGTATACTGAGCCATGGCAAATGTACTTTCCAGTTTTGGGGGATACCATCTGGCTGTTTTTGCCAGATGTGATTTACAGACAAATGGACACAAACTTCATTTGTAATAGACATCTTATTTTAGTTGAATGGTTCTAAATTAGTACAGCTTTAAGATGCAGGACAAGCCTGCTATTATCATCAGTAGTAAGCACAGGCATTTTACTTGCTGTCCCTTGGTGAGATTTTAAGTCTTAAAATCTCTTTTGACTATCAGCCTACTTGAACTGAATTTCTCAATGGAATCACCTCCGCTAGTTTAACAAAAGCACTAGGTTACTGCCTACAAAGATGAAAGAAGAAAAGAACATTTCTGAAAGTCTCATTTAATAATTTTCTCATGAGTTTGGTCAAAACTGAGTTTAGCCTTTAGAGAGATCTTCCTATGCAACAGCAACAGTGTGAGGGTTTTGAAATTATAGAAATCTGGTTTTTAACTCCAGCCCTATGAAATAGCATCTTGCCATTTTTCACATCAGATGACTTTTTTTAAAATTTATTTATTTTAAGTGGAGGCTAATTACTTTACAGTATTGTAGTGGTTTTTGCCATACTTTGACATGAATCAGTCATGGGTACACATCTGTTCCCCATCCTGACTTTTCTAAGCCTTGATATTTTTATGTTTACAGTGGGGTTTATAACATAAAATTTTTTTGTGGTTAAAAAAAATCACATTTTCACACACATACATGCACTCAAACATACTTATTGTATAATGACTTTATTAAAACTTAATATATGTCTACCCTCTAGAGTAGCAAAATTATCTACTCAATGATTTCCTCCTTTTAGCCTCTGAAAACCGCCAGAGTTCTCTGCTTGCAGGAGAGGCATCTTTTTAGTATGAGCTACCTGGATATGTCCAGATACTTAATAGAGCAAGGCCATCGAGATTCTTCTAGAACAGTAGTCCCTGAACATTTTCGGCATCAGGGACCAGTTTTGCGGAAGAACTTTTCCCATGGGCCAAGGAGGAGGGCGGGGATGGTTTCAGGATGATTCAAGTGAATTGCATTTATTGTATACTTTATTTCTAATTTAATGCCGCTACTGACTTGACAGGAGGTACCAGTCCACCTGTTCTAGAAGATATTTCATGAGGGAATACCACCGTTAGGCTGAACTATGTCCTCTCAATACTCCTGTGTTGAAGTCCTAAATGCAGTACCTCAGGAGGTGATAATACTTGAGGATATGGCCTTTAAAGAGGTAATGAAGACACAGTGAGGTCCCCGTGGGCGGGACGGGTGGACCCTAGTCTGATATGACTGGGGTTGTAGAAGAAGAGACTACGACACAGACTCAGAAGAGGCGCGACCACGTGAGGACGTCTGCATGATGGCCTTCTGCAAGCCAAGGAGAGAGGCCCCAGAATAAATCAAACCTTCCCATCTCAGACTTCCAAGTGCCAGAGTGTGAGAAAATGCATTGCTGCATTTCTGTTGTTTAAGCCACCCAGTCTGTAGTATTTTGTTATGGTGGTCCATACAAACTAATACAATTATATATTGAAACTGAGAGATTTGATTTAAGGTTGATAACTCAAACACTTGAAGGGTGGAGGATTTTCAGTATAACCTGGTGCTTATCACTCAAATGAGTACTGCCAGGTTCTTATAGAACTATGACCAATGTTCATTAATGGCACTGAAAAATAAGAGTGAATAAAAATGATTTTTTAACCATATTTTATGGCAACATCTGACAGATTTAACACCAGGAGCAGACTCAGATGCTGAACTCAGAACACCAAGTGAATCGCACACTATGCACTGAAGAAATACAGACACATGACTAGAATAAGGGAGAAAATGAGACGCATCAAAAGAGAAGACAAAGTGGATGTCAATGAAGTCCCTAGTTCTAATATCCGAGAACACAATTACATACAATTGCAGTTTATATTGAAGATGGATTATTATCTTACATAAAACTTGAGTTGGTCAAAGAGCATGTCTGTAGAGTTGGTAATGAGGAGCACTGAAGTTACTCACATGTACCTGAAGCCGATTCGGCAAGGATCTGATTTTGACTTTAGGAATCAATTCAGAAGATATTTAGAAATGAATGATCCTAATAAATTTACACAGATTAACAGTCTGATAAAAGGAAATTGTCAAATATTGGCATTATTCCCCATACATGAAAAGCTAGAAATGGCTTTTTTAATGAGCAGTACGTTTGTTTGGAAAAACACAAAGTCTCTGAAGCCAAGTAAACAGCATGAGGCTAGTGGGTACAATGAAACATTGAACGTGAACAAAGAGGCAACCCCATGGACTGCAGCCCACCAGGCTCCTCTGTCCATGGGATTCTCCCAGCAAGAACACTGGAGTGGGTTGCCTTTCCCTCCTCCAGGGAACCTTCCCAACCCAGGGACCAAACCTGGGTCTCCCACATTGCAGGCAGATTCGTTACCATCCAAGCCACCAAGAAAGCCCAAATCAAGAGCAGATTAGTGAATTAAAGAAGTGTTATCATGTTACACGCTTGAACTGTTTTTCCCCTCCTGTTACCATTTTGGTACCATTTGATTCCTATTCATCAATACCCAGTGCCTAAATATTGTTCAGTTTTATTCATGTAGTTATTCTTTTAACAAGTGGTCGTTAAGCCCTTCCAGTGTATCAATCACTCTTATGGTTCTAAGTTTTAGGACCTTTGAAGTAGCACAGAAATAATCTGTTAAAATAGAGCTAAACTGGACTTCTTGCTTAGAGTAGAACCAGCTAGACTTGATTCTATTTCAGGGCACTTATCCATGTTCATGTCTTTGCCTGGACTCTGTTCCCACATCTTCACATTTCCTTTAGGCCTATCTTCAGAGGAGCCTGGGAGGCTGCAGTCCATGGGGTCACAAAGAGTCAGACACAACTGAGCGACTTCACTTTCCTTTCCTTTCCTTTCATATTATTTTAGAATACTTCAGTCAGTAAGGATGCTGGAAGTCTCAGTACCATACAGCCAGTCATCATAGGAGAAAAGGGTAAGTTTCGTAACCAGAATTATGGCAGGATTAAGGAAAAGACTCTGAAATAGAACTGATCTCAGTGAAGGTAACTGCTACTTACTCTCTCCTTTTCTGACACAATGATAACTCGATTACTTTCCAGGTTTTCTCTCACTCCCACACGTGTGACTGAAAGGAACTCAGTACCACAGTGCTTAAGTGTATGGACTCTGGAGCCAAAGTGTAGGATTCAACCAACGATATGATCTTGGGTGTGTATATATACATATATATCAATACTTCAATGTTCCTGAACTTCAGTTTTCCATATGCGTAGGACTTAGACGGACTCTAGAATACTTGTAGGATTGCTGTGATAACTGAATGAGGTGGCATATGAAATGATCTTCAGTTTCTGGCTGCATATGTCTATGCCATTATGATAATTAGCAATTCACTTCTCTCTCTTCTCTTTTGCTCCACTTGAGTTTTCTGCTTATTTTCAACCACCTCTGCGTCACAGATTTTACTTACTAACTTTTCTGTTCATTTTTAGCCTTCTGCCTATCCTCATCCTACCCTACTGCTTAGATGCCTTTATTTGTCTCTGAAAATGGCAGTCTGAATTTTAATCATTACCACCCAAGTTTGGCTAAGCTTTTATGAGAAGTGAGGACAGTCCCTAGTTTTCCACCTACTCTTGGCCTCATAGCAGCTTTGACTTAGAAGGCAAAGACACACAGCCTTCCATCAGAAGAGTTACTTGAGACTGGGACTCTAATAGGTTCTTTCCCAAGATGCCCACTGCTCATGATTAGCACACATTACCAGAAGTCTAAATAAAGTTTACAAGTGCTGATTCATATTACTCAGGAAGATTGTGAGGGTGTTGGATATACTCCTAAAAGAAAGAGGTGGCAGAGATCTAAGGGAAGAAAAAAAAAAATAAGTAAATAGGAAATAATATGGAAATAAAATGGGATGTCTGCTTCTCCTTCCCCTGCAGAAAAAGTAAGTTATGTTTCCACAGCTGGAAGCTAAAAACAGCTGCATTTTCTATAGTTGATTGAATGGAGATCAGTCGTTAATATTTTACTCATGTACACACTTCATTTTGATGCAATTTTCCTGTATAACCAGCCAGAATCATTTGCAGGATATTTAACAAAAATGATGGAAATACTCAGCTGCATCTGTTCATCATTTTGGCTAACCATATTTTTGCATAAATTTAACATGGGCTTAAGCCACCGCCATTATTTTCCTCATCTTTTTCCTTCACTGTTCAAATCTGCATGCCAAAATTTATTATTATTCAGGTATCCGATCACACTGCCATCCCAACAATCAAGTCAAAAACAGCAAAGTGAAATTGAGAAGCTGTTTTCTAAAACTGCAGGCACGTACAATACTTCCCTGAGACAACAACCAGTGGTTGTTGCGATGACAAACAGCTTTAATAATGAAAATAGACTCTTGGTTTTACCTACACAGATGCAGTTTAATTTTCTTCTTCCTTATTAGAATCCTCACCAGCTCTCCGCCTCCACCCAGCCCCCAGTTATGAAAACAAGTCAGCAGACACAACAGCTCTATTCATCCTCAGTTTAATATACAATTTCTCATATACACGAGGGGGTGAAGTGGTTTCTAAAAACATTGGCTGGTCACGGTGACAGGAGAATCTAATTCCCTCAGGTGCTTGCCTAATACTTATCTCTCCACTGGAGAGTGTAATAAGGTTATCAGGATTATTGAAGTTGACAGAGCACCAAGCCTAGATTAATTACATCATAGAATTCAGAAGGAATCAGAAAAAGCAACAATAGTGCCCCTGGCAAGTGCATATATTTTTTATAGTTCTCTAAGGACTCTGAGTGTAATATAATACAGTGAGTGAAGGGCGGCTGGTGTAGCTGATCTGTACATTTTGTGGTACAGATTCTGAAAGATTAATTATTCTGGGAGTAAGAAATTGCCATCACTAATTTAGAGAAGACAGAGTAGAACATCTTAAGAAAGACAAGAGTAATTGAAGGATGAGTGAAGGGTACTAACGCATATAAATCTGCTGAGTTCCAGAAGATGTATATTCATTGCAACATATAATTCTTTAAAAAAAAATTTTTTTTATTGAAGTATAGTTGCTTTATACTGATGTGTTATTTACAGGTGTACTGTAAAGTGAATCAGCCATATATATACATTTATCTCTTTCCTTTGGGGGGATTTCCTTCCCATTTAGGTACTAGAGAGCATTGAATAGAGTTGCCTGTGCCATAGAGGAGGTTCTCTTGAGTTATCTATCTTATACATAGTCATGTGTATATATTAGTCCCAATCCACGCCCCCTCTTGTCCCCCTACCCTAAGGGGTCCACACATCTATTCTCTGCATCTGTGTCTCTATTTCTGCCTTGCAAACAGGTTCAGCTGTACCATTTTTCTAGATTACACACATAGGCATTAATATACAATATTTGCTTTTCTCTTTCTGACCTACTTAACTCCATCTGACAGTCTATAGATCCATTCCCTTCTCTGCAAAATGGCAGAATTTCATTCTTAAGAACAGGCAAATTAGGTGTTATTCTTTAAAAAATGAAAGCTGAGGCTGAAGTAGAAGATCTTTCTGCAAATCTCATATCTAATTAAGTGGTCAAGCAGCATTTGACTATCTAACCCAAACTCCAATCTCTTTCCTCTTTAACACAGAGAATAACAAAATATTGGTCTTGAAAAGGTGTCATGTTGAAGGAAGAAAACTTTACATAGGAAAAACTCATATGATTAATAAACAAATATATATTGAATGCCTTTTTCAAACAATGCTGAAGCTTAATAAATATGTATTTGATTACAATATAAGAAATTTTAAGAATTCAGTGAGTCACTTATAATTAGCTTGGGGGATGAGACATAAATCTGAAACATTAAAAAATAATGACACAGGGCAACCTACACTTTACTTAACAAACGCTAGAAATATACCAGCACTGCAGATTTGAAATCTAAAGTACACCAGGATGTAAAATAAAACAAAATGAAAAAAGCTCCTGGCAACTGAGACAAATAATACAAAGTAATTGCTCCTCAGTTCACACAACATACTTGTAACTGAGTGTCCAACGGGACTTTTCCTATTGTCCAGAGGGACTGCCCTAGACTGCAAAGCTCAGGACAAGCCATAAGTACAGGTCTGCTCTCTAAAGAGAGGGGCCCCCTGCCAGAGGACCTATTAAGAGGTGGCAAACTGGTCCTAATCAGCGCTCATCTAGTCTCCTGTGAGCTGTGATTAGTCGCTCAGCCATGCCCCACTCTGCAACCCCATGGGCTGTGCCCCGCCAGGCTCCTCTGTCCATGGAATTCCCCAGGCAAGATTACTGGAGTGGGTTGCCATTCCCTTCTCCAGAGGAATCTTCCAAGCCCAGAGACTGAACCCAGCTCTCCTACTTTGCAGATTAATTCTTCACCATTTGAGCCACCAAAGAAGCCCAGGTTTCTCCAGGTGATGTTTGAAAAGGTTATGTGATAAAATTATAAAGAAAATACAAATAAAAGTTTAAAAATTGGTTTCTTCTGGAGAGAAAGGTTAATGTGATATGATAGAAACTCAACAGGCTTTCAAAGTTTTAGAAATAAACTCTTTAAACTGGAAAAAAAAAATGGGGAGGGGGTAGAGAACATTAGCAATGGAAACTATTATGGCATTTTCCTTGCTCCCTTTCCTAGGAGTGACTTCCTAGATGGTGCAGTGGGAAGAATCTTCCTGCGATGCAGGAGACATGGGAGATGTGGGTTCTATCCCTGGGTTGGGAAGATCCCTGGAGGAGGGACTGGCAACTCACTCCAGTATTCTTGCCTGGAGAATTCCATGGACAGAAGAGCCTAGTGGGCTACAGTCCATGGGGTTGCTAAAGAGTCGGACACAACTAAGCATGCATGTGGTTGTCCTAGGAAGGTAGAGAGGAGAGTCCTTCCTCTACAGGTCAGAAAGGTAGAGCCCCACCACCACCACCCCAAGAAAAAACTGCTCATAGTTTAGAGTTGTCTCCATAGAAAAGATGCAACTGAGTTGCAGAAACTTGAATATGTACTCAGGGGAAACACTTGCCATTTGTTACCACAAGTTTGCAAGGGAAAAAAGGACAGGGATTTGACCTTCTCTGGAAGAAACTGTGAATCACAAGCTGGCCAAACAAAGCTCTACTGGGAAGGAAGGAGGAAAGGTGGAAGGGCTGGAGTGTTAGCAGACCTGAACCTCCCATGTTCTGTGGGACAAGGCTTTGAGTTTTCCAATGGCCCTAGAGGAAGCCATGGAAGTTACCCAAGAGGGTTGCCTCCCAAGGCAAATGAACCCTTGTCTGCAAAGGTCCCCTTCCAAGAGTGAGGGAAGAAGCTTGTGAAGGTGATGTGAGATCTCCTAGAAAATAAATCCCCCACAAAAAGATAAGATGCATTGTTGGTGTTCTCCAAAGCAACCACTAATATCTTCTGGGAAATAAATATAGACACCCGCCAAATTCAAATTGTGGTTTAATCTCTCAGTTGTGTCCGACTCTGTGACCTCACGGGCACAGAAGCCTGCCAGGCTTCTCTGTCCATTGGATTTCCCAGGCAAGAATACTGGAGTGGGTAGCCTGTCCCTTCTCCAGCAGATCTTCCTGACCCAGGGATTGAACCCGGGTCTCCTGCATTGGCAGGTGGGTTCTTTCTGCTGAGCAAAAATCAAGGGAGAGATGCAAATAGGAAATTTTTGCAGTGGGGATGAGAGAAGAGTCATTTGGAATAAAGAGAGTGAAATAACAGACCAGGTTCCATCCCTTCACCCCTCTTCCTCTCTGCTGGACCTATACACTGGTGCTTCACCTGGTGAGAGGTGAAAGCTTCAAATTGAATGCATGCTCAAAGTTTTGATTTAGATTGATTGGGATCTTTTAGAATCAGAAAGCGATTCCTAAATTATAGTATAACCTGAAATACCATCCAAAGACTGAAAGAGGACTTCCAAAGAGTATGGTTAAGGCAACGGGGAGACAAAATAAAGCTGTTTCCAGCCCATCACGTAAGTTGGTAAAATATGCCCAAGAGAGCCCCTTGGGCCTACAGTTAGAGAATATTTACTTTTCTTTTGCAAAGAAATGTACCATTTTCAACCATATTTATCATTTTTTAGAGTGTGGCTGCATTAGACAGCGGGGGAGGGCTGTTACTGGCCGCTGCACTGAGCAATGGGAAACGGTAGGCGACTGCCCGCCTCAGAGTAAGGGGCAAACAGCTCGCAGGAAAAGGCGGCAGGGCGGCGTGCTGGACCCCGTGGACTGGAACCCGCCAGGCTCCTCTGTCCATGGAATTTTCCAGGCAAGAACACTGCAATTTGTTGCCGTATTCTACTGCAAGGGATCTTCCCCACAGAGATCGAATCTGTCTCCTGCATCTCCTGCTTTCGCAGGTGGATATTTTTACCGCTGCGCCACCTGGGAAACCCCGAAAGGTAGCTGTGAGAACTATAAAATCAGATCAGTGATCACCATTCTGCATTAGGGCGAACTCCTATCCATGCAGCTCCCCTCCCCTCGCCACCTAAACAGTCGAGTGCTTTCTGGGAGAGTCTGATTCAAAAAAATCCCACAGGAAAATTTGGGAGTCTTAGTTACTCCCAAGGTGATTTTGCCCATATTTTGACAATTTTGAAGGAAAAAGGATCCTGAAAAAAATCGTTAAATCTCTCCAGTAGTGGTATTAGTAATCTTTTTATGCCCCCCATATGCTTCTATTTTAGTATCTTAGAATCATGCATAAGAAAAACAATACATTTTTAAATGATGTCTATTCAAAATGAATTTCAAGGCTTTGCTGCTCATAAATGCTTGTCTTCAGCTTTCCAGAAAACTCAGTTGATCAGAAGGTTGTGTGCCCTACATGAATCAGGTGGCCAAGATTTTCCTACCTGGATATAGTAATTCTCATACAGATAGATGTTCATGAAATTAAAACCGGGGATATTCAAAGCAAGGCCAAGTATAATAGGCTGGTGGGACTTTTTCAGGAGCTTGGACTTAATTCCTGGCTTTAAAGACTAGGTAACTGAAGAGATTATGTAAGTATCAAGCAGCACTGAACACAATGCAAAACATTTAAAAGGGGGAAGTAATTGCCCATCTAGTCCTCAGAGTGAGTAAAATTGTATGAAAAAGGATTTTGTACATTTTCGCCTCAGCTTGCTCCTGCAGAGGGAGGACAAGCTGGGGAAATGGCCGGGTGTGTTTATGAGACTGCTTAAAGGATACATTACACAGAAGATAAACTAGAGAAACTGTACAGCCGTGTTTGCCCATATACAATCAAATGCTCTGCACAATTGATGTATCCAATAAAATCATGAGATGCTACAAAGACTGTACAAAAAAGCAGAATGAGGGCATTTTGCTTGGAAGATGTCCAGGATATGGAATGATTTATCACATTGTCTAAACTCTGAAATCAGAGATGTCTGAGGGAGGGGGAAAAAAAGCACAGAGAAGAAAAATATAAAGTTATCACTGATAGCAAGTCATGGGGAAGCCAAAGTTCTTGCCCAGAAGAGAGGGTTGCAACTTTTATCCATTGAGTTCTCCTATTTCAGGGTGCTCAGTGCACAGTGATCATTGGAAAAGTCTACTGAGGCCAATTATTGTGAAAATAATCCCCTTAATTTAGTAAGTTAAACTCCATTCTCTAAAACGCGGGACTAACGTGGCACCTAATAAATGCCTGTGGATTGAGGAGTACCTGGTTCTTTTTAGGATTCTTTGCCATAATATAGAAAATGAAGATTATTCAGATCTCAAGAGGCATCACTGCTTTTGCAAGTCCATATTGCATACATACAGATATGACTGAAGAGAAGATGAAATGTATTGTTATGCCTAATGCAAAGTTTCACTGAAATGTCTTACTTTTTCTAACCAATGCAGTATTAAGTTTTATTTCTTTCTGGTCATGCTGCATTGCACACGGAATCTTAGTTCCGTGATCAGGGACTGAATCCCTGAGCCCCCTGCAATGGAAGAGTGGATTCTTAACCACTGGACTGCCAGGGAAGCGCTGACCAATGCAGGCTTTTTTCTTTTCTACTTCATCTGCCAAAGAAATGATCTTAAATGACTTTATTGATCCTGGTGGTAGTTGTAGTTTGTCACTAAGTTGAGTCTGACTCTTTTAACCCCATGAACTGAAGACCACCAGGCTCCTCTGCAGGATTTCCCAGGCAAGAGTACAAGAGTGGGTTGCCCTTTCCTTCTCTTGGGGATCTTCCCGACCCAGGGGTTGAACCCACACCTCCTGCATTGCAGGTGGATTCTTTACTGCTGAGCCACCAGGGAAGCCCCTATTGATCCTACTTGTTCTCTTTGGGTAAATTTTCTTGAGGATTGAAATATCCTCAGGTCTTCTCTTTGATTGTTCTATATTCCTTTCAACATGCCTTCTTCTATCCTTTGCCCCCTTTTTAATTTGTTTCTTTATACAAATACTTATTGAGTGTTTCCTATGTCCAGACACTGCTCTAGAACATGAGCACATGATGGAGAGAATGCTGCTCTGTTGGAACTCACAACTGATCAGTTAAAACAGACACCCCCTACAGTTGCCTTGGGGCCAAGATGGGAGAGACCGAAAACAAGAACAGAAAGTTCTTCCACTCACCATCTCATACGGCCTCCACTTCCTACTCCTCTGATCAAAAAGAAAGTGCTTCTTTAGAAATTGCTTATTTCTCGAACTGATATGCACTTTCAGGCTTCAGGCCATCTTTGATTGAGGCTTGGAGAAAAAGAAAACAGAAAATTTACCCTTGTTGCTGGTCAAAATCTTGGCTTTCTCTGCCCACTGAAGCTGAATAAAAATTACAGAGACAGAGTTTGGAGGAAATAGAAAGGTGAATTTAATTCTCAGCAGCTGGAGAGGGGAGCACAGTAGGCTCATGCCTCAGGAACAGTGCCCCCACCTCAGTGAGGAGTCTAAAGGCTTATAGAAGATGAGGACTCACAGTCTGGAATCAGTGATGAGGAATAAAGGTGTTAGGATCTTGATTTCTTCCTCTTGCATTGTTTCAGAGACAGTCATAGGCTGTCTCAGTAACTCGGTCATGGAGTCTGGCAGTTCAGTGCCTTGAAGTCTTCTTTCTGCCTTGTAAAAAAAGAAGACCAATGAGGGGAAGAATGTTGTAAGGGCAAGCACCTATACAAGGATGTATTTAGTGCAGAGTCAAAGGAAGATAGCATAGCTCCTGCAGAGTTAGGGGGCAGAAAAGCAAACTAAGTTACAGACATTCAGAGTAAGAGGGCAGAAAAGCAAACTTGCTTACAGACATGCAGAGTTAGGAGCAGTTAAAGTTAAAAAAAAAAAAACAAAACCCAGAATATTCAGGCCTGCTCACTATTCTCTTTATGTTCTTTGTTCTCAGGAAAGGGAAAGGAAAGACAAAACAAACAAACAACAACAACAACAAAAAAAAAAACCGCACTCCTTTTATTTTCCTTTTCATTGCAACACTGAGCCCCCAGTCCACCTGTTAGCATTAACTTGGCACAGTCTGAAGCAAAGAACTTCATGCATATTGTCCAAGAGATTAGTTGCATTCAGTGGGGAAGTCAGGATAGCAAAACTCCTATATAACCTGCCTGGTCTCCCCACCTCCTTGGAGCATTTCTCTCAGGATTACTTAAGAGGCTACCTCCCAGGCTTAAATCCTTAAAAAATTCTACCAAATAAAACCTACCTTTTAATTTTTAGGTTGCACGTATTATTTTATGTGACAATAGCAAAACAGAATATGGATGAAAATTTAGAAGAAATTTTGAGAGGGTCAACGAATGTGGATGTAGAGATACAAAAATATCAGTAACACAGCAACTAACATATTAGCCATTACAGTATTTCAGGGATTGCTCTGATGAAATAGTTAAAATTATTTAAAAATTAAAATGAAGTAACTCAGCATGGTTCAAGCATCCAAAATGGAACCTGGTGGACATTGTGGGTGTAGTTTGACACACATTCCTGAATCACTGAGAATTTGAGTATTCTCTGAACTGTTTCAAACTCAAGGACACAATCAAAATACAAGTCTGCTAGCAATTTCTAGCTGCAACTTGTTTCAAAGTTCCTCCCTGCTTTGCAACTATGTAATCATTCCAGACCACAATCAATTCTTGCTTAACAAACACTCTTCTTGTCAGCTCAAATCCTAATTCTTGACAATCAATTTATGTAACCTTGTGGGGTTTTTTCCCTTATAAGCCTTGCTGTTATATAGTCCAGGAGAACACAATTCAAGCAGTTCTTGAATCTGTCTCCTGGGCTGCAGTCCCAACAAACCCCCAAATAATGCCTCTTTATTTCAATCAGGTCACTGTTTCTGAAACATTGGTTAACAGTTCTAAACAC
The DNA here is from genome assembly GCF_963930625.1 of Muntiacus reevesi. Lineage (NCBI taxonomy): Eukaryota > Metazoa > Chordata > Mammalia > Artiodactyla > Cervidae > Muntiacus > Muntiacus reevesi. The sequence goes on from NC_089252.1 coordinate 122,093,418, forward strand.
TTTATATCTATTGTTTCATTAAGCCCACAAGATGAGGAAAGGATTAACAGAGAAGTTAAGAAATGACCAAAAATCATATAGTACGGAAGTGTTGTTGTCTTTGGTCCACAAAGCAGCAGGCATAGAATCCTCTGCAAAAATAGGACAAAGCACACAAGCTTGGAAACAGTCTTTGAAGAACTGCAGAAAATACCTGAATAAGAAATACAATAATACCCTAAGGAATACAGTCAGACAAGGAAGCCCTCTTAGATTCACTGAGAGTTCTGTCCTGTCATTCCAATTTTCCACCACAAAATCAGTAACTGAGTAAAGAATACTCAACAAAGATAAAAGGAAATCTTAAATGAAGACCTAGCTGAGGTAACTATTGTTTTGCTCTTTTGGAGCTGATTCTTTTTTGTAGAAATTTCATTTCTCCATCTCTCTCTCTGATTACCTTTTACTCACATCTTAAGTAATCATCACTTCACAGGAAATTTCATCGGTTCAGTTCAGTTCAGTTCAGTCGCTCAGTTGTGTCCAACTCTTTGTGACCCCATGGGCTGCCGCATGCCAGACCTCCCTGTCTATCACCAACCCCCAGAGCCTACTCAAACTCATGTCCATCACATCGGTGACGCCATCCAACCAACTCATTCTCTGTCATCCCTTCTCTTCCTGCCTTCAATCTTTCCCAGGATGAGGGTCTTTTTCAATAAGTTAGTTCTCTGCATCAGGTGGCCAAAGTATTGGAGTTTCAGCTTCAGCATCAGTCCTTCCAATGAATAACAATATATCCAGTACTTACTTACTTTTATTGACAACTTGCCCCAACTGTTTGATATTTTTAGTAGTTTGGGAAAAATTTATAGGGAAGGGAATTGGTTTATTTAGATATAAAGCCGCTTGTATCTTACTTGTCAATATTTAGGTTCATCAACTATCTATTCACCATTGTCATGAACAATTGGAAGTTGAAGACATGCTCCATATATAAAAAAATATAAACTCTGCTACTTTTGTGATTAAGTGTATTTTCACTTTCAATTATTGCCAATATTTATTCAGCATTATCTATAAAAAAGATTTCTGGTGCAAAAAGAATGCTAGTCATGGAAAAGATACAGGCCCTTGGTTATAACATTTTGTTGATCTACAGAATCAGTGAGGACTCAGGGGAAAAAAAAGTCTCCAGTAGTAGAAACTTGCACATCAATTATTGCTGGGTGGCAGTACATTTTGCTGAGAACAAACAGCATCTGTAGAAAATCAAATAAGGCAAGGCAACAACTCAAGAATTGCCATTTGAGTTTTCATCCATTTCCTAATGTCATGTTTTTCAAATTGCATCATGTTCTTATTCTTGCTGTATGTTGCTACTTTGGAAATAGAAACCAAAAATTAAACTACATGTTGAAAATTAAACTACATCTTTTCTCAGTTGAGAAAAGATATTATTATCCTCATGGTAAGCATGACTATCAATGCATTTGATCTTGTGAAGAACCAGACGCTAAAGAACAGTATTTTCAGAAGCACTAATGGGTCCTCACTGCTCCCAGAGAGGAAAGCATCCTCACCCATCTTCTGTAGTCTTGACATTGTCTATAAGCTTCACAAATGTCTATGCAAATGACTGCAGAAACAATTTGGAGAAAGATGAAAACCAAGACTCAATGTATCAATTTCCGGGCTTGCCTTGTGTGTGTGTACTCAGCCACTGGGTTGTATCGCGTTGCAATCCTATGGACTGTAGCCCCCCAGGCTCCTCTGTCCGTGGAATTTTCCAGGCAAGAATACTGGAGGGGGCTGCCATTTCCTTCTCCAGGGGATCTTCCTGACTGGAGCTATAATAATCAAGAGGGCATAGCTTTGGTGTAAGGTAAACATGTGCAGAAGTATAACATACATCTTCAAAATTCTTCAGCCATCAAACCAACACAATTTCCATAGATTGTGTTTCAGTATCTTATAAGGTAAACATTTTTGAGCTTTATTATTTTCCCTTTATTGTTAAACATCCATTTTGCCACAATGTGCATTGTCCTCTGACTTGTTCTACAGACTAAGCATAATATATTGTTAGGTTTCTATGGATTTCTTATTCTAAAAGAGTCTTTAACTTCCAGACCCTGTCCTGTTGTAACCTAACTTTTGTCAACTACAAATTGGCACTAGCCATGGACACTTGCCACCTACATCTACAAGGATTAAACCAGTGCTGCTGAGGCTGCTGACCTTCAACACCCCCTGAATGGAGCTCAGGGTGGATGGAGAACAGGAATTTAGGCACCCTGTGCCCAGGAAACAACTAGCAGGACAGGTCTTCAGAGAGTTAGGTGTTTTTAGGAGATGATTTTATGAGCCCAATTCTTGTATGGCCTCTTATCTAGAAAAACACTAAAATCCTTCATAGTGACAACTGTTACTCATGACTAGCAAATTTCATGAAACTAATAGAAACCTCCTGGAAAAATATGTTCTCAATTGTATTTACTACCCCCTCACCAAAACCACATATATACTGACCACGACCCCCCCGCCACTCTGCAGCAGTTTCAGAGCTATCTGGGCTACTGTCTCCTGTGAGGCAGTCCTCATTTTGTCCCCAATAAAACTTAACCTGCAACTCTCACATTGTGCATTTTTTTTTAAGTTGATACTTTGAAGCTGTAATTGTTTTACAGTCTGCATAATATTATCTTAGTGTTATAAGTGAAGTACATTAAAGGCTATCCAGTCATATTTTATACTCGGGAGCAAATGTGGGCAGAACTTTCACTGTATCCAGTAAGCCTGAGCAAAGAGCTATTATAACCGTTCTCTCAAATTTTCCCTGTGGCTAAGGCAATCAAAGAGAGGAATTCAATCTAGAGGAGGAAAAACAGTCATTAATTTCTTCTTTGAGATTCTTTTAAGCTATGCACAAAATCTCATGTTACAATCTTGGAAATGCCTGACTAAGATTTAAGATGAAATCAGCTCTGCTTGGGGCCTTATAGAGAGCTCCCTGGTTAACAGGTGCCCCTGCCACTAGCAAAGTGGCTCTGATGGTAAAGAATCTGCCTGCAATGCAGGAGACCTGGGTTTGATCCCTGGGTCAGGAAAATCCCCTGGGAGAGGAAATGGCAACCCACCCCAGTATTCTCACCTGGGAAATCCCATGGACAGAGGAGCCTGGTGGGCTACGAGTCCTTGGGGTCACAAAAGAGTTGGACACGACTGAGCAACAGAGGACTGCCTCCAGCAAAGACAAAAGGCAATCCTATTCAGTCAGTCTTCACTGACTAGGGCTCTGCACTAGAATTTGAGACTAAAACCTTATTATATTCTAGCCTTAGCTTTGGGGACCTTGTGGGATAAGGCGAAAGGTCAAAGGTGCTATTATGACATCCCTGTATCTTTAGGTCAATTATTGCTTGCTTCTCGTCTCACTGACTCCCAGCGTTAATAATCTGGTTTCTGTATTTTCATGTCTTCTTTACTCACATACTCCACACGGGCAGGTGGTGGCTTCATTTTCCAAGAAATATCCTCCTATGTTAACAAACCTGACATGATCTCCTAGCTCTATCTTAATACCTATAATATATTATTGCCTTGGGAAACTGAAGTAGTGTTTGAGAAGGAACCCTGTGGCTTTTGAGTGCATGGAGGTCCTGGAGAATTGTGGGGTCCTCAGTCATGAGTGAGGGTGAAAGTGGCACTTGAAAGGGCAGGCAGTGAAGTGGAGTGAAGTGAAAGTCTCTCAGTCATGTCCGACTCTTTGCGACCCTGTACATAGACTGTACATAGACTACACATGGACTGCATAGTCCATGAAATTCTCCAGACCAGAATCCTGGGGTGGGTAGCTGTTCTCTCCAGGGCATCTTCCCAACCCAGGGATCAAACCCAGGTCTCCTGCATTGCAGGCGGATTCTTTACCAGCTGAGCCACAAGGGAAGCCCAAGAATACTGGAGTGGGTAGCCTATCCCTTCTCCAGAGGATCTTCCCAACCCAGGGATCGAACCCAGGTCTCCTGCATTGCAGGCGGATTCTTTACCAGCTGAACCACAAGGGAAGCCCAAGAGGCAGAGGAGCTATTTGCAGCTTGTCTTTGTTACCACAGACAAAGCATCCAGAACTCAAGCCAGAGGCGAAGCATCCGGAACACAGATTTTGTAGAAAAATTCAATAAAACAGCAGCATAAGACGGAGAAAATATTGTTTCAGCAATAGACTTCTTCACTAACTAATAAAGTTGTCTCTGGCCTTTCTGTGATTCCTGGTAAAACCAACAGATATTGAAAAGTACATTACTCCTAGCTCATCGACCCTGCTTTTCTCATCTGTGCTTGTTTTTCAACCAGGAACCATCTCGTTTATCCATTCAGCATACATTTATTGAGGTCTAAGTATGATTTTTAGCCTCTGGAAATTTCTGAAGGTGTTCACAATTGTTTTGGAGACTAATGGACAGAAAGACCCGCTCTAGTGTGAAAATAGATACAGAATGGTGGGCTGAAGAGAAAAGACAGTTAACCTAGAGAAGCCGAATTACAGACGCAACAACCTATTGCATTCAATAGTGCAAATTCATATGCTGGAACTCAGAACAAGTCTTTTCAAGAGTCTTTGTTCAATCCTATATTTTGAGAAACTCTGGTAATATATTTGAGAAACCCAATTTTTGTGGACTCCAGGTTTTGAAAGATGGTGATAGGACTTCAAGAACTCTCATAGTTACCTCTTGTGTAATTGGGAATACAATAAAACCTACATGAAACCTTCAAGTTCTGAACTTGCAAAGATGCAAGCATGCATTCACATGTCCAGCCAGTTAGTTCGCATGTCCTGCATACATCACCATGTGCACGCATCCCCTACAAACAGTGGTGCTTTTGTGTACCTTGCTGTGCAGTACTGTATAGAGTAGAGTAGTATCTTTATTTCAAGCCTAGATATCTGGAAGCAAGCTTAAAACCAACAGGGATATAACTGGTACTGCAAAGCAGCACCAAGCTGATAATGATGGAGACAAAAGTGAAAATAATTGAGACAGTGGGGCAAGGAGAAGAGAAAAGATGGTAGACATCACTCATTCTAATAACATGAATTGTTTAACCATCAGCACAATTCTAAGGAACAAGGTCAAGATCATGGAACAGATGAAGTCAGCTGTGCTGAAGATGTTGACAATAAATAATATTGAAGAAGCCTGGAAGAGTGATGGAGGAGATGGAGAAACATTTCAGTGAGTGGATGCAGGATCAGCATCAGTGTCCGGCTTAGCTGATTCAAGAGAAAGCTAAAAGCCTTTATGAAGACATGAAGAAGAAACACAGCAAGGAATCGAGGACATATCTTTGAAGGCCAGCCATGGCTGGTTTCATCAGTTCAAAGCTAGAGCCAACTTTCACAAGATAAAAGTCAGTGGTGAGGCAGTGAGTACAGATACCGTAGCTGCCCGGAATTTCCTGAAATGCTTTGAAAAATTGTTGATAAAGGAAATATTGACACGAGTAGGTCTTTAATGTAGATGAGGCAGGATTGTATTGGAAGAGGATGCCACATGGAAGTTAGGTCAGTATGGAGGAGAAGTTGATGTTGGCCTATAAAGCAGCAAAGGATCGGCTAACTTTGTTGTTTGGTAACAATGCTTCCAGGGGTAGAAAGCTGAAGCCTCTGTTAGTTTATCATTCAAAGAACCCAGAGCTCTTAGAAACATGCCCAAGGGTTGTCTTCCTGTTGTATAGAAGAGTAAACCCAAAACCTGCCTTACACAGGCCATTTTCAGGATTTTCTTCCCCTCCACTTCATCCCAGAAGCAGAGAAATATTTCTTGGAGAAAGATGTCTCATTCAACATTCTTTTGATGTTTGACAGTGCTCTGGGCTACCCCGATTTATGACTTTCATCTGCCACAGAATACTGTGTGCCACAGAATACTATGTCACTCATCCAACCTTATGGGCCAGCAAGCTACAGCAACTCTCAAGAAATATTATTTCTGTTACACTTTTGTCAGGCAGTAAAGGCAAGTGATGAATCAGGAGTAATCTTGTGACAATTTGGGAAGGACTAAAACTCCTACAAACTCATAAAAAAATTTTTGATTTTCCTTGGCATTGGGTTACAGCCATCATTATGAGTGGGGTTTGGAAGGACCTTTGCCCCCAGTTTCTTCATGATTTTGGTGGACTTGAGAAGGTGGATGAGGAGTCTAAAGGGGTCTTCAGCAACTTGGTGATCCTCAGTAAGGAGCTGGAGCTGGATCTGCAAGAGGATGACTTCACTGAACTTCTTGCTGTGCAGTACAAGGAGCTGATTAATGAAGACCTGACGGAGATGCAGATTCAGAGAAAGGACCAAGAGAGTCCAAAAGAGTCAATTCTTCAACTGGAGAACTGGAGAGATTCATGACACAGGAAATAGCAAGGGGTTTTCTTTATGAGGAGGCACTGTTAGTTTTTGAGTGAAAGTGAAGTCGCTCAGTCCTGTCGGACTCTTTGCGACCCCGTGGGCCCACCAGGCTCCTCCCTCCATGGAATTCTCCAGGCAAGAATACTGGAGTGGGTTGCCATTTCCTTCTCCAGCGGTTCTTCCCGACCCAGGGATCGAACCTAGTTCTCCTACATTGCAGGCAGACGCTTTAACCTCTGAGCCAGACCCAAACACAGAACAGGACTGGAAGGTCACGGCAGCTGTTCAGAGCGCCACCCAGGGCTACCGTGTCATCTACGAGGAGAGAAACAGAGCTGCTATCCAGGCATCCCTGAATCCTTTTTCCAGAGGGTAGATAGAAGTGAACCCAGCAAGGACCAGAGCCCGCGCCATCAGCGTCCGGCGCGAGTGACCTGCAGCCTGCCCTGTCTCCTTGTTGCCGGCGGTCCTGCAGCTCCACCATCGCCTGCCGCCTCTCCCTTCTGCACCCAGCGATGCTTCCTGCCTGTTCTCTCGAGGCCAGCCCCTGGGTGCCAGCCGTTGTACATTTTGAAGGTACTGCACTGTACTTTTCAACGTACTGCACTGTAAGATTAAAACTGTTTATTTTTTGTGTGTGTGTTTTTTTTTAATGTATCATTTGTGTGAAAACTATTAAAACCTGTTACAGAACACTGCTATGCAGCCAGTTATGTTAGCGGGGGGCCTGGGCTAACCTTGCTGGACTTGCAGATCTGCTCTCAGGCAGGGACTCATTCATGTATAGAATACTTACTGCATTCTCGCACGGTGGTTTGCAGCGACCCTCTCAACTACCTAATACTATGCACTGGGGGAAATTGTAAAACTCACGGAACTCTGAATCCTGAGGAATAAATAATTTCAAGAATGAGAACAATTAAAAAGAAGCTATGAATTTCTTCTGTGTGTTTTACAGACATTTGTATTTAAAAGAATTTAAATTTTATTCTAAGAAATAAAGTGTATGCAACATAATGGAACGTTTGCTCTAGAGTGTTTACATCTAATTGCTCAGATTATTATTAATTACCTAAAAACAACTTATAGAGATGAAAAAATGCTTTTGAATGTAATACCTTAATTATATCAAAAAACCTCTTCCTTAATGACTAAATCATTTTATATTCAGAGGAATAGCGTTGTTAATATTCTTTCCATGAAGCAAGAAATTCTACTAGAAATGCAACGTATTTATAAAAATTTCTAAATTTTCTGATAAATTAGTTGTTAATAGGCATTCCCTAATGTTTATTCTACTTTACTCAAAGACTATAAAATTTTAAAAAATATTTTAAAATGGCAAGTTCCATACAAATTTCTACTTTCAAAACCTTGACCTTTAATTTCATAATTATTTATATATTTTAAAATTACACAATAGAGAATTTGGTTTTGAACTATCTATTTTCTCAACTAATCTCTCTCCTACATGACAAGTATACTTTAGTATCCTACTGAATGGGCTTCCTAGGTGGCACTATTGGTAAAGAACCCGCCTGCCAACGCAGGCCAGACATAAGACACACTCGTTTGATCCCTGGGCTGGGAAGATCCCCTGGAGAAGATGATGGCAATCTACTCCAGTATTCTTGCCTGGAGAATCCCATGGACAGAGGAGCCTGGTGGGCTACAGTTCACAGGGTTGCACAGAGTCGGACACGACTGAAGCAACTTAGCACACACAGCACATCCTACTGAATAATATTCACAAATCACCCATTGAAATCATGCTTCTTGCTCTTCTCATCAAAAGTACAAACATCTCCCATTCTCTAAAGATCCACATCCCATTTTCTAAAACGTGTTTTCAAGATTTTTGAGATTTGAACCCAAACCCCTTTAAGTTTTGTCTCTTATGAGTGTTCACCAAATACTCTACTCTACTCTGGAAAAACAGAACACCGTATTATTCCCCAAGTATACTACATATATATGTTTTTCTCCCATGCTCTTGACTCTGTCTGTTCTGAAGTATCCTCTTTATCAACAGTGCTTGTTCTCAGTCACTAAATCGAGTCTGACTCTGTGACGCCATGGACTATGACCTGCCAGGCTCTTCTGTCCATGGGATTTACCAGACAAGAGGACTGGAGTGCACTGCCATTTCCTTCTTTGCTAGTTCCTGTCTATTAAAATTGTACCCATTTTTTAAACCTAAAAAAGAGTGTTTTTACTCTTTAATGATTGCATGTCTATCTTCAGGCAGAAATCATTTTATATAATGCTCTTTTTATATGCCTGCTTTAATGCATGGTTTAACATTCTAGGTAGTTTGTAATTCAATGAAAGAGGAAGTGTTTCTTCCAAACATAGGAATACAATTAATTGCTGAATGTTCAGCTACAACTTAGCAAGTTAGTTAAGAGTATTTTCTGGAATGAAACTAAAGGGTCTGTATTCTGATTCCATCACTTCCTAGCTGTTTCTTTGACAAGTTATTTTTCTGTGCTCCAATTGTGCACCTTAAAATGGGCTTCATATCAATCAATGCCTCATAGGAGTGTTGTAGAAATTATAATTAATGAATACAATTAGCAGCTTAGTACAATGTCAGTACATTTTCAACAATGAATAAAACCAATAAATGATTGAATGGAAGATAAAATACTTCTAAATAAGTTCTGGGGATGTTTCACTTTTAGGGATATAAGGGACCCTTGTTTAAATTATTTACTCTGTAGTCATTATCATTATCATAACTTGACTAAGAATCAGTTTAAAAGTTTCCTTTACAAATGCTTTCATGATAATTGCTTGATCTATGAATTTTGAGCTCATTTCAATAGACTGAATGAATTGTTGCTCTAAAGTAAGTTCTGTAAATGGTCCTGCATCAATGGTTTGCATGCTTTCCACCACCAGTTTATTTCCCACTCCAATCACCAGCTCTAACAAAATATTATTTTATCATGCAGGAGTGAACATTTGTGGAATTCCTGCCAGTAAACTGCAATGATAATCCTTTGGATTCTTCAAAAACCTGTGGATATTAGGCTTTTCCCAACTGATGAGATAATTCTCTTAATGTGAGGCAGTTATATAGAGGTTAACAAGAAAAATTATCAGCATACACCCACACAGAAAAAGAAAAATGACAGAAAGGAAAAGAAAAAAGGAGATGACAACTGACTCAAGTATTCTTACCTGGAAAATTCCATGGACAGAGGAGTCTGGTTATAGCCTGTGGAGTCACACACAACTAGGCATGCATGCATGCACTCACACACAAAAAAACTCATGAAACACTGACAATTAATTCCAATACAAATTAATAACATGAAACTTGGAGTAAGATACTAAATACCTCTCAAATTAAGCATAAATTTCTTACTCTAAAAAATGCCTTTGCTTTCTTCATCTTACTCATTTCTCAAATGATGTAGTGAATTAACTCACTTCCAAGTCTTCTTTTTTTAATGGTGCATTTGTCTAATTAGAGATTTTTCATAAGCCTTCTTTCATACTTCATGCACCTACACATTAGTGAGGACTAAAATATCCGTGGCAAAAACTAGATTTTTTATGTTGAAATACTAATAAATATATTTGGGATAAGCTTTAACACTGAGTTAGTCAGAAATTCGTGACCTATGTCCACAAAACAGGAAAAAAAAAAAAAAACCCATAATGATAGATTATTACAACTCACTACAACTTGAATAATCAAGATTTCTCATCATAGTTAATTTCTGCTTTATTAATGTTAAATGAAACATAACACTAATTTCATAATGAGATGGTATTTCAAATAAGAATATGCTCATAAGCTATGGTCTGAAACATTTATTAAAATACCTTGAATCCAGTTGGGAATCAATCAGAGATGACTAAAACAAGCAGGCAAATTTGCAGAATATTAATGTAGGTCACCAAATGATGAATTTTTCTTACACTTAATTGTAGAAAAGTTTGTAACTTTAGTTAGTATAAAATTCAAAATATCATCCTTATAGACCCTGACTTGTTCATATCCACATATCTTTTCTTTCAAATATTTTTAATTTAGGTCAATGACAAGTTTTCTTTTTTTCCTGCAGAATATATTGCCTATATTATAAGCCAATCCAGTGGGTATAAAAGGTAAAAGACATGCAATTGCATTTTAAATTAAAAAAAATTAAATGAGAAATATTTGACCTGGATTATTGTATTTTATATCCAATGATCTTCCATATCTCATATTATACATGACATTGTCATAAGCATAATAAATATACTGACCGTCTACTCAGAGTTTGGTTTCTGGCTACTTGCACATTCAGTTAAATTCCAAAGGGTGACAGAATATTCTGCATTAAATAATACTTTTCAAGATAGATATCATGTCTAGGCAAATGTGCATTGAAAAGTGCTGTAGTGCTAATGATTTCTTTGGAGAATGAGTAATTATGTGTCACCATTTTGTCCAGAAAGATAATTTTGCTTTCCACTTCTGAGTTGAATGCTAAGATACTGATTCATATCAGCTTATTAAATTCCACAGAAGAAAACGTATCTTGCATTTTCAGAGAGAAGGAAGTTTCCTGTCTTCAAATGAAGCTTCATACTCCCCTTACAAATTATATTTTAACTTATAGTTGTACTAACATAAAATTCATTTGAGTTTTCACATTTTTTACTTTGTAAATTAATGTTTTGCTAAGATTTCCTGAAAGGTAACAAAAGATTTAACTTGGGACAGTGTGTATTAACAAAGTCAGCTTGTCTCTCTGGTAGTGATAGACAGGTAGCTCTTAGGTTGCATATAGTAAAGTGTGCATGTGTGTGTGTGTGTATAGTTCTGTGCCTTTTTTAACTGACTGGTATTTGCCAAAAGTTATAAAAATATTTATCTGTAAGTCACAAGTCCAGTTAATATATAAACTATTCATATTCCATTTGTAGATGTTTTTGAAGAATATAGAGAAATAGCCAAACTTTTTTCCAAAGAAATTCATGTAACAAACATCATCATGTAAGGCATTTTAAGTGAATAGCACACAAATCAAAATATCAATTATAATTTATTTTATAAAATAATATCATATTTGAAATTAAGATACATTTGGAAAAGAACCATTGTTACTAAAAACAGAAAGATTTAACAAGGTAATGAAGCAAAAAACATAGCAATCTAATGTTTTGAATGCCCAAGGGTGGGTGATGGTCAAGTTACACACTACGGATGTCTGTGATGGTCTAGTGGATTGCTGTGAGTCTATTCTTTTTGTCATCCCCAATAAAGAATAAATTCTACAGACAGTGTCATCAATAATACCTCTAAACACTTCTCCTATCAGCAATCTGATCTTGCTGCTATTGCTACTGCAATTTACCTTTTATGCCTCATTACATTATTTAGAAAATGAACACATGTTGTTTAACCTTTGGAAAAAGAGACTATGTCATTTTCAAGTTAGTGATAGGTCCAAGAGTGAATGTAATAAATATATTTCAAACCTGAGAAAGATAGAATATAAAAGTTGAGAATACAGATAGTACTGAGATGCTCAGAGGACTATCAAACTATTGGAATGAAAGTAGTTGAAGTATAACTGATAGTTCTATTGAGTTCAGATTTTTAAAAAACATAACTTTAAAAATAGAATTTGTTGTTGTTCAGTCGGTCAGTCATGTCTGACTCTTTGCAACCCCATGGACTGCAGAATGCCAGGCTTCCCTGTCCTTCACCATCTCCTGGAGCTTGCTCAAACTCATGTCCACTGAAACAGTGATGCCATCCAACCATATCGTCCTCTGTCATCCCCTTCTTCATCACCTCTTTCTCCTGGGAAAGAATATCTTTCCCAGCATCAAGGTCTTTTCTAATGAGTCAGCTCTTCACATGAGGTGGCCAAATTATTGGAGATAAAGACAAACAAAGCTAGAAGGGAAACATCATTATTTTAATAAGGAAGGCTGATTTGAAGAATAATCTGCAGTATTAAATATTATTTAAAACTAGGCATATTGGCCTAACAGTGCAATGCATGAATTTTGGAGTTGAATGCTTAGGTTGGCTGTGCTGTGCTTAGTCATTCATTCATATCCAACTGTTTGCGACCCTGTGGACTGTAGACTGCCAGGCTCCTCTGTCCATGGAGATTCTCCAGGCAAGAACACTGGAGTGGATTGCCACGCCCTCCTCCAAGGGATCTTCCCAACCCAGTGATTGAACCCATATCTCCTGCATTGCAGGTGGATTCATTACCATCTGAGCCACCATGGAAGCGCTTAGGTTCTTTGCCTTTTGCTACTGGCAACCCACTCCACTATGCTTCACTGGAGAGTTTCATGGACAGAGGAGCCTTTTGCACCACCGCCCATGAGGTCGCAGAGTCAGACATGAGTGAGTGACTAACTCAATCTCAAACAAATGAGCAAACTCTCTGAGTTTATTTTGCTGATCTTCAAATCAGGGGCAATGCCAGGACCTTTCCTTTGGTTTTATTGTGAAGAGGATAGAAGTACAGACTGACAAACAATACACAATGTCACTACTCTTGAAAAAAAAAATACCTTAACTTTTTATATTTAGGTAGTTATAGCTGGATTAATTATTAATGATGTCAAAGAAAAATTGTACCAGATAAGTCAAATAGGCAAGGAAGTTATTATTCAATACTGTTGCAGTAGGGGAAAGGAATTCAATTTGACTCTCCTGAAACAAAAGGCAGAGAGTGTTTCATGCTAGGTTGAACAAGTGGAAAAATACTAGCCTATATTAGCAGGGAGTTTGGTCACAGTGAATAAGTCATATGTATTTGCTAATTGGTGCTTTTTGAAGTTAGGTTCCTGCTTTGGAGCTTGGGAGACAGGGGTACTATCTTTCTTGATGATTACATTTCAAAGGAATGGCTCCCAGGTCCTTGAGAAAGACATTCCTGCGTTGCAAAACGGGCCAGAGGCTTGAAGATTTACATCTCAAAGGGAGAGAGAAAATTTACAGTTGCAAGTTTTCTAAAGTAAAAGCTCTAAGAAAAGGGAAGTCAGGGGTCTTTTGTCAGGAAGAAACTTGTCTAAAATTTAGTGAAGCAAAGGATTCTAAAGCTATGTTGGCCAGTGGGAACTAATGATTAATAATAACCAAAGTACCGCTTTTCATCTCCTGATATATACCTTTTTCTTTCTCAGGAATAAGGACATACTAAGGAAATGCTATTCAGATGGAGTTGAATCCCAAGATGGGTACAGGATTTTAGGTCTGCTCCTGCATGTTCTAAATGAAGTTTAAGTCTTCTTGTTTTGAGAAATAAAATCCCAAAGAATTGGAAAAATTTTACATGATAAGTTACTACCATGAATCACAATATGTTCTTAATCATGTGAATATTAGAGATGAAAAAATAGAGCCATACCTTTCAAGAAGGTAGAGATATTAGATGCACAATTAATAACATTTAATGAAGTGTACATGTAACTGATATTTACCAGGGAAAGAGTCAAAAATTAATTTTCTAACAGTGTTCTGTGTATACTTAAAATGAGGCTAACCAGCAAGCCCTATAAGCCAGATCATAAACTGGCTATTGTGGATACATTATGGGTAAAAGCTGGTAGATGTGGGGAATCATACAGGAGCCTCAAACTCAAATACTTTGAGGGCTCAAATCAGAACATAATTGTATGAAGTAGTAGACATAAATCAATAAAGAGCACAGAGGCCTAAATCCTAAAGGAAATCAACCCTGAGTATTCCTTGGAAGGACTGTTGATAATGCTGAAGCTCCAATGCTATGGACACCCGACACAAAGAGCCGACTCATTGGAAAAGACCCTGATGCTGGGAAAGATTGAGGGCAGGAGGAGAATCGGGTAACAGAGGATGAGATGGTTCGATGACATCACTGATTCAATGGACATGAATTTGAGAAAACTCTGGGAGATAGTGGAGGACAGAGGAATCTGGCGTGCTGCTGTCCATGGGGTTGCAAAGAATCAGGCATGACTAAGCAACTAACTAACAACAACAGAGGCCTATGGAAGGTGGAAAGTGCATGTGATCACTGAATTTCTGTTTTTTCTAAACCTTCAGAGTCCAGATTATATATCTATTAGGATTTCTGACTCCATCTGTGGGCTTGGTGTCTGTAATTGTAATTTGGATTTTATTAAGAATTTTACCAATGTCTATTGAAATATCATGTGGATATTAACAGAGAAATTTAAACTTGGGATAAAGTTAGAAGAATTCCTAAATGGTGGAATACTGCCTCCAAAAGATGATGAAATAATGTATTTATATTAAGTATATAAATGATACCTGATCATATCAAGAAATGCCTATTCTTAATCATCTAGAAGATACAGTTTAGGAAGAACAACAAACAATTTGGAGAGGATAAAAATAAGCATATAGAGTTTGAATATGGAGTAAATCTAAAAAGAATGGTAATATGGATAAATATGGAGTTCTGAAACTAGATTTAAAAATAAACTGACAAGCAAAAAATTGAAGGTACAATTTGTATGGAAAAAAAATCAGGAAACATGATTTGTCATCTTAATAAGGGTCAATTGCATAAAACCATTGTCTCAAATTTAAGTCATTCCTACACTTCATTACAGGCTTCCCAGTTGGCGATACTGGTAAAGAACCCACCTGCCATTGCAGAAGAAGGTAAACTCCCAAACTCATTTGATGAGGCTACCATCATCCTAATATCATCGATGAACATAAATGCAAAAATCTTCCACAAAATTCTAGCAAACAGAATCCAACAACATATTAAAAGATCATACATCATGACCAAGTGGGATGTAAGGATTCTTCAATATTCACAAGTCAATCAATGTGATACACCACATTAACAAATTGAAAGATAAAAATCATACGATTATATCAATAAATGCAGAGAAAGCCTTTGACAAAAATTCCACACCGATTTATGATAAAAACTCTCTAGAAAACAGGCACAGAAGGAACATACCGCAACATAATAAAAGCCATATATGATAAACCTACAGCAAACATTATCTTCAATGGCAAAAAATTGAAGCATTTCCTGTAAAGTCAGGAACAAGACAAGGGTGCCCACTCTCACCAGTACTATTCAGCATAGTTTTGGAAATTTTTGCCACAACGATCAGAGAAGGAAAAGAAATAAAAGGAATCCAGATTGGAAAAGAAATAAAGCTCTCACTGTTTGCAGATGACATGATCCTCTACATAGAAAACCCTAAAGACACCACCAGAAAATTACTGGAGCTAATCAACGAATATAGTA
This sequence comes from Muntiacus reevesi, assembly GCF_963930625.1. Lineage (NCBI taxonomy): Eukaryota > Metazoa > Chordata > Mammalia > Artiodactyla > Cervidae > Muntiacus > Muntiacus reevesi. The sequence continues at coordinate 122,109,054 of NC_089252.1, forward strand.
AAGTTGCAGGATATAAAATTAATACACAGAAATCTCTTGCATTCCTATACAGTAACAAATAGAAAACAGAAAGAGAAATTAAGGAAACAACCTTATTTACCACTGCAATGAAAAAAATAAAATATTTTTTATTCTCTAAAATACTTTATTTTAGGTAGGAATAAATCTACATAAAGAAACAAAAGACCTCTATGTAGAAAACTATATAACAGCAATGAAAGAAATCAAAGATGACATACATAGATGGAGAAATATACCATGTTCATGTATCAGAAGAATCAGCATAGTGAAAATGAGTATACTATCCAAAGCAATCTATAGATTCAATGCAATCCCTATCAAGCTACCAACGGTATTTTTCAGAGAACTAGAACAAATAATTTCACAGTTTGTATGAAAATACAAAAAACCTTGAATAGCCAAAGCAACCTTGAGAAAAAAGAACGGAACTGGAGAAATCAAACTGTCTGACTTCTACAGACTATACTACAAAGTTACAGTCATCAAGACTGGCACAAAACAAAATAGAAAGCCCAGAGATAAATCCACACATCTATGGACATCTTACCTTTGACAAAGGAAGCAAGAATATGCAATAGGGAAAAGACAATCTGTTTAACAAGTGGTGCTGGGAAAACTGGTCACCCACCTGTAAAAGAATGAAACTAGAACACTTTCTTACACCACACACAAAAATAAACTCAAAATGGGTTAAAGATCTAAATATAAGACAAGAAACTATAAAACTCCTAGAGGAAAGCATAGGCAGAACAGTCTATGACATAAATCACAGCAAGATCCTCTATGACCCACCTCCCAGAGTAATGGAAATAAAAGCAAAAATTTAAAAATGGGACATAATTAAACTTAAAAGCTTTTGCACAATGAAGAAACTATAAGCAAGGTGAAAAGACAGCTTTCAGAATAGGAGAAAATAATAGCAAATGAAGCAACTGACAAAGAATTAATCTCAAAAATATACAAGCAGCTCATGCGACTCAATACCAGAAAAATAAATGAGCCAATCAAAAGATGGGCCAAAGAACTAAACAGATATTTTCCCAAAGAAGACATACAGATGGCTAACAAACACATGAAAAGATGCTCAACGTCATCATTATCAGAGAAATGCAAATCAAAACCACAATGAAGTACAATCACACACTGGTCAGAATGGCTGCTATCAAAAAGCCCACAAAGAATAAATGCTGGAGAGGGTCTGAAGAAAAGGGAACCCTCATACACTGTTGGTGGGAATGCAAACTAGTACAGGCACTATGAAGAACAGTGTGGAGATTTCTTTAAAAAACTGAAAATAGGACTGCCATATGATCCAGCAATCCCATTTCTGCATACACACAGAAGAAACCAGAATTGAAAGAGACACGTGTAACCCAATGTTCATCGCAGCACTGTTAACAATAGCTAGGACATGGAAGCAACCTAGATGTCCATTGGCAGACAATAAATAAGAAAGCAGTGGTACGTATACACAATGGAACATATTATTCAGCTATTAAAAAGAACACATTTGAATCAGTTCTACTGAGGTGGATGAAACTGGAGCCTAGTATACAAAGTGAAGTTAAGTCAGAAAGAAAAACAACAATACGGTATATTAACACATCAGTTCAGTTCAGTCCAGTCACTCAGTCGTGTCCAACTCTTTGCAACCCCATGGACCGCCGCACACCAGGCCTCCCTATCCATCACCAATTCCTGGAGTTTACCCAAACTCGTGTCCATTGAGTCAGTTATGCCATTCAACCAGCTCATCCTCTGTCATCTGCTTCTCCTCCTGCCCTCTGTCTTTCCCAACATAAGGGTCTCTTCAAATGAATCAGCTCTTTACATCAGGTGGCCAAAATATTGGAGTTTCAGCTTCAACATCAGTCCTTCCAATGATCATCCAGGACTGATCTCCTTTATGATGGACTGGTTGGATCTCCTTGTAGCCCAAGGGACTCTCAAGAGTTTTCTCCAACACCACAGTTCAAAAGTATCAATTCTTCAGTGCTCAGCTTTCTTCACAGTCCAACTCTCACATCCATGCATGACCACTGGAAAAACCATAGCCTTGACTAAACGAACCTTTGTTGGCAAAGTAATGTCTCTTCTTTTTAATATGCTATCTAGGTTGGTCATAACTTTCAAGGAGAAAGAGTCTTTTAATTTCTTGGCTGCAATCACCATCTGCAGTGATTTTGGAGCCCCAAAAAATAAAGTCAGCCACTGTATCCACTGTTTCCCCATCTATTTGCCATGAAGTGATGGTACCAGATGCCATAATCATAGTTTTCTGAATGTTGAGTTTTAAGCCAACTTTTTTAACTCTCCTCTTTCACTTTCAAGAGACTCTTTAGTTCTTCTTTGTTTTCTGCCATAAGGGTGGTGTCATCTGCAAATCTGAGGTTATTTATATTTCTCCCAGCAGTCTTGATTCCAGCTTGTGCTTTATTCAGCATTTCTCATGATGTACTCTGCATATAAGTTAAATAAGCAGGGTGACAATATACAGCCTTGAGGTACTCTTTCCCTGATTTGGAACCAGTCTGTTGTTCCATGTCCAGTTCTAACTGTGGCTTCCTGACCTGCATACAGATTTCTCAGGAGGCAGGTCAGATGGTCTGGTATTCCTATCTCTTGAAGAATTCTCCACATATTATTGTGATCCACACAGTCAAAGGCTTTGGCATAGTCAATAAAGCAGATGTTTTTCTGGAACTCTCTTGCTTTTTTGATGATCCAGTGGATACTGGCAATTTGATCTCTGGTTCCTCTGCCTTTTCTCAATCCAGCTTGAACATCTGGAAGTTCATGGTTCACGTATTGCTGAAACCTAGGTTGGAGAAGTTTGAGCATTATTTTACTAGCTTGTGAGATGAGTGCAATTGTGTGGTAGTTTGAGCATTCTTTGGCATTGCCTTTCTTTGAGATTGAAATGAAAACGGACCTTTTCCAGTCCCGTGGCCACTGCTGAGTTTTCCAAATTTGCTGGCATATTGATTGCAGTACTTTCACGGCATCATCTTTCAGGATTTGAAATAGATCAACTGGAATCCCATCACCTCCACTAGCTTTGTTCATAGTGATGCTTCCCAAGGCCCACTTGACTTCACATTCTAGGATGTCTGGCTCTAGGTGAGTGATCACACCATCGTGATTATCTGGATTGTGAAGATCTTTTTTGTTCAGTTCTTTTGTGTATTCTTGCCACCTGTTCTTAATATCTTCTGCTTCTGTCAGGTCCATACCATTTCTTTATCGAGCCCATCTTTGCATGAAATGTTCCATTGGTATCTCTCATTTTCTTGAAGAGATCTCTAGTCTTTCACATTCTGTTGTTTCCCTCTATTTCTTTGCATTGATCACTGAGGAAGGCTTTCTTATCTCTCCTTGCTATATGTTGGAACTTTGCATTCAAATGGGTCTATCTTTACTTTTCTTCTTTGCTTTTCACTTCTCTTCTTTCACAGCTATTTGTAAGGCCTCCTCAGACAGCCATTTTGCTTTTTTGCCTTTATTTTTCTTGGGGATGGTCTTGCTTCCTGTCTCCTGTACAATGTCATGAACTTCCACCCATAGTTCATCCAGCACTCTATCAGGTCCAGTCCCTTAGATCTATTTGTCACTTCCACTGTATAAGCATAAGGGATTTGATTTAGTTCATACATGAATGGTCTGGTGGTTTTCCCTACTTTCTTCAATTTAAGTCTGAATTTGGCAATAAGGAGTTCATGATCTGAGCCACAGTCACCTTCCAGTCTTGTTTTTGCTGACTGCATATATGGAATTTATAAAGATGGTAATGATGACCCTGTATGCGACACAACAAAAGAGACACAGATATAAAGAACAGACTTTCGGAGTCTGTGGGAGAAGGCAAGGGTGGGATAATTTGAGAGAATAGCATTGAAACATGTATATTACCATATGTGAAATAGATGACCAGTCCACATTCAATACATGAAACAGGGCACTCAAAGTCGGTGCACTGGTACAACCCAGAGGGATGGGATGGGGAGGGAGGTGGGAGGAGGCTTCGAGATGAGGGACACATGTAGACCCATGGCTGATTCATGTCAGTATATGGCAAAAATTGCTACAATATTGTAAAATAATTAGCCTCCAATTTAAATAAATAAATAAACCCACCTGCCAGTGCAAATAGATGTAAGAGATGTGGGTTCGATCTGTGGCTCAGGAAGATCCCTGGAGGAGAGCATCGTAACCATCGTAACCTACTCCAGTATTCTTGCTTGGAGAATCCTATGGGCAGAGGAGCCTGGCAGGCTGCAGTCCACAGAGTAGCACAGAGTCAGACATAATTTAAGTGACTTAGGACGCACGCATACTTAATTGCAGACTAACATGTTAAGAAAATATGAAGTGATAGATCTGCTCCAGCTCTGCTGGGCAAAGCTTGGGCTCACATTCAGGCAAGTAACAAAAAGAAACACAGAAAGAAGAGTTATTAAACTGGTGAAGGGCCCTAAATTCTTGTAATATGAGAGCCCACTGAATAGACATGGAATGTTTAGGCAATAAAGGGATTATGAAATATTTATCTTGAAATATGTAACGATTTCATGTGCAACAAGTATAGGCTTATTTTGTGTGTGAGTGCATGCTCAGTCGCTCAGTTGTGCCCAACTTTTTGCAACCCCATGGCCCGTAGCCTTCCAGGCTCCTCTATCCATGGAATTTCCCAGGCAAGAATACTGGAGTGGGTTGCCATTTCCTTCTCCAAGGCTTATTGTGTGTTACTCTGTAAAACAAACATTCAAAGATGGAGGAGATATACATGGCAACAACAAGGAACCAATTTTAACAACATAAGCCTTTACAAATGCAGTCGTCTTTAGGAAGAAAACAACTTCCTAAACGTGGAAATATTTATAAATTAGACAGGCAGCTCTGTGGTGTGTTTGGGAAGGTATCAGAGCATTAGACTATGGTCAGATTATATTTGTCTATGCTTTTTGTGAGGCTCTAGAAAGCTATGAATGACCTTTTAAGCAATCCAACCAGCATCAACAAAGAAATTTAAAGAACAAATTAAAATTTCTATGAGAAAACTTCCAGCACACATTTCCATAGAAAACCAGTTTTCATTTTCATTTGGAGAATTGTGTGCTATTTTCAATTGTATTAGCATACTAAATACCAAAACAACACAAAATAAAAATCAATTTACTAATTATGTGTAGAAGAAGAACATTGACTTTGGAATAATACTTGTGTATGAATATCAGTTGTATTTGCCTGAGTTTACATCAATTTCTTTGCTTTTCTAAAGCTCAACTTAATCCAACATAAAATGGGAAGAAACATATCACATGACTTTTTTTGTGACTATTAAATTACTTTAAAAAGAGCATATACTACTCTTCTTGATATATCATTAATTTTCAGCAAATTAAAACATTTTATAGAGAAGTCGCAAATTTAGATTTACTAATTAGAATAGCCAGAAGTAGAATTTGGATTTCTTATTTCTGGCTTCTTTTCTTTTCACTTCACCATGTACTTTCACTTATAAAGAAAAAGACAATGAAGCTGGTTGAAGAGGCAGAGAACAAATATGGTTTGTTAGCTGTGTGAAACATGAAGTTAACGGTTTTGTGTTGTTGAGAATTAGTCAATATTAACAGAAACCATTGTTTAAAGGATGACTCACCTGAAAAAATAAATCACAAAGGTCATGATTTCTCCTCTGCCAGATAGCTCTTCTTCTTCATGTGTAATTCACCCTTTTTAAGTATAAAATGTCAATGTATTGAAAATTGAACCAGCAAATTCCTTTTAATCCTGATTCCTCTGTTGCTTCCTTGATTTACAACACTCTTGGGCATCAATTTGCCTTCCAATATAATTCTGTCGTAACTAAAAGATTATGTTTTTTTCTACTGAACACATTGTAATGCCACTGTGCTAGGAGCAAGAATAAATGTAATATGATCCTTGCTCTCATTACAAGGGCAATAATGGTTAGGAAGACAGGAAGCTACATAAAAACTTGGTAGACAGATAGATGAATGGAGAGTGGGGGCAAGGGAGAGGAAGAGGAAGTAGAAGATAGTGAGTGATAACAGATTAATAGATAATGAAACAAAGAAAGGAAGGAATGGTGGCAGACCAGTAAAAAATAGGAGAGAGTTAAAGTCACTGGGCTAACTATAACGCTAGCACCATAACATGTGCATCATTTTCAGTTCCTTCCTGTGGACCAGAGAGTATTGCTGAGAGAGTCAATTGCTAGGTAGGTTGATAAGAAGTCAGAGGTCCCTTAGGAAGAGAAGGGGTTCCGGGGTCCCCGAAGAGGAGAGAGGGGTCTGGAGTTCTCAAGGAGGAGAAAAGGACAAATGTTTGTCTCTTTAAATCCAGAGCTGATGATTGCACAACAAAACAACTCATCTTGCTCAAGGATATGTTTTCCCTTAAACTCTGTACTAACGACAACAATGTATCCTGCTTGATGACACATTTCTCCTTCTTGAGAACCTTTTGACAAATTCTGTCATCTTAAAATGTAATATTCTGGGAATGGGTCTGGTAAGACCTTTACAACCTTGAGAAATTCTTTTGATTCATTGTAATAACCAACTGAAAAAGTATATAACTCCCTTTCTAAGACTAGCAAGGTGGGCACTCTCCATCCCTCTTCTGATGTCTGTGTCAGAAGCTTTCTCTGTCACTTTCATAGTGTAATAAAACTCTGCTACACACAAAGCTCTTGAGTGATCCAGCCTGGTCCCTGGTCCTGAAGCTAAATCTTCTTCAGAGATCATGAATCCAACATTGTTCACAGTAAGATATCATTGCTTTAGAGTATATGATGCCAAGAAATAGCCTTGTGTCATCAAGTGTATACTATTAATATCATGTAAGGTGAAATCAAGTATTCTGTAAAATAGTACAATGGAATGAATATGAGCTTTTGAGAAAATAATCCCAGATGTTAAACCCAGTTTTGACACTCACAGTTTTTGAGAACTGAAAATAGGCATGTAATTGAGTCACATTGCCTTTATCTATAAACCAGACACAGTTATCTTTTATATAGGCTATTAGGAGAGTTAAATGAGAATATCCTTATGCCAGGCATTAGGATATATATGCTTATTTTCTAATCTGTATTTTTTAGTCTCAATGACTGTCATTTTTGGGAGATGTGCTGGGTTCAAACTTTAAAACAATATAAGCTTTAAGGACATAATTAATATCAGAATTTATCTTTTTGCTATTGTATGCTCAGTCGTGTCTGACTCTGTATAGCCTCAAAGACCACAGCCTCCCAGACTCTATCCATGGAATCTTCCAGGCAAGAATTCAAGGGATCTTCCCAACCCAGGGATTGAACTTGTGTCTCTTGTGCATTTCCTGCATTGGCAAGTGGATTCTTTACCACCGTGTTACCTGGGAAGCTCCTCTTTTTAATTAATAATAAAATTATACAGAAGTCCAGAGAAGAATTCTTTTGTAGATTTTACTTATGTAGTTGGGCTTCCCTGGTGGCTCAGACAGTGAAGAATCCACCTGCAAAGCAAAAGATCTGGGTTCAATCCCTGGGTTGAGAAGATCCCCTGGAGAAAGGAATGGCTACCCACTCCAGTATTCTGGCCTGAAGAATTTCATGGACAAAGGAGCCTGACAGGCTACAGTCCATGAGGTTGCAGAGTCAGAGATGACTGAGTGACTTTCACTTTCACTTACCTATTTGTTAATATAGAGAATCCTTTGGCAGATTTTACCTCTTAATAAATTATCTCTTTATCAAGGCTTGTATCATTGTATCCATAAAGGCCTATATTAAATTTCAACTATTTTACCTTGGTAAGGATAGCAAATTTGAACCAATTTGTGGGACTGTTGTGTTACTAGATAAATTCATACTTTGATTCTAAGATTTGTACATAACTGATACAATTATTTCATTAATTTCTATAATTTATTACTTTTCCATTTCTCTTAATGTCATAAAAAGCTTTACAAAATCAGAAAATAACTTTAAATTAAAAAAAAAAGTAGATGTGCTCGTACCTACCATATCCAAGTTAAGCATTGCCTTAGAAGTCATGTCTCAGTGGCATTTGAAGGACAGAAGCTTTCAATATTCATGATATCCCTTTGACAAAATGAATTAAAGACAAGATAAAATGAAGATATGTTATAAGCCTGGAGGTCTTCTGAATGGCTGAGCCTGCAATCAACTAAATGACTAGTCAAAAGGAAGACAAAAGAGAAAGGAAAGCCTGGTTTACAGCTTGTACTGTGTATTTCCTCTAAGTCTGGCAATAAAGTGAGATTATTGCTTCTGTGCTCGTTAATTATTTATCACCAGCTCTCTGAACCTCTGAACAATTTCTGTTGAAGGAACTACAATACACATGGAGTTATTCATCAAACGCAGATGTTCACACATTCCCTTTAAGGCTGTAAACACGGATGCCAGCTGTCGAAAGAGGATCAGCACAGTTCTGATTTATTAAAAGTCAGGAATTCCACCATATATTGAAAAGAGCAAAAATAGCAAGCTTTCATAAATTATTAGTGATAAAAAATACATATATTGCCACTTATTGAAAAAAGGTCAAAGATATAGACAGAGTGGACAATGTAAAAATGTGTCTTCTATTGCAGCAATGAAATAAAGAGATAAAATATATTCTGGTGTTTATATCACAGTATAACTCAAACTACTATTCCTTTCATTTTCCACTTTAGATTCATTCAACCATTTGCACAAAATCAGAATTAAAACAAAAATCCTAAGTGAAAAAAATTATCTAATAATTTTGCTTTCTTCATTAATGAATGAAAGGTTTTTGAATACGATTTGCAGTTACCAGCCTAACAGCAACTGCCAATCTTTTTGCTCTTTCCTTCAGAATTTTTTCACATTACATTTTACTTTCTTCTTCAATATTTGCATCTTTTGTTCACTTCTTCCCCTAATGCAAATTGATATTTGACTCTATATCTGTACTGAAATAACCCTCTAAACTAGTTATTTCCTAATTTAGTGTGTGTAAAAACCAAGGAGAAAGTTTGTTAAAACTAGATTCTTGATGACTTCCCTGGTGTTCCAGTGTTTAATACTCCACACTTTCAATGCAGTAGGTGTGGGTTCCATCCCTAGAAGGTAACTGAGATTTCACGTCACGTGCAGCATAGCCAAAAAGATTTAAAATAAATAAACAAAAATAAAACATTAAAAAATAAAATAAATAGGTATCTTTAAAAATACAGATTCTTGGGGTCCATCCTGACAAATTATGATAAAGCAGGTGGATATTAGGGCACAGAGGTGGTGAGACAAAATTAGTATTCAGCATTTTAAATCTAGGTGACCAGTGTTTGAGATAAAATTAGTTGTAGCTTTTCCCCAAATCTACTTTTGTTTTACATTCTTTAAATGAAGCAATACATTTTTTAATTTTTAAAAATTCAAACTTTATATAGATTATAAAAAATAAACTGAAAACTCTCCTCTTACATTTTCTCACTTGGCTTCCCTGGAGGTTCACATGGTAAAAAATCTGCCTGCAATGTAGGAGATCCAGGTTCAATCCTTGAGTCAGGAAGATCCCCTGAAGTAAGAAATGGCAACCCATTCCAGTATTCTTGCCTAGAGAATTCCATGGACAGAGGAATCTGGCGAACTACGGTCCATGGGGTCGCAAAGAGTCAGACATGACTGAGCAACTAATACCACTATCCTAAAGACAACCTGTGTTAACATTTGGATGAGTCTTCTTATATATATTTTATTTTAGTGTGTAAATATTCAAAATATGATTGCATTTATGTAAAACAAGAGGAAATCACATAGCCAGCCCCATTTCTAACATTGATAATTAATTTTTAATAGATATTCAATTGATCATATTGACTTTCTAGATAAAAAATTAACTGCAGTTCATGAGACTTTTTTTACTCTCCAAGCCATATTTATCTAGTTTTTCCATGTGTGGTAATAGCAGAAAGTCTTGATTTTTCAACTACTGAATAAAATATGTACCATAAGTTTTGTAATAGGGTAATAGCTCACCTTCATCTTCATCTATGTGGAGAAGATTCCCCAAATCATAATGCCATTCTTAAAATATCCCATATGTCTGAGAATATTTAACTTTCTGTTTGACATTTTCATGCAGATGTCATATCAACAGTGTAATCTCCAATTTCTCTGAAGTTTTTGGGAAGGATGAAAATGGTGAGAATCATGTCTTCATTTGTTCTCAAAAAATATTATCATGAGTCTCCTATTTATTAGTACTATCTATGTTTTATATTCATTAATCTATCCATGTTTTATATTCAACTAAACCTTAATCTTTCTCTCCTCTGTTATTCTACTTTGGAAATCAACAACTCAGAGCGGCCTTATGGCTGGTAGGGTCAATGAGTCCCCAGTAGCTACACTCTGCTCCCATGATAAACGGAAACACTAGAATCTTTGCTGAGTCAAAGTGCTTGTATTGGAGGTCTTGTCACACGGGGTTCTTCCAACAGCTATACAAAGTGTTAAGAACAACCTCATCCTCCATTTCTGCCTTTCCAATCTGGGCTTCTGTGAACAATCTAGTATACTAAAGTTAAATATAGAAGTTACTTCTATAGGACTTCCCTGTAACTCAAAGGGTAAAAAATCTGCCTGCAATGCAGGAGACCAGGGTTTGATCCCTGGGTCAGGAAGACCCTCTGGAGAAGGGAATGGCAATCAACTCCAGTATTCTTGCCTGGAGAATCCCATGGACAGAGGAACCTGGAAGGCTACAGTCCATAGGGCTGCAGAGAGTTGGACACCACTGAGCAACTAACACACACACAGCAGTTACAGCGAAGGAACTGGAGTTATTGCTTGAGTCCAATCCCAGCTCAGCCACTCACTAGCTTGTGCCTTTGTACTTAATGTCAATTTTCTCATCTTCAAAAGGAGTTAATATTGGTGCTGACCTGTCTTATAAGAGTGATGGGAACAAAAGGAAAAATGTATGTAATGCACTTAGTATTGTGCTGAGCAGAGATTTGCACACCTGTGTGTTTATTGTTTTAGATACCGACCATAACCATTTAAACCCTTTACTAAGAAAGGAAAAGTCAATGACCTCAAGCAATCTTTGATCTCCACTTTGCTGTAATGAAGGCAAGGAAGGTCAAGGCAAAACTTCCAGCTTGAAGTAGAACAAGAAAATATTTATGAAAATTATAAGTTAATATATTTTTTTAAACTTATCCTGATACACTAGATTATGAAATAAAGGTGAACATCAAGACTGCCGTGTCCAAATTAGATTATTTGTTGACCTCAAGGCAAATAGAAAGTTAAGAACTCAAAGTAGAAATTACACAAGAAGAACATTCTAAACTTTGACCAGCAAGATAATCAAAATACCCAGTTGTCAGTACAATAGTATTCTATATACTTGGTTCTAAGCACAATATAGACAGAAATTTTTGCAGCTACATCTATAATGATATTTTCTGAGCTCTTTTATTCCTTCTCAAAATAGTAAACTTATTGCAATTAGTTCTTTCTCTTGGCATACATTAATTCAAGACACAAACAGTAAAGATAGACATCTAAAATAATCCTTTCTGCCATCATGACTAATTATCTGGGCTTGCTGGAAAATGTAAATTCTCTAAAGAATGGTTACAATGTAAATAATGTGCCATTCATTAGATATTTTTCCAGGCTAATTTAACAAGGTCATCATCAATGTTCAATTGCACAAGATTTTGGGAATAAGAATTTAAACTAGGCTTTGTAATAAGCTGTAACCAGTACAATGTAAAAATATAATAATATTTTTAAATGATAAAAATCAAACACTTTCTTCCAATACATAAGGATTTACCATTTTGCAGCCTCTCTGAACCTAAAAATTAGCACTGATTTATGAAGTATAAAACAACATAGGTTTAAGATCAGTATTGTTTTCTGCTAGTTTTATTTGATTAGTTAACGATTCATCACTTATGATTATACAGTGGAAGCAACAAAGAGGTTCAAGGGATTAGATCTAATAGACAGAGTGCCTAAAGAACTTTGGACACAGGTTCCTGACATTGTACAGGAGGCAGGGATCAATACCATTCCCAAGAAAAATAAATGCAAAAAGGCAAAATGGCTGTCTGAGGAGGCCTGACAAATAGCTGTGAATAGAAGAGAAGTGGAAGGCAAAGGAGAAAAGTTAAGATATTCCCATTTGAATGCAGAGTTCCAAAGAAGAGCAAGAAGATATAAGAAAGCCTTCCTCAGTGATCAATGCAAAGAAATAGAGGAAAGCAACAGAAGGGGAAAGACTAGAGATCTCTTCAAGAAAATTAGAGATGCCAACGGAACATTTCATGCAAAGATGGGCATAATAAAGAACAGAAATGGTATGGACCTGACAGAAGCAGAAGATATTAAGAGGAGGTGGCAAGAATACACAGAACTGTACAAAAAAGATCTTCACAATCCAGATAATCACGATGGTGTGATCACTCACCCAGAGCCAGACATCCTGGAATGGGAAGTCAAGTGGGCCTTAGGAAGTATCACTACGAACAAAGCTAGTGGAGGTGATGGGATTCCAGTTGAGCTATTTCAAATCCTAAAAGATGCTATGAAAATGTTGTGCTCAGTATGCTAGCAAATTTGGAAACTCAGCAGTGGTCACAGGACTGGAGAAGGTCAGTTTCCATTCCAATCCCAAAGAAAGGCAATGCCAAAGAATGTTCAAACTACTGCACAATTGCACTCATCTCACATGCTAGTAAAGTAATGCTCAAAATTCTCCAAGCCAGGCTTCAGCAGTATGTTAACCAAGAACTTCTAGATGTTCAAGCTGGATTTAGAAAAGGTAAAGGAACCAGAAATTAAATTGCCATTATCATCTGTATCATCAAAAAAGCAAGGAAGTTCCAGGAAAAACACCTATTTCTGCTTTATTGACTGCACCAAGCCTTTGACTATGAGGATCACAACAAAAAGGGAATATTCTTCAAGAGAATATTGACGGTGGGAATACCAAACCACCTGATCTGTCTTTTGAGAAATCTGTATGCAGGTCAGGAAGCAATAGTTAGAACTGGACATGGAACAACAGACTGGTTCCAAATAGGAAAAGGAGTACATCAAGGCTCTATATTGTCACCCTGGTTATTTAACTTATATGCAGAGTACCTCATGAGACATGCTAGACAGGATGAAGCACAAGCTGGAATCAAGATTGCTGGGAGAAATATCAATAACCTCAGATAAGCAGATGACACCACCCTTATGGCAGAAAGCAAAGAAGAACTAAAGAGCCTCTTGATGAAAGTGAAGGAGGAGAGTGAAACTGTTGACTTAAAATTCATCATTCAGAAACTAAGACCATGACATCTGATCCCATCACTTCATGGCAAATATATGGGGAAACAGTGCAAACAGTGGCTGACTTTATTTTTGGGGGCTCCAAAATCACAGCAGATGGTGGCTGCAGCCATGAAATTAAGAGAGGCTTATTCCTGGGAAGGAAAGTTATGACGAACCTAGACAGCATATTGTAAAAGCCGATACATTACTTTGCCAAGAAAGGTCTGTCTAGTCAAAGCTATGGTTTTTCCAGTAATCATGTATGGATATAACAGTTGGACTGTAAAGAAAGCTGAGTGCCAAAGAATTGATGCTTTTGAACTGTGGTGCTGGAGAAGACTCTTGAGAGTCCCTTAGACAGCAAGGGGATCCAACCAGTCCATTCTAAAGGAGATCAGTCTTGAATATTCATTGGGAGGACTGATGCTGAAGCTAAAACTGCAATCCTTTGGCCACCTGATGTGAAGAGCTGACTCATTTGAAAAGACCCTGATGCTGGGAAAGACTGAGGGCAGGAACAGAAGGGGACGACAGAGGATGAGATGGTTCTATGGCATCACTGACTCAGTGGACATGCGTTTGAATAAACTCCAGGAGTTGATGACGGGCAGGGCGGCCTGGTGTGTTGCAGTCCATGGGCTCACAAAGAGTTGGACATAACTGAGTGACTGAACTGAACTGTACTGACTGAACGACTCATCAAGAGCTCCTGAATTTAGCGAATTTAGTGGAGAAAATATTTTTGAAAACTTTACGAAGTAACGAATGATATGTAAGGAATTGAATTTGTTCAACCTGAAAGAAAACCACAAGCAACAGCAGAAATAAATCCCAAGCTTTCAAAAAAAACAAACAAAAACAAAAAAACAAAAAAAAACAGGAAGTCAATGTGAAATGGCTTGTCAGTTTATAAAATCAACCTGGATTATTTTAGATCCTATCTTTGTAACACAGTTTAATTCCCAAGCTATTAAACCAAAACTATAGTGATGATGGCACTATATTGATGCACCTCACATCTGAAAAACAGTCCCTGGCTCTTCTCAGTGGTCTTAAAACTACTGAAAGAAATAGGTGACATGGATATAGAAAAGCTCTCTTCTCTAAAAATCAAAGCCTTCAGATTGCACTCCTTTCTTGTATTCTCTTCAAGAAGTCACCAGCTTCTTCAAACCAATCTGCAGCAGTGAAAGTAAATTATTTAGACTCTGGGGGAAAACTGAGTGCAAATCACACAAAGGTAAAGAAATAGGAAGGACTTCCCTAGTGATTCAGTGGTAAAGACTTCTCCTGCCAATGTAGGAGACCAGTATTTGATCCCCAGGTCAGGAAAATTCCCCTGGAGAAGGAAATGGCAACCCACTTCAGTATTCTTTCCTGGAAAATCCCATGGACAGAGGAGTCTGGTGGGCTACAGTCCATGGGGTAGAAAAAGAGTCAGACACAACTTAGCGACTAAACAACACCAACAAGGAAATAGGATAAAAATTCCTTTTATTAATTCATGTGTACAGTAGTTTATGGAGTCTGATTTTAAGATGTGAGGACTCTATTTTCTGGGCAACAGTCATAATTCATCATAAGATGGCTTAATTATCCCACTGCTGGTTCCATGTCATTCTTACACCCCAGAGTGATATTTCATCTGGATTTAACATTTTGTTAACTTGGCACTTCCTATGCTCCTCAGAATTTTGCTCACCTGTTCTTTCTAAAACTTTCCCCCATATCATTCTGATCTACTTCTATGCAAATAAACAAATTCTAAGCTGCTTTTCATTGTATTTAAATAACAAAGTAATTCTCTCCCAGTGAATTCTATAGTTTCATTTCAGTTCAGTTCAACCACTCAGTCTTGTCACTCTTTGCAACCCCATGGACTGCAGCACGCCAGTCTTCCCTGTCCATCACCAACTCCCAGAGTTTATCCAAATTCATGTCCACTAAGTCAGTGATGCCATGCAACCATCTCATCCTCTGTCGTCCCCTTCTCCTCCACCCTCAATCTTTCCCAGCATCAGAGTCTTTACAAATGAGTCAGCTCTTCACGTCACGGTGGCCAAAGGATTGGAGTTTCAGCATCAGTCCTTCCAATGAACACCCAGGACTGATCTTTAGGATGGACTAGTTGGACCTCCTTGCAGTCCAAGGGATTCTCAAGAGTTTTCTCCAACAACACAGTTCAAAAGCATCAATTCTTTGGCGCTCAGCTTTCTTTACAGTCCAACTCTCACATCCATACATGACTACTGGAAAAACCATGGCTTGACTAGATGGACGTTTGTTGGCGAAGTAATGTCTCTGCTTTTTAATATACTGTCTAGGTTGGTCATAACTTTTCTTCCAAGGAGAAAGTGTCTTTTAATTCCATGGCTGTAGTCACCATCTGCAGTAATTTTGGAGCCCAAAAAAATATTCAACCACTGTTTCCCCATATATTTGCCATGAAGTGATGGGACCAGATGCCATGATCTTAGTTTCTGAATGTTGAACTTTAAGCTAAATTTTTCACTCTCTTTCACTTTCATCAAGAGGCTCTTTAGTTCTTCTTTGCTTTCTGCCATAAGGGTGGTGTCATCTGCATATTTGAGCTTATTGATATTTCTCCCAGCATTCTTGATTCCAGCTTGTGCTTCTTCCAGCCCAGTGTTTCTCCTGATGTACTCTGCATATAAGTTCAATAACCAGGGTGACAATATAGAGCCTTGATGTACTCCTTTTCCTATTTGGAACCAATCTGTTGTTCCATGTCCAGTTCTAACTATTGCTTCCTGACCTGCATACAGATTTCTTAGGAGGCAGGTCAGGTGGTCTGGTATTCCCATCTCTTGAAGAATTTTCCACAGTTTGTTGTTATCCACACAGTCAAATACTTTGGTATAGTCAGTAAAGCAGAAATAGATGTTTTTCTGGAACTCTCTTGCTTTTTCAATGATCCAACAGATGTTGGCAATTTGATCTCTGGTTCCTCTGCTTTTTCTAAAACCAGCTTGAACATCTGGAAGTTCATGTTTCACATATTGCTGAAGCCTGGCTTGCAGAATTTTGAGCATTACTTTGCTAGCGTTTGAGATGAGTGTAATTGTGCAGTAGTTTGAACATTCTTTGGCATTGCCTTTCTTTGGGATTGGAATGAAAGCTGACCTTTTCCAGTCCCGTGGCCACTGCTGAGTTTTCCAAATTTGCTGGCATATTGATTGCAGCAGTTTCACAGCATCATCTTTTAGGATTTGAAATAGCTCAACTGGAATGGCATCATCTCCACTAGCTTTGTTCGTAGTGATGCTTTCTAAGGCCCACTGACTTCACATTCCTGGATGTCTGGCTCTAGGTGTATGATCACACCATCGTGATTATCTGGGCTATGAAAATCTTTTTTGTACAATTCTTCTGTGTATTCTTGCCACCTCTTCTTAATATCTTCTGCTTCTGTTAGGCCCCTACCATTTCTGTCCTTTGTTGTGCCCATCTTAGCATGAAATATTCCCTTGGTATAGTTTAACATACATCAAAACATGCTCTGCCACTAAGAGTTCTTTTCCAAAACTTTTTCTCTTAACATCCTTGCCTTTAAGCACTTCCAGACTTTGTATATTTATTTTTCCTATTTTTTTGTATTTTATATTTTGCAGTACAGTTTCACATCTCATTTTTTAATTTGTTACCTTCATTAGCATCATTATCCTTAAGGTCTATATTTGCATTTAAAAATAGGCTCACAATTGCTTAAGAAATAGATTTTCTTCATAGGTCAAAGGATTAGTTTGACATGATATGACATGAAACACAAAGGCAATGTAATAAATTGCCTTCCTGTTCTGTTTCTAGAATTATGCAGATCAGAAGATACATGTTGGATCTACTATTTGGTCACATATGGTTTGCCCTGAATTATATATTAAATTTGTTAAAACAGTATCTGTCATTGGTAAGATACTCCATAGCTTACATTAAAATGAAAAACATGATAAAACATGATAAAAAGTAAGTTATATTACTTAAAAAGTAAGTTACTACTTTTAAAAGTAATTAAAGTAACAAAACTTAAGTTATATTACTTAAAAGTAAGTTATATTACTTAACATCTATAGAAACATTGTTGTAAAGATTTTATTGGGCTTCCCAGGTGGTGCTGTTGTAAAAAATCTGTCTGCCAATGCAGGAGATATAAGAGATGTGGGTTAGCTCACTCGTTTGGGAAGACCCCCTGGAGGAGGCTTCCCTTATAGCTCAGTCAGTAAAGAATTTGCCTGCGATGCAGAAGACCTGGGTTCGATTCCTGGATCAGGACGATCCCCTGGAGAAGGAAATGGCAACCCACTCCAGTACTCTCACCTGTAAAATCCCATGGACAGAGGAGCCTGGCAGGCCACAGACCACGGGATCACAAGAGTTGGACACAACTTAGCCACTAAACCTCCCAGCTAGAGGAGGGCATGGCAGCCCACTCCAGTGTTCTTGCCTGGTGAATCCCATGGTCAGAGGTGCTTAGAGGACTATAGTCCATGGAGTTGCAAAGAGTCAGACACAACTGAAGCGACTCTGCACACAACACACAAATTTTGTATACCAACCTCCCTGACGAAGCATCCGTGTCCCTGACTATTAGACTCAAGTTTGAGGTCAGTCCCAGGTCTTCAAATGCATACTCTGCTACTCCCTCCCCCACAGTGCACAACTTGGCTGAGTGAGACTTTTTGAATAAGTTGACGCATATCCAAAGAAAACTGAATTAAGAAGTTATAATAATTTTGTAGTTTCCATTTAAAAATCTATAGATAATTAAATTATATTTTAAGGGTGCTTAAAGAGAATTTTTAGAAACATTAAGTAAAAAAAAAAAAAGAATGTTTTCTATGGGAGTTAGAGCTTAAGGATCAGTGAATTTTCCTGATTTCCAAATCAGAGACCCAGGAATAGATATGCTAATTATGTTCTCTAATTCTTCTATTTCTGCTGTCATTTGTTCCATAACAAAGGAAATGAATAGTAATAAATGAAAACCTCTCACTTATCTATATAGATTTCCTAGTTCTCAAATTTTCATATAGTATAAGTAAATCTTTATTAACCAAAAGAGAAAGGTCCCCAGCAACAACAAAAATTTAATACTGATGTGAGATATATATCTGCTGTTGTTGTTCAGTTACTAAGTTGTCTTCTGCTCTTTGCGATCTCATGGACTGCAGCACACCAGGTTCCTTTGTCCTCCACTCTCTCCTGGAATTTGCTCAAATTCATGTCCATTGAGTCAGTGATGCCATCTAACCATCTTATCCTCTGCCATTCCTTTCTGCTCCTGTCCTGAGGTTGTTGATATTTCTCCTGGCAATCTTGATTCCAGCTTGTGAGTCATCCAGCCCACCATTTTTTATGATGTACTCTGCATATAAGTTAAATAAGCAGAGTGTCTATATATAGCCTTGTCTTACTCTTTTCCCAGCTTTAAGCCAGCCCATTTATCCATGTCGGGTTCTGACTGTTGCTTCTTGGCCCGCATACAGATTTCTCAGGAAGGTAAGGTGGTCTGGTACTTCCATCTCTAAAAATTTTCCCCAGTTTGTTGTGATCCACACAGTCAAAGACTTTGGCATAGTCAATGAAGCAGAAGCAGATGTTTTTCTGGAACTCTCTTACTTTCTCTATGATCCAATGAATGTTGGCAATTTGATCTCTTGTTCCTCTGCCTCTTTGAAATACAGCTTGTACATCTGGAATTTCTTGATTTATGTACTGCCAAAGACTAGCTTGAAGGATTTTGAGCACAACCTTTCTAGCATGTGAAATGAGAACAGTTTGAGTACAACAGTTTGAACATTCTTTGGCATTGCCCTTCTTTGGGACTGGAATGAAAACTGACCTTTTCCAGTCTTGGAGCCACTGCTGAGTTTTCCAAATTTGCTAATATATTGAGTGGAGCACTTTAACAGAATTATATTCTAGGATTTTAAAGAGCTCAGCTGAAATTCTGTCACCTCCACTAGCTTTGTTCATAGTAATGCTTCTTAATGCCCACTTGACTTCATACTCCAGGATGTCTGACTCTAGGTGAGGGACTCCATTGTGGGCATCTGGGTCATTAAGACTTTTTGAAATAGTTCTTCTGTGTATTCTTGCCACCTCTTCTGTATCTCTGCTGCCTGTTTATAACTGCATCTGATCGAATAGTCTGAGAGAAGTGGATGTTTCCTAAATACAGTTTCTATATGCGAGTCAAATTCAGAAGATTCTGATCATACCCAGGAAATAATGCTGTTTCCTGAAAGACAATAGATCACCAAGTGATATATTTCTAGCATAACTGATAGGGGGGAAAAGAAAAAAAAACTGAAAGATAATTTTACCATATTTTATAAGTAAATATATGTGCAGCCTAGAGGACCAAGTGGTTTAATCAAGATTATACAAACAAGAAATAAGTCTGGACTCAAGCCTGTCTCTTTTGATTCTCAGTCCAATTATATTTCTTTTTCAATAAACTGTTACATGTCAAGAACTAAAAAAGAAGATTTTTTTGAATATCTGACAAATCTATGGTATGTAGTTGAAAATACAAAGCCACTTGATTAATTTCGCATATACTAACCCTTAAACCTTAAACCATGAGGAAGAAACAAATGAAACAGCAGTTGTATTACTGTTTTGGTATAGAAAATTTTCATGAAAATTAAAATACATTATCCAACACATTAAATTAAGAGCTACTTTGAAAATAAAGTGAAAATCTAAGTAGAGTTCTCATCTATTTCCAGAAGGGTTATGAAAAAATAATTGCTTTTCACAATTTAACATTATTAACAAAGCAACTATAATATGTACTCTCCCTTTGTTGGCAATTTATTTGTTCATGCTGTAGTCAAAGGGTAGACAGAAATGAATGGATCAGGTGCCCTTTCATTTCGCTAGCCCTCAGATTTAATTGAAGAAGACTGCTTTACTAATCTCCATCACAAGGACTCTGTGAAATTGCTTAATAGGTTATCTTTCCATTTTAAATGGTTTCCAGACTGAAAAGGCTAAAGCATCTGGCGCAGTGATTGAAGAAATACAATATTGCTATTATACAGAGTTTCTCAATGATCACTTTTGTAAAACAGACATAACCACTCACATTGAATGACAAGACTATGCTTCTGATTTAGTCATATATAGCTTCAAATGAAAAGAGAATAAAACCATGATAAAATTGGTTAATGCCTTTGCTAAACAATTACTAAGGGGAAATCACCAATTTAACTCCTTGATATAGCAAAATGCATTTTCAGGTAGCACTGTGCTTGCCATAATTCTATGTAACTTGCTGTTAATGAAGGTTTTTGTCAGCTTTCCATGTCCTCAATATATGATCCTTTGCCTTCATCTTGGATCATTGGACATTGAGTGCAGGAAATCTACAATTTTGTGGTGTGAAAACTTGTCTACAACACATTAGTGCATTAGTATATTATTCTTCTATCACTTGAGAACAAAAAAGGACAACATACTTCCAACTGGAGAAAAACGTGTGTGTATATAAATATGAAAAGTGAAAGTTGCTCAGTTGTGTCTGACTTTTTGAACCCATGAACTATCCAGTCCGTGGAATTCTCCAGGCCAGAATACTGGAGTAGTTTCCCTTCTCCAGGGGATCTTCCCAACCCTTCTCCAGGGGATCTTCCCAACCCAGGGATCGAACCCAGGGCTCCTGCATTACAGGTGGATTCTTTACCACTGAGCCAACAGGGAAGCCTAAATCTTACATAGTTGCCTATAAATCTTTGTCTTATATTTGATTATTTTATTAAAAATAGTTCTAGAATGTATGGCAAAAATCACTACAATATTGTAAAGTAGTTAGCCTCCAACTAATAAAAATAAATGAAAAAAAATAATAATAATAGTTCTAGAAACAAATTGAAGAAAATATTGATTTACTTGACCAAAATTTCTTCATAAAAAATTTATACTTATTTATACTGGCAACAGCACTATCAATTCCATTCAATCACCCAGTTGTGTCTGACTCTGCAAGCCCATGGACTGCATCATGTCAGGCCTCCCTGTCCATCACCAAATCCCAGAGTTTACTCAAACTCATGTCCATCGAGTTGGTGATGCTATCCAGCCATCTCATCCTCTGTCATCCCCTTCTCCTCCTGCCCCCAATCCCTCTAAGCATCAGGGTCTTTTCAAATGAGTCAGCTCTTCACATCAGGTGGCCAAAGTATTGGAGTTTCAGCTTCAGCGTCAGTCCCTTCAATGAACACCCATGACTGATCCCCTTTAGGATGAACTGGTTGGATCTCCTTGCAGTCCAAGGGACTCTCAAGAGTCTTCTCCAACACCACAGTTCAAAAACATCAATTCTTTGGCGTTCAGCTTTCTTTACAGCCCAACTCTCACATCCATACATGACCATTGGAAAAACCATAGCTTTGACTAGATGACTTTTGTTGGCAAAGTTATGTCTCTGCTTTTACAATATGCTGTCTAAGTTGGTCATAACTTTCCTTCCAAGGATTAAGTGCCTTTTAATTTCATGGCTGCAATCACCAACTGCAGTGATTTTGGAGCCCAAAAAAATAAAGTCTGACACTGTTTCCACTTTTTCCCCATCTAGTTCCCATGAAGTGATGGGACCAGATGCCATGATCTTAGTTTTCTGAATGTTGAGCTTTAAGCCAACTTTTTCACTCTCCTCTTTCACTTTCATCAAGAGGCTTTTTAGTTCCTCTTCACTTTCTGCCATAAGGGTGGTGTCATCTGCACATCTGAGGTTATTGATATTTCTCCCAGCAATCTAGATTCCAGCTTGTGTTTCTTCCAGCCCAGCATTTCTCATGATGTACTCTGCATATAAGTTAAATAAGCAGGGTGACAATATACAGCCTTGACTACTCCTTTTCTATTTGGAACCAGTCTGATAGTTTGTTTGGCCCCAGGTAAATAACAGGGAGGGAACACAGCTCCACCCATCAACAGAAAATTGGATTAAAGATTTACTGAATATGGCCCCACCCATCAGAACAAGCTTCCTTGTTGGCTCAGACTGTAAAGCCTCTGCCTACAATGCAGGAGACCTGGGTTCAATCCCTGGGTTGGGAAGATCTCCTGAAGAAGGAAATGGCAACCCACTCCAGCATTCTTGACTGGAGAATTCCATGGATGGAGGAGCTTACTGGGCTTCAGTCCATGGGGTCGCAAAGAGTTGGACACAACTGAACGACTTCACTTTCACTTTCATTAGAACAAGACCCAATTCCCCCCTCAGTCAGTCTCTCCCATCAGGAAGCTTCCATAAGCCTCTTAGCCTTCTCCATCAGAGGGCTGCTGCTGCTGCATTGCTTTAGCCGTGTCGACTCTGTGCGACCCCATAGATGGCAGCGCACCAGGCTCCCCCATCCCTGGGGTTCTCCAGGCAAGAACACTGGAGTGGGTTGCCATTTCCATCAGAGAGCAGACAGACTGAAAACCACAGTCACAGGAAACTAACCAATCTGACCACATGGACCACAGCCTTGTCTGACAGCACTGTCAGAGAGTAATTAATACCTGACAGTAGAGTGGGTGTTAGGCTCTGCAGTCCAGATCCCTCTCAGAGGGAGGCTCTCACTATGCAAGCTTTCGGGAATACTGGCTGCTGACATTTTACCCCAGAGTTCCTCCCCTAAAAGTTGTTCAAGGTTAAACCACTTCACCAGAGAACCTATTCACAGGGACTGATTAATGTGGAGGAACCAAGAGGCAGACTCCTTGTCTCAATTCAAGAATTCTCTAAAGGACCACCCCAGTTCCAGAGCTCCCCATGGGAATGTCTTGCACTAATCCTCTAGCTAACTCTGCTTCCCTTTCCTCACTATGGTGTTTTGGAGTTGTTACCAAAATAATTGCTTAACAAGTCTTCCAGGAGACCCTGACTTCAGACACAACAGTTGTTATCTGCATGCATAAACATACTCTCCATCTCCTTTTATTCAAGACTTTTTTTTTTTCTAATATTCTTTGGCAATGTTTTGTGCTTTTCTTTTGAATGATCTCATTTTATAAATCTATTGTATGTTTTCTGTTACTACGAATAAAATGAATTCATATATTTTACTATGTAGAAATAACAATTTCTTGTCATTGCAAAACATTGAACATGACTAAATGTAGCCTAGGAAATATTTATAAGGAATACAGAGTTAGGAGACTTCCCTGGTGGTCCAGTGGCTAAGATGCCATATACCTAATGCAAGGGACCCCAGTTTGGTCCTTGATCAGGGAACTAGATGCCACATGCCACAACTAAGATCTGGCACAGTCAAATAAAGAAATAACATTTTTTAAAAAAGGACACAGTGTTAATTTGTTTAAAATGTATAGAGCCAGTACAAATTAGTAATCAATTCAGTTCAGTTCATTTCAGTTCAGTCACTCCGTCATGTCCGACTCTTTGCAACGCTATGAATCATAGCACACCAGGCCTCCCTGTCATCACAAACTCCCAGAGTTTACTCAAACTCACGTCCATCGAGTTGGTGATGCCATCCAGCCATCTCATCCTCTGTCATCCCCTTCTCCTCCTGCCCCCAATCTCTCCAAGCATCAGGGTCTTTTCCAATGTGTCAACTCCTCGCATGAGGTGGCCAAAGTATTGGAGTTTCAGCTTCAGCATCAGTCCTTCCAATGAACACCCAGGACTGATCTCCTTTAGGATGGACTGGTTGGATCTCCTTGCAGTCCAGGGACTCTTCAAGAGTCTTCTCCAACACCACAGTTCAAAAACATCAATTTTTCGGTGCTCAGCTTTCTTCACAGTCCAACTCTCACATCCATCTCTGATTTTTAATATGCTATCTAGGTTGATCATAACTTTCCTTCCAAGGAGTAAGCGTCTTTTAATTTCATGGCTGCAGTCACCATCTGTAGTGATTTTGGAACCCAAAAGAATAAAGTCTGACACTGTTTCCACTGTCTCCCCATTTATTTCCCATGAGGTGATGGGACCAGATGCCATGATCTTAATTTTCTGAATGCTGAGCTTTAAGCCAACTTTTTCACTCTCCTCTTTCACTTTCATCAAGAGGCTCTTTAGTTCCTCTTCACTTTCTGCCATAAGGGTGGTGTCATCTGCATATCTGAGGTTATTGATATTTCTCCTGGAAATCTTGATTCCACCTTGTGCTTCTTCCAGCCCAGCGTTTCTCATGATGTACTCTGCATATAAGTTAAATAAGCAGGGTGACAATATACAGCCTTGACATACTCCTTGTCCTATTTAGAACCACTCTGTTGTTCTATGTCCAGTTCTAACTGTTGCTTCCTGACCTGCATATAGGTTTCTCAAGAGGTGGGTCAGGTGGCCTGGTATTCCCATCTCTTGAAGAATTTTCCACAGTTTATTGTGATCCACACAGTCAAAGGCTTTGGACAATGTTATATTTTCCCTTTAATTTTATAGATTAATTTAGACACAGAGAAGTAATGTCAGTAGAGTGTGGTGGGACACAGAATCATAAACTTTCAATATTGAAAGCTTTAAATAGATCACATCCAATAAATTCTCTTTGATAATTTATCTCAAAGAATTAGAGATTCAAGTATTTATATTTATAATTTTGATCAAAGTATTATTTATAATAGACAATTTTGAACAATCAAAATGCTCATGGAACCCATAATTGATAATTCTTGAGAGCTTACTATAATTCAGATATTATGCTCATTGCTATCACATGGCATACCCATGTGATAGGGATTAAAACATGAGCAGGGATGTAAAAAGCATGTGTTCAAAAGAAAACAAAAATGGATAAAGGCCCACATAAATTTAAACACAAATACAAAAATGTATATAAAGTGACTATGATCTTGATAAAACCAAAAATAAATAATTGTATTTATACTCGCACAATTAATTTGCACTGTTGTTCTTCTTGCTTTGTCTTTCATAATAGGGTCCAAATTTTAAATATGTGTATGTATTTTCTTGTTGTTTAGTTGTTCAGTCATGTCTGATTCTTTTAAGACTGCATGGACTGTAGTCGGTCAAGCTCCTCTGTCCATGGAATCTTCCAGGCAAAAACACTGGAGTGGGTTGCCGTTTCCTACTCCAGGGGATTTTCCCAATCCAAGGGTCAAACCCGCATCCCCTGCAAGTCTCCTGCACTGCTCGCAGATTCTTTCCTGCTGAGCCCCCAGGTATTTCCTTACAATCATATCAGGTTATTACTTAAAAATATAAAACTTAATAAGAGTAGTCACTTAGTGAAACTCTGAAGTATAACTCTGCTTCTTGCCATGACTTTAGTTAGTTGCCAGAACGTTATCCAGCTTGAATACACTGACTTCTTTAGGGGGGTTACTGTAAGCAGCACTGTCTCACTTCGTTCATGTCTTGTTTCATAAGTAGAATGTCATTTACCAGATTCTCTTAG
Source organism: Muntiacus reevesi (assembly GCF_963930625.1). Taxonomy (NCBI): domain Eukaryota; kingdom Metazoa; phylum Chordata; class Mammalia; order Artiodactyla; family Cervidae; genus Muntiacus; species Muntiacus reevesi. Next base: position 122,134,806 of record NC_089252.1, read on the forward strand.
AATTCAATTTCTAAGTTCTCTGCATGAGCCCTGCTTTGGTTTCTCACACTTGGAATTTGTCAAGATTTCTCATAAAATGTGTGTTTTCTAGAATAATTTGTAACATTTGGATCTCTAGGTTTTTTTTTCCTGCATCACAGTGAAGAAGCACAAAATGCAAATTGTCTGCTAGTAGAAAATTACTGCTGCAGGTTAGTAAGTGCAAGTGGAGAACTGACCAGCAGGTCAATTGTGATGTAATTAACTGGATGTGTAACTTACATTGAAGGCAAAAGAAGAAGGGGGCAGCAGAAGGAGAATTAGTTGAGATGGTCATCAACTCAAAGGACATGAATTTGAGGAAACTCTGAGAGATAATGGAGGAAAGAAGAGCCTGGAGTGCTGCAGTCCACGGGTTCACAAAGAGTCGGACACAGCTAAGTGAGTGAATGACAACATCACCTTAAGAGTTCAGAATGATGACCACTCAGTTATGCAACTGAGGGCTGAAGGTAGGGGTGCAGTTGGTGGAGAGAGAAAGTTTTCCTTCCCTCCAAAACAGCCAAAAGATCATTTTGTCTTATTCTTTTCTACTTACAAGTGTAACTCATGAGAAATTATCTCAATGGAAAGAAAAAGTTTATATATTTATCAATAAACTTTACTTGAAATAGTTTTCACAAGCTATCAAGAGTTAATACATTAGTGTTCTTCACTGCTAAGAGCTGTGCTGTTTTCATTCATGAACTACTATAAAGAAAACTGCCCAATTAAGACACATTTCCTAGGAGTTTTCTACTCTTTTAAAATATATATGTAGCTAAAAGAAAAACAGATAATTTAATATTTCATAAACTCATGTAAGTTTACTTCAGTGAATGCATTTAAAAGAAATGAGCACTTACATAAAGTAATTTATTCTCATGGTGCACTAACATATGTTCAGTTCTGAGCCACAGTTAAATTTATATGAAAAAAATCTAGTTTCTACACTGATGCAAATTGATATATGTTGAATATACACAAGAATCAGTGTCATTTAAGATTTTTAAAATTTTAATATCTAAAAGTGTGCAAAATGTTCAGAAGCTCAGTTTCTCATGTGCTTTCTCCCATTTTTCATTCCTACAGCTCTCATTTCTGACTTTCACATTTCCCTTAAAACTTGAAACGGTCTTATAATTGGTCAATTTATTGACATTGCTCTCTAATATTTTTCAATTATATTTTAAAATCAGTATAAAGACTCAAAGATATTCTGGGGATAAATCCTCCTAATCAATTACATCAATTCCCCATTTAATCCTATAGTGGTGCAGTACGAATACCATGCTAAGGATATTTACTTTTGGAGAAATTTAATTTTCAAAATCAGTGTAGAGGATGTGTATGCTTGTATAAGGGAATCACTTAAGAAATTTTATGCTGAATTTGAAGGTATCAAGCGAGACTACTTGAGGAAGAAGGCAAAAGAAATTAAGAAAATTGTAACGGTAATATAGTAAGCTATTATTCCAAGTGTAAGCTTATGCATTCCTAAACCAGTATGTTAAAAAAGGAATGTAAAGCAGTGGGCAGCTCTGAGAACTTTGCTGTTACTTTTCCCTTTAACATATCCATGGTGATCTCATTTTTGCCTATTTACCACAATTCTATCCCTTTTCCTTCCATCCCTCCCTCCCTTCCCTTCTTTAGTTTTCTCTATGCAGAGAAGAGGGCACAGAGGATAAGATGGTTAGATAACATCACTGACACAATGGACGCGAGTTTGAGCAAACTCAGGGAGATAGTGAAGAAGAGGGAAGCCTGCCATGCTTCCTGTCAGGAAGATGGACGAATTCCCATCTTGTTCATATACTTTTAAAAGAGCTCTGTTATAACTTACTCTCAAACGAAATCAGTTCAGTTCAGTTCAGTCATTCAGTCGTGTCCAACTCTTTGCGACCCCATGAATCTCAGCAGCCAGGCCTCCCTGTCCATCACCAACTCCCGGAGTTGACTCAAACTCATGTCCATTGAGTCGGTGATGCCATCCAGCCATCTCATCCTCTGTTGTCCCCTTCTCCTCCTGCCCCCAATCCCTCCCAGCATCAGGGTCTTTTCCAATGAATACTTAGGTATAAATCTAACAAAATATAAATAAGATCTACATGAGAAGAACTACAGAACTCTGGTGAAAGAAGTCAAAGAGAAGCTCTTCTGAAAAATTCTACACTGTTAATTTGGTCTCAATTTAGATGTTGGATGAATCGAAGGATTTACAGGGTTTTTGTTTTGTTTTGTTTTGTTTTTTCTCCAATTCTGAAGGTATATTTCTGCCCTGAATAAAAATTTTATCTGAGAATCTTTCTTCCTCAGTTGTTTCCCTTTTGTCTTCTTCAAATAAGTACCCTAAACCAATCTGAAATTTATTCCTACATAGGAAAACTTTAAAAAAGTAAATGAGAGTTTCCTTTTAGTTTTGTTTTATTATTTTTTTCTTTGATTTTGTTCTAAATAAGGTTTAGAACAGTCTAAATATACAGACTGAGTTCAGTCTAAATACACAGATCCTATCTAATTTCAAAACTGTTGAATTCATGTTATCTAGATTTTAATGTTTACTCATTTTATGTCTTCTAAGAATGTTTTCTCTCCTGCCTCTTTTTTCCCATGTTTAATACCATCTCCCACTTTATCTCTTGGCCCCCTTCCTTTGCAATCTTGAAGGACTTTTCAACTTTGACCTATAGGTGATTTGATTTTTCAATGTAAATGTTACTTTAAATGTTTACTGTAAATGTTACTTTAAACGTTTTCCATTTTTATTCTTAATTGGAGGATAACTGATTTACAACATTGTGTTGGTTTCTTCCACTCAACAACGTGAATCAAAATGAGTACACTTATATCCCCTCTGTTTTGGGTCTCCCTTCCTTCCATCTCATCTCTCTAGGCAGTTACAGAATATCCGGCTGAGCTCCTGGAGTTATATAGCAACTTCCCACTAGCTATCTTATTTTACACATGGTAATGTATTGATTTCAGGGAAGATTTAATTTTGGCACTGTGTTTGGTGATATTCTTGCAACATTCAAATTCCTTTTCAGACTCATTCTGAAGCATCTTGTTAACTTTTCAATTCATCTTAAATAAAGAATTTCTTAATGTTTTCTGCCCTAATGTTGTTCATCATTATATAGAGGTCAAACCATTCTAAATTATTTTCAGGTTACAAATAAAAATGTCTCTGACCTTTTCTCTAGATTTTGCAGTAGATTATTTTCACAGCTATGCTCTTCCTTTACTTTTTGATTGGTTGTTTCTCCCCCCTCATTCCCTCACTCCATAGCATTTTCTCAAAAGCATTTCTTTCTTTTTTCTTTCATCCTTTAATTTTTTTAAATTTGTCCATTTCAGTGTTGCCAATAAAAAGCATTTACCTTTGTTTTGGGGATTTGTTCAATTATAATTTTCTGTTAATTGGGAACTCTGACTCAAGCTAGTATGTAAAAAATTATATGTCATAGAAATGTTACAACTGGAGATTTTTCATCTCCCTGTCTATAGTACTTTACTTTTGAACCAGTCACTTTCAAGAATATTCTTGACTACATATCAACTAGGTTATGCTTATTTATTCTCTGAGAATTGTCCCTTCCTATGTACAAAATAGAGGTTTGGACTAAAGGAAACTCTTGTGTTTTTTTACTTAGAATAGAAAGATGATTGCACAAATTGTGTTTATTACAAATACTGATTCTCTGAGTCAAATAACTGATGATAGAATATTAGTGAAATAATTACCTTTGTGTAGTTTAGGTGGTATTGATTTTATAAGAAATATTCTGAATATTCTATGGTGAAATGCTTAGCCAAGTATTTGTCATGGTCAAGATTTTCTGTGCAATAATGAATGAAAGTTCTTCCAGATAGCTGCTTTCAATTAGCTAATAGCACTTGGTATCATGAACTCTATTGTTTTAAATCTACCTAGATATTTAAAGTCAGCCTAAATTCTAATGAATTTGGAATGCTGAGCAGAGCTATATAAGGAGCTATTAGCCAAATTCCATTTTAAATCAATAGTGTGGTCTTGACTTCTGCAGTGGAGTACATTAAACACACCATGACCTTTTCAAATGTCTCTGTCTAGAGTACTTCTGAAACTGTCTTACAAATGCTATGCAGTTTAAACCTATAGGTGAATCTTTCAATCATACTGATATTCTTGACCACAGAATATATGAAAAGTATTTGAGAAACTTTTTTTCATTGATTTCAACTTATAGGATCAGAATTGTGCTTCTCAGGGAAGAGTATGCCAGGAATGGAAACTTTGTGTGTGCAGGTATATGTGTATCATATGTACACATATATTTATATATGCATATATATATTGTAAAACAAATAATTGGTTCATATATGTAGCATGCACTATACATATACTATATGCTATAAATAATAATAAATGTTATAAATACTATATTATATTTTGTTTATGTAGATGTATTGCTTTAGACATCCTATTGTTTATATATCTAAATTTATAAAGATATAAGTCTGTTTAAGTAATGACATTGAATCTATAGTAGTACTTTTATGAAATAATGTTTTCATAGAGATAATACATATCTGTTTTCAATAAAATGTTAATATGAGAAATAAAAATATTGATAATTAAAATACACTTTTAAGTAGATGTTTTAAAATAATTCAGTAATGTAAGTGATGCTAAAACTGTTTATACCTTAGAATACCAGATACCTAAAAGATAAAAGGCATAACTTTGGGGGGGGGAAATCTATTATCTTGAAAGTATCTTCAGAAATGACCATGTCCATTACAAAAATGCCCTGCAAATATACACCATTCTGTATTTACAACAACCTGCTTCCCTCCCGTCTCCTTCCATTTATTTGCAAAGTTTCCAGGGAATGAAAGTCACCCTTTGGGCTATTTTTTTTTTTAACAAAGTCAAAGCAGTTGACAGTTGTTGCCATGAGCATTTTTAATAGTAGAGAAATGAGAAGTCTAATGAAGATGTTTTCCTAAAACTCTAGTGGTTCAAGAGATGTTCTATTGATATAAAATTTAAAACTGCCATATAGGAACATTATATAGAATGAAAATATTTCTTATGAAATTTGTTGAAACGATACACTTTATTAAACCCAATTCCTCTAAACAGAAGGAAAGTGGCATCTTTTCATAGATATTTTGACATTGTGTAGCCATTCCCTAAAGATTCATTTTCTTTATTAGTCATCCAGCTTTAGCCCAGTTGCTCAGTTATGTCCGACTGTTTGCCACCCCCTAACCTGTAGCCCACCAGGCTCCTCTGTCCATGGGACTTCCCAGGCAAGAATACTGGAGTGGGTTGCCATTTCCCACACCAGGGGATCTTCCCAACCCAGGGATCGAACCCAAGTCTCCTGCATTGGCAGACAAATTCTTTAACCACTGAGCCACCTGGGAAGACCTTATTAGTGATATGTACATTAAAATAATTCTTTACATCAAGCAGTATAGAAAGAAATCTGGTACTTGCCTTTCTTTTTGCACAGTTAACTGGATGGCAATTTTTCTGACTAAATACTTCACCTCTAATTATATTCTAAAATTTTATTAAAATACCATTGAATATGATAAGAGCAATGTAGTAAGTATTTTGGTGGAGAGTTATGGACCCTTCCTTCTAGCACTTTCATTCTAACTGGGGACATAATAAGTGCTCTTTTAAAAACCTTGATTGGATAGAGTATATTATATGTTAGTCATAATGATGTACTTAACTCAGTGCTTTGTATATAATAAATAATTGTTGTTTAGTTTCTAAGTCATGCCCAACTCTACAATCCTATGGACTGTAGTCCACCAGGCTCCTCTGTCCATGGGGTTTTCCAGGCTAGATAACTGGAGTGGGGTGCCATTTCCTTCTCCAGGGGATCTTCCCGACCCAGGGATGGGGCTTGTGTCTTCTGCATTGGCAGGTAGATTCTTTACCACTGAGTCACCATGAAATATTTAGCAAATAGTTATTCAATTATTGAATAAAATATTGTGTACCTATGTTGCTCAACTGTCTCTATTATAGTTCTAGAATTAAATATTTTCTCATATTCATTTAATCACCATAAAACTGAAGTTCAGAGAAATTAGGTATTATATCCAGGGTTACACAATAAGCAATGAGAATAACCTAAATTCCAACTTACACAAAATGCCACAAAAAGCACTATTTTTGCTGTGCTATAAATGGCAGAAAAAATAATCATAATGCATAGTAGAATGCTAAAAGTGATACAAGACACATATATGTAAAATACTGTGGGAGAAGAGAAGAGGGACATAAGTGAAGTTAAAGAAATCATGGACAACTTTACAGAAGAGATGAATCTGAGTTAAATCTTCAAATATGGAAAAGTAGTAGACATAAATAAATGGGTTGAAAGGACCTGATAAAGTAAATTCAAGGTAACATATAGATAGATGGAGAACTTTGCAGGTGACTCAGTGATAAAGAATCCACCTGCCAATACAAGGGATGCAGGAAATGCAGGTTCTAATCTTGGGTCAGGAAGATCCTCTTGAGGAGGAAATGGCAGCCCACTTCAATGTTCTTGCCTGGCAGATCCCATGGACAGAGGAGCATAGCAGACTACAGTCCATAGGGGCTCCAAGAGCCAGGTACGACTGAGCATCAGTGAATGGAAGCATTGAGACACAATAGATATAGATTATGTGTGAGCCAGTTTAACTTGCCCTTTGAATTTCAAATGAGATTGAGCCAGATTCTACCCCAAAGTGACTGATTCTGCAGTTACTCATCCTTTCTGTGGCCTTATTTTCTATTGGTTCTTATCCACTGGAAGCTTATTGACTATCAGTTCTTTAACTATTGGCTTGACTATCTTAATAGAAAAAGCCCCTTCCAACAAACAAAAAGCAAAAATATTTGATAGGGCTTTCACAAGCCTGACACCTTGAATTCTGACTAGCATATTCATCCCTGCTTTGGAGAAAGGGATTGTAGCTCAGAAAGTTAAGTTGCAATCCCAATAACGAAACCAGGACTAGGGTTAGGTACGTTAGAAACATATAGACTTTGGGATGGCAACTCTCCAAATAAAAGTTGGGGTCTGGCTACAAGAAATGTGTGAATTATTTTGAAGAAAGACCAAATTAGATATCTACTGAATCAATGTTGGACATATACAGATATATTTTTTGTCTCATATATAGGAACAGATTAGCATATCTGATGGTAATTACAGGTTAAAGCCTAAAATTCTAGCAACATGAAATTAGCATTTACATAGTAATAACAGAAAATGACTGAACATTTTTTATTTATAAGGTAATATTATAAATAACTGTCTAGATAGATTAATTTGGCAGGAGTTTGAACAATGGATACAAAGGAAGAGGGATTAGAAATAGGAAAAAAAAGTCATCTTTGTGGAAAAGAAATTACAGATAACTTTCAGAGAAATATATCTGGGGCTAGGCAAATAAGAGGTGTCATTTTTTTTAAATTATTAACAATTAGTAGGGAAGGTCCCAGATGGCACTAGTGGTAAAGAATCCATCTGCCAGTGCAGAAGTAGGAGACACAGGTTCAGTCCCCATGTCAGGGAGATCCCCTGGAGAAGGAAACAGCACCCCACTCCAGTATTCTTGTCTGGACAATCCCGTGGACAGAGGAGCCTGGGGGCTACATTCTGTGGGGTCACAGCCAGTCTGACACGACTGAGTGCCTGAGCACAACAGTTAGTAACCAATTAGAAATGGTGGCCCGAGAGAGGACATAGTTTCCAATATAAAAGTGTTCAAACTTCAAAACCTCTTGATTTTGCTGAGCTACATAGAAGTTTAATTTGGTTTATGTACCCAAACTGAGCTCACTATGATCTGTTTGCTTTTGTTTTTAATATATATGTGAGTAGAAAAGTCAGCACCTCTTTCTTAAGAATTATAAGGAGATAGCTAAGAATGGTTTTAGATTCCTTGTTACAGCAAAAACAACTTGAGGGTTTGAGTTGAAATTATTTATCTTCAACATTGTAACTGCTTATTGAGTGCCAGGATTGCCTTGAGAGTTGACACTAAATCTTTGGTTAGGTACTGAAGGATCATGTCAGAATTGCATTCTTGATAGTTTCATACATACAGACTTTTACAATAAATTGCTTATGTAATAAATTTATATAAATAAATATATAATAAATATTTTTGCTGAGCTTTGTCCTCCCATAATTGTCATCTTCAAAAAATCTTTAGTAATAATCCAGTGAGATATTAGAGAGAAAGGTAGATGAAAAGATAGCTAAATATGATGAGAGAGAATGTGAGAGAGAAACAGGACCAGATGGATCATAAATGACTGTTAGAGACATTTGTTTCCAAAACAGCTACAGCATCAATAATATAATTCTCTCATATGATGAAGTTTATTTCTATATGTGTTTGGCAAGTGTTAATAGAGCTAGTTTTCTGTCCTTCATTTTTCACCTTTCATCTATACTATAGAAGTAGAGCCTGTGACCGTTCCCTGGGGATGGGAGGGAGAGAAGGAAACGGAGCTAGATCTAGCAGTTCTTTCCTATAACATTCTTAAAAAGTTAAGCACATAGAAAGATCTTACATAGGGTTTGTGAAACTACAAACAATCTGTGGGTAAAACAGTGAAATGACGCAATCAGTTACATTAAACAATCTTGATTGAAAGTAAATTTAAAATTGAACTAAAGCTTAAAATCCTGTGCTTCTCACTTGTATGGTTATTGTTGAAGACAATGGGAAGGTCCCTAGCAATGTATTCATGATACAAAGTATTATTGTGAAACTTTCAAAAGTAGTTATTTTAACTGCAATTGGTTAAGATCATTACATCTTTTCACTCCGACTTCTCTCTCAGGAAGCTGACATTGAAGTGATTAGAGATATTTTTAGGCTCCTGTTAAGAGTTTGTACTACTTGATTTTAACTGCATTTGTAAAAACTATTTTGAAAGCTTCAATAATGCAATAATGAGAAATTACAGACTCCTTATTTGGATTTTGTAAAAGATTCTTCTTCTGTTATTTTAAATTTATTATTAATAACTGAAAAGATCAATAAAAATAATGAAATGCAAAACAAAAACAATGAATCAGAAAACTTCAATTAATAAAATTATTCTGACATAAAGGAATTAATTGCTATAAACAGTTTTTTTAACATAACAGATGCAAATAGGGATACATGAAATGACAAAGGAAGCAGAAAACTCCAAAATGAAAGTCATAAGTAAAATTTACATGTGATATAATAAAGAAAAATTCATTAAAATATTAGATGGTGCTAAATACAAATGTAACCCATCATTTGGAGAAAGGAACATATGTAAAATAAAGCATAAGAATCTGTCTAAGCACATTAGATATCACTTACACAGAAACCCAGACATTTAAAATGATTACAAGCAAAGGCACAATTGAAGAAAACTGACCAAGAAATTAAAACATACATGAAAATATTGACAGATTTCCAGACATATAGTGAAAAGTACACTTGCACACCTAGGCTAAATATTTAACATAGAAAAAGAAGTGAAGTTAGTATCAGTGTATGCTGCTGCTGCTTCTAAGTCACTTCAGTCGTGTCCGGCTATTAGCAGCCCCTTGGACTGCAGCCCCCCAGGCTCCTCCAGCCATGGGGCATTCCAGGCAGGAGTACTGGAGTGGGCTGCCATTGCCTTCCCCTGTCAGTGTGGGGGGTAAAACAAAGCCTGAGAGGGGAATGGAAACCATTCAGACCAGATATTCACTGTATGACACTAGATTCTTTAGGACAAAAGAGAAAAGGCATGCACATTTCCTATTAAGTTTTTAAGTGTAAGACTGCTTGAGGTACAAGGTGCAAATGGATGCTTCTCAAACTGAATGAACATGAAAACAAATTAAAACGGATTCTATATGCAAAACAGAAAAAGAGACACAGATGTACAGAACAGACTTTTGGACTCTGTGGGAGAAGGCGAGGGTGGGATGTTTAGAGAGAAGAGCATCGAAACATGTATATTATCAAGGGTGAAACAGATCACCAGCCCAGGTTGGATGCATGAGACAAGTGCTCGGGGCTGGTGCACTGGGAGGACCCAGAGGGATGGGATGGAGAGGGAGGTGGGAGGGGGGATCGGGATGGGGAACACATGTAAATCCATGGCTGATTCATGTCAACGTATGGCAAAACCCACTACAATATTGTAAAGTAATTAGCCTCCAACTAACAAAAATAAATGGAAAAAAAAAAGGAAAAAAACCAAACAGATTCTGGCTTTTTTCCTTCAGAGAGTCTGGTTGCCCCGATGCGCGATGGAGTATCTGCATTTGCATTCTCCCTAGTTCCTAAATGACACTAACGCTGCCAGTCTAGTCTGTGAACTACATTTTGAGTGACAATGATTTAGATTTTAAATATTATTCTAGAAGCTTAAATTGGTACTGTCCATATATATGTGGTTCATAATTAGACTACTTATTCTGCAGAAAAATAAAATTTTATAAGTGTTTTTTTCCTCTGTAAATTGACAACTGATAAAAGAATAAGTGTTTTGTTTTAACATGACTGCAAGGAAATCAGCATCTTCATGTAATATCAGTGTTATTTCTTGAATCCCTGGCAACACTATACATTACAAACTTTAAACATAAAAATGTACTTTAATCAAAAGTGTTCAATCATATATGCACAAGATTATTAAGCCCAGGGTATTAACTAAGAACTAAAATTCAAAGCTTCCATATGTATATTCTGGATTATTAGTGTATTTTGTTTTGCTGAGAAAGATTCCTTTTTGACCTCTTCTTTCTAGATGGAAGTTTATATTAATGATTTTAGATCTTTCTTCCTTTTTAATGTTATATCTTTTGTAATTGTCCCACAGTTCTTCAATACTCTGTTCCATATTTTTCACTTTTTTTAAAATATTTGCATTTCAATTTTAGACAGTTCTGTTTACAGTTCTGTCTTCATTCATTGATTCCTTTCTCAACTGTGTCAATCTATTGGGAAGCTCATCAAAGACATTCTTCATTTCTTTCACAGTATTTTTATTTCTAGCATTACTTTTTGATCCATATTTAGCATTTTCATTTCTCTGTTCACATTATCCATCCATTCTTATATGGCATCCACCTTTTCCATACAACTATTAGTAGACTAATGATAGCTGTTTGAAATTCCTATTCTAATAATTATGAGTCTGGTTCTGCTGGATACTTCTGCTGTATCTAAATCTGGTTCTAATGCTTCATCTGTCTCTTCAAACTTTGTTTTTTAATTGTGTCTTTTTTGTCTTCTAGTATGCTTTGTAAACATTTTCTTGAAAGCTGGTTATGATATACTTGGGTGAAAGGAACTAAAGTAAACAAGCCCTTAATATGAGATTTTAAGTTTATCTGGCTAAGAGTTAGGCTGTGTTTTATTTTTTCTGTGACTGTAGTGTCAGGATTAAGTTTCCTCTGGTGCCCTTACTTTTGCCTCTTTGGATTTCTCTAGATACTTCTTACATAAGGCCTGAGGTATGTGGCTCTTTCCCCTATAATCGAAACCTTGTTGATATGCTGGTTTGCTGTGTGGAGAGAGGGAGAGTTCTACATTCCTATCATTAGGTCTTCTAATGAGTCTGTGCTCATTAAGGCTTTGCTAAGAAAATATAATGGTATGAATTTATCTCAAAATAGCAATATTTCCCTCCTATTCCAGAAGAATGAGAAAACATTCTCTGTGAGAATTTTTCACCGTGAGAACCTGGTAAGATAAAATTCATGCGACTGTGGCAGAACATTTTAAGATTGGATTACCTTGGTGTCTTTAACTCTCACACTTGCCTGCCCTGAGCCTCTAGCAAATTGTCAATTATAGTTTGTTTCAGTGCCCCATTACTGGCTATAGAAGTGGTTTATGCCCCAGGGCTTTTGTTTAGGTATTCACTCGGCTATAATTTAAGACAGCGGTTTGCCTATGACCTGATTTCTCTAGATCTAAGAGAAACTGTAGACTTTCATTTCGATCAGGCTTCTTTTTTTGTAAGGATGGGCGTGATGGTTTCCAAGGACCTTACATGCCAGTCTAGGAACCAGAACTGTAATTTTTATATTACTTCCCATTGAATTCTTCATCAAATACTCTATTACCTTGTCTTCTGGAAAAGGCAAAATTTCTAATTGTATGGTATTTCAGTACTTCAAACTAGATTCAGTATTTTCAGATTTTGCCCAATCATTAGGTATATGACTGATTCTCAAATAATCCTTTTTTTTTTTCAGTTTAATCCTTGTTACCAAGCAAATATTTAAAGGATTTTTTAAACAATTTTCTTCTAGAGGAGAATATCTTCAATATATCTTTAATGTTTCATCATTTATAAATGTGAAGAAGTATCTGAAATCTGAAAAAGATTTACATATAACTTAAAGACCAATTTGTTCTATTGTTTTCCAGTATACATTTTACCCTGTTATTATTAAAAAAAAAACAGGTAAGTAAACAAAAAACAAAGTCAAACCCACCTAAATCAATGTAGCTGTTTTATTTCTGAAGCCGTTAAACTGTACATGTGTTGTGTTAGGCATCCTCCATTGAAAAAGCAACTCCACAGCTTTGTGGAGTTGTTTATTATGAACAGAGTTATAAATAATATAGACATTAATGAAATACCCATGTTTCCTAGAGTAAAATTTGATCCAGAGCCACAAAGACCAGACACCAGATCAAAGTGGAAAACAATTTTCTCTGTAAAGGCACTTTCTTCTCTTCCTAAAGGGCAATGGCTCCTCCCAGTGGAGAGAGAAGCAATTGAAAAGTGATCAGCTTCATTTTTATACCTGTTATAAAACAAACCAGCTAACATCAGCTATCAACAGGGAAGTCTACTAGGGTCCTTACGTTGTACTATATGTTAAATTCTTAAAAGAATATAGAAAAATGGTACCGGTGAATCGATTTGCAGGGCAGCAGTGAAGATGCAGACATAGAGAACAGTCTCATTAAATTTGTCCATTGGTTTATGCACAGACAAAACCAAAATCCCACAAATCATGGGGAAATTAAAGCAAAAAATCATTCATTTTTTCAATTTGTCAGTCTCTTGAACTTTTAGTGTCTACAAAGGATCATTCTAGCTCAGAGAGAATCAGGAGGATGATGCATGTATGATTCAGAATCTTTTTTTCACACAAATAAGCAATTATTATGGATATGGGAACTCTGTGATTTTTCTGTATGAGAAATTTGGTAAGTCATAGTCATTTTTACTAACATCTGCTCTTTCCATTTATACTACCTAAGGACATAGTTGATGAAAGTGAAAGAGGAGAGTGAAAAAGTTGGCTTAAAGCTCAACATTCAGAAAACTAAGATCATGGCATGCGGTCCCATCACTTAACGGCAAATAGATGGGGAAACAGTGGAAACAGTGGCTGACTTTATTTTTCTGGCCTCCAAAATCACTGCAGATGTTGATTGCAGGCATGAAATTAAAAGATGCTTACTCCTTGGAAGGAAAGTTATGACCAACCTAGACAGCATATTAAAAAGCAGAGACATTACTTTGCCAACAAAGGTCCATCTAGTCAAGGCTATGGTTTTTCCAGTAGTCATGTATGGATGTGAGAGTTGGACTGTAAAGAAAGCTGAGCACTGAAGAATTGATGCTTTTGAACTGTGGTGTTGGAAAAGACTCTTGAGAGTCCCTTGAACGGCAAGGAGATCCAACCAGTCCATCCAAAAGGAGATCAGTCCTGGGTGTTCATTGGAAGGACTGACGCTGAAGCTGAAACTCCAATACTTTGGCCACCTCACGCGAAGAGCTGACTCATTTGAAAAGACCCTGATACTGGGAAAGATTGAGGGCAGGAGGAGAAGGGGATGACAGAGAAAGAGATGGTTGGATGGCATCATCGACTCAATGGACATGGGCTTGGGCAGACTCTGGGATTTGGTGATGGACAGGGAGGCCTGGCGTGCTGTGGTTCATGGGGTCACAGAGTCGGACACGACTGAGCAACTGAATTGAACTCAACTGAAGGACATAGTTATAAGCAGAAATTCAAGAAATTCAGTAAAATGCTTTAAAAAACATTTTGAATGTGATTCATTTTCCTTTATGGAAACCTCAATCTTCTGAATTTGTTAAATGGGAATTAAATCCATTAAATATTATCCTGTTTTTTCAGTAGTAATAAATGTCAGCTTTGCTGTTATCTTTGGTTGTCTTGGTTCATGCTATTTTACTATATTCACAGAATAGTCTTTTCTTCTACTTCCTTTTTAAGTTCTATCAAATGATATGCATAGACTGGAATAGAAATTATTTTTATTTGCAATTGGTGTCTAAAGACAATGTCATTTGTAAAAGCTTAAAATCAAATTTTAAAAAGTACATTTTTCAAATGGCTCTCTTTTGTATTGCACCTGCCCTAAACCAACCTCCCACATCATCTCAAAAGTAGAGCTTTTCAATAGCCTCCTCATTGCTGTTGCAGTCTGTTCTAAGAGCTATTTTAGAGGTGAATTATCAAGACTGAAATAGAAGTCTGACATTATATTTGCTTGTAAGGCTATCACTTTATATAATTAAGTGTATTCCTTCATATTTACATTTTAAAGTTCTTTAAAAAAATTGCTCAGAGAACTTTAAATCCATGTTTCCAGATAAGGCCAGAGATTACATAGTCAAATTAAGTGCATAGCAGTAGCTACATCTATGATACAATTTGTATCAAGTAACATTTATTTTCACATTCAGCAAGTATTATTAAAGGTATTATAATGGATTCATTAATACTGGGGGGAAGATGTAATTATGAAGATAAGACAAGATAATAGAAGTGTGTAAGTAGTATGTAGTTGATCCTCATTATTCATGAATTCTGTGATTCCATTGTCATGAGTTTGCAACTTAAATTTATTTGTAACCTTAAAATCAATATTCCAGGACTTTCACAGTCATTCCATTCATGGACATGTGTGTGCTCAACGTAGCAAAAAAAGTGATTTATTTGCCCCACTAACACGTTCTCAGCTGAGGTCAAATAAGGTTTCTCTCTGACATCTTGTTTCATCTTTCATGCTGTAAAATGTGTTCTTTTCATGCTCTATTTAGTGCCACATTTTCCACATTTTTTTTGCTTTATCTTGGCAATTTAGCCATTTAAAATGACCCCAAAGCCTACTGCTGAAGCGTGGTCCAGTGTTTCTAGTTGCTAGGAGGCTGTGATATGTCTTATGAGAAATAGGTGTGTTAGTTAAGTTTCATTCATTCATGAGGTATAATGTTGTTTTCCAGGAGTTCAACACTAATGAATCTACAATATGTTTTTTAAAAGGTGTCCTAAAGTAGAAGCACATATAAAACAAAATTATCTGTTGCTCGGTTGAGGCTTCCAGAGGCGCTGTCACTCACCTTCATTTCCCAAGAAGCAAGATCCAGTGATACTTCACTGCCGTGAAGTGAGAATTGACTCTAAAGACATTTCTCCTCCCTCTCTTTTCTTCTTTTTGGCTGCGCCAAGTCTTAGTTGTGGCGCGAGAGATCTTTGTGGTTGCAGCATGCAGGGTCCTTAGTTGAGGTATGTGGAATCCACTTCCCTCATGGATTGAAGCCAGGTCCTTTGCATCGGGAGCCCAGAGTCTCAGCCACAGGGAAGTTCCTAAACACTTTTCTTATAATGAAGGACCTATTGTAAGACTATTGTATAATTCAGAATTAGAAAAAATTTATTTCTGGGATAGGTTCAAAGAGATACGGTCTTGGTGAAAGTAAGTTTTAGCCTGGTCTTGGAACTTCGGAATAGATAGGTGAAGATCACGGGGGAATAAGAAGATCAGACAGGAAACAGCAAGGAACTGAGACTGGTCATGATGTGTTGGATGTTACTGGGCGGCCTAGATCAGGATCCTCAGGAATGTGGTGAAATGAATGGAGGTACCACGGCCTAGTGGTGAAAGATACTGAGTCCTAAGCTCAGAACCTTGCATTTACTTTAAAGAGACAAATGTTATTATGAAGATTTGGGTAAGGAAAATCTTGTTTAGGATTTAGATATATCTATTAACTCTATTTAAAGTGTCATCAGTGGAATAATATATCTATGGCGTCCATAACAAATAAATCAGTTTGGTATTTATTCTGGTTATAGTTATTAGATCCAGATACCAATTAAATTTAATACTTACAATCTATATTCTAAAGTGACTGTTTTTTTCCTAGTTGGCTAATATTTATTGATGAATATTCTTGATAAATAATATGTATTGCTCTCCCATAGTACTAATCCAATAACAATATAATTAATTGAGTAAATATTAAACCTCCCCATCTTTTCCTTTTCTGTTTTACTAGTAATCATTCTAAATTAAACATTTTTCATGCTTATATAGAATTGATATTTTAGAGGGTTTGGGATTGACTTTTATTGAGAGGATTAAATATTTTTATTACTTTGCAGCAGAGATTACCCAAATAGCTGCAATGAGAAGTTAATATTTATTATACTTTCTTTTTCTTTATTCCACGTGCATGTCTTAAATTAAGCAATTTGTTAAAGATTTATATTATTAATTTAAAAAATAAGATGTTGTAGAGAGGCTATATCTTAGGATAAACTGTGTTACTTTGATTCATTACTAAAAGGACCATCTGGAGACATGAAAAGAAAAATCTATTCCCCGAACTCCAATGAAAGGATGATTATCTCCTCCATGTGAAGAGGGAATTGGGAGGCTTTTTCTAAATGTGCACTTCAAAGACTGAAGAATTGTCTATCCCACTAAAAAACAGAAACAACACCGAGGGCATGGCAAAGTTAAATGAATTCCAATTACTTAAAGCAAACATATAAACATCTGTAATTCTAATGGCCATAATAAATCTTTGCAGTTGAAAAAAGAAAAAAGTTCTAGCTGGTTTGATAATTGGATCAATTTTTCACTTATGGGCTGTCAATTATTTGACATTTTAATGCATGCCAAATACAGCTAAAAGTATTTTAATTAGAATAATGTTGCAAAAACTAACCCTACAGCTTTAATTGTGGTTCTGAAGCACAAAATGTGCATCTGAATACCTATTTACTGAGCAGAAGTTAATTAAAAGCATAGTTTTATATTGAATGTGTACGAGGCAAAAAGAGAGGGAAATAATTGGCAATTAGGAATGTGTAAGAGTCCAGTCAATAAAGCTAAGCAAGACTGTTCCAAACTTTAAACAAGTTGAGAATTTCCTTTTTATTTTGGATAGTATCAGAAATTGTAACAATTCAATAATTTTACATAGGTGTGGAATACTTATGGCTGTTAGTTTCAAAAGCTTCCATTTTACTATGAAAACAAGTTAAATTTACATGATGATTTGTTATTTTCTAGTTCAGTTCAGTCACTCAGTCATGTCTGACTCTTTGCGACCCATGAATCACAGCACACCAGGCCTCCCTGTCCATCACCAACTCCCAGAGTTTACTCAAACTCATGCCCATCGAGTTGGTGATGCCATCCATCCATCTCATCCTCTGTCATCCCCTTCTCCTCCTGCCCCCAGTCCCTCCCAGCATCAGGGTCTTTTCCAGTGAGTCAACTCTTCTCATGAGGTGACCGAAGTATTGGAGTTTCAGCTTCAACATCAGTCCTTCCAATGAACACTCAAGACTGATCTCCTTTAGGATGGACTGGTTGGATCTCCTTGCAATCCAAGGGACTCTCAAGAGTCTTCTCCAACACCACAGTTCAAAAGCATCAATTTTTTGGCGCTCAGCTTTCTTCACAGTCCAACTCTCACATCCATACATGACCACTGGAAAAACCATAGCCTTGACTAGATGGACCTTTGTTGGCAAAGCAATGTCTCTGCTTTTTAATATGCTGTCTAGGTTGGTCATAACTTTCCTTCCAAGGAGTAAGAGTCTTTTAATTTCATGCCTGCAATCACCATCTGCAGTGATTTTGGAGCCCCCAAAAATAAAGTCTTACATTGTTTCCATTTTTTCCCCATCTATTTCCCATAATTTTCAAGTTATCAGAGCATAAATGATTTTTTTTTTTTGGTTTTATTAAATGCTGAGGTTGGTTTGAGAGTCTCAGCAAATAACACTTCCCTTTTCCCATCTAAGTTAGGAACCAATTGAGCAATAAGTCAAAGGCAAAAGGCAAATCAAAGCATCTCCTGTATGTTTGATTAGAAACTAGTATCGAGGACATATTGTGAAACCGAAATGATACTATTCACTTCCTGGCTGGTTGTAGAACAATCAAATCAGACACTCAATCTCTTCTAGAGAGTTTATAAAATTGAAAGAACTTATTTTCTCAGGAATAAGAATGTAAAATCTTAAGTTTACATATAGCGTGCTGGTGACTCTTTAAGCAAAGTCACTGACTCAAAGGACATGAATCTGAGCAAACTCTAGGAGATAGTGAAGGACAGGGAATCCTGACATGCTGCAGTCCATGGGGTTGCAAAGAGTTGGATGTGACTTAGCGACTGAAAAACAGCAAAGGAGATAGACAAATACTGAATCCCAAGAGAACATGTTGTCCAAACAGCAAATGCTTCAGTTGTTCAGCTGTTTCACATTGGTCCAGAGTAGAAAACAAAGGATAGCATAACAAATGTCTTCTATTTAGAACCATTTCTAGGTTATCCCCATTCAATCAAGAATTATAAATTAAAGACTATCACCTACCAAGGAAACACTGCCAGAAGAAGAGCAGGACAGGAGGCCAGGAGTATTTAAAGAAAAGGGCCCATTCTATGGAAACCAGGGCAATGGAAAAGCAGCCGCTTATCATGTGAATCATGTATGAAAGTCTGAGAGGTAAGGAAGTTATGCTTTATGAAGTAGCAGATTTAAGACCATACTGCACTGGCGAATTAGAAGTCTAATACTCTTTTCAATATACCTAGTTGCATTTTTGTCTTATGTCTGTATTATTTGTTTGCATTATTCCAAGTTTGCTATCAGGAGCTCTAGCAACTGATTCCTGTGACCCTTTGATGTATCCCATCACTATTATTGTGGGATTCTTTTTTCCCCCTTGCATATTTCCTTATCACTTCCTGCCATGATAAGATGCTCCAGGCTCTATCTGAAAATTTGAGCAATATTTAAAAAATAAAATAATAGAGTAAACTTCATTATCTTCAGCAATGGATAGGTATCTAAATTATTTTTTAAACTAATTTGTGTATGACCAAGGATTTTCTAGTTTTTAGGTTTTATATCAGCATTTCTAATACTTTGATAATTAACTATTTAACATCAATATTATTCCATTGATTTATGGTTGCTTAAACTAATCCCTAACAAAGGTAATTTACACAAAAACACATTAACACAAACCTATATATTCAATTGATTATTTAAATTCTTAGGACAGGCAAAGGACTTGAAGAGACGTTTTTATAATGAAGACACCTAGAGAGACTTTTTTTTTTTTTTTACCAAAGATCACAATCAAAAAGCCCCATCTAAAATAGCATGTATAATCTAGTTTTCCAGTGAAGTTGCTACCACATAAACTCCCTTACCAGATGCTAATGTACATCTCAGCTCCCTTTTCTTTTGTGCACATCGTATATGTAAATAGTGCATTATTTAAATGAAGATGATCTTACTAGCTATAAATAAATATCTGCAGAACAATATTTATGTATTACTTATCTAATGGAATATTTTTCAATCACAAAAGGAAGGAAATGCTGCTGTTTGTGACAGCATGGATAAATCTCCTTTCGGGCATTAGGTTAAGTGAAATAAGTCAGACAAACAAGACAAATACTGTATGTGTAACCTACAAAAGCCAAAACCACAGAAACAAAGGGTAGGTTAGTGGTCGCCAGAGGGGGCTGGATGTGAGAGAAATATGGAGATGTTGGTCAAAAGTACAAACTTTCACTTATAAGATGATTGAGCTCTGAGGCTTTAATGAACAGCATGGTAGCTATCATTTGCAATACTGCATTGGATACTTAACATTTGCTAAGATTGTAAATCTTTAATATTCTCACCATGTAAAAATTGTAGCTATGTCAGCTGACAGATGGCTCAGCTACCCTGAATGAGTAGCCGGTGATCATTTCAAATATATCAGTTATCATATTATACATCTTACATTTATGCAAATTTTTTTCTTTTTTGCTAATTTTATCTCAATAAAGCTGGAAAAAGTCCTCAAGACAAAAAAATGGAATACATAATGGTGTTTTGGGAAAAGGAAGGAAAGCTGTGTTCTAGAAAAAGGAATCTAAATAAGGATCCTGAGGCCATGTGGTACTTTGATTGGAAGCTTTCAGGTGCCACTGTACCAAAATGCATTTCTCCAAGTCTGAGGCCACTTTTCAGGAGCCTTTTTTTATCAGAACTAATTCTGACCTTAGGCAAAAGAGACTGAAAAGCAAATGTTCTTGCTTGTTTTGAACTCTGTCCTCTCCACTCTAGCTATGACTCCTATGCTTGTGTCCAGCCAAGCCTTAGTCATTGCCTCACAGAATTCCAGTACTCAGAACCCTGCCCTTACTGTCTATCTTAACAGCATGTCACGTGGTTCAATTTCTCTTTCACAGGTCTAGCAACTTCCTCTTAGTAGTATCTAAGTCTCCTAGCCTTGAACCTGGCAGCCCAATATCTGGCAGCTTAACTGGGGCTCTGATGCCTGCTAAGGGAAATCTCACTTTTTATTATACCCTTTGTCCAATCTCTCTTCATACCAGCCATCTGCCAACTCACTGCCATTTACTCTGGAAAGCTTGTGGTACCAAAAAATAGGCCATTGTCTCCTACTCCCCCTAGATCACACTAAACGTGTTGGGTAATTAAGTTGAAAGCAGACATTTCAACTTTACTGGATGATTCTAGCATTATAAAAAGTCTTCAAACAACAAGCATAGTATATGCAGAGAGGAAGGATTCACTTCAGAATTTTCTTCTACAGTCACAGATTTCCTCCTCACCTGTGCCTCTACCGCCCTAGTATTTCTAATGTAGATACACCTATTCACCACTCTCGATCCACATGAGTTGGTAAAATGGAACCTCACAGACCAAAGTTTGATCTTGATTTATCGAAATGAATCAGTGTATCTAATTTCCCTGGCTAGTTATTATATTTCAGGAATGTGAATATTGTGAAAACAAGAGAAATAGAATGTGATGAGGTCTTTGCTGTGGAATTGCAGAAAAATGAAATACTAGCATTTGATCAGATGGTAAGTAAATATAAGGCTTGTTTCTGCAGTTAAAAACGGAGCTAACATGCACACACAAAAGCAAAGATGAAGGAGTAGGAGGACTTAAAAAAAGTACAGATGATGAAGATATCTTCTGAGCCCCAATATCCAGCTATATTAGAAGCTAGCCCTACTTCTTGAACTTTAAAATATATGAAGTTAACAAAATTTTGTTAGTCTCTAGCACATGGCAAAGTAGGTGGTATAGTGTGAAGGAGTTAGACAAATCGTGATCCTATTTTTCTATTTTCTAGTTTATGACTTTAGTCAAATTCTTAACTGCTCTGCATATGTAAAGTCAATACCCACCTTACTCAAGATTCTACGTCATGCAAGCTTTAGTATTCTTGCATTCATATTGTTTTAAAAAGCTTGGCTATTAGAGTGACAGTCTTTTAAAAGACAATTTAAAAAAATAGGTAACTGAGTAATTAACTTGGATTAGTGACTTTAAGATGAAACCTTACAAAATTTTTAAATTAGTGATATAAGTTTAATTTATTAGACTTAAAAGAATGTTTTAAATGCTTAGGAAATATTTTAATATAGACAACAAATATTTGAGAAAGAAATCTAATATAATAATAGAAGATTGTTTAAAGTTCAAGGATGTGTGATTAAATTTAGAGATGCTGCTGCTGCTAAGTCCCTTCAGTCGTGTCCGACTCTGTGAGACCCCACAGACGGCAGCCCACCAGGCTCCCCCATCCCTGGGATTCTCCAGGCAAGAACACTGGAGTGGGTGGCCATTTCCTTCTCCAATGCGTGAAAGTGAAAAGTGAAGGTGAAGACGCTCAGTCATGTCCGACTGTTCGCAACCCCATGGACTGCAGCCCACCAGGCTCTTCCGTCCATGGGATTTTCCAGGCAAGAGTACTGGAGTGGGGTGCCATTGCCTACTCTGAAATTTAGAGATGAGTGCTCGTTATTTAAAGCCTCCTTAGCAATAATCATCAGAATCCAATAAACTTAGAATTAAAATTTGTAAAATAAACTAAAGCACAAGGGAAAATATATTTTAACTTTAATATTTAATCTTTAAAATAACTTTTCTAAATTGCCTTTTCTGTATATAAAACAACCTTAAATGTACTAACAAAAACAACAACAACAAAAAACCTCATTTCAATGGCACTCAATTCATTTACTCATAAATGCCCCTTTACTAGAGTATAATGAGGGTTTCCCTGATGGCTCAGTGGTGAAGAATCCACCTACCAGTACAGGAGAAAGGGGTTTAATCCCTGGGTTGGGAAGATCCCCTGGAGAAGGAAATGCCGCCCCACTCCAGTGTTCTTGCCTAAACATCCCACGGACAGAGGAGCCTGGCCGGCTACAGTTCATGGAGTCACAAGAGCTGGACGTGACTTTAGCAACTAACCAACAACAACAGTATAATGACAAAAGTATGCCTGCTATATCATCTTTCCGTTTATCTATTTTATATTATTTACATTGTAAAACTGAAAAAAAAAAACCACTTAGAAAATACAATGGAAAAAAATCCTTTATTCAACTATTTCTCCCCAAATATAACTGTCTTTCCCAGAGATAGTGTCAGTATTTGTTCATCCTTCCGTTCTCCCTATTCTGTGCATGTAAATCTTTTATTGATATGAATAGAAACACATTAAACTTTCTCCACACTTTATACTTTTTTCTGAACAGTGCATCTTAGAGATATTTTGATATTACTGATTACCTCATTTAAAAAATTCCTGATAATATTTCAGAGTATGAATTTTTTATTCTTTACTTAACCAATTCCTTTTTGCTAACTAGTCAGGTTTATTTTTCCTTCTTTTGATATCACAAATAATATTTCAGCAAGTATCTATATACTATATAGGCATTTTCATACACATGTGTGTTTATGTGGAGGGCAAGTATCTACAAGCAGAAATGGTGGGTTATCAGGTATGATTATTTTTATTTCTGAAAAAGTATTGTCTAATTTTTCTCCATGGAAACTATTATTACACTTTACAGCCCCACCAACTCCCACAAGCTACAGATATGACAGTATGTCTAAAAAAGTTTTAATTAAACTCTCAATAATATTAACTCATTATAAAAACCCACCTAATATATATAGTATATATATTATATTATATACATAATATATATAATTATATGGTATATATATAATTACAAACATTAATTTGCAATATATATGTTTCAAAAATATATTTATATATATGTATTTTATATA
The DNA here is from genome assembly GCF_963930625.1 of Muntiacus reevesi. Classification (NCBI taxonomy): domain Eukaryota; kingdom Metazoa; phylum Chordata; class Mammalia; order Artiodactyla; family Cervidae; genus Muntiacus; species Muntiacus reevesi. The sequence goes on from NC_089252.1 coordinate 122,158,244, forward strand.
TAAAAATATATATACTTATATATGTATTTTATATGTAAAATATATATACTTATATATATTTATTTATATTTAATAAATATAATAATAAATAAATATAAATGCAGATATAATAAATATAATATTATTTATAAATGTAAATAATAAATAAAATATAAAATGAATATAAATATAAATAAATATAAATAAATAAAATATGAAAACAAATATAAATATAATATATATCATATATAATATAGTATATATCATAGTATATAATATAGTATATGTAAATAAATATAAATATGAATAAATAATACATATATTATTTATTATATTTAGCATATATACCCACCTAATATATAGTATATATAAAATATGTATTTAAATATAATATTTAAATATATATAGAAACTTATTTATATAAATTTATATATAAATATTATTCATATAATTAATTATATATAATTAATATGCAATATATATAAATAACATATAGAAACTTATTTATTTATACATATAAATTTTAAAATTTATATAGAATATATATTATATATAATATTATATACATATACTAATATAATATGCATAATATTATATATTTTTATTATTACATATTATATGTACTATATATTATATATATCATTATACAATATTATATTATTATCATTAGTATATATGTATAATATATTATTATATAATTATATATAGTAAAATTATAATGTAAAATATATGTTATAATATTGAATAATTATAATAATGTTATTATTATAATATATAATAATATATAATGATAATATATTCTATTATATTATTATATATAAATATATTATTTTATAATTATTGGTATATATAAATATATATTGTTATATGCAATATATGTTATATATAATATTAATATATAATGTAATATATATATAGCATATATGATTGCAAACTTTAAAATGTGCGTGAGGCCTTTAACAAAGTTTTTGTTTCTTTACTCTTACAATAATTCTTTACAGTTTCCAGGACCACATATCTAGAAATTGGTGAAGACCGTATAGCCAATTTTTGGCTTCCCAGGTGGCACTAGTGGTAAGGAAATCGCCTGTCAATGAGGGAGATGTAAGAGACACGTGTTCGATCCCTGGGTCAGGAAGACACCCTGGCGTAGGAAAGCGCAACTCCCTCCAGTACCCTTGTCTGGAGAACTCCATGGACAGGAAGCCTGGTGGGCTATAACAGGGCTGCAGAGTCGGACGTGACTAGAGCAATTTAGCACGCAGGCACATAGCCAGTTTTTAACAAGCTATACTGACTTGCCAACACGGTCATTTCTATTGGAAATGCAAAGCTATGATAGACTGAGAGCAGCTTCCATATCTTAGTACATAAAAGAATGAGCTGTTTGTCCGCACATACAGTCCATCCCACAGGTCTGGAAGATGCTCTGTAGCAGGTCTCCTCTGAGACGGCTCAGTGGCCTCACAACAGCACTTACCTCTTTAATCACCAAGGCAGGGGAAAGAAGTACTGAATCGTCCTTTTCAAATGTTATGGGATCATCATATAGGACAAGCAAACTTAAACCCCCTGCTGATGATGATAACCATAATAATAAATAGCTGCCCTTCAGCATAGCACATTGGTTTACAAGTCACTGTTCTGTAGACTTTGTGTGTATCTGATGAATAGGCACTTTGAATAGGCAGTGTAACTAACCCTGATTACCATAGAGAGGACTGAAATACCAAGGGAAGAGGTCACTTGCCCAGGGTGAAAATACTACTAATAAATAACAGATAAAGGATTTTATCATAACTTGGCAGGCTCCAGAGTTCACACTCTTTCAAACAACATAGCATTCTATTCTTATAAATATGGCATACGGCATACATATTAAATATCAAAGGTTAGAATGACATTTTCCTGTATTCTGACATTGTTTTACCCCAAAATGACTGACTGATGCTCAGAATAACAATATTATGCAGAATTTATGTGCATATATATCTCACATTTGCTTTATCCATTCATCCATGGGTGGACTCCTAGTACACCTGCAGTTGCCTTGACTCCACTACTTTGAGTTTGTCTTCTACAAGCCTCTGCAACTACAAAGGCGGCCAGAGCTGTCTCTGCAGCCAAGTATGAACATACCACTAGTTCAGGCCACGACCCCTGCCGCTCTGGTCCCCCCCTCCTAGATGGTGAGGTGCTGCTGAGGAGCCCGGCCGCCGTGGCAGCCCCTGTGGGGCCACTCACAGTGCAAAAGGCCATGCATGCCAGCGCTGTGGACCCCGGTGCTGTGAGCTGACACCTGGGCCCCTGGCCTGAGACTGCCTCAGGCCCCCGTAGCACTGTATCCAGAGTCAAAGTGTGCTTCCAGACGCATCCACCAAGGGAACAGAATCGAGAGCCCAGGATTAATCCACACGTGTATGGTCACCTAATATCTGACAAGGAGCCAAAAATACCCAGTGGGGAAAAGACATCTGCTTCAACAGTGGTGTTAGAAATATTGGATATTCACGTGCAAAGGAATGAAATCAGACCCTTATCTTACACCACTCATAAAAATTAGCTCTAAATAGATTAAAAACTTAAACCTGAAACTGCCTAGAAGCACATGTTGTAAAAGGCTCCTGGACGTTGGTCTTAGCAGCTATGTTTCAGCTATATCAACAAAAGCCAAAGCGTCAAAAGCAAAACTCTACACGAGACTACAGCAAGCTAACATGGTTTTTTGTTTTTTGTGTTTTTTTTTTTTTTGCACAGCAAAGGAGAAAAATCAACAAAATGAAAATGCAACCTGTATAATGGGAGAAAATTTTTGCAAAGCATGTGTTTGATAGTTCCTCTCCAAAATATAAACAAAACTCTTACAACTCAACAGCAAAAATATAAACAATTTGATTAAAATATTGACAGAGGATCTAAATAGACATTTCTTCAAAGAAAATATATAAATGACCAAGTAATACATGAAAAAGGTGCTCAATACCACTAATCATCAGGGAAACCACAAATCAAAGCCACAATGAAGTATTAGTTCACCCCTGTTAAATGGCAGTTATCAAAAAGACAGCAAATAAATGGTGTTAGTAAGGATATGGAGAAAAGGAAATCCTCATTCACTGTTGGTAGGAATATGACCTGGTACAGACAATATGGAAAACAATATGAAAGTTCCTCAAAAAACTAAAAATGGAACTGCCATATGATCCAGTAATCCTGTTTCTAAGTGTATAGCCAAAGCAAATGAAATCACTATCTCAAAGAGATATCTGCATTCCCAAGTTCACTGCAGCATTATTCATAGTAGCCAAGACTGAAAACAAGTTGTGTCTTTCAAAGGACAAAAGAAAATGTGACCTATATTTATATCTACCTATAATTCATCCTTACCATTAACATTAACTGAAGCATTATCTCTATTTAGCCATAATAAAGTAAATCTGCTATTTATGACAACACAGATGCATCTTAAAGACATTATGCTCAGTGAATTAAGTCAAACGGAGAAAGACATATCCTGTATAATCTTATGTGTATGTGGAATCTAAAAACATTGAACTCGTACAGACAAAATTAAAATGGTGGTTGCCAGGGACTGCAGGTGGGGGAGGGGAGGGAGATGCTGGTCAGTGTACAAACTTTCTAAGATGAGTGAGCTCTAGGATCTAAAGTACAACATGGCAGCTTTAGTTAATAATCCTGTATACTCAAAAGTTGCTCGGAGAATAGAACGTCAATGTTTTCACCATAAGGACATGGATGCCAAAATGGTGGTATGTGAGGTGAAGGTTGTGTTAACCAATCTCACTGTGGTAAACTTGTGCAATACATACAGGTATGAAGTCGTTGTATTGTGCACCTTGAACTTATACAATGTTATATGTCAATTATATCTTAACAAAACTGAAAAGCATAGAAAAACAGTGTCTGTTTCCTAAAACTAGAAATACTTACTTTGAGAAATCATGTTCTGCAAGAGGAATAAATGAAGGGATATTGAAGATTTTTCAGAATCAAGACAACATTGTGATATAATGTTTCTGACCTTGAAAAATGAAAATAAAGGATACAGTGGAGTAAAAAAAAGACAGAAAGAAAGAAAACAAGGATTCACCAACAAATCCAGGTCAGATCTCCATCTTAGCAGGGAAAATACAGGCACATAAATTCCAGGGAAACTACTTTAGGAAATAATTAGGACTTTAAAGATTTTTATCAGGGTAAGAGAACTGTTTTTAATAAGATAATTTTGTAAACTTAGTGCAGATCCTCTTGGAGAGAAGAGAAATTGGAAGCTTTAAAAGAAGCAGAAAGGATGCTGCCAAACCCAGGCTGTAGATGACTAAAGCAGTGATGATGACCATGGGTGAAATCAGAAGTCAGGACTTCAAGAACATGTTGTAACTAAGATTTTATTTCTCCATTAAAAAAGCCTACAGTTAAGCATTTGTCATTGCTACTACAGTACTAGTATCTATTTTAATAAGAATGATAGTAAATGTGGAAAAATTATAATATAATACTTTCAAAAGTAAAAGTCTACCTCGGGTGGAGAGGGAGATGGGAGGGGGGATCGGGATGGGGAATACGTGTAACTCTATGGCTGATTCATGACAAACCCACTGAAAAAAATAAAAAATAAAAAAAAAAAGTCTACCTCATAAGCAAATTGAGAAAAATAACTTCCCAGCATATTTAAGTCTCTATCAGCCAAAGCAGATAAAGAAATAGATGATAACATATCAAGAATAAATAAGCATTGTTCAGAGACCATTCTGAGGTGTTGTAAATAGAAGCTATGTGAAAACTAAATGAAAAATTACAGGACCAGAGAAATTTAAAAAATGGAAGCTATAAAAACAACCTCAATTACATTCTTATCATGCTTTCATGTGACTACTCTTTGTAATGTTTATACTTAACCTGAAAAAGATTTTGCACAGTGATGCTCAGAGAGGTGGTGTGGCCTGAATCTACTAGAAGTTCACTTTAATCTTCATGAAACCAAATGCTTCTGTTTTGCACTTGCAGAAACTAACTTAGTCAGTTGAGGTAGTTTTTAGGCAATATTTTATGGTTCTTTCACAGAGCCATAGACTAAAGCAGTATTTTATCAGAGCTACTGCTGGGCAGAAATTTGATGTTTTTGCTCTTCAACACACGTATGCTAAAGCCAGCAAGTTTACTTGTAATGATTTCAGGAGGACTTCAGATCCACTAAAAGGAAATTGGCAACTTATTTAATTTGATACTGTTTTATGCAAATATTCTTGGTAATAAAAAGAAGTGCAGAAAATGCAATTTGGAAAACAAAGCTGTTTCTATGTGCAATATTTGTCAAACCTCTAGGATTGAGCAATTTGAAGAATGATTAATTGTGCATGAATGACTGAGAAGAAAAACAAGTTCAAATAAATAATTGGTTCTAGCAATGATTAAGTTGACAGATTTCAATTTTATCATTTATTTGGCATTGCTAAATGAGGAAGTGGATTACATGTTGATTTATATGAATAAACACTAACTACACATCATTCAATTTGGTTCTAGTAAAATTATAAAGCTTCAGAAAAAATAAAACTTGAAATCAATATTTCCCTAATAAATGTTAATATTTTATGGACATCAAAATAAAAATTTCTGTAGAAATTTCATACAGATGTTTGTAGGTCTGCATTTTTATTCATATCTCTAAATAAGTAACAACTTCCCCAGTGGCTCAGAGGTAAGGCATCTGCCCACAGTGCAGGAGACCCAGGATCAATCCCTGGGCTGGGAAGATCCCTTGGAGAAGGGAATGGCAACCCACTCCAGTATGTTTGCCTGGAGAATCCCATGGACAGAGGAGCCTGGCAGGCCCATGGGTCTGCAAAAAGTTGGACATGACTGAGCACACACACAAATGAGTAGCAAATACCACAGAATTATAGAATTGGAATATCAAACTTCAGCCAGAACTCAAGAATATTAAGACATAACAAGAGAGTTTAGGAGGTGGGACTTTGGACCTTCACCCTGAGAGTAGCCAGTCACTGGATCTGCTATAGAATGGCTGTGTGATGCTTCCTCTATGGATTTCAGATAGAAGAGATGAACAGAAAGACACCAGTCTCATCAGATCTGTGTGGGAGAAAGCATATTCTTCAAAGATCTGAGGTAAAAAGCCAGCAGTCCTTTACTTAGGATGATGAAATATTAACAGTGATGGTATTATTGTCTGAGATGGCTTGATCTCTCTTTTCCCTAGCTCTCTGCCTTATCTCTGAGGACTCATCACTGGAGAGTGTATATTCCCCCTTCTTCACGTTTTTGTGCAGAGGGCTGTCCACCATAGCAACACTCCTGGTCTTTCATCTGCTCATCTGCTCCCTCATTCTGAAGTTAGTGCAACAACTTACTTGCTGGGCCAGTGGGATAATTACGGTCGTGGTTGGCTTGGCACACCCTGGGTTCCTCCTCAGTTTTCTCACCTACAATAAAAGGGGTTGCTGCTGCGTGTGCGTGTGTGTGGTCTGGTGGTGTCCAACCGTGCCAGCAATAGCTTAAGTTCAGAAGTGGAATTCAGGGGTCAAAGTTACAACCCTACTTGTACAAAAACTTACTCACAGAATACAGAGATTGTTATGAAAAAAGTTGACATTGAAATGTTCATCCGTCTATCAATTTCTTTCTTTGTTTTAATCTCAAACAGAGACAAGAAAAATGCTATGTTTTAACCTCCTAAAATTCTATATGAAACAATAATTTAATATGCATTCCTAATTAACATTGACACATTTGAAGCTGCAATTGAGAGAAAGTTTGGTTGGACTTGTTTTCCTCTCTAGTTCACGTCATCATTCCTGTGATCCACTTGCTCAGGCTGCCGGATGGTCCACCCAGGCCTCCCTTCATCACAAAGCTTCCATGCTGCTCTATTCTGCAGGAAGATATACCTAACCATTTAATAATCTTATCTGTAGTAACAAGATAATGAGTGGTGATGGGTTTTTGAGTTGCTATTACTGACTAATACATAGACGGTCTAGTATATCCATCCTCTGGATGGAAAATGTCTTAATCAAGATATGTGACTCCAAAAGAAGAAAATTTAAATTAGAAGTTTTGGGGGAAGTCATTTTTGAACAGATGGGTCTTTTGGTATGTTTAATTCCATCAAGTCAAAAGCAAACTATTTCATCTAAATGTATAAGGGAGCTTCAGTGGGAGCTAACCAGAGGAGTCCTAGATGACAACAGAACCTAAGGCAGTGATGATGTGGCAGACACGGGAGGGTGTTTCGCTCAACACAACTTCTGATCTCTGCTTCCAGCCTGTCTCTTTTATAACGATAAGATGATGCAACACCCCAGCCTCTCTGCTTTCGGGAGGGTGTGTCACACAGGTCTGGCCACTGAAATGTCAACAGTAGACCCAGGATATGACACCATTTCTCAAATGAAAGAATGCTAAAAGAAAACTTAGATCAGCCCTTCCCTCCTACCTGGTGTGCAGGCAAAACAGGGATTCATCTTGTAACAATGCAGTCAAAAATTACTGAAGATAGTAAATGCTGCAGATAGTTTCTGGGTGACATCCTTGACCACCATGTGCAAAATAAGATCCATGTTTAAACCATGGGTTTTTTGAGTGTTCTGTTACAAATACATTACTAACTGACAGAGACAAAAAGTACATTTACACTTTTTATAGGTCATAGTTCTTAATCTAAGACAAGTGAAACTAATTTAACTGGCTTATTCATTAAATGTTGATTAGTGGAAATCACATAGAATTGTTGGAATGGCCTTTCAATCGAGGCCCTTCATTTCTAGGAGATATACACGAAAGACCACATATCCAAAAATGCCAATCACACCATGAGGAATACAGAGATTACAGAGAATACAGAGATTATAGGAATATGGAGAGGATATTACAAAGGGAAAACATGCCATTGGCTTCACAGTAGAAAATAGAAATACTACCTTTGTTGCCCCACGAGACTCTCATGCAACAGCTGCTTCATTTATTTCCTCACCAATGTTTCATGCAGGCGCATCTGCTTGGCAGATCCTAATTCCCATGCCTGCATGTTAGTTAAAAGGATATTTGGAAAAAGCAGCTTGTGGGTTGCCAACCTCTGTTGTTCAAGAAAGTAAGCCCCAAATGCATTGACGTGAGTGGTGAGTGAGTTAATATAAAGTGTCTGCACCAAACTGCGCCAACTCTAATTGGTATTGACTTCCTGGAGTGGTGTTCTGAAGATTGGCCAAATGCATGCAGGCTCAGCGAGAAAGAGAGATGCGATTCATTAGTGACAGACGCTGAGATACTGACAGGCGGAGTCTGGATATGCCTGTCACTCATTTCACCCCCGAGCATAGACAAGAAGAAAGAAGCAGCTAGGGAATGGTAACTGGGGCCTGGAGACAGAAAAATAATTATAGGAAAGTCAGATCCGGAGGATGCTAAGCTGCCGTAACTGTTGAGTTTCTTAGTCTCAGGAGAACAGGAGAAATGCAGATAATAAAGGGAGGTGACAATGAAAGTAGTTCTAGTCCAGTTAACTCTTTCCCCCTATTTTGGTACATGTATAGTCAATCCTCAGTTTATGGGTAGAAAAATAAAAAGAAACATGAATTGAATTTGGGCCATGTGTCTATGTTAGGCTCCTGAAATTTTATACAGGAGCCTCATAGTAAAGAGTCCTTAACTTCTAGAGCTATTGCTCTACTTCCAGAGCATGCTAAGACACAAAATATACAAAATGAATTTTGGGGACAATAAAACGTATCTGGATGTTTTATTTTACATGTGAAGAATCTGTGACCAAGGGATATACTGTGGTTTAGACAAGGTAAGATTTTAGCAGAGTGACGTTTGTTTTCAGTGTTCCTCAGGTATATGCATTTGCTATGTATTCTCATGTTCATTCATGTGTCCAAAAGACGTCATTTTACCAAATACTACGAATGTTACAAAAAATATACGAAACAAGGGCTCCATGATCAAGCAGTTTATAATTAAACAGAGAAACAAAGATGCACAAAGGTCATACTCTCTACAAATTTCAAAGGAAGGGCAGTCACAGTGAAATGGAAGTATGCAATGGAACGAGTCGGGTTTTCAGTTCATTCCACAAAAGCTGGTTCTCCCTAAAAAGGAAGAAAATGCAGGATTAATGCAGGATAAAATTAACAGGATCATTGGAAATACCAAAGAACCAATTACCAAATTAGCTGCCAGGAAAAATGCACGAAACCACACTGAAGAACTGGTACGCTGAAGAACATTCCTTTAGGCAAGGACATTTCTGTTTTCATAATTTACTACTGTTTTCAGTCGCTGAGAAAGGGAACTGCCTGTTTACAAGTTACTGAGTCCATGTCAGCAGTAAGGGAGGTTAGATGTTGAATAGCTAGCGTTTTTAGTGTCTATAGAAGGGGGAGTATTTTTTCCCCTCTACTGGTATTTTTAAAGTAAGGAATTCTCCAGAGAGAACCAGAGGATCAAAGGCTAAGTGGTTAGAAATTTAATAAGATCTCCACCACAAAAACCTACTAGTATAATAATCCTCTCAAAGTGCTCATACTAATAATTCTCACCAAACTCCTTCCACATCAAATCTCTCAGAATAATGATTATTAGTTATTTCAAAAGCCTTTCCTGTATCAAGTGAGTGATACAGGGATTTTATATTAATTTATATAAAAATAAATATATCTGAATGACAAAGATTGGGTATGATATGAAAAAAGGAAGGTGAACACAATTTGACCCCTTCTCTTAGGAACAACGTATCCTTCTAAAATCAATCTCCAAATCATATCTATCATCTTGCTCCAAACTAACCAGTTCCCTGATTTGAGCTGATCGATGGCCATTTATCTCCCAGAGTAAATATCTTCCCATCCAGTTCACCTTCTAGGATGTGATGGAACAGGCATTTGTTCTCTTCTGAACCTAAAACTAAACTCTGTCAAAGACATCTGTTTTACATTTTAAGCAGATTCTCATGATGCTATAGATAATATAAAAGGCAGCTAATCTGTCAAGCCATTTTCTCTGTTCAGCTAATAATGTCTGCATATAGTGACTATATTCAGCCAGCACATTAGTTCTAATCATTAGATTTATATTTTACGATAACCTGTGCAAGTGTTACCTAACCACCCCTCATCAGAAAAGCAATTCACCTCATTGAAGGAAAATAAGGAGGGTAAATCATGCATGGAACATATGATGAAAAATGTTACCAATACTAACAAAACTGCTATTATCTCCAGATTGGTAGTTTAGCCTTTAGATAAAATAAATCATTGGTTCTTTCTTTCCTGTGTATCTATATCATTTTAGCAGCTTTTTTGTGTGTGTATTTTTAGTCTTTTTTTTTTAATACAAATGTATTTATTTTAGTTGGAGGCTAATTACTTTATAACATTGTATTGGTTTTGCCATATATTGACATGAATCGGCCACAGGTGTACATGTGTTCCCCATCCTGAACTCCCCTCCCTCCCCATCCCATCCCTCTGGGTCATCCCAGTGCACCAGCCCTGTCTCATGCATCGAACATGGACTGGCGATTCGTGCCACATATGATAATATACATGTTTCGATGCCATTCTCCCAAATCATCCCACCCTGACCTTCTCCCACAGAGCCCAAAAGACTGTTCTATACATCTGTGTCTCTTTTGCTGTCTCGCATACAGGGTTATCATTACCTTCTTTCTAAACAGCAGCTTTTTAAAAATGAATTCTGTTTCCACTTTCCCATTAGTTATTCAAGCGTGTGCATAGGTCACCAAACAACCTCCCAGAGCTGCAACCAGATTGGATGAAAACATATTTGAAGTTGTATTTATAAATAAAGGCTTGCCTTAGTTTCAATAATACTTTGCCTTTATCCTCATGGAAATTTTATTCTGAAATCAATTGACTTTAAATACATTTTTATTTTGATTATATTAATGCTAACTTCATTTATAATGAAACTCATATAACTCAAACATAAAATATTGCTTCTTGTTTTTTCTTTTGCAAAAGTCAACATTTTTTTTTCTTTCAGTGACTTGTTTATATTTTTCTTTTATCTTTTTATTAACCACTTTATTGAGGTATAATTGGGACACAAAAAGCTATTAGCATTTAATATATTCAATGGAATGAGTTTAAAGATAACTATACATTCATGGGGCTTCCCTTATAGCTCAACTGGTAAAGAATCTACCTACAATGCAGAAAACCCGGGTTCAGTTCCCTGGTTGGGAAGATCCCCTGGAGAAGGAAACAGCAACCCACTCCAACATTCTTGCCTGGAGATCCCCATGGACAGAGGAGCCTGGCAGGTTATAGTCCATGGGGTCGCAAGAGTTGGGCATGACTTAGTGACTAAACCATCACCACCACCATATATTCATGAAATCATCACCACTATCTTTGCAATAAGCGTGTCTATCCTTTCCAAGTTTCTGCCTGCCCCACTATATCTTTACTCTATTATTATATTTATATATTTATTTGTGTATTATTGTAGTTTATTTTGTGATAAGACTATTAACATAGGTCCACACTCTTAACAAATATTTAGAAGAGAGCATCAGAGTATGAGATGGCTGGATGGCATCACCGATGCAATGGACATGAACTTGGGCAAACTTCGGGAGATGGTAAGGGACAGGGAGGCTAGAGTGCTACAGTCCTTGAGATTGCAAAAAATCAGACATAGCTTAGTGACTGAAAAACAACAACAGTTTTTAATTATGAGCATATGCTGTACAGAGACCTCTAGGATTTATTCATCCCATGCGACTGGGACGTTTTACGTCTGTAGATGTATAACTCCCCATTTTTTCCTCTCACCAGCCCTTTACAGCTGCCTTTCTGAATTTGACTGTTTTAGGTACCTCATAAAAGTGGATTCATGCAGGAAGAATCATGGCTTATTTTATTTAGTGCAAAGTTCTTTAGGTTCCTTCACACTGTCATACATCTTTTTTTGTTTGTTTAAGGCTAAGTGCTATTCCACTGCGTGCATGCAACACATTTTCTTTATCCATTTACCTGTTGATGGACATTTAGGTTGCCTCCACGTGGCTGTTGAGAATATGAACATGGGAGTGCAGATATCTCTTCACGGTCCTGATCTCAGTTCCATTGTATGTATGTATACCAAATTCTGATTGCTGGATCATACTTTTTGAGGAACTTCTGTACAGCTTTTCATAGTAGCTACACCATTTTACACTCTCATGTAGTGTACAAGAGTTCTCTTTTCTCTACACCCTGACCAAATTTTGTTATCTTGTGTGTGTGTGTGCTTGTGATATGCTAACTTCTGTGAGTCATATTTCTTTTTTAAACATTTTTTAATTAAAATTTTTTTAATTTACTGTGCACATGGGATCTTATTTCCCTCACCAGAGATCTAACCAGTGTCCTCTGTGCTGGAAGCACTGAGTCTTAACCACTGGACCATCAGGGAAGTCCCAAGGTGATATTTCATTGTGATTTTGATTTGCAGTTCTCTGGTGATTGGGTATTTTTTCATATATCTGTTGCACATTTATATGTCTTCTTTCTATTCAGAAATTTCTATTCAGTTCCTTGTCCATTTTTAAATCAGATTTTTTTGTTATTCAGTTGCAAGAATTTCTTATACATTTTGAATATTAGCCTTTTATCAGATATACAGTTTCTGAATATTTTCTTCTATTCTGTAGGTCACCTTTTTGTTTTTTGTTTTTTCTTTGCTGTGTAGAAGATTTTTTTTGTTTGATATCATTCCATTTGTATATATTTGCTTTTGTTGTCTCAGCTTTTGGTGTCATATCCAAGAAATCATTGCCAAGACGAATGTCAAAAAGTTTTCTTCCAGTGTTTTTTTACTTGAATTTCATGGTTTCACAACTTAAATTCAAATATTTAATATATTGTGAGGTAATTTTTGTGCATGTTTTAAGATAAGGGTCCAATTTTATTCTTTTGTCTGTGTATGTCCAATTTTCCTAGTGTCATTCAGTGAAGGAACTATCTTCCCTATTGCATATTCTTAGTGGCGGCCGAGAGGAGCTACCCCACCCCGGAGGTCAGGGGCCCCGCCCGAGAGGAGCTTCCCCAAGTCCGAGGTCAGGGGCGGTGGCTGAGAGGAGCAACCCTATGTCCAAGGAGTGGCTGCGCTGGCGCAGGAGGGCCGAGAGGAGCTACTCCACGTTCAAGGTCAGGAGGGGTGGCGTGAGAGATACCCCTTGTCCAAGGTAAGGAGCGGCAGCTGGGCTTTGCTGGAGCAGCGGTGAAGAGATACCCCACGTCTGAGGTAAGAGAAACCCAACTAAGACGGTAGGTGTTGCGAGAGGGCATCAGAGGGCAGACACACTAAAACCATAATCACAGAAAACTAGCCAATCTGATCACAGGACCACAGCCTTGTCTAACTCAATGAAACTAAGCCATGCCGTGTGGGGCCACCCAAGACGGATGGGTCATGGTGGAGAGGTCTGACAGAATGTGGTCCCCTGGAGAAGGGAATGGAAAACCACTTCAGTATTCTTGCCTTGAGAACCCCATGAACAGTATGAGAAGGCAAAATGATAGGACACTGAAAGATGAACTCCCCAGGTCGGTAGGTGCCCAATATGCTACTGGAGATCAGTGGAGAAATAACTCCAGAAAGAATGAAGGGATGGAGTCAAAGCAAAAACAATACCCAGTTGTGGATGGGACTGGTGATAGAAGCAAGGTCTGATGCTGTAAAGAGCAATATTGCATAGGAGCCTGGAATGTTAGGTCCATGAATCAAGGCAAATTGGAAGTGGTCAAATAAGAGATGGCAAGAATGAATGTCGACATTCTAGGAATCAGCAAAATAAAATGGACTGGAATGGGTGAATTTAACTCAGATGACCATCATATCTACTACTGTGGGCAGGAATCCCTTAGAAGAAATGGAGTAGCCATCATAGTCAACAAAAGAGTCCAAAATGCAGTACTTGGATGCAATCTCAAAAACGACAGAATGATCTCTGTTCATTTCCAAGGCAAACCATTCAATATCACAGTAATCCAAACCTATGCCCCAACCAGTAACACTGAAGAAGCTGAAGTTGAACAGTTCTACGAAGACCTACAAGACCTTTTAGAACTAACACCCAAAAAAGATGTCCTTTTCATTATAAGGGGCTGGAATGCAAAAGTAGGAAGTCAAGAAACACCTGGAGTAACAGGAAAATTTGGCCTTGGAGTACAAAATGAAGCAGGGCAAAGGCTAATTGAGTTTTGCCAAGAGAACGCACTGGTCATACCAAACACCCTCTTCCAATAACACAAGAGAAGACTCTACATATGGACATCACCAGATGGTCAACATCAAAATCAGATTGATTATATTCTTTGCAGCCAAAGATGGAGAAGCACTATACAGTCAGCAAAAACAAGACCAGGAGCTGACTGTGGCTCAGATCATGAACTCCTTATTACCAAATTCAGACTTAAACTTAAGAAAGTAGGGATAACCACTAGACCATTCTGGTATGATGTAAATCAAATCCCTTATGACTATAGAGTGGAAGTGAGAAATAGATTTAAGGGACTAGATCTGATAGACGGAGAGCCTAATGAACTATGGATGGAGGTTCATGACATTGTACAGGAGACAGGGATCAAGTCCATCCCTATGGAAAAGAAATTCCAAAAGACAAAATGGTTGTCTGAGGAGGCCTTACAAATAACTGTGAAACAACGAGAAGTGAAAAGCAAAGGAGAAAAGGAAAGATATTCCCATTTGAATGCAGAGTTCCAAAGAATAGCAAGGAGAGATAAGAAAGCCTTCCTCTGTGATCAATGCAAAGGAATAAAGGAAAACAACAGAATGGAAAGGCTAGAGATCCCTTCAAGAATATTAGAGATATCAAGGGAACATTTCACACAAAGATGGGTCTGATAAAGGACAGAAATGGTATGGACCTAACAGAAGCAGAAGATATCAAGAAGAGGTGGCAAGAATACATAGAAGAACTATACAAAAAAGATCTTCACGACCCAGATAATCACGATGGTGTGATCACTCACCTAGAGCCAGACATCCTGGAATGTGAAGTCAGGTGGGCCTTAGAAAGTATCACTATGAAAAAAGCTACTGAATGTGATGGAATTCCAGTTGAGCTATTTCAAATCCTGAAAGATGATGCTGTGAAAGTGTTGCACTCACTATGCCAGCAAATTTGGAAAACTCAGCAGTGGCCACAGGACTGGAAAAGGTCAGTTTTCATTCCAATCCCTAAGAAAGGCAATCCCAAAGAATGCTCAAACTACCGCACAATTGCACTCATCTCACATGCTAGTAAAGTGATGCTCAAAATTCCCCAAGCCAGGCTTCAGCAATACGTGAACTGAGAACTTCCAGATATTCAAGCTGGTTTTAGAAAAGGCAGAGGAACCAGTGATCAAATTGCTCATATCCACTGGATCATCAAAAAAGCAAGAGAGTTTCCAGAAAAACATCTATTTCTGCTTTATTGACTACACAAAAGCCTTTGACTGTGTGGATCAAAATAAACTGTGGAAAATTCTGAAAGAGATGGGAATACCAGACCACCTGACCTGCCTCTTGAGAAACCTGGATGCAGGTCAGGAAGCAACAGTTAGAACTGGACAAGGACCAACAGACTGGTTCCAAATAGGAAAAGGAGTACGTCAAGGCTGTATATTGTCACCCTGCTTATTTAACTTATATGCAGAGTACATCATGAGAAACGCTAGGCTGGAAGAATCAAGATTGCTGGGAAAAATTTCAATAACCTCAGATATGCAGATGACACCACCCTTATGGCAGAGAGTGAAGAGGAACTAAAAAGCCTCTTGATGAAAGTGAAAGAGGAGAGTGAAAAAGTTGGCTTAAACTTAACATTCAGAAAACTAAGATTATGGCATCTGGTCCCATCACCTCATGGGAAATAGATTGGGAGACGGTGGAAACAGTGGCTAACTTTATTTTTCTGGGCTCCAAAATCACTGCAGATGGTGATTGCAGCCATGAAATTAAAAGACACTTACTCCTTGGAAGGAAAGTTATGACCAACCTAGATAGCATATTAAAAAGCAGAGACATTACTTTGCCAACAAAGGTCCATCTAGTCAAGGCTATGGTTTTCCAGTGGTCATGTATGGATGTGAGAGTTGAACTGTGAAGAAAGCTGAGTGCCGAAAAATTGAGCTTTTGAACTGTGGTGTTGGAGAAGGCTCTTGAGAGTCCCTTGGACTGCAAGAAGATCCAACCAGTCCATTCTAAAAGAGATCAGTCCTGGGTGTTCATTGGAGGGACTGATGTTGAACCTGAAACTCCAGTACTTTGGCCACCTCATGTGAAGAGTTGACTCATTGGAAAAGACCCTGATGCTGGGAGGGATTGGGAGCAGGAGAAGAAAGGGACGATAGAGCATAAGATGGCTGGATGGCATCACCGACTCAATGGACATGAGTTTGAGTAAACTCCGGGAGTTGGTGAGGGACAGGGAAGCCTGGTGTGCTGTGATTCATGGAGTCGTAGAGTCGGACATGACTGAGCGACTGAACTGAGCTGAACTGAGCCTGTCAAAGATTGTATATATGTGTACATAGGTTTATCTCTGGGCACTCTTTCCTATTCTACTGGTTTATATGTCTGTTTTTATGACAGTATCCTACTGTTTTGATTAGTGTGGCTTTGTAACAGACTTTGAAATCAGGAAATGTGATGCCTCCAGCTTTATTTTTCTTGCTCAAAATTGATTTGGTTATTCAGGGTCTTTTGTGGCTCCTTACAAATTTTAGGATTTTTTTTTCTTTTTCTGTAAAACAATGCCATTAGGTTTTTAATACAGATTACATTGAATCTGTAAACTACTTTGTATCTTTCATTGCAGCAAGTTTCAAATGAAGTCATTTATTACCATTAGTAGATTTGGACTCTATGGGAGAAGGCAAGGGTGGGATGTTTCGAGAGAACAGCATCGAAACATATATATTATCTAGGGTGAAACAGATCATCAGCCTAGGTTGGATGCATGAGACAAGTGCTCGGGCCTGGTGCACTGGGAAGACCCAGAGGGATCGGGTGGAGAGGGAGGTGGGAGGGGGGATCGGGATGGGGAACACATGTAACTCCATATCTGATTCATGTCAATGTATGGCAAAAACCACTACAATATTGTAAAGTAATTAACCTCCAACTAATAAAAATAAATGAAAAAATAAAAAATAATAATAAAAAAAGATTTTAAATTTGAAAACTAATACACAGGAAGAAGAAAAAGAGTGGAGGTGGAAAGCAAAGTCAGAGTCTGGAAAAGAGCAGAGAAGTCCTGGAACTGCAAGAATAAACATTAACATTGGGTTGATTACATTACATAAGAAATGTACATGGATATTTAAAGATAAATATGACATTTTGAAGCTGGGTGAATATTAGGAGAATACTGAACCAAACTAAATTTTCCCCCTACGACTTAGCCATCAAGTTTTCTTCCATTTAGAGAAAATCAGTTGAGAGAGAGAAAAATTAGACAGATAAGAGAGAGAGAGAATTAAATATTAAAACTGAGGAGACTTAGTGAGTTTCCAAGTCTTCTAATTCTTCCTGAGGTTTTGTTATGTGCCTGTGTTATACGCAACTTTGTTGTTCGACAGCATCTGAACATCCTTGTAATTTATATTATATCAATACTTCAACTAGATAGAGTTTTTACTATCATTTACAAGCAAAACATTACCAAGGAATGCAATTGAAAAATATATCTAGTATAGGAAGTGTATCAAATGGTCAGAATTCTTATAAGCAATGCTTGAAAAACTAAACTCCATTCCATTGGTCTCAGGTAGGTGTAAATTCCATCAACATCAAGAATGGAAAATGTTAACATGTCAAGACTCCCCTGAACCTCCTATAATCTCTCTTCCAGAAATAGGAATTAAAAACATTGAGAAATACAGATGTCCACATGTTAGAAGCACTTCTTTAATAGTTTAAAGTCAAAATACATGTTCCTATATATAACTGCATGCAGCCTGGGCCTGAGGAGAAATTATTTAGAGTGAATTTAAGGAAGATAAAAAGCAGAGGTCTTAAAGAAGGGGGAGGGGAAACAGAGAAAGCAAACAGCATTTCACTATGGCAGAGAAATCCCCAGGTCAGATGATAGGAAACAATTCTTCTCTAAAAGCTGAAAATTCTGGCTCTTTCAAGCCAGGAGATTATTTTCTAGACCAGTACTACCCAATAAAAATATAATACATGTTGGTTTATATTTTCTAGTAGACACATAAATAAAAATAAAAAGATATAGGTAAAACTAACTTAATAATACATTTTCACTGGATATATATATGTGTATATATATATAATATTCCTATTTCAAACTATAATCTTTACAAATGACATTGCATAAATATTTTACTTTTTTGTACAAAATCCATTGTGTATTTATTTTATTTTTTTTTTCATTGTGTATTTTATACTCATCAGTTCAGTTCAGTCACTCATGTCCGACTCTTTTCGACCCAGTGGACTATAGCACGCCAGGTCTTCCTGTCCATCACCAACTCCCAGAGCTTGCTCAAACTCATGTCCATTGAGTCTGTGATGCCATCTAACCATCTCATCCTCTGTCATCCCCTTATCCTCCTGCCTTCAATCTTTCCCAGCATCAGGGTCTTTTCAAATGAGTTAGCTCTTCTCATCAGGTGGCCAAAGTATTGGAGTTTCAGCTTCAGCATCAGTCCTTCCAATGAACACCCAGGACTGATCTCCTTTAGGATGGACTGGTTGGATCTCCATGCAGTCCAAGGGACTCTCAAGAGTCTTCTCCAATACCACAGCTCAAAAGCATCAATTTTTCAGTGCTCAGTTTTCTTTATGGTCCAACTCTCACATCCATACATGGTCACTGGAAAACCCTAGCTTTGACTAGACAGACCTTTGTTGGTAAAGTAATGTCCTTGCTTTTTAATATGATGTCTAGATTGATCATAGATTTTCTTCCAAGGAGCAAGCTTCTTTTAAATTCAAGGTTGCATTCACCATCTGCAGTGATTTTGGAGCCTCCAAAAATAAAAGTCTGTCACTGTTTCCATTGTGTCCCCATCTATTTGCCATGCAATGATGGGGCAGGATGCCATGATCTTAGTTTTTGGCAGTTCAGACAAGTCACATTCTAATGCTCAGCAGCCCGTGTGTCTTCTGGCTATTGGACTAGACCTCAGAGACCTGTTCAGTGGAGCAGAGACCAATCTCTCTTCTCCAAAGATTTCTTCTTTTTTAATATGTTTTCTTGCAATTCTTGTAGGTGGAATTAGTTGGAAGTGGTTAGTTTTTTTAAAATGCCATAAATGCATGTAATGTTCCAGAACAAAATGAGTGAAAATGAGACCTTACCAAACCAAATGTCCTCCTGTCCCTCCCAAGAGTTCCTAAATGATAAACTGAATTTTAACCTGAGCTTGATTTGAGATTATTTATCCTGGATGAGGATAAATAGAGGATGACCTTGTTTTTTTATGGGAAGCCATACTTTTTCACCTTCCATGACATATTTTGCAGGTGAAGCTCCAGAGATGGAGAAAGAACTAAGATGTGACCAATTAGCATATCAAAATCCATAAACAGACATGCATAAAATCTTTAACCGTGCATGTGATGAAAATAAGCCTGTGTTTCACATTTTCTAGTCAAACCGTCCCCTCTTTGCTTACACCTGAATTAGAATTCATTTTTCATTCTTCTTCTTTTTTTTTTTTTTTTTTTTTTTGCTTTAAGAAACTTTTTGCCATGCAAAGTTTCATGATTCTCTGATTCTTAGAAAGTTCAAACATAGACATAAGCATTAGCACTCAACATTTAGCATTGACAGAATGTTCTATCTCTGCCCTCAAAGAGCTTATTGTCAGGACCAGTCCAACAAGGAACTGACCTGAGGGAGCGGTGCTGCAGAAGAATAAGGAAAAATAAGACTCAGAAATAAAGTGGAGATCGGGGGGGGGGGGGGGGGGGGGGGCTGATGCCATTCGCAGCAAAAGCCCAGATCCTAATCTTTGCATGCCTTTTATTGTTAACTTCTACTTCCTTATTCATGCTCTAGAAATATCTGTTCTTTACAATCTCAGATATGAGATAAATATATACCATGCACAGTCCCCAATGTCAAACCTTCAGGCCTTTCATGACTTTGTTTAGCCCTTTGGCTAGTGACACCCTTTCTCAGCAACTCCCTCAAGGCTCTGGTTATAGGAACAGTCACTAATGGTTTTCCATCAGTCACATCACTACTTCAACATCTTGTTTTGGATATGTCTTTCCAGGATGTACTTTTTACTGCTCCCAGCCCTTTGCCTGGGGGTGATGAGAAAGTCATTTTTATTTTTCAGAGGCCCTGTAAGTTACAGCACAGGCCTGTGCATAGCACATTCCCTACATTTATAGCCAACAGGGTGAGTGATATTAAATGTTTAAAGTCACAAAGGGAAAAGGCAGTTTTGCGCATCACAGAATGTGGCACGGTGTCTCTGAGGTATCTGGAAGTTCACTGTGATACAACGCCATCATTTGAGTGTTTATCACAACAGAGAGAAGAAACAGCACAAGTCAATTGATGAGACAGTTCTCTTAAGCTCAGCAGTACAGAATCCTCTTGCAATGCCGGAGACTGCCTGCAATGCAGATGTGGCTTCGATCCCTGCGTCATGAAGATCCTTTGGAGAAGAAAGTGGCAACCCACTCCAGGATTCTTGCCTGGAGAATCCCACGGACAGAGGAGCCTGGTGGGCTACAGTCCATGAGTTTGCAAAAGTCAGACATGACTTAGCAACTAAATCATCAATCAGTTTATATCTTGAGGTAAAATTTTAAACCTGACAATGAAGCTATTCTAATATCCCCATATTACCAGAGAGTTGTGATTTGCCAAAAATGTCCTTAAGGAATTGAGAAGAGAGATGTAGTAGAGATGTCCTCTACTTACGCACTCCAAGGTTAGCATATTCACTCATATATAGGTGTATATCTCTGCCACTTAACTATAAATTCTTTAAGGGTGGAGAGAATTTAGTATATAACAGTACATAACAAAGGGTTCCCTGGTTCCTCAGTGGTAAAGAATCCGCTTGCTAGTGCAGGAGACTCGGGTTCATTGCTTGGGTCAGGAAGATCTCCTGGAGGAGGGTGTGGCAACCAACTCCAGTATTCTTGCCCAGAGAATCCCATGGACGGAGGAACCTGGCCGGCTATTGCAAAGTCAGACACGACTTAGTGACCAAACAACAACAACACATGATTTAGCATCTCATATGTTACCTAAGTCCATTTTCAACTCTCTGAACAAGGAAATGAAAGAATTTTCGAACTGCAGAATCTTTTTTTTCCTCCTGTTCTTAATACTCTTCACCCTGAAGCCTTTAAGCCTCTGAATCTTTATGTAAGAGTCACATATAAATGAGAATAGATATCTGATATGCCTAAATTTTTTTCAGATATGATTGCTTGGAGTTAAACTCCTGTACATTTATTTTGTGTACAATAAAAATGTACAGCGCTTTGAGACCTCTTCTACTTGGTAAACATTGAATGTGTTCTTCGTTTCCTCAGCAATTATTGAGCTCCCCAAAATACTGAGCTCAGCTGATATTAGGAGCAAATCTTTTCGCTTTCCATTTTCTATGCTGCTGCTTCTTCCCATGAGCTTCCTGAGATCACCTTTCTTCATTTAATTGTCTTCAGTTCTTATTCTTACTTCCTGATTAGATGGAAATATATGTCAGCCCCTAAGTATAGCATGTAAGTTATGAAGAATATGTTTTTTAAATAATAAGACAAAAAGCTAGAATCCAGAAACTAAAAATGTGTGGAAGCTCTACAGTACAGTTCAGTTGCTCAGTCATGTTCAACTCTTTGTGACCCCATGGACTGCAGCACGCCAGGCCTCCCTATCCATCACCAACTCCTGGAACTTGCTCAGACTCGTGTCCATTGAGTCAGTGATGCCATCCAACCATCTCATCCTCTGTTGTCCCCGTCTCCTCCTGCCCTCAATCTTTCCCAACACCAGGGTCTTTTCCAATGAGTCATATCTTCACATCAGGTGGCCAAAGTATTGGAGTTTGAGCTTCAATATCAGTCCTTCCAATGAATATTCAGGACTGATTTCCTTTAGGATGGACTAGTTGGATCTCCTTGCAGTCCAAGGGACTCTCAAAAGTCTTCTCCAACAGAACAGTTTGAAAGCATCAATTCTTTGGTGCTCAGCCTTCTTTATGGTCCAACTCTCACATCCATACATGACTACTGGAAAAAACCATAGCTTTGACTAGATGGATATTTGTTGGCAAAGTAATGTCTCTGTTTTTTAATATACTTGTCTAGGTTGGTCATAGCTTTTCATCCAAAGAGCAAGCGCGATTTAATTTCATGGCTGCATTCACCATCTTCAGTGATCTGGAAGATCTATTAAAGAACTTAATTTTCTATGTAAACTGATAACAATTCTGCCTTCAAGAAGAAAATATTTTATAATACTAAAATTTTTCATTAATATTTTTATTATTTTATATTTTTGCCCTAATCTAAACTTCTGTGGGATTTACCACATAAATCTACTGCAGACTATTTATTATCCTTGCTATCTACTTTCTGCATATACATAAATCTTTAATTCCCTTCAAGTACTTTTTTGGTACTTGATGAATGTCAGCAACCAAATGACCACTAGATGGCAGCATAACTCAATTCTTATATGGCTCCCTTTTTTTTCTCTTCTCTATTTCAAAGACTTTAATGACAAGACAGTATAGTGAAGTAATACATTAGTTCGTGTGAAATATTGGTTGCATGCAATTGAACATTATTTTTCTATTAGGGCTAAGGTATTTGTTTTGCTACAAGTAAGAAAGCAACAATCTCTGGGTAATGCTAAGGTCTAGCAAGCATACAGTTTGAAGAGCGTGAGTTTTGAAACCAGGTATGTCTGAATTAAAATTCGGTCTTCTCTTTAGCAGTCACTAAACTTAGAAACTTTCTTTTTTTAATTTTTATTTATTTATTAGAAAATTTCTTGTGATTGTTCTGTATATCTCAGTTCTTAAATAATCTCTTTGGAATAGGCACCTATGAATCAGTATTTTTGCATGTTAGAGGTAATTTTTATGTAGAAGATGAGCTCTTTATTAATTTTCTGCAGTGATTAAGCTTTCATAGTATCGACCTTCTTATAACAAATACTGCAATTTAAATAATATAGATATATTATTTTATAAATGCATTGTGCTAGTCATCTTCCATCGCCTTTAAACACATATGATCTTTACTCTGCATCTCACTTAATTCTTACAGTTATAGCAGCCGCAGAAGATACTTGATAAAAACCTCTTTAGGTCTTCCCAGGTGACTCAGTGGTAAAGAATCTGCCTGCCAATGCAGGAGATGTGGGTTCGATCCCTGGGTCGGGAAGATCCCTTGAAGGAGGAAATGGCAACCCACTCCAGTGTTCTTGCCTGGGAAATACCGTGGACAGAAGAGCCCGGCAGGCTATAGTCCGTCACAAAGAGTTGGACATGACATAGTGACTGAGGACAAATGACTGTTATCATCATTTGAAAGAGATCATTCGTGGTGAAGGTGATTGATTTACCTCAAGAACACTAGATCTTTAGTGCTGAAAAAGAATATTGAGATACATTGGCTGAAGAATCAGACTCTAGCTTTTAATAGACTTTTATAAGGTCATACAATTTGTTGAGGCAGATCCAAGACCAGAAACAAATTATCTTTCCAATATACCACATACTGACTTCTGTTTTGCTCATGATTATCTACCATGACCCAAGCTAGAAACTTAGACATAATTATTCCCTCCTCCTTCTTTATCTACCAGACTTAATCACAGATTCATGCCAAATATACTTCCAAAAGCCTCTTGAGTCTATCTTATTTTATTCAGCCACATTTCCAATCTTTAGTTAAAGCCTTTATTATCTCACCACATAATTATAATGGTATCTGAAATGATCTCCTGATCCTAGCCAGGAACCACTACTATACTGCCTCCTTGTTTGAAATACTTCAGTTTTCTTTGATTTAAATGTAAGTCGGTTGGACCTCTCAAGAGCATTTTCAGTTCTAATAATTTGTAGGCAGTGACCTGCATGCTTACAAGGACAGAGAATAACTTGGTATGTGTTAATCTCCATGTTTGAATATCCTAGAGACTAAGCATATGCAATTCTTCCTTTGTTTAAGGATGCTTTATTCAAATAAAAAAAAATTAAAGGACAAAAGAAGAAAAGAAAATTGAGATTTTTTTTGTCCCTTTACTACATAGACAAAGGCTTAGTAGGAAGTTACAGAATTTTTCTCCCCCTAATTTAATACTTCCTTCTGCATATACTCAGAGATTATATAACAAGGGAGAAAAAGACTGAGTGCTATATTTCATTTATTTGTATATTTTGGTTGAATAAACAGGCCAAAAGTAAAAGAAATAAGAGAGAGGAAAATGAAACAAGAAATAAAAGCCTGGGGGCACTGTATACTGGAGTTTTTTCACATACTTCTTGCTATGACAAATTACATAGCAAATTAAAGAGCATAGCATCACTTTGTTGACAAAGGTGTATATAGTCAAAGCTATGGTTTTTCCAGTAGTCATGTATGGATGTGAGAGTTGGACCATAAAGAAGGCTGAGCACCAAAGAATTGATGGTTTCAAATTGTGATGTTGGAGAAGACTCTTGAGAGTCCCTTGGACTTCAAGGAGACCAAACCAGTCAATCCTAAAGGAAATCAACCCTGAATATTCACTGGAAGGACTGATGCTGAAGCTGAAGCTGGAACACTTTGGCCATCTGATGCAAAGAACTGACTCATTGGAAAAGACCCTGATGCTGGGAAAGATTGATGGCAAGAGGGGAAGGGGGTGACAGAGGACAAGATGATTGGATGGCACCACAGACTCAATGGACATGAGTTTGAGCAAACTCCAAGAGATAGAGAAGGACAGGGAAGCCCAGTGTGCTGCAGTTTGTGGGGTCACAAAAATTCGGACACAAGTTAGTAACTGAACGACAGCAACAAGTTAGATACATAGCCCTGTGTGTGTGTCCTCAATCACGTCCAGCTCTTTGCAATCGCAGGGGCTGTAGCCCACCAAGCCCCACTGTCCATGGAATTTTCCAGGCAAGGAGACTGGAGTGGGTGGCCATTTCCTCCTCCAGTGGATCTTCCTGACCCAGGGATCACACCTGTGTCTCTTGTATCTCCTGCATTAGCAGATGGTTTCTTTACCACTGTGTCAACTAGTATAGTTAGATTAATAGTACGTGACCATCTCATCTGAAGTCAGCATCATCTTTCTACATGTAAGTGAGTCATAACACCTGTCAAAGCAAAAACTACACCAAAGTTATTATTGCTATAAAGGAGTGAGGCATGAGCTCAATCCAGTGTAACCAAGCGCAGGTGAGCTTTTCAGATGGGTGGGGCAGGGGAATTGTAGGCCATCTACGTTTGTTCATTAGCCTTGTCCTAAGGAGAAGTGAACTCTCATGTTTTCATGACAGGAGATACTTTTCCAACAATGAACAAGGTACCTCTCAAGAAGTAAGGGGCTGTTTTTCTTGATTATTCCATTTCAAAAGATGGCTCCCAGTTACTTAAAAAGACATTTGTGGGCTGTAAAATTGGCACAAGGCCTTTAAAAACATTATATCTCCAAGGGGCAGAGAGAATTTAAAATTACAGCTTTCTAAAGTAAAGAAGGCCAGGAGTCAAGTCAGGAAGAAGGTTGTTTAAAGTTCAGCCAACCTCAGAGGAACATGACGTCCTACTTGGTCACACGTGAGTATCAACATGCTGTCCAGCTTCAAGCCTTACACAGAAACGAAACAAGCTTACTGTGAAAGAAAATTTAAAAACACTTGACCAAAAATTCATCTGAACAACCTGAATAGCAGAATAGGCCAAGCTTAGCTGCCACTCTGTCTCACTGTGGCTGTGAAGAACAGATACAAAGCCAAAAATAAACCACAGGCCTTGGAAGAATTACTATAAGGCAAAGCAAGAAACAGCACCTTGGAGACATAGAGCAAATAAAAACCCTGCAAGTTACTTACTAAATATTTACTGATTATTTATTAGTGAATGACTCATTATCTACTAATTATTAAGAACCTAAAGAAAATATGCCTCAAAACAGTACATCATTATGATGCAAGAAGGCATAGAAAGAAAGAGAAAAAGTGGAGAAGGAAATGGCAACCCACTCCAGTACCCTTGCTTAGAAAATCCCATGGATGGGGGAGCCCGGTAGGCTACAGTCCATGGCCTCCATAAATTAGGAATCCAAATTCATTAAAGGCTAATAGACAAATATGAACTTGAATGTGAAAAATAATTGGTTGACAAGGAGGATAGCAAAGATATTAAGATATAAGATAATTTAAAACAAATCTAAATTTGGTTTTATATGAAGGTATTAATATTTCCTAACATAATCACACAATTTCATTGGCAAGATGAATAAGATTTAAAATAATGATAAAACTTTTAAAATACTCTTTAAATGTCAAAGTCTTCTGATTTTTTAATCCCTGAGTAAAAGATAGAAATATTGGAACAAATATATATATATATATACATATATATATATATATATACACATGTTTGCAAGAGTTCAATCTTTTATTTCTTTTGTTTTGTGAAAAAATAAGCTTAGATTCAGCATTCCCTCTGCCCAACCTCATAACTTTTGCTATGAGAAGAAACTTAGGGCTTCTTTCTTTTTAAAATCTCATTTATTAATGTTAGAGAATTCCTCCACAGTCTGAAAATACTTGACTGTTCCCTCATATTTAAGAGTAAGCCACTATTGCAAATTCTGTGGTCTTTCTTGTAGGGTCATTTGGTGATCTTTTAATTTGCTGAAAGGTCTTGTTAGTAAGGTGTATTCTTATACTGTTCAGTTTTTCTTTAAATGAAGCTTCAATTCTGCCTGTCAGGAGTTGGGATGAAAGACAGTGAGCACCTAGCCATTCTTGTTCTCTGAGTTAGACTCCCAGGGTGTAGTGTATCCATTTTATAAGGGGATGGACTTTAGTTTAAAAACTCAGGTATATAAGAAATAACCAATTTTCATAATTTCTGAATATTAGGTTAAATTTCAAAAATCAAATTTATGACATATGACTTCAATTTCACTTTTAGCACACATAAATTATACAAGTTATTTAAAAAATATTGTAATAGATTACTGTACCTATCACCCAGGTGAAGATATTTCCCTTCTTGGATTCCTCCTCATGACCTAAAAGAACCAGCATCCTAAAATTATTTTCCACTTTTCCCTTTTGTTCTTTCTCTATTTTCTTTACATACTTTATTTTTTTATTTTTATTGTTCATTTGGCAAGCAGTTTAAAATTTATACAAGTGGTATATTGTATGAATTGTATAAATAAAGCAATATTATGCTTGTGGGATTCACTAATATTGATAAATGCAGCTGTGGTTCATTCATTTGTATTATTATAAAATATTCCACTGTGTGAATATTATGGGTTTTCCAGGTGGCCCAATGATAAAGAATCCACCTTCCAATGCAGAAGATATAAGAGACGTGGGTTCGATCCCTGGGACAGGAAGATCTCCTGGAAAAGGGAATGGCAATCTACTCCAGTATTCTTGCCTGGAAAATTCCACTTACAGAGAAGCGTGGCAGGATACAATCAGTGGGGTCACCAGGAGTCAAACATGACTGAGCACACGTATATATGAATATTATGAACACACCACAGGCGTTCTGTCTCTTCCCTGTGTCTATATTCCTCGCTGGTAACTAGATTTCTGACACATGTAGAATCATGATGCATGTTTGCAACAGTGCTTTGCAGATAATTATCCAGGTAAGGAAGCACAAAGAGGACAGGAGAAATGCTGAGCCGCAGGGTGAGAACACTTTCAGCTTTACTACATGTTGCAAACTGTCCAATTGATAACACAAATTATGGTCCTGCCAGAAGTATAGAAGAGTTTTCTCAGGATCCTATCTTTACCAACACTTAATACAGGCATACCTACTGAAAGGTATTTCAGTAGGTTTCAAACCACAGAAATAAAGTGAATATTGCCATAAAACAAGACACATGAATTTTTTGGTTTCTACCTTAAGTAAAAAGTACCTTATTGCTAAAATTGCTGAACCTTAAGCCAGTCATGGTAACAAATCAAAGATTACTTACCGTGGATCACCATAATAAATATAATATTAATGAAACATTTAAAATATAGTGAGAATTATCAAAATATGACACAAACATAAAGTAAGCAAATGCTCTTGGGAAAATAGCACCAATAGATTTGTTTAACACAGGATTGTCATAAGCCTTCAGTTAGCAAGAAAAAAAAAAAAAAACAGTATCTGAAACTTGATAAACACAAGCACAACAAAACCGGTAGGCTTGTATATTCAAAGCTTTAATTATCCTCAAACTAGTGGTTATTGTTAAAGAGAAACCACATTGAACACTCATTAAAGTGGTGACAGATTTATATATATTTATGTATGTATATGTATATATAAGAACAGATTTTAATCCACAAGATTCTATGGCAATAGGGAAGACACTGCCCAGTGTGAACTGAACTCAAGTTCAACCTGTAAAGAGAAGAGCGGGCATTACAGAGGAAGGATGAGGGCCCAGGGAGGTGGCTGGGTGGAGTTTCAGTAAAGTCAGGGAAGTGAGAATTACAAAAAGCAGGAGGGGCATGTTGGACTCTGTGCAACCTTTGTGCTAACCGGCATTTATCTATCTCCTAGCCACTCTGGCTAGGAGACTGGAAGAGGGGATGATACCTTCTTCAGTGTCCTCTGAAACAAGCAATCCATTCCTTTGCCAGCTTTGAGTTTCCTCAGGCAAGCACTGTACGGGGACTGTGGTCATCCTAGAGAGGTGGCCTTGAGCTGTTAGAAACTCAGTTAGAATAATGGATCAGAAACCCTGCTTCTTTTGGAGTGAGAAACTGCAGTTCTACTTCTTGACTTATCTGCTGTGTGAACTTGGGCAATTCTTAAAAACGCTTTGAGATTCAGGTTTTTAGCATAAAATGGGAATATCATATGCCCTTCAAAACTCAAAGAGTTGCTGCAAAAGTCAAATGAAATAAGGTGAACAAAAGTAAATTATCAACAAAAAATATTTTCCAGCTGTAATAGATTACCTTCTTTATGACTGCAAATATGCATGGTATACAAATATGCAATATGGATACAAATACAAATATGGAAATAAACAGTTGAAGAACAACAAGGAAAAAATGCTAATATTTAAAAAAATACAACTTTGTTTACATGGTGATATAATTGGGATGGAATTAATTTTGTAATCATTTCGCTACTCTCTTATTTTCAGGCCACAGTTTACATATTTCAATTACATATAATTCCTATTTCTGTCAGATTCCCAGCTGGGTGAGATTCTCGGCCCAGTGTAAATATGAATGACACTTTTTGGCATTTAAAACTGGAAGCGTCAACACAGTTTCACTATCATGTAGCTTAATGTTTTCCTCCTAGTAGCCTGTGGGCCTCAAATTTGCAGAATGTAAGATCTCATTTGCATTTAGCTCTTCCCACAAAAGCTGAAACACCAGTTAACTTGAACTCTCAGTCTACCTGGTAGATCTTATAACTACATTAGGTGTGGAACCCATCTCTCACTGGGAAAACACACTTCCGAAGCAGACTACCACCCTGCAGAGCTTTTATATCACAAGAAGACTTTTGTTCTGCCTGCTGTTTTGGTGTGTTTGTCTAATTTTGGCCAGTGCAGCTAGGAATCAGTGCACCTACCTCTTCTATCACCAGTTGGTAGCAAGAGAGAGAATACTATACAACCTCTTGTTCCATCCATAATAATTAAATCTATCATTTACTAAGTGCAATTTTTGTTTCAAGCATTGGACCAAAAACTTACATATTTGCTTTACTTATTTTATTTCTAAAATTAGTCCTTTTCATTAGATACTATTATGAGGTTTGATAAAGTTCACTTAGCTTCCCTGGTGGCTCAGTGGTAAAGAATCTGCCTGCAATGCAGGAGACGTGGGCTCGATCCCTGGGTCAGGAAGATCACCTGGAGAAGGTAATGGCAACCCACTCCAGTATTCTTGCCTAGAGAATCTCATGGACAGAGGAGCCTGGGAGGTTACAGTCCATGAGTTCACAAAAGAGACAGATACGACTTAGCAACAACATCAAAGAACACACAAGCAGCAAGTGGGAGAGACAAGTTTTAAATGCAAATCTACATGAATCCCAAATGCATTTTTCTTCCACATTCCTCTTTAGCACCTCTTTAATTTGGCAGCCACAGAAAAAAACTTGGGAAAAGTAATTGCTTTTTTGGAAAAAAAAAAATTTGGAAAAAGTCAGTGCCAACTGACTGCTTGGCACTCTCTTCATGAAGCCCTCCAATTTTCCCAGTTGGGACTACTTAATTCCCACCTGAAAACTCTGTCCCTTCTCAGCACCTGGCACCACTATTTAAAAAGCTGTAGGCCAACAGTTGGTTGTTCAGGATTTCATATTATTAATTCTCCTGGGTTTCTGTATCTCAATAAACTTAATTACTGAGTTGCTTAAGTTCCTTTCCATCTATCCCATTGACTGGTCGCTGGTCCTAATGGAGAAGGATAAAGGGCTATGGAAGCTTCCTGATCAGAGACACTGAATGAGGCGGAAACTGGGTCTTGTTCTGTGGACAGGTGCATGCTCAGCAAATCTTTAATCCAATTTTCTGTTGATGGGCTGGGATGTGTTCCTCCCCGTTATTTTACCTGAGGCCAAACTATAATGGAGGTATTAAAGATAATGGTGACCTCCCTCTAAAGGTCCCAATGCATAGACTGCTGCACTTAGGGCCCCCAGCCCTGCTGCAGCCACCACGATGCCCGTCTCTACCAGAGACTCCTGGACACTCACGGGCAAGTCTGGGTCAGCCTCTTGTGGGGTCACTGCTCCTTTCTCCTGGGGCCTGGTGAGCTCAAGGTTTTGTTTGAGCCCTCTGAGTGTCTCTGGTGGGTATGGGGTTTGATTCTAAATGTGATTTTGCCTCTCCTACCATCTTGGGGCTTATCCTTTGCCCTTGGATGTGGGGTATCTCCTCAAAGTAGCTCCAGCACCATGCAGCCACTGCTCCAGTGGCATGAATGAAAACCACAATCACAGAAAACTAGCCAATTTGATCACAGGACCACAGCCTTGTCTAACTCAAAGAAACTATAAGCCATGCCGTGTAGGGCCACACAAGACAGACTGGTAACGGTGGAGAGTTCTGAAAAAACGTGGTCCACTGGAGAAGGGAATGGCAAACCACTTAAGTATTCTTGCCTTGAGAACCCCATGAACAGTATGAAAAGGTAAAAAGATAGGACACTGAAAGAGGAACTCCCCAGGTCAGTAGGTGCCCAATATGCTACTAGAGATCAGTGGAGAAATAACTCCAGAAAGAATGAAGAGACAGAGCCAAAACAAAAACAGCACCCAGTTGTGGATGTGACTGGTGACGGAAGTAAAGTCTGATGCTCTAAAGAGCAATATTGCGTAGAAACCTGGAATGTAAGTCCATGAATCAAGGCAAATTGGAAGTGGTCAAACAGGAGATGGCAAGAGTGAAAATCGACATTTAGGAATCAGCAAACTAAAACAGACTGGAATGGGTGAATTGAACTCAGATGACCATTATATCTACTACTGTGGGCAGGAATCCCTTAGAAGAAATGGAGTAGCCGTCATAGGCAACAAAAGAGTCCAAAATGCAGGGCTTGGATGCAATCTCTGTTCATTTCCAAGGCAAATCATTCAATATCATGGTAATCCAAGTCTATGCCCTGACCAGTAATGCTGAAGAAGCTGAAGTTGATGAATTCTATGAAGATCTACAAGACCTTCTAGAACTAACGCCCCAAAGAGAGGTCCTTTTCATCATAGGGGACTGGAATGCAAAAGTAGGAAGTCAAGAAAAACCTGGAGTAACAGACAAATTTGGCCTTGGAGTACACATCGAAGCAGGTCAAAGGCTAAGAGAGTTTTGCCAATAGAACACACTGGTCATAGCAAACACGCTCTTCCAACAACACAAGAGAAAACTCTACACATGGACATCATCAGATGGTCAATACCGAAATCAGATTGATTATATTCTTTATAGCCAAAGATGGAGAAGCTCTATACAGACAGCAAAAACAAGACCAGAAGCTGACTGTGGCTCAGATCATGAACTCCTTATTGCCAAATTCAAACTTAAATTGAAGAAAGTGGGGAAAACCACTAGATCATTCAGGTATGACCTAAATCAAATCCCTTATCTTATACAGTGGAAGTGAAAAAGAGGTTCAAGGGATTAGATCTGATAGACAGAGTGCCTGAAGAACTATGGACAGAGGTTCATGACATTGTACAGAGGCACTGATCAAAACCATCCCCAAGAAAAAGAGATGCAAAAAGGCAAAATGTTTGCCTGAGGGGGCCTTACAAATAGCTGAGAAAAGAAATGAAGGGAAAGGCAAAGGAGAAAAGGAGAGACATATCCATCTGAAGACAGAGTTCCAAAGAATAGCAAGGAGCGATAAGAAAGCCTTCCTCAGTTATCAGTGCAAACAAATAGAGGAAAACAATAGAATGGGAAAGACTAAAGGTCTCTTCAAGAAAATTAGAGATACCAAGGGAACATTTCAGGCAAAGATGGGCTCAAGAAAGGACAGAAATGGTAGGGCCTTAACAGACCCAGAAGTTATTAAGAGGAGGTGGCAAGAATACACAGAAGAACTGTAGAAAAAAGATCTTCATGACCCAGATAATCACGATGGTGTGATCACTCAGCTAGAGCCAGACATCCTGGAATGCGAAGTCAAATGGGCCTTAGGAAGCATCACTATGAACAAAACTAGGGAGGTGATGGAATTCCAATTGAGCTATTTCAAATCCTGAAAGATGATGCTGTGAAAGAGCTGTGCTCAATATGCCAGCAAATTTGAGAAACTCAGTAGTGGCCACAGGACTGGAAAATGTCAGTTTTCATTCCGATCCCAAAGAAAGGCAATGCCAAAGAATGCTCATACTACCACACGATTGCACTCATCTCATATACTAGCAAAATAATGCTCAAAATTCTCCAAGTCAGTCTTCAACAGTATGTGAACTGTGAACTTCCAGATGTTCAAGCTGGATTTAGAAAAGGCAGAGGAACCAGAGATCGAATTGCCAAACATCCATTGGATCACTGAAATAGTGAGAGAGTTCCAGAAAAAAAAAATCTACTTCTGGTTTATTGACTATGCCAATAACCTTGACTGTGTGGATCACAAAAAGCTGTGGAAAATTCTTCAAGATACGGGAATACCAGACCACCTGACCTACCTCCTGAAAAATCTATATGCAAGTCAAGAAGCAACAGAACTGGACATGGAAAAAAACAGACTGATTCTAAATTGGGAAAAGAGTGTCAAAGCTGTACATTTTTGCTCTGATTATTTAATTTATATGCAGAGTACATCATGAGAAATCCTGGACTGGATGAAGCACAAGCTGGAATCAGGATTGCCAGAAGAAATATTGATGACCTCAGATCAGCAGATGACACCACCCTTATGGCAGAAAGCAAAGAAGAACTAAATATCTCTTGATGAAAATGAAAGAGGACAGTGAAAAGAGGACAGTTGGCTTAAAGCTCAACATTCAGGAAACTAAGATCATGGCATCTGGTACCATCACTTCATGACAAATAGATGGGGAAACAATGGAAACAGTGACAGACTTTATAATTTTGGGCTCTAACATCATTGTTGATGGTGACTGCAGTCATTAAATTAAAAGACACTTCCACTTTGGAAGAAAAGTTATGACCAACCTAGACAGCATATTGGAAAGCAGAGACATTACTTTGCCAACAAAGGTCTGTCTATTCAAAGCTATGGTTTTTCCAGTAGTCTTGTATGGATGTGAGAGTTGGACTATAAGGAAAGCTGAATGCCAAAGAATTGATGCTTTGAACTGTGGTGTTGGAGAAGACTCTTGAGAGTCCCTTTGACAGCAAGGAGATCCAACCAGTCCATCCTAAAGGAGATGAGTCCTGGGTGTTCATTGGAAGGAGTGATGTTGAAGTTGAAACTCCAATACTTTGGCCACCTGATGCGAAGAACTGATTCATCTGAAAAGACCCTGATGCTGGGAATGATTGGAGGTGGGAGGAGAAGAGGGCAATAGAGGATGAGATGGTTGGATGGCGATACCGACTCGATGGACATGAGTTTGAGCAAGCTCTGAGTGTTGGTGATGGACAGGGAAGCCTGACATTCTGCAGTCCATGGTCTCCCAAAGAGTCAGACACGACTGAGCAGCTGAACTTAACTTAGGTCCTAATATGCTTCTCCCTTCTAATGGATACTTCTGGGCATGCAGCCTCTGTTCCCTTTTTTTGTTTTTGTTTTTGTTTTTGTTTTTTGATGGTTGGTTTTAGCTTTCATTACCGTTGGATGTCTGTTAATTTATTCCAACTTTATATGATACTTACAACTTAGTTTGGATCCCTTCGAGGCTGTCTGTTCCCCGACTCCCTATACATATGTTTTGCTACCTGTCTGGAAAACTATTCCATATCCCACGTTAGGTTTTCAAACACCACCATTCTGCATATCTGGATCATTGTCTCTGATCATGTTCTCTGAAACCTATGCCTAACTAAAAACTGTATAGTCAACATTGTCTTCTGTCAACTTAGTCTGTTAATCCTTGTTTCCATCCCAGCATCTGCCAATTTATCCTTGGCCCACCTTTACAGTGGCCACACACCCATTCTGACAACTGCCATCTCTCTTCACTCTTTCTGTTAGTCTTTTTAATGACAATTTTCACCTTATAGTCAACATCCAGCTGTCCCAAATTTAATTGTCTATTAAATGATTGAACTATTTTTCTACCTTCTGTTTATTTACTAAATGCAGTTCTCATATGATATATAGAAAGCTCAGATTCATAAGAATAACTTAATGAGTTCACATTAAGTTATACATGAAGACCAAGCATACACATATTTATGTACATAATCCTTTCCAGGGGTTTTATTTTAATTTTGTATTTTGATATAATTTTAAACTTATAGAAAAATTGCAAGAAGCATTCAAAGAATGTCCATATGCCTTTTACTCAGATCAGTCAATTCTTAACATTTTGACATATTTGCTGTGTTTTTCTTTCTACACACAAATATTTTTAAAATTTTGACAACAGGTTGTGGTCATCTTGCTCTGTGGCAACACTGTACTTCAGTGTGTGTTTTACAATAATAAAGATAATCTCTTGATCACAGTAATTAAACTCAGAAATTTTAACATCGATATACTTCTCTCTAATTTTCAATTCATATTCCAGTTTTAACAATCATCCTAGTACTGTTCTTCATAGCAATTTTTTCTGGCATAGGAGTTTGTTTGGGGTTTCCACTTTCAAACTTGACAATTGTATAAGTATTTACAGGATGTAGAAAAGCTATTATATTTATGCTTATAGTTGATACAAGCTTCTAGGTGTTTCTTCCATTTGAAAACCATTGAAATATGCAGAAAAGAACATATTAATCATGCTGGGGAAAAAACAGGCATAAATTGAGGTATATGATCCCTTTATTGCTATTAAGGCCATGGCTAAACATAGGTAGTAGTAGGAGGGGTTAAATCTTAGGTTAAAGATAAGCTTATTGGTGGCAAAAATCTAGTTACATTCATCTTTATTTCTTCATATTGAAAAAACATACTTCACTTTTTTTAAAATTCAGTAGGTTGCAATCAGTTTATTTTTCCACTGGACAGATAGCTGAGATTGTCAAGAAAAAATAATGTGATGCTTTCTGCTAAACAAGAAAAATATTGTGACAAATAGAAATGGGTGTTTTAGAGGGCACAGACAGAAAATTAATCACAACAATGCCGATGTGTACTTTATAATTTACACCATGTAAATTCAATTTCTTGCAACAAATATTATTTATCAGTCATAATTTTCTACTTAAGACTAGTGTAACACTTAAGATGAGTATAACACAATTCCCTGCAACAAATATGTAAAACAAGCCCTGCAGCAATCTTATCCTTAAGGGTAAGATTTAATTCCACCCAAATAACTATTGACTTTTGGTAGTTAAAGAAGAATGTACAGAGCTTTTCACTGTACTCAGCAAAAAAAAAAAAAAAAATAGCAAAACAATCCTTTATATACTTCTTACACTGGGCAGGTTCTGTTCTAAATACTTTATTATCATCAATCCTTTGAGGTTTTTTAATCTCTTATTTATTCTATTTTTATCTCCATTTTATAGATGAGGGAACTAAGGTATAAAGAAATCAATCAACTTTCTTCAAAGTCATAAAACTGGTTGGTGGTGAAGCTAGAATTCTGCCCAGGCCATCTGGCTGCAGTGGTCTTGTGCTCTTAACCACTGTGCTTTCTATTTC
The DNA here is from genome assembly GCF_963930625.1 of Muntiacus reevesi. NCBI lineage: Eukaryota > Metazoa > Chordata > Mammalia > Artiodactyla > Cervidae > Muntiacus > Muntiacus reevesi. Next base: position 122,194,720 of record NC_089252.1, read on the forward strand.
TTTCTAACCACTACTTTTCTATTTATAGCATGTCAAAGCTCAATTTTACTGTTACAAGGTGTACAATATGCATAATTCTTTTTTAAACAGTGCCCTCAGCATTGTCAATACCCTCATTACTCTACTTATTTGTTGCGTTGTTATGGCACATGATTTGTGCATATTTTTCAACCTTTGCTTTTTGATACGGAAGAGGATAATGATGGTCCCCTCTTATGCATTCTCAAAAGCACTGTGTCAACATTATCTTCTGCTCCTTCTTACTTCTCATTATAGTTTTGACTATAATATTAATTAAGAGGACTCAAACTATTTGGAACAACAACTTTCTATTTCCACACCCACAATGTTTACCTCCAATGTTACCTTTGGTTAAATTTTTATATGGCCTTGATTTCCACTGTGGAATTCATAGAACTTATCTCAGTTTTGAGAAGAAAAAATGATAAACCAATATATCATGACTATCAAAGTATATCAAGATGTGTGTGTTCATTTCCCAAATGTAAGTCATATAACCCAATAAAGGAAGGAAATATACTGTCTGTAAAACTCCCATGAGTTCTATTTGTCCAGAAATTATGTTTATTTATTTTTAATTCTTCAGATAGAGAGTAGAATCCAATCTGCCAAAACGAAAATAAGCTAAAAGTTTTGTCATTGGATAACCTCAAATTTCATCATTTTTGCCCAGGAGTTGTATAATTCATCCAGCAAAGCTCTCCCCAAGCTTGTCTTCAGAGATGCTCTGTAAATTGTGGTCAGTCTCTTCTGTGTCCAACTGTGTGATAAGAGTTAACAGATCTAAGAATTCTCAGATATTCACAACAATGCTACAACAGAGAGCTGAAAAGAATGTAGGCAAAATATGAATACTGACAGTAAAAACAGTAAAAGTCCTCTGACTTTTTTTCTATATTAATTTTTTCTGAGACTACTGCCTCATTACATTTAAAAGAAACCAAGGAGGCCTTGCTCAGAAAAGGGAGTTATATCTAATCCTGGCAAATCTAATGTGCTATCTTTGCAAAGGATCTATTTTATTAGGTACGTACCTGTACAGAGCATGCATATTGCTACAGTTGGAACCCATCTGGTTGGTGTTCAATGTTGTGAGTTTATAAATTATTTTTACTATCACTTATTTATCACTAATGAGAGGGTAACTAAAAACTGCTTTTTATTTTGGCATTTGAATTTGGTTGCAGTGTACTTCTGAAAATTTCATTTCAATGTAAAGTTAATTAAAACTTAGCCAAAAGAAAAGTTGAAAACAGGGTGAAAGCAAGTAAAATAAATTTCATGTATCAAGATAATTTTAAATATACATATAATAGAAAAAACATATTTTCAGGCACAAACAATATTTTTGAGAGCCTGTGCTATTTAGATTATTTTCTAAAAATAAATGTATTGTTGTAGGGTACCTAGTTGGTGATGGACAGGGAGGTCTGGCGTGCTACAGTCCATGAGGGTCACAAAGAGTAGGACACGATTGAGCGACTAAACTGAACTGAACTGAGGGTACCTACAGCAATTTGAAATTATGGAGATCCTAATTAGATGATTCACATCCAGAATTTCAGTGGAGGAAAGGGCATTCTAAAATTATTTAGAGGGATCTATTTGGCACTAAGTGCTACACTCAATATGCCAGCAAATTTGAAAAACTCAGCAGTGGCCACAGGACTGGAAAAGGTCAGTTTTCATTCAAATCCCAAAGAAAGGCAATGCCAAAGAATGATCAAACTACCACACAGTGTAATATAAGAAGATACAATTTTCTGGGTTGTTTTGAAAAATAAATTCTTTGCAAATTACATCAGTGGGGGGAAAAAAAAAAGCTGTTTCAATGATACCACACAACAAAATTTTCAGTTTCAATGAAAGAGATAAGGGAAATATATGTCTGCATTTATTTTGTTTTGATTCAAGATTGTAGCATAACCGTTTAAAGAATAAAGTAGTCATTAAAATAATTTGGGGGTAAGAACAATATTTAACTTAGAAAATAACTTTACCAACAATCCACCACTTATTTGCTATGAAAAATTAGGCAACTCAGTATAACTTTTAGAGCACAGACTTGGAAGCACCCTGCTTCAGCATTTGAATCCTAGCTCTACCACTCGCTAGATGTGTGACCTCAAAATCTCTTAAACACTCTGTGCTGCTGCCTCTGTTTCCTCAACCGTAAAATATAGAAGATGAGTACTTATTTTGTAAGTTATTATGAGGAATAAAGAGTTTAATGTTTGGAAAACACTGAGGACAGCACATAACACATAGCAAACATTGCATAAAAAGTTAATTCTTCCCCTGTAGACACAGGGGGAAGAAGAGGGTGGGACAAGTTGACTGAATAGCACTGAAATATATACATCACTATATGTAAAATTAGATAGACAATGGAAATTTCTGTATGATGCAGGGAGCTCAAATCTGGTGCTCTGTGGGGTGGGGTGGGAGATGGGAGGAGGTTCAGGAGGGAGGGGACATACATATACCTATGGCTGATTCACACTGACATATGGCAGAAACAAACACAATATTGTAAAGCAACTATCTTCCATTCAAAATATATAACTTTTTTTAAAGTTAATTCTTTCTCTACTGTCTCATCTTCTTTGATATGAAATAAAATTAATATTTTATGGCAAGAGAAGAAAAATTTAAACATGAAGAAATTTCCTCTGCCTTTTGACTTCCACTCACCCTCCACTGTGCACTGAGAATTAACAAAAACTCCCACATTGGCAGAAATACCTGTTCAACCATAAAGAGCAACATTCTCCTAGTATCAAGACTACTCCTAAAAAGATAACTTTCCTTCTTGATTTTGCCATGGTGATTCACCACTTTGTACTTGCAGATCTAGATTGTGTAAACTGTCAATAATACAACATTTAATGTCCAGTCTTCTGTCTCAAAATTTTCATATGACTGTACTATGATATCTAACAAGCAAAACAGTTCTTAGAGATTTCTGAGATGCTGTTCCTGGGTTATAATCCTCAATTTGGCTTGTACAAAATTTCCATTTCTTTCTTTGATTGACTGATTAATTTTTCATTGACAATGGTGTCCAAGATGTGACTGATTATATTACTCATGTTTCCCAACTGTCTAGATCAGTGAGCATAATAGTAACTTAATAGTGTTAACTTAATGAATGAATGTGCTATGTAAGTTTTCTTATTCTTAATACAATTTTAAAAGATGATAATGGTGTCATTCTGTTCTGAAAGAAATTTGTTAGTATGGAAACTAATTATTCATAACTATTCAGGGATTTGGTCTTATCATAACAGAATCACTTTCTAATACATTAATACTACTGCCAAAGTAATGCATTATGAGCAATTTTAAGTAAAATCCCCCTGTAATGAAATGCTATTTCATTACTATTATGACTAAATTATTAGGTTCATATTTCAATATGTATATCCATTTTTAAATATTCTATTATAGACTGCAAAGATTTTTGTTAAAATATTGAAAATGAGAGGGTAACAGGCAGGAAGGCCAAAGGTCTCCAAATGGAGGAAATAGGCTGCAAGTGCCAGACATTTTTATCTCTCTTAAGTGGCAGGAGGAAACAAATTAGCGATATTTTTTACCTTCTCTATACAAATTTAAAAGGAGGTTTCTCTAAAAATACTATGTTCCCATAATGGCACCTGGTTTCACCTGAAGTTAACTATTCTCAGACCTTGAGCTAACCAATGCATTTTTCTTATGGAAATGTTTGTCTTAAGCTATGTTAATGTACTATGCATTTTCCCCAGACTCTGTCTTCAAGTCGGTTCTGCCTAATGGCCCAGAACCTACTTGACAAACCCGTATGTTATACTCGGATATTGTTCCCCTAATCTATGTAAACAAACCTACTTGTATGGTAATCTGCCCTTCAACAAGATTCAAGTTTTGGGATGAATCATCTGGTGCCAAGATTATCCCAAAATGCATCTTATGGATGAGGGGCCTGGTACCATTCTGGTTTTAAGACATTCCTTTCTTTCATTAACGGACTGCTAGTGACTATATTATAACATCCAGCTGAAGACTAGCAGAGGGGTACTCTTTCTGCCCCTTTCTGAAGCTTTCTTTATCTCCTTTATATTTTAACAAAACTTTATTACACAAAAGCTCTGAGCAATCAAGCCTAGTCTCTGGCCCCAGATTGAATTCTTCTCCTCCAGAGGCCAAGAATCCTGGCGTCTTTTCATTCAAGCAACAACCTTTCAAAAATACCACATTGAGCAAAAATTACTTTCATCTACTCACCAATTCATGTTGTATTAATAGTTACAAATGTTCTGTTTTTTATCATGTAAAAATAATTTTCTTCATGTTTTATTACATCTCAAGTGCTCATTAAAATATTATTTTAGGTTTGTACATTTTAAAATGTGTTTGCCTTAAGTATTTATAATTTTCTAAGACTTTATAGATATTTATTTCATTGCAAATACATGATGAAATACAAAATGCATAAAGAGGAAAAAAGCTCATTTCAATTATTTAGACTATTTAAAATCTTATTTTTATAGACCTGAGAACATCCTGGATCTCTAGCTTTAAAAAAATAAAAATAAACTTTTAAAACAATTAAAAATTGTAAAAGTATAAAGAATCACAAAGGAAAACAAAGTATATCTATATAATGCAAATATTTTTTTAGATGTTTTATTTTGCTTATTTTAAAAACTAATCAAAATGTTGACTATTGTTTTGATCTATGTGTGTGTAGTAAGTACAATAGGTTACTTAAAGATAGAGTAATGTTTGCAGTTTATTAGCCTTTGGTGCCTTTATTGAGTCCTTTAGTTTCTTATAATTAATGTAACTATTTCATCATTTGGAAAAAGAATAAACCATAAATTGTCATAATAGTTTTGCATATTGTCCAAGCACCAAAAAACTAAAAATATATATTGTATTCTTTTCTGTAATATGATAATTTATAAGCCCATGTAAAAAAGTATTATTATGATCAATAAGAATAAAAATTGTTTTTAAAATATAAAACACAAGATTGTCAGCTGCACATCCCAGAAGAACACACAGAAAAAAGAAAGATAAAGAAAGGAAGGAAGTCTTATAGCAGCTGCTCAACTAGTGAAGCGGGAGAATACTTTCTGACTGACTCTTAGGAGTATCTCAGAAAACTTAAGATCTGGGTTGTGCTGGTGTAAAACAGATCTTTTAAGGTAGGAATCTACTTCCTGTTGAGTGAAATCCTTAATGTAATACTCCAGCATTGGTGGACACATGAAGTAGGGGAACTTTGAGTCACTTTTGACAAGTAAACCATTATTTGATCAGAGAGGAAATATGCCTAGTTCTCCTGAAAAGAAAACCATTTACACAAACGAGCTAGGTGTTGTGTTGTCAAGAGCCTAGTTGAGCAATTTGTTGCTTGAATAAATGGATTTGGGGGGATATTCCTAAAGACAGAGGTGAAATTACTTCCTGGTTTACTGGCTTATCATAGAGAGCAAGAACATCATGGAACATATTATATATTGATTGGTATAGACGCCTTTATTCCACTGCTCACAATCGACCCGTGGAGAACAGAAGTTTTCGTTCTGATGATGAGAATGTGAATTCTGGTACTCTCCTTAGAAGAAGAGGAAAAATGTCTTCTGTTGGTAGCTGATTATTATAATGACTTCAGGGGTAACCAAATATAAATTCTAAAGTATAACTTCTACTCTTATTTTGAACTCAGCTATTCAATTATGTGTATTGTTATGGGTTATCAAATGAGCATTACTTATTGACTATTCAGTTCAGGTCAGTTCAGTCACTCAGTCATGTCTGACTCTTTGCGACCCCATGAACTGCAGCCCGCCAGGCCCCCCTGTCCATCACCAACTCCCAGAGTTTATTCAAACTCATGTCCATAGAGTCAGTGATGCCATCCAACCACTTCACCATCTGTTGTTCCCTTTTTCTCTTGCCCTCAATCTTTCCCAGCATCTGGGTCTTTTCAAATGAGTCAGTTCTTCACATCAGGCAGCCAAAGTATTGGAGCTTCAGCATCGATCCTTCCAATGAATATTCAGGACTGATTTCCTTTGGATTGACTGGTTTGGTCTCCTTGCAGTCCAAGGGACTCTCAAGAGTCTTTTTCAACACCACAGTTCAAAAGCACCAATTCTTCAGTGCTCAACTTTCTTTATAGTTCAACTCTCACATCCATACATGACTACTGGAAAAACCATAGCTTTGACTAGACGGACCTTTGCTGGCAAAGTAATGTCTCTGCTTTTTAATATGCTGTCTAGGTTTGTTAACTGTTACTGTCCCATATATGGGCTTCCCAGGTAACTCAGATGATAAGAATCTGCCTGCAACACAAGAGACCCAGGTATGATCCCTGGGTCAGGAAGATCTTCTGGAGAAGGGAACGACAACTCACTCTAATATTCTTGCCTGGAGAATTCCATGGACAGAGGAGCCTGGAAGGCTACAGTTCATAGGGTCACAAAGAGTTGTACATGACTGAAGCCACTTGGCAGCAGCAGCATTGTCCCATATAAATATATATACCACTTCTCACATTTCAGGAGAAAAAAATTCAAACAGCAGGTTAACATTGAAAGTATATCCATATTTGTAATCACATTTTCAAGAATATAAAGATTAGCTTTAAAAACAAAATAAAAATCACTGTATTTTTTCTTTGATTACTGTACCAAAGTGTATGATCAGAGTCTAACTAAATGGAGAATTCTGCTTCTATTCCTGCTACCACATGATTTTTTTCAATTTGCAAAGAGTTTGATTATTTAATTGCCATAATTTTTTTTCAGTTTAAATAAATCTGGTACATTAAAATGAACATTTCTTTCCTAAAATAAGCTGTCAGAAATCAGAAGCTATAAGGGCCCTTAAGGATCATCTAGCCCAATGTTTCTTAAAATTTGCTCATCATCAGAATTGCATGGGAGAAGTTTTTTCCCCAGACCTCTGCCCAGAAGATTCTAGTCCAATAGATCTAGAATATGGCATAGAAGTAAAGTTTGTCCTAAGCGTTTCACCTGATAAGTCACATATGAAAAGCACAAATTTGCTCCAATGGTACCGGGACAAAGTAATATATTTGGGATGTTTAAAAAGTGCTGTATGTTCTGTGGGTTTCCAAGTAATTAAGACTTGCTTCTCATTAAATGTCATTTTTTTAAAGTTCATGAGACAATGAACACTTTGCAAACTCTAAGGCCGTATTTTTTTTTTTTTTTTTTGTAAAACACTTAAGTCACTTATCTAACATGGCCAGTGTATTGGTCAAACTGGGATCCTTGAAAAGTAATTGCTTTAGATATGAACTAGTATATAGGGGATGGACAATCATCAAGGTCCTACTGAACAGCACAGGGAACTATATTTAATATTGTGTGGTAAATAATAATGGAAAAGATTATGAATAAGAATTTATATGTGTATAGCTGAACCACTTTGCTATAAAATAGAAATTAACACAGCATTGTAAATCCACTATATTTCAATAAAATAATTGCTTTAAAATACTTATAATTTTATGAAATATTCATAAAAGTTATTTTAAATATGAATTTTTCCTTGTTCATTCAGATAACTATTCAGATAATTATTTTTGAAACAAATTTAGATGATTTTTCTTTAAATTTATTTTTATGAAAAAGTATCAAATTCATCCATTTAACAAATATTAACTTTTGTTTTCTGATCAAAAACTTTATGCAAATCACTGTGGTAATATTTATTTTACACTTATTCTTGACAGCATTACATTATTGTTCCCATATTTTATTAGCAAATCTGGGATCCTAATACAAGGTTTTAAGCTTACAAAGTTGAATCTGTGCTGAGTGACAAAGCAATGCAATTTAATAATAAATTCAGTCTCCATGGGTCAATTGGGGGTGTCTACCCAAGTTGGAATTTTTATCTCATTCTATAGAAGGAAAAAATAGCTCTATAAGAGAGAAGGAGAAAAGAGAGGAATGGCTATAGTCTTAAGGAGTACAAAGGAGAATATTAGGCAAGATTGATAGGACATTTGAAATTTTGAAATGTTTCTAAATTTTCACACTCTGTATTATAAACACAAGTCACCACCCATTTCCCCTGTCTTTTTATTTCTACCTTTATGTGGGATTTCAGTAAGCACTTGACAATATTTTCCAGTTTGTAGGGAGTCTAATATATATTTCTCCATAATGTGGTACTTTGAACAGTTGTGCCTTGCAAGAGTGACCTTCAAAGCAAAGATTTATCTTTTTTTTTTTTTTTTTTTTAACATACGACAAATTAGCTGCTTCCCAGATGGTGCAGTGGAAAAGAATCCACCTGCCAGTGCAGGAGACTCAAGAGACAGGGTTCAATTCCTGGGTTGGGAATATCCCCTGGAGTAGGAAATAGCCACACACTCTGGTATTCTTGCCTGTAAAATTCCAAGGACAGAGGAGCCTGGAAGGCTACAGTCCATGGAGTTGCAAAAAGTTGGACATGACTGAGCATGCACATGCTTATTTTTAAGTGCCATAAATCCACCAGCCTTATCTATAACTCTTGAATGTCAAACAATTGGATAAATATTGGTAAGAGTTTGACCAAATGTTCAGACATTTTCTTTCCACTGTTCCAAATAGTGTAGAATTTTTGAAAATTTTTGCAATATTTTCCCCCTCATATGTCATCCAAATATTCAGCATTATTCAAACACTCAAATCCCAATAGATAGTTTAATGGTCAAAGTTATTTATTAAATAGGCTTTTTAAGAATTGGCTCCAACATAAATACAATTAGAGGAGTATTCTTGACTATTTCTAATAGTGCTTAGTTCATTCTTTCTATTTACTCACAAAGACAGATCTTCAGATCCTAAAGTATGTCTGTTCATGTTCCACATGCATTCTAAAAGCTCCGTGAAGCAAATCACAGGATGCAGGGGTTTATTATTAGGTGGAAATTAAAATGGATAGTTTTATGAATTTTTGCTTGCCTCCCGTGAATCAATTTCCATAAATCTATTTAAACCAATGACTTTATAATCATAGAGAAAGAAAAAACTGCCATCAATTCCAAAACATGTTGTTGGATTGCTCATATTTTTAGGTTATCTCTATTAAAATGTATATGCAGCAATTCAGTGAGTGATGTAAAATTTTATTGCAGAGAAGTTTTGAACATAGAGATTGGCTATACACATTCGACTCCTGACTTTTCTAAATTTGCATAGAAATAATCAAAGAAGGAGAACATATAGTTGAAAGTACCTATTAAAAAACAGTATAACGAACAAGTCCAATAAGTTTAGAAAGTTTTACAAGTATAAGGAAGATGAGGCCATCTCATTCTAAATTAAATTGGGAAATAAGTGGGCAGAATCACAAATCACAGGAGAATTCCTCCTAAACCCCATGACTGGAGAAGCAAAAACTGAGGGTAAGAATGAGATTTATATGAGTCAGTTAGAGAAAAATCTAAATGCTGTAAGAGACTTCAGGAGATGCAATGGAAACCAACACTAAATAATCAATCTTTCTTTTATCTAGGCGTAGAGTATACAAAATTTGACAGGAATCTTATCATGGAGCTTCCCTGATGGCTCAGAGGGTAAAGAACCTGTCTGCAGTGCAGGAGACCCAGGTTCAGTTCCTGGGTCAGAAAGATCCTCTGGAGGGGAGCGGCTACCCACTCCATTCTTGCCTGAAGAATTCCATGGATAGAGGAGCCTGGAGGGCTACAGTCCATGGGGTCTCAAAAAGTTGGACACAGCTGATTAACTAACACACACACACACACACACACAAAATGTGATAGTCATCTTATCATGGGAGTGGTCAAAATCTCATGGTCTGAAATCACCAATCTAGTTTTATCTTCCACTGCCTTATAGTGCTGAACCTATTCCTAAAATTTATTATTTTATTATGCATATATAAAGAAAGAGTAGGAGAGAGCTTGGCTGAAGAGAAAAGAGGAGAACAAGAAGTAATTATTTTAGTCAATATAAGTGATAAAGAACTGAGAAAGAAAGGAAGAACAAACCAATGTGTAAGGTGACAGAATATGCTATGGTTTTGACAAAAAAGATTTAAGACTGGGGGGATGTGAAAAAATAGGAGAAAATAGAAGAGTGTTTAAGAAATGTTAGGGTTATGACTTGCACCCCTCTAATGTATTTCTCCGTATGGGAACAAAATTACAATTTTTTTAAAATTAAAATTTAGCTATTAAAATATCAATCAAATTAGATATTGCTCATAAATCAAATTAGTAGATATTAACCTATTTCTGAGTGTTAATCCATGACTGTGTACTTAATGTATTTTCCAGATAAAAATTGATTTAGATGAAACTCAATGCCAAATGAACATCTGGATGGCTGACATTGTAAGGAAACATAAATCCTTTAAATAAAAGGCATAGCAATTGTTCAAATAGTGTCAAAAATACAAAAACTTCCCTGGAGACTTGCTGAATTCTGGGATGAAAATAATTGCATGATTGCCTGGATAGTGGATGCTTTATTCTGAGAACCAAAACTACATAGCTGTAATATAAATCTGTTTCATGAAGAGGTGTAGAGTATTCAGGGGGAGTATTTAAAACCACATATATCAGTTTTCAAGTTCAAACAACTACTGCATCCTAGTCAACAATGAAGAAAATAAGATTTTTAGTTTCAAAAATATAGAATGAATTTCAAAGAATAAGGAATTAATATACAATATTGGACATCACTTCTATTCTCAGGAGCCATGGCATCTTAAATAAAGTGACCCTGGGGAAAAGGTGTAGATGGATCAAATGGTAAAATATGGAACAGGGTGATCTTGGAAATTCAGACCTAAGGCTTTAGGGCTAATTTAAAATGTTAAAAAAAAGGCGGGGGCGGATTATCACTTTAGTCAACAATAGGCAAAAATCCAATGAGTAGGAAAAAAATCAAAAGGTACACAAAATAAACAAAAGGGATAAAATGGTAAAATAGTAGAAAATCCACAAAAAATCAAAAATAAAATGGATTCAAGTATAAACTTGCCAGTGATAAGAATAAATCTAAAAGAGAAATCTATGGAAAAATAGAACTAAAATATATTCCTCAAATATAATAAAAATGGGAATTGAAATTATCTCCAAACACTTAACATACATTAGTTTGATTACATTTTGCTTTATATTCTGCAATAACATGATCTTACTAAAACCAGGACATTTTTGTCCAGTAAGATAAAATTGCAAATAACTTTAGTTTCATTTCAGGAACTTTGTGAATATTCGCTTATCCAAACAACAAACTATTCAACCTGCCCTCATGAGGATACCATCTTCTTCATTTTCAGAACAATCAGTCCCTGAACTGGACTTAACAAATGGATGTTTGCTTATAAATGCTCTCATCAAAATTGTCACTTTGCTGTGTGCACCCAACTCCAAGTATTATATAGTGGTTTTGTCCAATCTCTATGATGTTTCCATATTGAAAAAGCATGTTAAACTGGACCCCCAAAATGGTATGTCACACCCCTGATTTTCACTTTTTGTTGCACTTCTATGACTGTTGAGATAGCCATCTCCCTTACTGCAGTGAAAGTAAAGATATAAAAAACAACTTATAAAGAAATTTCTAGAAATAGCAATTCCACTTCCAGGTAAATAGCTGAAGAAACAAAAACACTAAATTGAAGAGATATACATAACTCAATGTTCATAGCAGCATCATTTACAACAGCCAAGATATGGAAGCACCCAAAGTGTCCACCAACTGATGAATGGATAAAGAAGATGCAATTATATAATACAGTGGAAAACTACTCAGTCATAAAAATGTAATTCTATCATGTGCAACAATGTAGATTGACCTAGAGAGTATTATTCTTAGTAAGATAAGTCAGCCAGAAAAAGACAAATAATCTATGAATGTGGACCCTAAAAAAAAGAAAAAAACAAATGCATGAATATAGCAAAACAGAAATAGACTCATGGGTACAGAGAACAAATTACTGGTTACCAGTGGGGAGAAGGAAGAAAAGAGGGGAAAAAGGGTGGGAGATTAAGAGATACAAACTACTATGTATAAGATAGCAACAGGGATATGTTGTAGAGCATAGGGAAATATAGTCATTATGTTGTAATAATTTTAAATGGAGTATAATCTATAAAAATATTGAGTATGCTGTCCATATAAAACTAATGTAACAATTCATGTCACTGTATGACAAAAACCACTACAATATTGTAAAGTAATTAGCCTCCAACTAATAAAAATAAATGGAAAAAGAAAATAAAAACATTACAGATCCCCACAAAAAAATAAATAAATAAACCAACTATATCCTAATAAAAAGAAACTTCTTTAAAAATGGGAGAAAAACACAAAACATATGATTAATACAAAAGTAGTATCAGTTATAGAAGATTCAACATAATTATAAACTATTCATTTAATCAGGAAGAAATAATTCTGAATGTTTCTGTCTCCTCTCTCTCTCTCCTTATAAAGATCTGGAGATAAAATCCAGAGAAAACTTTGAAATTGTGCCTAAAAAGTGAGATATTTCAATATATACCTTTAATATTTACTAGATCAAATGACATGGAGCATATTTGAACTCTACAAGTAACATCTTGGTTTATTACAAATACAGAGAAACTGCACACACATATTAGGGAAGATAAATTCTTCACAATCTTATATAGAACTATCACAAAATTGATATTTCAATTCTAAAGCAAATGTCAACAAATTTTTAAAAATCAGTAGCATACAGAAGTTCTTTTCACCTAATATAATTATATTTGAGACCAATTACACACAGCAATAATACCTGGAGAGAATGCACAAAGCAGCTACTTTAGGACTCTGAAAAGAAAATAACAAGGAGCTTTGGAAAGAATGCCGGAATTTGAAAGCCAGTTTACCACCAAACTGGTAGTGAGTTTAACATATCTTTTTTCCTCACATCTCCATACCACTTAACCCTGGATGCAGGCATGGTCACTGGTAGCACACAGCAGAGTAATATAAATATAATCCTCAATTTATAGCTGGATGAACAAAAAAGAGGGGAACAGAAAGTAGCCGAAAATGCCAGTAAGACTGAAAACAGGACTTGAGAAAATTACTCTGGAAAATAATACATGAATTCCTGGCCTCATGTCTGACTTCCGGATTGGCATAAAGCTTTTCTGTGTGGGCTGCTGATTGTGAGGAAGGCTGTGAAAGTGTGGGGGCAGGGAATATATGGAAACGGTAGCTTCTGCTCGATTTTGCTATGTATCCAAAACTACTCTAAGAAATAAAGTCTCAAAGAAACAGTGGAAAAATTATTTGTTAAAAAAATAACTTTTTCTGTAGCTTCAAGTACTAAATATAGAATGTTAATGAAAAAGAAGAAAAACCCATATCTACAATCATGTGCATACTATAAATTGAGAGGCATTAAAGCATATTCTCAGCCACGTGAAAAATTAGGGATCATTTTACCCTTCCACATACACATTGTAAGAATCGTACTTAAAGGACATATTATTAATTTGGCTCATTTTTGAATTATATCTATAAATAACTAACACTTATTTGGAAGAGAAGTTCAGATTTGCTTGCCGATGAGCAGAAGATAATAGTAACACCGCTTCAGCTGGCATTTGCCAATAATAAAACAAAATGCCTGCAATTAGCTGGATTTAGCCTCCTTAGAAGGCAGTGTAGCAACCATCTGTAACTGACTGCTTCATCCCTTACCCCAAGAGTCTTCCTGTCTGGTATATAAAACATCCTCCTTGAGATAAGTGCTAGTAAATAATTTTTCATCCTTCTCTTTCCATATTCATGAATGTTTTACTTCTCTTGGAGTTAGTGTTCCCAGGAAACTCTCCCCACCTGTTCTAGCCTTCAATCCAGCAAGATATATGGCTTGTAAACCTTAAAAAACTTCTCACCAGTTTGCGCAAAACAGTACATTATCTAAATATTTAGCCAGTAGATAAAGACTTCCTTCACTTTGGAAGCCTTTTTTTCCTTGAGAAAGCAATTTGGCATTTATATTAGAAGAAAACATATGTGGACATTAGTCTTGTCACAGCGTAAACTCCAGATGAGCAAGGCACATTGCTGTAGATGAAGTCAAAGAACCTTCCCCAGGACTTGTTCTGGTGTCTGATATCATGTAGAAGAGAAGTAAACTGCAACTGGCAAACCAGAAGCTGCTTCCATTTCCTAGATTTTATTCTAATGAAGTTATGTAATTGAAAAACTTGTTTTATAAGCTGTGTTTAAGATTGCTCCCTGATTGACAAGATTGGATGATATGTTTTTTATTACATTATTATGACCCAATAAATATCACATATAATATTTCAGTTCTCAACTCTAATGCTCTTTTGGTTGACTTAGAGAGTCAATTTGTTTAAATTCTCATTTAGCACCAAGGATATCTGCCAGTGGAACCATTTAATCAAAAGCACGTTTAAATCTAAATAACCTAAACTTTAAGAATAATTAAGCACATTGGAGAATGCAGCCTATATTAAGTTGAAATGAAAACCCACTTTTGTGCATATTCATAAATTTATGTTTTTCATACTGGAAAAAGTTTTTTTTTTTTTTTTTTTTTTTTTTTTTTTTTTTAATATTATTTTATTAGTTGGAGGCCAATCACTTTACAACATTTCAGTGGGTTTTGTCATACATTGACATGAATCAGCCATATAGTTACATGTATTCCCCATCCCGATCCCCCCTCCCACCTCCCTCCCCACCCGACTCCTCAGGGTCCTCCCAGTGCACCAGGCCCGAGCACCTGACTCATGTATCCCACCTGGGCTGGTGGTCCGTTTCACCATAGATAATATACATGCTGTTCTTTCAAAACATCCCACCCTCACGTTCTCCCCCAGAGTTCAAAAGTCTGTTCTGTATTTCTGTGTCTCTTTTTCTGTTTTGCATATAGGGTTATCGCCACCATCTATCTAAATTCCGTATATATGTGTTAGTATACTGTAATGTTCTTTATCTTTCTGACTTACTTCACTCTGTATAATGGGCTCCAGTTTCATCCATCTCATTAGAACTGATTCAAATGAATTCTTTTTAACGGCTGAGTAATATTCCATGGTGTATAAGTAATATTCCATGGTGTATATTCATACTGGAAAAAGTTTTTAATCAAGACATTATGTCAACTCAGAATGAGACTACTTTTTGCTTAGATAAATAATATAAATTAAGTCTAATGTCAGAAAAATGGACATATTACATATTACAGTAAAATTAAAGGTTTTTATAGTTTAAGGACAAGCAAATAGTTGAGAATTCCAACTATAGGGGAAAAAGAATGAGGACAAATAGTTGATAAAGAGAAAACAATCAAGCATTATATTCAACTAGGAATTTCTTAAAGGAAAATAGAGTACATAAATGTATCAAGAACAACGCCTCTCCATTTATTTTTGTTATTATTGTTGATAAAATGCAAAATATTAAGAATTTGCTATATGTAAGATATATTAGTTTCAGTTGCTTTTTGCCTCAAGGAAATCAATCGAAAGCATAGGAAGGAAAATGAAAGATAGGAATAGGTTTAAAAGTTAAGCTAAGGAAAGATATAAGAAAAAAAATTCTGGTTTTGAAAGCTACTAAGAGCTATATGACTAAGAGCTTCTATAATGGTACTACAGAGTATTTAAAGACATCTACTGAATATTTCTTAAAAATCTACACAGTATTTTAAAAAATGTATAAACCAACAACTGTAATTAGTAAACATTCCATGACCATTTTGAATCATGTCCGAACATAAAATAGACAAGGATACAAACCAGAAAAACAATCAAGCACCCTCTCTCCAGACTAACAGGACCGAGATCTACTTTACCAGTAACAACTCTAATACTCCATTTTCTTCCCACCTCTCAGAAAAAACAAAAGATGTCCTGTCACTAAATTTTTGCTGCATTCTGAAAGAAAAAATTTCATTCTGTAACTAGTGTCAAATAATAGTAAATGATCATTAGCAGGCACTGAGAGTTTGATATTCACCCCTGAATTTAGAGGCTGAGCTGACATCTGAAGTCCTGACATTTCCAGGGAACTAGGCTCCTGTGGAATTAAGACAGTGCTCACAGACTACTTGGTAAACACACATGGTTGACCGCAGCAAGTCCCCTAGCCAAGTCCTTAACTCTGGAACTATACAAAGCAATTTATATTTCATCTCATTCTTCAGGACAACTGTGTGAGCTAACACATTCCCTTGGAATGGATGAAAGCTGGGTCTTTAGTTAAGTTACTTTCCCAAAGCCAGAAGGCAAGTTCGAGGTGCATCCTCAGTAGAGAACAAATGGTGCATGCTGTCACTTCAGCTCTGGGGGACTCTGTGTGACCCTATGGACCTTAGCCTGCCAGGCTCCTCCATCCATGGGATTCTCCAGGCAAGAACACTGGAGTGGGTTGCCATTTCCTTCTCCAGGGGATCTTCCCAACCCAGGTGTCATACCTGAGTATCTCATGTCTCCTGCATTGGCAGTGTTTTTTGTTTTTTGGTTTTTTTTTTTGTTTTCTTTACCACTAGTGGCACCTGGTAAGTCCTCAGTAAAGAGAGACCATGATAATTATTACCTCTACAGAGTTCCTACAAAAAAGGATCACAATTGCTGAAGACACAGTGATGTCTCTGAATGCCTTATGCTCCAAGGATGCCCCAGGAAAAACATACATCCTTTTAACTCTGTCCTAAAAGTCTGAGAGAGATGTGAGAAGCATGGGAAGAATCCCTCAAGCAAGGCAGGCTGGAAGGCCCCTCAAACGTTCAGGCAATTCTGCCTGAAGTTCTCCTGCAAGGTTAAACCTCCAACTCGTGTGGAAGACAACATTCTATGATGCTGAATTGAAGACTGGTACAGCCATCACTAGAATGTTCTTAAGCCCCACTCTAGACATGGCTCCTCTTCCAGAATGCGCTGTATAGGCCTTTTCCCCAGAAATCTCTCAGTTCTCTGATCCGTTGACGTCCAAAGTTCTCATGCACCCACCACATGCTAAGCATTAGGTGCTGGGGCTAGGACAGTGAGCAAGATGACACAGACCTTTTCCTCAAGAAAGACAATTAAGCCACAGTTACAACATAACATGATCCAGTGCTGTAACGCGGTAAATCACGGCACCTGTGCTATCTGAGGAAACCAAGGAGAGCCTCCAAGACACCATTTTTACTGAAGAAAGGAGAAAGGAAAGGGGAAGGAAGTGTTTTTGAAGGTATGATGATGAAAATTTCCCGTCTGATGGCTTCAGGTTCTTCTGTGAAGTTAGTATCCAGCGCTTCTTCCGAGGGCATAGGGTGGATGTTGATGGGATCTGTGGAAGTAGAGAAGCTTTGAAACAGTTTTGAATAGGAAAAGAATGTTGAGTAAAGAAGCAATGTTGTAAAAGAGTAGACTCTCTGGACCAAGGAGCTTTGTCTGTTTGGTTCACTTAATGTACCCCGTGTACTAGAACTGCGCCTAACTTACAGCAGTTACCTCATCAATGTTTTCAGAATAATGACTAATGGTTTGCATGCAGCTCCTGGACTGAGAAAGATTTCCCTTCCCCACCTTTGTCCATGTGACATACAAATTATACAGAGTCCCAGAACTCTGTCCTGGAATATATTCTATCTTTCATCTACACTGACTCCATTTTGAATATCATTTAGCCATATGTCTTTAATACAAACCAGAACTGCTGACTTTTATTTATTTATTTTTTCATTTATTTTTATTAGTTGGAGGCTAATTACTTTACAGTGTTGTAGTGATTTTTGCCATACATTGACATGAATCAGCCATGGATTTACATGTGTTCCCCATCCCAATCCCCCCTCCCACCTCCCTCTCCATCCCATCCCTCTGGGTCTTCCCAGTGCACCAGCCCTGAGCACTTGTCTCATGCATCCAACCTGGGCTGGCGATCTGTTTCACACTTGATAATATACATGTTTCAATGCTGTTCTCTCAGATCATCCCACTCTCGCCCTCTCCACAGAGTCCAAAAGTCTGTTCTATACATCTGTGTCTCTTTTTCTGTCCTGCATATAGGGTTATTGTTACCATCTTTTTAAATTCCATATATATGTGTTAGTATACTGTATTGGTCTTTATCTTTCTGGCTTACTTCACTCTGTATAATGGGCTCCAGTTTCATCCATCTCATTAGAACTGATTCAAATGAATTCTTTTTAATGGCTGAGTAATATTCCATGGTGTATATGTACCATAGCTTTCTTATCCATTCGTCTGCTGATGGTGAACTAGGTTGCCATATGACCCAACTGCTGACTTTTAAATGCATATAACCAGGTAACCTTCTGAGTCATTCAGTTATTCTAAATGAAATGTTATCAAACCTGAAAAACTACTACAAGACTGTAAAACTATGCACAACATGGTAACCAATGAAGAATTATCTCTTCTTGCATTGTTTTTCATTCAAAATAAATAACAGAAACCTATGGGAAAGTTTCCATATTATAGAAGAGAGCATAAAAATTAAAATAATGATATTCACCATTAGTACTTTATCCAGAAACCATCTGATATTAATAGGAATAGGCATTACATATGTTAGGATTATTCTAATTACAATGTCATATTAAATTATGTTTATTATATTTCAAAAATTATGGCAACAAAACAGAATTGAGTAGAAGTGTCAGAACAGTGGCAAATCTGTAAATCACATCAGATAAAAAATGGTTGATGGAATAATTAGAATTTTTTGAAAAGAAAA
The DNA here is from genome assembly GCF_963930625.1 of Muntiacus reevesi. Classification (NCBI taxonomy): domain Eukaryota; kingdom Metazoa; phylum Chordata; class Mammalia; order Artiodactyla; family Cervidae; genus Muntiacus; species Muntiacus reevesi. Next base: position 122,213,490 of record NC_089252.1, read on the forward strand.
TACTCATGAGAACATGCCATAAATCTGAACTTATTCTAGTTGCAAGAATAAATAGATTTCTGTGTAACTCTGGAAAACACAACTAACCCTATTAAGAATTGTCTTTCTGTTTCAACAATAAAAAATTCTATACAAAAGTTAAGAGTCTGGTTTAGAAAGGCTTTAACAGATAACTATACTATCTAGATGTTTCAACCAAGGGTGACCCCTTGACGAAAAAGAGATTCTTGCATTGACAGAGTTTGGATTGCCAAGTCAAAATCTACAAATCAGTGAGACTGGTTATAAAGCATAAGTAAGGAAGCTGCTATAATTATTCACATTTACTTATAAAAAATTGATATTTTCATTTGAAAACACTTAGTGATATTGGAATTTTTAACCATTTTGAAAGGAAGTATCTACATTTTTAGCCCAGTTTCTTCAGTTAGAAAATAATTGTGGGAAAATCCTACTGAAAATCCAAAGAAACTGGGATAGTGCCAATTCTGTCCATACCCTTTTCTTATAGATGGGAGCCTGGAAATTAGTAAGTACAAGTACCTATCTTGTTATTTATTCAAAAAATGTAAGTCCAAACAATTTAAATCTTACTCAATAAGCAAAATAATTTTATTTGTGGATTTTTTTTTATTGTGACTCGTAACATTTCAGAAATGATAAGAACTTATTCTTGAAGTTACTTGAGGACAAAGAGGCCTTGGAAGACTGCCAATTTAACTCATAAAAAGTGAACTGCTTAGAAGAAAGGCAATGCATTTCTTGGATAATTGGATGAGTGCCAACAACTTCTTATTAAGAACCAGATTCTTTTCTTTGGGATAATCAAGGATGCAAGCACTCCTTAGTGGATCATAAAAATAAAAGTGATTGGCCTCAGTGTCCTGAGTTGATAATTTCTATGGGTTTCATTTTACTTATTTTGTATAAAAATAATACAAAAGGAATAATTATATTTTAATTTTTATCTTATATGGGAGTATAGTTGATCAACAATATTGTGATAGTTTCAAGTGTACAGCAAAGTGATTTAATTATACGTATACATGCATCTATCCTTTTTTCAAATTCTTTACCATTTAGGTTACTACATAGTATTGAATTGAATTCCTTGTGTTATACATTATATCCTTGTTGATATTTTATTTTTTTAATCTTTTCATTTCCTTTATTTTTTAAGGCATCCAGAAATTATTTTACTTATTTATTTATTTTAGCTGTGTAACATGTTGTATCTTAGTTCCCTGACCAGGAATTGAACCCATGCCCCTTGCATTAGAAGTGTGGAGTCTTATCCACTGGATGTCCAGTGTAACACCTGTTTATGTGTTTTACATACACCAGTGCATACACGCCAATCCCACACTCCCTAACTATTTCTTCCCTCCATCCTTCCATTAACTATAAGTTCATTCTCTAAATATCTGAGTCTGTTTCTGTTTTGTAAGTTCATTTGGATCCTTTCTGTTTAGATTCTGCATATAAGTGATATCATATATTTCTCTTTGTCTGACTTCACTCAGTATGACGATCTCTAGGTCCATCCAAGTTGCTGCAAAGAGGCACATGAAAAGATGTTTCACTTCAGTTCAGTCACTCAGTCGTGTCTGACTCTTTGCAACCCCATGAACTGCAGCACACCAGGCCTCACTGTCCATCACCAATTCCCAGAGTACACACAAACCCATGTCCATTGTGTTGGTGATGCCATCCAACCGTCTCATCCCCTGTCCTCCCCTTCACCTCCTGCCCTCAATCTTTCTCAGCATCACTTTTCAAAAGAGTCAGCTCTTCGCATGAGGTGGCCAAAGGATTGGAGTTTCAGCTTCAACATCAGTCCTTCCAATGAACACCCAGGACTGATTTCCTTTAGGATAGACTGGTTGGATCTCCTTGCAGTCCAAGGGACTCTCAGGCATCTTCTCCAACACAACACTTCAAAAACATCAATTCTTCGGCATTCAGCTTTCTTTATGGTCCAACTCTCATATCCATACATGACCACTGGAAAAACCATAGCCTTGACTAGAGAGACCTTTGTTGGCAAAGTAATGTCTCTGCTTTTTAATATACTGTCTAGGTTGGTTATAACTTTCCTTCCTAAGAGTAATCATCTTTTAATTTCATGGCTGCAGTCACCATCTGCAGTGATTTTGGAGCCCAGAAAAATTAAGTCTGTCACTGTTTCCACTCTTTCTCCATCTATTTGCCATGAAGTGATGGGATCGGATGTCATGATCTTTGTTTTCTGAATGTTTAACAATGCTAATTACTAGAGAAGTGCAAATCAAAACTACAATGAGATGTCACCTCACACCAATCAAAATGGCTATAATAAAAAAATCCACAACCAATAAATGTTAGAGAGGGTGTGGAGAGAAGGGAACCCTCATACACTGTTGATGGGAATATAAATTGGTACAGCAACTCTGGAGAACAATATGGAGATTCCTTAAAAAACTAAAAATAGAGCTACCATGTGATCCCACAATCCAATTTCTGAGCTTATTTCCAGAGAAAAACATGGTGAGAAAGGATATATGTACCCCCAAAGTTTGTTGCAGCACTGTTTACAATAGCCGAGACATGGAAGCAACCTAAATGTCCATTAACAGAGGCATGGATAAAGGCAATAAGGTGCATATATACAGTGGAATATTATTCAGACATTAAAAAGAATGACCTAATTTCATTTACAGCAAAAGAAATAGTTATTGATGAAGAAACAAAAATGGTCTACACATTTAGATCTAGATCTCTTGAGTCAGGTATAGACTAAAGACCAAGATGAAGGACTAGAAGCAAAGGAAGAAAATTGAAACTGTGTGCTGAATAGATGCACTAAATTAATATATCAAGAAAGAGGAGAGTGAAAAAGTTGGCTTAAAGCTTAACATTCAGAAACTAAGATCATGGCATCCAATCCCATCACTTCATGGCAGATAGATGGGTAAACAGTGGAAACAGTGGCTGACTTTATTTTTCTGGGCTCCAAAATCACTGCAGATGGTGATTGCAGCCATGAAATTAAAAGACACTTACTCCTTAGAAAGAAAGTTATGACCAATCTAGACAGCATGTTAAAAAGCAGAGACATTACTTTGCCAACAAAGGTCTGTCTAGTCAAGTCTATGGCTTTTCCAGTGGTCATGTATGGATGTGAGAGTTGGACTGTAAAGAAAGCTGAGTGCAGAAGAATTGATGTTTTTGAACTGTGGTGCTGGAGAGGACTCTTAAGATTCTCTTGGACTGCAAGGAGATCCAATCAGTCCATATTAAAGGAAATCAGTCCTGGGTGGAAGGACTGATGTTGAAGCTGAAACTCCAATATTTTGGCCACCTGATGTGAAGAGCTGACTCATTTGAAAAGACCCTGATGCTGGGAAAGATTGAGGACAGGAAGAGAAGGGGAAGACAGAGGATGAGATGGTTAGATGGCATCACCAACTCAATGGACGTAGGTTTGGGTAAACTCCAGGAGTTGGTGATAGACAGGGAGGCCTGGCATGCTGCAGTTCATGGGGGTCGGACACGACTGAGCGACTGAATTGAACTGAAAATACAAATTTTGAAATTGAGAACCTGTTGGAGTTAACAACATATCCTCTGTGTCAACTGTGGGGGAAATTTCTTGAAGTATGTATTAGGTTGGCTTTCAAAACTATTTAAATAGTTTACCTCAGAAATTGTTCTCATGCTTGATCTGAAAAAAGGTTAATTTTTACATCAGATAGTGTCTCAGCATTGATTATTATATAAAGTGTGAACATTCTTTATATATTAGAATGAATATTCAGATATAAAGAGACAATATTGATCTTAAAATATTTTGAATAGAAAAATGATATAATAATTTCACCAAAAGTCACTTAGGACCCAGTCTAGAGCTCATCAATTGTTTTTTGGGGATACATTCTACAGATACTACTTGAATCAGCATACCCAAGGAAAGGCATTTTTTAAAAGAAGTTAGGGTTATTTTATTTTATTCTTTGAACTGTACAGCAGGAAATGCACACTGGATATCTGGAGTCACCTGAAAATCAATGGCCACTAAGACTGAGAATAAAGTCTCTTGCATGCATACTAAGTTGCCTCAGCCGTGACCAACTCTTTGTGACCCTACGGACTGTAGCCTGTGAGGCTCCTCTGTCCATGGGGATTCTCCAGGGAAGAATACTGGAATGGGTTGCCGTGCCCTCCTCCAGGAAATCTTCCCAATTCAGGGTCGAACCCATGTCTTGCACATCTCCTGCATTGGGACCGTGGTTCTTTACCAACTGAGCCACCTGGCAAGCCCTAAAATCTCTTAATTGATGTCCAATTTACAGATTCATTGCATTAGGCAGTGATTACCATTCCCTCGCTAAAATATACTGATTAATTTTCATAGCACCTGAAACACTTCTGTTTAATAACCTCCTATCTATGTTGCTCCCAACAATTCTGTCCATTTACATTCATTAGTAGGCTTAAACTGGTTTGTGTCCCTTCTCTAACCTTTTATGCTCTTTGTCCTTAACTTTTGCAAGTACCTAAAGTAATTAATATGCAAATTAATTAAGTAAAATAGCATATACTAAGAAAGTCTTTTTCTATTAAATTTAATTTCAATGCTTTGGAAATTCTTGACAAAGATACATTACTATCTTATAGTTAAATTAAGTAAGAGTATGAAACTACAAAGGTGGTGAAAATTATTTTTTAAAAAGTAGAAAAATTCAGTATGCTTCACAAAGGCATTTAAGTTCTCATTCCATTAAAAAAAAAAAAAAAGAATACTAGGAGTTGCAAATGGTGCATTATGTATTTTGCTTACACAAAAATATTGCTGCCTCGGTCCATCCCCGGCAGGACCACGAATACCCAAGGGATGAGTGGCGTCGGCAAGGAAGAAGACAGACACACACAGACGGTTGCGGAGAAGAGGTACCTTTTTTTTTTTTTTTTTTTTTTAGGATAGCTCAGTTTTTATAGAATGAACGTTACCTGCCCCTTAAGTCACCACATATTACATCAGATATTGGTTTGTGCTTCTGTCAATACTTTTTCCCATGTTTTTCCCCTAAGCATTCATCTACAATGTTTCCGATTACAGGGTTTTTTCTTAAATGTCCCGTACAAAGTCTTCTTGCCTCAATGACCTAACATTCTCACTCTAAAAAAAACAATGTTCCACAAGTCTCAGGTATAATGTAAATTCTTTGGACAATAAAACAATCCATGGGAAGGGTCACAGTAACATGTTTGACATTTCTGAAAATAGTACCATAAGAAAGACCTGCTATTTTTCTTTACCTGAAACCACAAAATCTCAATTTACAACAATTAACTATTAAACAGCAAAAACACCTCTAAAGCAGCAAAACACTTCTATTAATAGTAAGATAATGGCAGTAAAGCTGGTTAATATAAATCTTCTAATAAAATCCTATATTCCCCATTTTCTAATTTTACAAAAATACCCATAATATCCCATGCTGTTTAAAGAAAGGGAAACAATGAACAAATAGCAACAAGGAAATAGCAATAGTGAAAACCCTTTCAACCAAGGAGCAAGTAAACTAAAGCAGTATATCTACTTCTAAATCTACATGCCTCTACTCTTTTCTATTCTAAAACATTATAATCTTTTAAGCAAGCAGCCAAACTATACCTGTGGCCTTTTCTTTTATGACTTGATGTTTATGGTCATGTCCTGAGCCAGAGCAATCATGAGCATTTCCAAAAATGCTTGGACTTTTCCAGCGAGGCCTTATTACTATATATTATCATTTCCAAAATTTAATAGAAAGCCCAACAACAGTAAGACAGAAGGAAGAAAGGGACATACCAGGCCCCTGGGACAACCTCGAGGGGAAGAGCTGCCTTGCAGTTTCCTTTCTTGTCCCGGCAGCTCCGGAGGGGACATATTGGGCCCCCGGGGCAGCCCTATGTGAGGAAGAGCTGCCTTGCAGGTTCCTCTCTTGACCCGTGACCTTGTCACAGACTGGGTGCATCCCGGCGGTTCTCGACATATTACAACTCCAATCTGTAGATCTACACTTACAGAAAAGAGTTTAGTCCTCTATGAAAAGATACGGGAAATAAATATGCATTCACATTAATAAAAATTAGAATCCTAAAAGAAAGTATACATTCCTTCTAAAAGATTCTTTGCCTTAAGCAAAATTTCTATTACTGATATTAATCTTATAAAATGAAAGGACTTTCTTTGAAACATCCTAGTTTCTGTATCTCTCTGGGATCAAATGGTCACTTGCTCTTGCTTCTCTCATGTGCATTATCTCACTATAAATTGAATGAGTTCTTATCTGGATGCAAATAAAAATCAACCAACCAACAAAAAAAGCACAACATCTTTACTCCTCGGCTGACAATGTGGATTGCTTATTATTCTCTACTTTTGATGAAATCTCAGGCAAGCCGTGAAAATCATTTTTCATTCTTAGATCATAAAATGCCCTTTAGGCACTTTCAATACCAAGAAATATCTCCCTTCAATAATAAATACCAGTACTGTGTCATAACTACAAAAATCTATACTCTCTCTTGGGCTTCCCCAGTGACTAAGCAGTAAAGAATCTGCCTGCAATGCAGGACATGCAAGTTTGATCCCTGGATGGGGAAGACTCTCTGGAGGAGGAAATGGCAACCCACTCCAGTATTCTTGCCTGAAAAATCCTATGAACAGAGGAGTTTGGCGGGCTACAGTCAGTGGGGTCTCAAAGAGTCGGGCAGGACTGTGTACGAGCATGCATACTCTCTTAATTCAAAATTTCTTTCCCATCCAGCTTTGGACTGACTTCTCCCATTAATTTTCTATCTTGTTGCTAGCTATGTGAGGGAAGAGCTGCAAATTATACATATTGAACACATGGCTAGTCTCCATTATGTATGTGTTTAACTCAAATGGGTTTCTAGGGAAAAACATGTTTCTCAGAGATTAAAAAAAAAACCCATCACCTCATGGGAAATAGATGGGGAGACAATGGAAACAGTGTCAGACTTTATTTTTTGGGAATCCAAAATCACTGCAGATGGTGACTGCAGCCATGAAATTAAAAGACGCTTCCTCCTTGGAAGGAAAGTTATGACCAACCTAGACAGCATATTAAAAAGCAGAGACATCACTTTGCCAACAAAGGCCCATCTAGCCAAAGCTCTGGTTTTTCCAGTAGTCACGTATGGATGTGAGAGTTGAACTATAAGGAAAGCTGAATGCCGAAGAATTGATGCTTTTGAACTGTTGTGTTGGAGAAGACTCTTGTGAGTCCCTTGGACTGCAAGGAGATCCAATCAGTCCATCCTAAAGGAGATCAGTCCTTAGTGTTTATTGGAAGGACTGCTGTTGAAGCTGAAACTCCAATACTTTGGCCACCTGATGTGAAGAGCTGACTCATTTGAAAAGACCCTGATGCTGGGAAAGATTGAGCGCAGGAGGAGAAGGGGACAATAGAGGATGAGATGGTTGGATGGCATCACTGACTCAATGGACATGAGCTTGTGTAAACTCCAGGAGTTGGTGATGGACAGGGAGGTCTGGCATGCTGTGGTTCATGGGGTCAGAAAGAGTTGGACATGACTGAGTGACTGAACTGAACTGAACTGAATTGTCTTTTTCTATCTAAAGACAGAGAAGAATAAGAGCACTCTTATTCTTTTGGAAGAATAAGAGTACTCTCTTTCTTGGCTATAGCTGATTAAAGATTTACAGATTCTTACTTTCAACTTGATATTTCATGTCACCACAAGTGCCAGGCAAGTCACCACACAATTATGTTAGAGTTGTACTTCGCATTAATTAGAGTTAAGTCCTTTGCTACTGATATTATATATCACTTTCATTGATTGGAAATGGAATAGAGAGATCTCTGTTCACTAACACTCTGAATATCTTATTACTGCAGATAATTCATTCACTCAGAAGCATCTATCAAGGGTTCACTAGGCACCAGACATAAGATGGGAGCTGAGCATAGAGAAGTAAATGGCTTAGGCAGTTTTCCTTATTTTTTTTTCACAGAGCTTGAACTTTCGTTTACCTATGTTGATTTTGTTTGTGTTTCAGAAAAACATCCTTTTTTCTCCACCTTGTCTCCAGCCCTATAAACAGGTTTCTGTGGTTCATAACTGAGAAATGACACTTCATTCTAGATATAAACATAGTTCTAAAGGTGTAACTACAAATAACTTAACTCAGATTTCTCATTAGAAGTCTCTGCAACAAGTTCCTGCTAGGAATGCTCTTTTAACAGAGACAAAGTCTTTTTCTTTTTTTTTTCAGAATGATGAAAAATAGATAGCCATAACGATAAAAAAAAAAAAATTTATCACAAAAGTCACAAAATGTGACTGATTTTTCATTCATTTCAAGAAAACAAAACACTTTATGTACACTACTGGGAAAACAAAATGGCAATCCCCACAGTGTATTTAAACTCATCACAATTAAACAGCATGAATCAACATTGTTTCCTCCCCTGCCCCTGCATCCCCCAGCATCACAATAGATTAAAAATGTATACAGGCTGCTGTGTCTCTGCTGCTTATAACAAGAGCTCAATGTTTACAAGCAGCTTACAGTACAGTTAAAGAGAATGAGAGAATTTAAGGAAACTCAGAGTCCTCATATTCGGTCTGAAAATTTTACATTTTGTGAGACACCGGTGATAAAATAATCCTGTAATGCTTGCCACCCTTGAAGAGATCCTAGTGTAGTGTAACAGACCACTTGACTAGTCGCTTTCTGGAGATGCAACTTCATATGAAACTACCCTGGAGTAATCTGCATCCTCAAACAGACTTCTTGTGGCCCAGAGGAGAGGGAAATGAGGCAAGGCAAAAAGGCGCTGGGTCTCTGACAAAAATAAGAAAGGACAGAGCCTGGACTCTAAAGAGAAGTTTTACTCCCTGACGAGTCTTTCTGTCCTGTCCTCCACGAGGGAGCAATCAGACGCAAACGCACTGCCAGTGGAGGCGGTCATCCCTATCTCACCCTCACCCGAGAGGAAGGAGCCGCGGGTACTGTTCGGGAGAATTTGATCTAACAGCTTACCAACAGAAGGAGAGCTCTCAGCACTTTTCTTAAATATTATGGCTTCTTGTATTTTTCCCCCTGTTAGCTTATTTTGATGAAGGAATGAATTCTGGAAGCTTATAAGGAAACGTCTTAACCAGCTTGTTTACTGTTTGGTATCTCATTATTAGAAAGATTATACTTGACAGACATTTTCACTAAAGGCAAGGAAAAAGAAGACAGTGTTACAAAAGAAGCTGTTGAAATAATAATGTATTTAATTTGTCATGAATGGGAGGCTAATAGAAATGTTTTCTCTTCTGAAATTTCAGCTAAAAATAGAACTCTTCAATGTATTTCTTTATCTTTTCTATTTTGCCACAAAAGAATAAATTGCATAATGAGCTCATTTATTCCCCCTTCTGTCCACTTGATTTACCAATATGGTGATTAATTGAAAATCTTTCTGTTCCTTTATTTTCTGTTGCTGAATCTTACCTAGAGAATGGCATGAATCCTAATGTTAAGAAATGAAATTCTAAAATAAGAACCTAAATATTTATTCAGTCATAATTTCCTCTATGCTCATAAAGCATAGTTAAATATTATGACAGCCAAATGTCCTAATTTTTTGTGATTTCTTAATTAAATGCAAATTTATTCAGATTTTCCAGCAGAATGAAACATATAACTCATCATAAAGTATAAATATATTGTTATGTGTAATTCACTTATTCACCTATTCAGTATTGTTAGATGTTACTCAGATCCAATACCAAAAATTTCCTTTTTCTATTTTTAATTGAAGGATAAACAACTATATATTAACTAAGCACTAAATACTCAGCATATCTATTTGCAGGGCAGGAATAGAGATGCAGATGTAGAGAACAGGCAAGTGGACACTGTGATGGGGGAAGGGGGTAGGATAATTGGGAGATTAGGATTGACATATTTATGTCACCATGTGTAAAGTAGATAGCTGGTGGGAACCTGCTCTATAGCATAGAAAGCTTAGTTCAGTGCTCTGTGGTGACCTGGTGGGTAGGGTGAGGGGGGTAGGGTGAGGGGGGATGGGAAGAAGGTCCATGGAGGGGGGTTTCTGTATACATATAGCTGATTCACTTCATTGTATAGCAGAAAATAATATAATATTGTAAAGCCAACTATACCCCAGTTTAAAAAATTATTCTGTGAAAGAGTTGTGTTGATAGTGGTTTCCTACTTCAGAAGTTTAAAACAGAACTAAAAGTCCATGAATACTTGACCACTTCCTTTGAAGTGGGGGGACGTTTTGAACTGACAAAGAAGGCTCATCAGAGTTTAGGGGCTCAACAGGCCCAGCTTCATCAGGGTTTTCCCACATACCCCCAGCCTAACCTACAAGACCTCATTCTTTTCCAAGCAGTACCCTCTCTTTAAATCACGGTAGACACCCTGTGATGGCAAAAAAGAAAGTGAAAGTGAAGTCGGTCAGTTGTGTCCAACTCTTTGCGACCCCGTGGACTGTAGCCCACCAGGCTACTCCGTTCATGGGATTCTCCAGGCAAGAATACTGGAGTGGGTTGTCATTTCCTCCTCCAGGGGATCTTCCCAAACCAGGGATTGAACCCAGGTCTCCCGCATTGCAGGCAGACGCTTTATCCTCCGAGCCACCAGGGAAGCCCTGGTGATGGCAAAAGTTCAACGTAATTCAGTCAATGGCAGAATGAGATCTCATGTTTGATTTTCAGCAATTTCAGTCCTGTGTCTACAAGAGGGGAGACTCCTCCAGTGCACACATAGATGCTCTGAGGTCATTTACGCAGCCCTTGACTTGAGAATCTGAATCCCTGAGCTCACCCCTTTTCTTTCATCACTTTGTTCAGTGGTATTAGGAGCAACAAGCCAACATCATTATATTCCTTAGTTTTCCAAAAATATTCAAAAGTGTCACATACAGAGCCACTTACTTAGCTTATTTCTTATAAGGTGTTGATTACGGGTCTTTAATGTATATGTATTTTGCATAGCTCTATACACATCTCAGCTATGGATTATCAGTGCAAAGAATCAAGATATTTTAAAATCTAATCAGATTGGAGAAGCAATTCCAGAAGCCGCAGAACCAGTTCAGGAAACTCATTCAAAAATTCTGTTTTTCTAGCACTGCCCTTATTACCAAAATTGGTAGTAGTCAGGGTTCTACAGAGAAGCTGAATCCGTTGGATATGTGTAAATTCATATAAGAGCAGATCCACTACAGGAATTTGCTCATGCCATTATGGAGGCTGAGAAATTCCATGATCAGCTGTCTCCAAGCTGGAGCACCAAGAAACCTCATAGTATAATTCAGTATAAGTTCAAAGCTCTGAGAACAAGAAAAACTGACTGTAAGTCCCATTTTGAGCTCAAAAGCCTGAGAACCAGGAGTGCTAAGGTCCAAAACAGGAGAAAATGTATGTTCAAGTTTACGAAAGAGAGCAAATTTGCCTTTTCTTCAACTTCTTGTTCTATTCAGAACCTCAGTGGGTTGGATGATGCCCACTGCACTGGTGAGGGTGACCTTCACTCAGTTTATCAATCCAGATGCTAATTTCTTCCAGAGGCAACTTCATCAAAATATCCAGAAAGAATATGTCACCAGCTTTGGGGGCATCTTAGTCCAGTCAAGTTGACTTGTAAAATTAACCGTCACAGTGGGCAAACGCATTTTCTTATTTTGTAATGTGTTTCTATTATCTTGTATAGTGACTGGCACATTGTAAGTACTTCACAAACAGATGAGGAATGAATAAATACAGTTTTTCAAAATGTTGGCAGAATCTTCCTTACTTTTTTCTTGAGTCAAAATGACATTGTCTTTCATAATGTATTTCATGCAATCTCCTATCTTTAAGTATCTGGAGCGTAATGGTACTTTCTTACATCTTCAAGTACAAAATTCCTAAAAGGTATAATTAAAGTATTTTAAATCATTCAATAAAAGTACAAAATAATATATACTTAAATGACAACTTTTCTCAATTATATGAACATTTCTGGCTTACATATTCATCTTCAGGGTCATGATGTAAGAATTTATGAACTACTAAATATAGCCACATGCATGTGGAGAGATACAGGAAAGAGGAAAGTAATCATTCTAAAAATATTAGTACTGTTAATTTCAGGTTGTTTTCTGAATGCCAAAAGTAGAGTAATTTAAATATAATAAATAAACATTTCTGACTTAGTACAATTCAAGGTGCTCCCGATACTGTCACAGAATAAATTTAGATGATATTTCTATCTTCTTACTTGTATATGCTTTCCTAATTCTTGATTGCAAAAGCAGATGGAGATGCTAAAATTTATTTTATGGAAAATCAGATGTTACAAACATAGCTTTAAAATGTGTTTTACTTATTTAGAAATGTACTCACTTGAAATGTGACCAGAAGGCAAAATTCTTTTGCTGGCATTTCAGTCTACTTATTACTCTACACATGTGAAGTGATGTAAGCACCGCCGCCAGATGTGACTGACTATCACAAAAGCACTCCCTTAATCTAGGGTCTGGAAAAGACTAGCTAGGCAGTTCTTATATTTGGTATCTCAACCCCAGTTTACATTTGAAGCTGTTACCAGGCAAAAATATAGCATAACTCTGAAAAAATGGGCTCTAAAACTTCAAGGTAAAAGTAATTTGATTGTAGAAATAATATGTCATAAGCCACATATCTTATAGCCACCACCACTTTGGACTCCTGTTTCCTATTCTACCTACCTAACATGTCTGTAATTCAACATTGGTTGAAATTCAATTTGACGCTAGAATCAAAAAATTTGAGTAGCAGCAGATTAGAGTTTTTAAAAATATAAGGTATCTATTAAAATGCTTGAAAACACGTTGAGTTAAAGATTACAGTCTATTAGAAAGAATAAGAGGGCACATATATTGTCACAAAATTTTAGTGACAACAATGTTTGTTCTAAATTCAGTCACTGAGTCCTCAACTAAGACTATTTATTTTTAAAAAATGAAAATACATCTAATATGAGTAACAGTTCTTATGTGCCAGGGCTTGTTCCTTGGGCTTTTCCTGTTGTTTCATATGTTTGTAAGTTCCTGGCTCTAGTATTACCCTCTTACAAGCCTAAGGCAGTAGCAGCTCCCTGTGGTTACAATCTCTGGTTGATGCTCCAATTGTTTCTCCACTTTTTTCAATATATTACCAATCAATCCCTTGTACTGATTCTCCCTTCTTTTTTATATAACAGACAGATAATTAACAGAGTGGGTAATTTGGGGAATAGATAAATCTACATATTTATGAGATTTCAGTGGTGGGAAGATTTTCAAATCAATGGAGAAATGCAGTTCTTTAGAGATTCATACCAAAGATATATGAACATGAAGGCGCCTTGTGGTAACTGAAACTTGACCTTGGTGGCTTAGCGCCCCCCCCACCTTGGTGGGTCAGACAGTAAGGAATCTGCCTGCATTGTAGGAGACCCAGGTTCAGTTCCTGGGTCAGGAAGATCCTCTGGAGAAGGGAACAGCAACCCACTCCAGTATTCTTGCCTCGAGAATCCCATGGATAGAGGAGCCTGGCAGGCTCCAATTTATCCAATTCATGGGGTTGCAAAGAGTTGGACATGACTCAGTGACTAACACACACACATGCACACACGACCTTCTCTGCTCTTTCCATATATAAAATGTATAAAATAGTTGAGGTGGGAGCTGATGCCCTAGTGTCATTTTCAGTCAGAATTATTATATTATGTCAGAGCTTCTGAGTAGCCTTAATAATCCCTGAAGACATCTGCAGGGCAGAACATTTGATTATTCATCCTTTCATTCCTGGAGCTTACCAAAGATTGTAACTAACTGAAATTGTATTCTTATTTTACCTAAAATTATTTAGAAAAACTAACTAGCCATTTTTATATTTTAAATTTTACATCTAAAAGCTTTAAGTTTAAATAACAGAAAATGATATAAAACGTGTGTTTGAGTATTAGTCACTCATTCATGTCCAACTCTTTGCAACTCCATGGACTGTAGTCCACCAGGCTCCATGGAATTCTCCAGGCAAGAATACTGTATTGGATTACCATTCCTCCTCCAGAGGGTCTTCCAGACTCAGGGATCAAGCCTAGGTCTCCTGCACTGCAGGTGGATTCTTTACCATCTGAGCCACCAGGACATAAGTGTTTATATTTTTAAGAAAAATTGTTATACAATATGTCTAAATAATCCTAAGAGAATCTAGTCAAATAGCAATTTGATACACAAAATTATTTATTTAAAACCACATAACTAGGTCCTTCTCTAATAGCCATAGAGCTTACATTTATCTTTTTCTACACCAGTTTCCCTTCAGAATTGTATCATACTTTTCTGCAACAAAATATATTGCTAATAACTTAAAAAACATGAAGAATATTTTATAACTATGAGGTTCTAAATGTTAAAAATAATACATTGAGTTATCATTTCAGTTGTTACTAACATACAAGAGACCCAGATAATGAAAAATATGCTCCATATTTTGATAAATAAATAATTATTAAACATAAGTCAATTTCTTTGATATTATGTACAGCAAATTTCTGAATCCATTCATTAGCTTTTGTATCCTTTCTGCATACTCTTTGGGATTTTTCTATATATAGGATCACATTATCTTTGACCAGAATTTACTTCTCCCTTTCTAGTTTGTATATTTTCTATTGCTTGCTATCTTCTCTGGCTAGACTGTCTGGCACAAAGTGAATAGCATAGTAGTTTGTCTTGTTCCTGATTCTCATGGTTTTTGAAATTTTCGTTTCTAGTTTCTTTGTGTGTGATTGTGTGATTTTTTTTTTTTTCCTGATATTTATGACTTTTGTGATTTATTTTGTGGTTTGTTTTGTTACTGATCTTTGGGGGAAATCTTTCAATCTCCATTATTGAATATGATTTTACCTGTGAGTTTTTCATAAATACCTGTTAATCATATTGAGTAGGTTTCTCTCTATTCCTATTTTTCTGAGTGTATTTTTTATCATGAAAAATATTTAATTTTTTTCAAAGTCCTCTCCCCTCACATTATTGAGATATAAATGACATAACGTTGTGTAAGTTTAAAGTGTACAGCATGTTGGTCTGATATACGTGTATATTACAAAATAAAGTTAGTTAACACTTCCATCATATCATTTTTTTTGTAATGAGAATGTTTAATATATACTTTCTTAGCAACTTTCAACTGTATTATGCGATACTACCATGTCAAAGGCCTTGTATGCATCAGTTAAGATGGTAATTGATTTTTTTATTCATTCTATTAGTGTAGTATATTATATTGATTGATTTTCTTTCTTAAATCATCCTTGTATTTCTGGAATAAATCCTTCTTGTTCATGGTGTATAATCCTTCTAATATGCTGTTAGATTCAGTTTGCTATTCTTTTGTAAAGGATTTTTGCATCTGTATTCCTAAGATATATTTGTAATGTCTTTTTTGGTGATGTTTTTTATCAGACTTTGGCACCAGGGTAATGCTGGTTTCATAGTAGGAGTTAGGAGGTGTTTTTTCCTCTCCTATATTTTAAAATAGTTTGGGGACAGGTATTAATTATTATTTATATGTTTAATAGGATTCACCAGTGAATATGTCTGTTCCTAAACTTTGTTGTGAAGTTTTTGCTTCCTGATTTAATCTCTTTCTTATTTATAAGTCTGTTGATTTTTTCTATTTCTTCTTGAGTCAGTTTAGGTAATTTGTGTATTGCTAGGAATTTATCCAATTCATCTAGATTATTTAATTTGCTAATGTACCATTGCTTAGAACATTGTCTTATAAGGTTCTTTGTTTCTGTAAAGTTAATATTTGTTTTACTTTTATTTCTGATTTTAGTTATTTGTGTCTTCTTTCTTTTCTTCATTGCCAATCTGGCTAAAATTTGTCAGTTCTAATTTGCAATATATGCCAATTCTGAGTATCTCATGTGGACCGAATGTGTCTATTTCCTAAGCTATGTTTTGCACTTAACAGATACATGTGTAAGACAGGGAAAAGCACAGAGTTCCTCCACCTCACCACCTAGTCTGTAATCCATCTGAAGTTTTTCTAATGTATTATGGCTTTTCACACCTGTGGAATTTGATGTATACTTGCCAAGAATGCCTTTACTTACTCTTCTCATCCTGTTACATACAGCTAAATATACCATCATATTTCAAGGCTTTTGGACTCAAATTTCACTTTTTTAAGTCCAAGAGAGGTAAAACTACTTCACATGATAATAAAATTAGCAGCAAAACTTTTTTCATGAGCTTTTTAAAAAATTTCTTTTAAATTTTTTTATCAAATGAAAGATTTTTTAAATTCTAGCTTTACAGTAAAATTTTAATTAACTCAAGGAACTATAATGATTAGAAATCTTATTTTCTTTATCTGTTAAATAAGAATAAATCATTAACATCCACTAGCAATTTATGTTCCATTAATTATAAAGAAAATAACAGTTTTTTATATTATGTGCTTGCTCTTTTAAGCTGAATTTTTATGAAGAATTCATATTTCCATATGAAATTGTCTACCAAAAAATGTTTTCATATTCTGGAAAGCTAACTTCAAAGTATTAAAAGTTCACAAAACAGACTTTGGTGTTCTTGAAAATACTAGAAATTTCATGGTTAAGAGTGACTTTCATTTACTTCAGTCTGTCAAGTTTTAAGAAGCTCTAATAAAATAATGTCATAAATGTTTCTTTGAAAGTCACCAAAATAAGAATAATTATAGTGTACACAGCAGGAACACACCTGAAAAAAAATAAGCAGGAAGGAAAATTAGCAAAAACACAATGTTCCAATTCATTTGAGAACCTTCGCTGATTGAAGGAAAATGGAAAGTAAAACAACTGGAAGAAATGACTGCCTTGGTTATAACTATCATTTTACATGATTACTTGCCCCTTCTGTCTGCGGTCACACTTAATAACTTGTGAGCAATGAGGAAACATGATTACTTGTCCCTTCTGTCTGCTGTTAAATTTAATAAGGAGAGCAATGAGGAAAGAAGCAACTGAAAGCATATAATAGTATCCAGTGCGAATGACTTACTTTTTGTCTTTCTGTTATTATGTCTAATTGATTAACACCATAAACATATTAATTCAGACATAAATTAATTGTATATTATTAACAAACATTTTCCTTCAAATTAATTTTCTAATTTTTAAATAAGGACATGAGAATCTGCCTGCATTCACTGATTTGAAATGTGTATTGCTTGTTTCCATTATACCTTATATATTCAGCTTAGTTCTGAAGATAATATACAAACAAGAACTTCTTTACCCTTGAAGAAACTGAACTCTTGAAACAGAGACACAAAAATATTAACAGTTGCCATTCATTGTAACGTTTTGTGAGAGATATTAATTGCAGAATATTAACAACGGTGCTGCAGTTCCTGGGATCACAAAGAGTAACTGAGCAACAGCAACAATAGCTACAGTACGGAGTGTCTCCTTTGTGTCCCAAACCATACTCGGCACGTTACATACATTATTTCATTGATTTTTTTTAATATTATTTTATTAGTTGGAGGCCAATCACTTCACAACATTTCAGTGGGTTTTGTCATACATTGACATGAATCAGCCATAGAGTTACACGTATTCCCCATCCCGATCCCCCCTCCCACCTCCCTCTCCACCCGACTCCTCTGGGTCCTCCCAGTGCACCAGGCCTGAGCACTTGACTCATGCATCCCACCTGGGCTGGTGGTATGTTTCACCATAGATAATATACATGCTGTTCTTTCAAAACATCCCACCCTGAAGTAAGCCAGAAAGATAAAGAACATTACAATATACTAACTCATTGATTATTTTTGACAATCCTTTGTCCAGAGAAAAACTAAGGCTGAGAAAGATTAAATATAAAGTTCACAAGCAAGAGATAGCAGACACAGGATAAAATGCCAGTCATATTTGATTTCAGAGAATGCATGTTTTGTATGTACTTTATCTAACTAAAGAGGTCATCAACTAACTATTGAAAAGAATCAAACATTCATATGAAGCAAAGTGAGGTGTATGATGGAACTGGGGAGCTACAATATTTTATTAAGGTTCTAAAATGAGTTAAGATCATAAAATGATAACTGGAAAGAGAGGTGGGGGTATTTTATGCCATTGCTTTTGCATTCACACCTGTTTTACTATTTAAACTGAAATTTCTGAGCTTTGCCATATTTGACCATGTAATTTAAACTTTCTCTTTTGTGCTTCACCACCTACATATGAAATTTTAGTACATAATTTTCTTGATGATTCTAATCAATTTAAGTCCATGGTAATTTTGCCAACTAGCAACTATGGACTGGCCACTCTACATTTTCATTGCTAGTTATTAATCTGACAAAATTATATCCATTAAACAATTAAATTTTAAACAAAACATATTCTATTCTATTGAGAAAGTAATATGTGCACAATTCTTCTCAAAGAACATAGAGGCATTCTATTTTGATCTAATCACTTCTCCATGGTTTTAATAGGTGAATATGTAAGTGGTTTTACTTAAAAAATAAAAAAATATATGAAAACCATATAATATTTTTAAATTTTGAAAGAGGAATCAATTATTTCAAGTACAGTGTTTTGCTAATATTCTTAATATACTATCCACTTTAAACAGAGGAAAATTTTGAGGCATTTAATGTTGTTTAAACTCCAAATTCATAATCTCACTTACATTGTTTTCTTTTTCCTTAGATATCCAGCAGTTATTTAGTTTAGCTATCATGAGTATTCACCATTTTTTTTAATATCCGAGTCTCCAGTAACAGCAGAGGGAGCTCACAGTGTATTCTTTTGAGATTTGTTGTTACATACTTTTACTTCTGTTGCTCAGTTGAGGGTTTTAAAACTAAAAGGTTTATTTTTTCAAGGGAATATGTGTAAATATGTAACAGAAGATATAATTTATGGACTATGTCTTTTAGCAATGAAACACAGAGAAAAAAATTGATAACTTCACTGCATATAAACTCATTAAATTCCATTTTGGACATTAAACTTCAACTGCCTCCAGTTGTTACCATTATCCTAGATTTCTGTGCCTTGATCAGATCTTTTTCCTGAATTCCAGACTTTGATATCTATCCAGTATTTCTCTTCAGATGCCCAGTAGACATCTTACTCAGTCCAAAAGTAACCTCTCACCTCTGCAAACCTATCTCTCCACAGACTTTCTCATTCCTGCCTAGGGCAACATCATCCTCCTAGTGTCACATGCCAGAAGTCTTGGAGTCATCATGACTTAAGGATTTCGCTGGTAACTCAGCTGTAAAGAATCTGCCTGTAATGCAGGAGCCGCAAGAGATGTCGGTTCAACCCTAGGTTCCCTGGAGAACGTGGCAACCCATTCCAGTATTCCTGCTTGGAGAACCCCATGGACAGAGGAACTGGTGGGCTACAGTCCATGGGGTCGCAAAGAGTCAGACATGACTGAAGCGACTTAGCATGCACATGTGCATCTAGACTTACTTCTTTCTCTCAAATCTTAAGTCGAACTTATCACGGAGTCCTGCTGGTTAGCCTCTCAAAGTATTTTCAGAATCCACCACTTCTCGACATTCTTATGCAACCCCCCCCCCAAATCATCGCTCATTTGGATTACTGCAAGAGCTGCCTAAATAATACCCCAGTTTTTCCCTTTATTAGCCACTTCACAATTCTCTCCTCAACACAGCAGAAGAAATAACCTTTTTAAAACAAAAAGGTATCATATCATTCTTTTCTTCAAAATCTTGCAATTTGTTCTGCATTTCACTGAGAATTAAGCCAACGTCTTCCCAATAGCCTATCAGACCTCTTATGATTCCTCAGCTCCTTCCCAGGTACCTGTTTGACCATGTCGCCCAGTACCCTCCTTCCCTAGCTGCAAGGCTGGTGAGTGCGTGCCAAGTCGTTTCAGTCCTGTTCAACCCTTTGCGACCCTGCAGACTGTAGCTCTGTCAGGCTCCTCTGTCCATGGAATTCTCTAGGCAAGATACCGGAGTGGGTTGCCATGCCCTCCTCCAGGGGATCTTCCCAGCCCAGGGACAGAATCCAGGTCTTTTGTCTCCTGCATTGGCAGTCAGGTTTTTCAGCATTAGTGCCACCTGGGAAGCCTAAGCTAGTGCATAGTTTTCTTATTTACTGAATTTTGTCTTCCTTCTAAAATGGAAGCCCCAAAGGGCAAGGACTTTTAAAAATCTCTGATGTAGTTAAGTCACTTAGAACAAGTTTTTGCACATAATAGGTGCTAAAAAATATTTGGTCAAAGAAACGTATAAATCATAACTATTAACTTTGATTATTTTTATGGTATATATGCAGCAGTCTGTTTTCATTATGCTATAATAGTCTTTTTATTTACCTATCACACCAAGGTTAAAAGTTCAAAATTGATCTTGGTAAGAATTATCAGTTTTATATTTATTTATACATATGTATATCTAATAAAACATAGTACTTATCCAATAAATGGAAATTGGTTTGTAGTATAATGTGTTTGGAGTAGAAGAGTGCCAAAGTCTTGCAATAACTTTTAGTAGAGAAATACAGTGTTATTTTCTCACTTGATTTTATGAAAAAGAAATGGCTTAGATCTCAATGTAAACTTTCACCCAATTTCCTTAAAATACTAATGCTAATATATTATGTAAATCAGATGAGTCTGCTGATATTTAAGCTGGTATTTACACTAGCAGGTATCTGATTGCCTACTATAATTGAAGTAACATAAATCTGAACTCTTCAGTTGGTTTAAAGAGTGTATTTGCACTAAGGTTAAAGTGTGTTTTTATCAGCTTTATAGGCTGTAATAAAGGATGATCAAATTTGCTCATTATCCAAAATCATTGAATAGTTCTCCTCCACTGTTCAAAAAACAAAACCAAAAGACTTTAGTATGGCTTCTATCAAACTACAGCTTGTTTCTTTCTAAAACTCATCAGTTCAGTTCAGTTCTGCCACCCAGTCATGTCTGACTCTTTGAGAACCCATGGACCACAGCACTCCAGGCCTACCTGTCCATCACCAGCTCCCAGATTTACCCAAATTCATGTCCATCAAGTCAGTGATGCCATCCAACCATCTCATCCTCTGTCATCCCCTTCTCCTCCTGCGCTCAATCTTTCCCAGCATCAGAGTCTTTTCAAATGAATCAGCTCATTGCATCAGGTGGCCAAAGTATTGGAGTTTGAACTTCAGCATCAGTCCTTCCAATGAACACCCAGGACTGATCTCCTTTAGGATGGACTGGTTGGATCTCCTTGCAGTCCAAAGGACTCTCAAGAGTCTTCTCCAACACCACAGTTCAAAAGCATCAATTCTTCAGCTCATCTTTCTTTATGGTCCAACTCTCACATCCACACATGACTACTGGAAAAACAATAGCCTTGACTAGATGGACCTTTGTTGACAAAATAATGTCTCTGCTTTTTAATATGCTGTCTAGGTTGGTCATAACTTTCCTTCCAAGGAGGAAGCATCTTTTAATTTCATGGCTGCAGTCACCATCTGCAGTGATTGTGGAGCCCCAGAAAATAAAGTCAGCCACTGTTTCCCCATCTATTTGCCATGAAGTGATGGGACCAGATGCCATGATCTTCATTTTCTGAATGTTGAGCTTTAAGCCAACTTTTTCACTCTCCTCTTTCAGGTTCATCAAGAGGCTTTTTAGTTCTTCAGTTTCTGCCATAAGAGTGGTGTCATATGCATATCTGCGGTTATTGATGTTTCTCCCAGCAATCTTGAATCCAGCTTGTGCTTCATCCAGCCCAGCGTTTCTCATGATGTACTCTGCATATAAGTTAAATAAGCCGCGTGACAAAATACAGCATTGATGTACTCCTTTCCTGATTTGGAACCAGGCTATTGTTCCGTGTCCAGTTCTAACTGTTGCTTCCTGACCTGCACACGGATTTTTCAAGAGGCAGGTCAGGTGGTCTGGTATTCTCATCTCTGAAGAATTTTCCACAGTTTATTGCGATCCACACAGTCAAAGGCTTTGGCATAGTCAGTAAAGCAGAAATAGATGTTTTTCTGGAACTCTCTTGCTTCTTAGATGATCCAGAGGAGATTGGCAATTTGATCTCTGGTTCCTCTGCCTTTTCTAAAACCAGCTTGAACATCTGGAAGTTCACAGTTCACGTATTGCTGAAGCCTGGCTTGCAGAATTTTAAACATCACTTTACTAGCATGTGAGATGAGTGTTATTGTATGGTAGTTTGAGTATTCTTTGGCATTGCTTTTTTTGGCAATGGAATGAAAACTGACTTTTTCCAGTCTTGTGGCCACTGCGGAATTTTCCAAATTTGCTGGCATATTGAGTGTGGCACTTTCACATCACCATCTTTCAGGATTTGAAATAGCTCAACTGGAATTCCATCACCTCCACTAGCTTTGTTCGTAGTGATGCTTCCTAAGGCCCACTTGACTTCACATTCCAGGACGTCTGGATCTAGGTGAGTGATCACACCATAGTGATTATCTGGGTTGTGAAGATCTTTTTTGTATAGTTCTGCGTATTCTTGCCACCTCTTCTTAACATCTTCTGCTTCTGTTAGATCCATACCATTTCTGTCCTTTTTTGTGCCCATCTTTGCACGAAATGTTCCCTTGGTATTTCTAATTATCTTGAAGAGATCTCAAGTCTTTCCCACTCTATTGTTTTCCTCCATTTTTTTGCACTAATCACTGAGGGAGGCTTTCTTATCTCTATTTGTTATTCTCTGGAACTCCTCACTCAAATGTGTATATCTTTCCTTTTCTCCTTTGCTTTTTGCTTCCCTTATTTTCACAGTTATTTGTAAGGCCTCCTAAGACAGCCATTTTGCTTTTTTGCATTTCTTTTTCTTGATCCCTGTCTCCTGTACAGTGTCACGAACCTCTGTCCATAGTTCATCGGACACTCTGTCTATCAGATCTAGTCCCTTAAATCTATTTCTCCCTTAGACTATATAATCGTGATGGATTTGATTTAGGTCATACCTGAATGGTCTAGTGGTTTTCCCCACTTTCTTCAATTTGAGTCTGAATTTGGCAATAAGGAGTTCATGATCTGAGCCACAGTCAGCTCCTGGTCTTGTGTTTGTTGACTTTATAGAGTTTCTCCATCTTTGGGTGCAAAGAATATAATCAAACATGCTCAAACTCAAGAACCTTTGAGTATGCTGTGTTTCCCTTTTTTTAGAAATATTTTCTAAGGGCAAAACCCATTGACTGTCTACCAGAATCTCTTCTCCCATTCTCTAGTTCTTCCCAGGGTCCACTGCACGGGCTCTCCAGCCTCTGCAGGCTGAAGAGATGTTTATGGCTTCTACATCTGGTCCATAATACCTTCCGTAAACACCCTTCAATGGTCTTCTCCATTAGCTAAGGCAACAATTGTAGCCAGGGGTTTTTGGAAGGCATGTGTTAAAAAATGCCAAGTAACCATCAACCAAATAACTGTGTGCAGAGACTGCTTTGCTATATGAAAATGTGTCCTCATACACTTACTTAGAATAGAAATAAACTTGGTGTTATCACTGAAATGGAAGGGAATGCTATTTGTGCAGGATTTTTAGCCTACCCTAACACATGGCTAACAAACATCGAATATCTACATCTATTAAGTAGATGTCTTCTGTAATCTTTACCCTACTTTCAAGACAGAACTGGAATCCATTATTCCCAATGAAATATCTATACTTGTTCCCTTGAGGAATTATGACATGAATATTAGTTTATGCATTTGTATTCCTCTTACACTTCAACTTTTAAAGGATAAGGGTGGAGCTGTTTTAAATTTTTAGTCTCCTCACAGAAGTACAGAACAGACTTTTGAACTCTGTGGGAGAAGGTGAGGGTGGGATGTTTCGAAAGAACAGCATGTATATTATCTATGGTGAAACAGATCACTAGCCCAGGAGGGATGCATGAGACAAGTGCTCGGGCCTGGTGCAGTGGGAGGACCCAAAGGAGTTGGGTGGAGAGGGAGGTGGGAGGGGGGATCGGGATGGGGAATACGTGTAACTCTATGGCTGATTCATGTCAATGTATGACAAAACCCACTGAAATGTTGTGAAGTAATTAGCCTCCAACTAATAAAAAATAAATAAATAAATAAATAAATTTTTAGTCTCTGATATAGAATATCTAGAACACTCTGAGTTCTGAATAAATATTTATTGCTTTATTAAACTAATACATGAGTAAATGAATCAGTGACCTCAGAAACAGTGCATATGTCATTCAGCTCAGCAATCTTTCCTTTGTTAAAATATTAGGTACTCAGATCTTTAAAAATTATAGAATGTTTGTTTTCTTTTTCTTTCCTCATCCTCCCTTCTCTAGTCACACAGACACGTGAAATTGTTTCAGCCACATCAATTAGAGGCAATGTCAACCTTTTAAAAGGAAGGTGTCAAAAAAAAAAAAAAAAAAGGAAGGTGTCATCATTACTATTAAAAAAGAAACACCTGAGCAAAATCAAAGAAAACAAAACTAAAACAGATACAGTGCACTAGCAATCACCATTAACAACAAATCAGAAGCCCTACACAGATATATCCAGGTGTAAACAAGCACTTTTAGAATCCATAGGGTCATGTTACAAATTATGAAAGACTTTTAGAAGCTTGTTTTGTCAAGCAACGGTTACATTTTATAAAATTTTATCATTTGATACCAGACACGAGAATATAGTAGAGTACAAACTCTAATACATAAATTGTTTTATTCAAACTTCCAATTTTCTCCTTTAATTACATGAGAGGTGCTTTAAATTTCTGTTGCAAGCACATATCAATAGGGTAGAGACATAGCCTTCAAAGGGTCAATTGTTACTGTGTACATGGAGACTTTAATAAAACTGAATTGCTCATTCACTGGTAGGGGTTAATGAGCTATATCTCCAGCTCTCCTTAGTAATTTTCACACATGTCACATAGTCAAGTTGACATAATACAAAGCGATTACACAGCCATAGAAATTTGACAAAAGAAAAGCTATATCAAATTCAATAATGTTTACCTTTTTCCTCTAAAAAAACATAACTTTGGCTCAAAGTGCAACTTGTGCCTATTAAATTACTCTCTATATTGGAAAACAGAGAATCAGAAGAGCAAAGAGAAAAGATGTTATATAGAGAACAGAACTAGAATTAGCCACTACAGAGTTCGATGACTTTAGAATATCATAAATCACAGAAAAATGTTGCATCAAAATAGAACTATCAGGCAATAGAAATGCGGAATAAGTAGTTAAGTTAGGAAGCAATTTGATTATTTTTTCTGTCTCAGGCATTGAAATTTTTTCTTAATCTACAAGAGCTCTTCTTTAGAATAATTGTGCAATATTTTGTAATTATTTGTTTTCAAAAGTCATCTCTTATATTTAGAATTCCAAAAATCTGGGTCATTTCATATCAAGGGGAAACAATTCAAGAATTATACATATTTTTTTATTCCTCTTTATTTTCCCCTTTTCCAAATGCCTGCTTTTTCTGGCTGCTTGCCAGCATTCCATTAGAATGCAATATTTAAACAGAAAAGCACTTGCTCAGTCTGTTTATTATGAGTGGGAATATTTATAGGTTCACCTGTCTTAGTGATAAGTTTTCTATGAAATTTACATTTGAAAGAATTGTCTTATAAGTTTGCAGAACTATTGTATATGTAATTTTCAATGTGCATAAAACAAATAACTGATTTAAGCAAAACTAGAGAAGGAGCTATTTTCAACAGGAGACTGACCAATGTGAACTCTGTCTTATATAATTTGAAACCTAAATAAAATTTATTTCACACATTAACACTACATTATATGTCCCCTCTAACTTATGATTTTTTTTTAAATGACAACTCATAGAGGAAAAAGAAGACTGATAAGATGTATAAGCTACTTTGTTTGGTACTAGAGGGTTCATGGAAACATAAGATAAAATCCCTTCATTCTATGGCTTGAGATAAATTAAAATGAAAATTATAATGTGACTATATAATGAGATACCTGTAATGGAAATTGGTAGAACAGAGTGAGAGTAGATTAGTCTCTCTCAAGAAAAATTGAGGCAGGGCATGGAAATATAAATAATATGTCAAGGGCATCTGAGAAGAAGCACAGAGAATGATAATAGCAAAGCCATAAGTCAGATTCATTAATTTTAAATGCTATATTGCAGCAATTGCAGAGATTGAGGGTTTATATAGAAATATTACATTGGCAGGAATAGTTGGAATTTTCTGGCCCCATCAAGTTCTCCCCTATGCTATGCAGCTGACAGCTCATAAATCAAATACCCAAGTTTATCCCCTCATACAAAAGTTTAAAGCTAAAACTGTCTACCTGGATCGTATAATATCCCCCAACTTTCTCCAGTTCCTCTCTGTCATCTAATTTGTCATCTAAAATCAATGTATGATCTCATTTTATCACATGGAACACACATACTCAAAGGACCTCTCATCACGTGAACATAACCATCTACCAAATAAAACTTTACTAGTTTCACTTTCTTTGGCAAAATACATGAAAGATCTGTCCATCTTAATCTCACTGCTTCTTAAACCCTTTTCCTCTCTGTGCATAAGTACATTGGCTGTTTGTCTGTTTGCCTTTGGTCCTTTATGACAAAGGGCTTTGTCCAAACTGCAGCTTGCTTCTGCTCTTTGCTGCATCCTCAGAACACAGAATGATAGGCATATAACAGACATGCAATACATATTTGCTGCCTGCGTTACCGTGGTGCAAAACAAACTGATGCTCTTCCCACAGGACATTTAATTCCAGTGATTTCAAAATACAGTCTAGTCAGGAAACATTTTTGGAAGGACCTTCATTATATTCTGTAAGCAGTGGAGGATAAGATTTTATTTAAGCAAGTAGGTTTTCAAGCCTCTGAAGGGTACACTACTCAGTTCCTCCTCCCAACCACTCCACTTTATTAAATGCTAAAATGGAAAGTTTATTCCTGAATACAGACTATTACTAATATGAGATCTTGACAAAGAATATAACCTAGAACCCTGTAAACTAATCCTTAGGAAAATTCTGGTTATAAGAAGCACTATTGCTAACACATCTCTTGTAAATTTTGTAGTTGGATGAAGTCATGACATTAGAGGGCTGTTCAGGTGAATCAAAACTGTTGGGTTCCTGGTGAAATACCTTAACTCGCTTGTATTTTGTTGCTGTGCTATTCACCTTATAGTTTTCTAGGCAACATTATAAGAGCACTATGTAAATCCACTGTTGTATTTAATTTTGAGAACAAATCCATTTTCTGTTATATTATGCAGAGAAATTATTGTTCACTCTACTGATGAGAATTTCAAGTGTAGCAACTGGACCACCATTTGCCTTGTTACTTTATCGGTTTTAACTTCTGATTTATTTCTTTAAGTCTTCCCTGTTGGCTCAGATGGTAAAGAATCCACCTTCAGTGCAAGAGATCTGGGTTCAAACTCTGGGTTGGGAACATCCCCTAGAGAAGAAAAGGGTTGCCTACTCCTGTTTTTTTTTTTTTTCCACTCCAGTTTTCTTGCCTGGAGAATTCCATGGACAGAGGAGGCCGGCAGGCTACAGTCTATGGGGTCGCAAAGAGTCACACGTGACTGAGTGACTAACAAACACATATTATTCCTTTAATGTCTTTATTCTTTTGATAAAATACCATAAATTCTTTCTCTCTATCTATCTATTCATCTATCTTGTATAGTGAGTCTTCATGGAATAAAGCTGTAGTATACATAGATGGATAGCTAAAGACTATAGAATTCTCTGGGTAATATCAGGCCACTGGAAATTTTTCATCAAAAAAGTGAATCTATAATAATAAAAATAATTTTGACAGATTATTTTAGGGGGTAATATGATTCTAATTCCTTTTCTTCACCTTAGGGAAGAGAAGGATCATTGCCTATGGGGGTAGGAGAGTTGTCTTTTGGGGAGTTATTTTTTCTCATTTAGAATAAGTCCAATGTATAGCAGCAAACTCATTTGGGGAAAATAACATCTTTCTATAAATTTGACAGCTGCAGGAATAGGACATATTATGATAGCTGATGCAAAACTATTCATATTGTAACTTATCACCCCATTACTTGCAAATGGAATTGAAGTCAAGTCATTATTTGCTCTTGATCTTCCTTATGTACCAATCTTCCAACCTCTGTTCCAAACTTTACTTTTGTATGCACAAAGATCAAGAACATTTTGGAATCATGAATTTTAAAGAAAAATGTGCACAAGTAAGTTCACTTTAAAGGTCCCATATTTGTTATTCTTGAGAGTAAACAGCATAGTTATTGCTTAGTTGTATATACAACTGAGGCCACTATATACACAAATAAGGCCACTGAGGTTGGCCTTAGTGTATTGGCCTTTTATGAAGAATTGTCATCCAATTTATTGGAAAATATTTTCCCAGAAAATGCAAGCACTCATTGTATTACATAATTTATTATTTATTAAAGCACTTCGGTCTTTACTACTTTCTCCTTGGAAAATTTTAAATGTATTTTCAAAGAGCGTCCCACTAGACTAACAGTCCAGAGAAGATGGTACATATAGACTTTTTTCTCCTTGATCTTCCCTGCTTGATACAGTTAAAAATCCTGGCAATACCATGAGAGGCAAATAAAGAGAATTCAGGAAGGTGGAAAGAGGAAGGCAGGTAGTTAGACTTCAGCAAGTATCGTAAACATGCTTCAAGAAGGAATTACAAAACAAATGCTATACTTGTTTATGACCAGTCATCTCTTCTTATTTATATTTGCATACAACGCTTTTATATTTTTGCTCTCTATTTTTCTACAAAATGTATTTTATTTCCTAAAATTGTTTAGGGCAGGTAAATCCAAAGGTAAAAAATAAAATTTTACTCTGGTTTACTTTTCAGTGAGCATAAGACTGCCACTAGTTTGTATACCTGATTTATTTTTCCCCCAAAAAATGGCACTTGGGTTTTGTAACCAATGAATTATGGATTATTTTGAGAAAAATCTCTCCCTTTTCTTTCTTTCTTTTTTGTTTTCCTAGTTTTATTCTTTTATTGTTGTTTTTCATTCAGTTAAGGGAAAATTTCATTGTAAACTCAAGCTGGCTCTCTTTATCATGAAAAAAAAGGTCAGGAAATAGATGTTTGTATCTATATATTTATATATATGCAAGGAATCTATCATTAAAAGGCCATAAAATAGTGTATCAATTCCATCAAACTTAAAGTAGTTAGAATCAATTTCATTCATGTCCAACTCAGTAAACACAAATTGCTTATCCAATAGCAAATAATTTAGATTCTGAAGAGAAAAGATCACCCCGTGTTTCTATTAACTGTCTTCAGAATTGATGTTAATCATTATGATCATCAGTAAGTCATGATCAATGTACAGTGTTTAATCCTGTGCAGCAGATGCTGTGTGCTGGGCCCAGAACAAAGCCTGGCCTCTGCTCTTTCAAGCTGAAGGGTTTACATGCAAGGAACTTACTAAAGTCACAACTGTTGAGCTGTAGCTTACACTCTTGGACTATCTTTTCAGGATAGTTCCTTAAGAGAGATAGTCCTATGTTTGCAGCAGTAGATTCAAGGAGAATATTCTTTTACATTTACTTAAACTAAGTGCTATTTATATCAATTTATATATTATGCCTCCTATACAATAAAAAGTACTTGCTTTGAGGACATTAAACAAATTCAAGTTCTAATTGTAGGTAGCTGATCATTAAATGCAAAATATATCAAAGTAATATTATATTAGTATTTTTAATATCTCATTTCACAAAAATTCTCAATTTTTTTTTAATTTACAATATTGTAGTGGTTTTTGCCATACATTGGCATGAATCAGCCATGGATTTACATGTGTTCCCCATCCTGAACCCCCTTCCCTCCTCCCTTCCCACCCCATCCCTCTGGGTCATCCCAGTGCACCAGCCCCAAGCACTTGTCTCATGCATCCAACCTGGACTGGTGATCTGTTTGATAATATACATGTTTCGATGCTGTTCTCTCAGATCATCCCACCCTCGCCTTCTCCCATAGAGTCCAAAAGACTGTTCTATACGTCTGTGTCTCTTTTTCCGTCTTGCATATAGGGTTATCATTACCATCTTTCTAAATTCCATATATATGCATTAGTATACTGTATTGGTGTTTTTCTTTCTGGCTTACTTCACTCTATATGATGGGCTCCAGTTTCATCCACCTCATTAGAACCGATTCAAATGAATTATTTTTAGTGACTGAGTAATATTCCATTGTGTATATGTACCACAGTTTTCTCCATTCGTCTGCTGATGGGCATCTAGGTTGCTTCCATGTCCTGGCTATTATAAACAGTGCTGTGATGAACATTGGGGTGCACGTGTCTCTTTCAGATCTGGTTTCCTCGGTGTGTATAGCCGGGAGTGGGATTGCTGGGTCATATGGCAGTTCTATTTCCAGTTTTTTAAGGCATCTCCACACTGTTCTCCAAAGTGGCTGTACTAGTTTACATTCCCACCAACAGTGTAAGAGGGTTCCCTTTTCTCCACACCCTCTCCAGCATTGATTGCTTGTAGACTTTTGGATAAAAGCCATTCTGACTGGAGTGTAATGGTACCTCATTGAGGTTTTGATTTGCATTTCTCTGATACTGAGTGATGTTGAGCATCTTTTCATGTATTTGTTAACCATCTGTATGTCTTCTTTGGAGAAATGTCTGTTGAGCTCTTTGGCCCATTTTTTGATTGGGTCATTTATTTTTCTGGAATTGAGCTGCAGGAGTTGTTTGTATATTTTTGAGATTAATCCTTTGTCTGTTTCTTCTTCATTTGCCATTATTTTCTCCCATTCTGAAGGCTGTCTTTTAACCTTGCTTATAGTTTCCTTTGTTGTGCAAAAGTTTTTAAGTTTAATTAATTCTAATTTTGTTTATTTTTGCTTTTAATTCCAACATAATAAAATCTATATATGACAAACCCACAGCAAACATTATCCTCAATGGTGAAAAATTGAAAGCATTTCCCCTAAAATCAGGAACAAGACAAGGGTGCCCACTCTCACCAGTACTATTCAGCATAGTTTTGTAAGTTTTGGCCACAGCAATCAGAGCAGAAAAAGAAATAAAAAGAATCCAGATAGGAAAAGAAGTGAAACTCTCACTGTTTGCAGATGACTTGATCCTCTACACAGAAAACCACAAAGACTCTACCAGAAAATTACTAGAGCTAACCAATGAATATAGTAAAGTTGTGAGATATAAAATTAACACACAGAAATCCCTTGTGTTCCTATACACTAACAATGAGAAAACAGAAATAGAAATTAAGGAAACAATACTCTTCAACATTGCAACAAAAAGAATAAAATACTTAGGAGTATATCTACCTAAAGAAACAAAAGACCTATACATAGAAAACTATAAAACACTGATGAAAGAAATCAAAGAGGACACAAATAGATAGAGAAATATACCGTGTTCATGGATTGTAAGAATCAATATTGTGAAAATGAGTATACTACTCAAAGCAATCTATAGATTCAATGCAATCCCTATCAAGCTACCAACGGTATTCTTCACAGAACTATAGATCTCTCCCTTTTCCTGAGAGGATTAAAAAAATCTGCAAAATGTAGAACAATTGCACCCCAAACTTTCACTACGAAGAGCAAAATGAATTTAAAGCTTCAAATGTCTAGAAAGGATAAGATTAGGCAAATCATGAAACAAGTTTAAGCACTTGTTTTCTTTGTTGTTGTTGTTTTTCTTAATCGTGGGTAAAGGGAATATTTGTCTCTTAAAAACAAGAGACTCTACGTAAAATTATTTTCTCTTTCATTTTTCTTAAGGTATATAGTTTCTGTTTATCTTTCATTTGTGTACTGTTGATAGAACCATAAGTGTATAGCAGTATCTGTTTAAGAGAAATAGTGGAAACCTCATAGCAAACACTAACTGATAATTTCCCTCAGCATTGGGAGAAATCTTGGAAGAAATAGGAAAGTAATGCAGACACTACTCAGTCATAGATCGTTGTTGCTTTGAGGAAACATGGGACAAGCATTGCAAATCTTACCATTACTGATGAAAAAGCAGAACTACAGTATTTTTAAATGAAATTCACACTTGAAGAGTGTTATGTAAGCCAAACAAAGCCTGTCTACATCCTGGGTACAGCTGTGGGCCCAGTAATGACTTCTCTGTGAGGTATTGGTCTCTTGTACTCTGAATTTATGATGTCAAGGAAAAGTCCAAGGACACTCTCATTTTCCTTTAAATCTTGTGTGATTACCATTTTTCCTGGCCAAGATACCTATAACGTTAAAAAAAATACCACTGACATTCTAAATGTTTGGGTCTCTAGGCTTGAATCCCTTTATTCTTCTTCCATGGTATATTGTGAGCATTATTTTACTTATAAGTTTAAGTCTTCAACTCTAGAACATCTTGCTATTGTACTATTGATTTTTAAATTTCATTTGATTTTTCATCTGTTTCTAGTATGTAGGCAGTTTCTTGGTATTCTATCCTCTATCTTCTAGAGTTATCATTTCTTTCCACATTTTTAAATGTTTTTGTCTGTTTCCCTTGCACTTGGAGAGTTTTCAAAGGTACTCATTTCCAGTACAGCCTTCCACTAGCCATCCCTCTTTTCACTTTGCTCAGTAGAAATGAAACTAGACATTTCTTGGGCTAGGAAATTGAGGATTGACTAATTCTTGTACCAGGTAGGACAAAGCTATCTTATTTAAGTGGTTTCCAATATATCTATCTATCTACTATGCATCTACATAATACATTGGATTCTTGCTGTTGTTGTTGTTGTTTACTTGCTAAGTTGTGTCTGACTCTTTTGCAACACCACAGACTGTAGACCACCAGGCTGCTCTGTCCATGGGATTTCCCAAGCAAGAATATTGGAGTGGGTTGCCTTTTCCTTCTCCAGGGGATATTCCCAACTCAGCTATCAAACCTGCATTTCTTGCATTAGTAGAAGGGTTCTTTATATATATGTACACACACACACACACACACACACACACACACACACACACACACACATATAGTTGACTCCAATACTATAGCCACCTGATGCGAAGAGCCAACTCATTAGAAAAGATTCTGATACTGGGTGAGATAGAAGGCAGGAGAAGGGGACAACAGAGGATGAGATGGTTGGATAGCACCACTGATTCAATGGCATGAGTTTGAGCAAACTCCAGGAGATAGTGAAGGACAGGGAAGCCTGGTGTGCTGCAGCCCAGGGGGTCACAAAGAGTCAGACATGACTGAGTGACTGAACAACAATATGATTATAAAGACTATAGATAGCTGGATGGTTTTTTTTTCCCCCTACAAACCTAGAGTAGTGCTAACCTACTTTAATGTAGCAGGGAAGGCCGAATGGGAAAGGAGAATGAAGTAGAGAGAAAAAGATGGCCAGGCTAAGCTTTTGCAGGATCCATTCCTTTTTATTAAAAGTTTGATGACAGCAAATGAAAAAAATGATAGAATAGTAAAATCTTCAGTGACTCACCACTAGATAGAGGGTTCCATGAATGTTCTCAACTTTGCCATAGCAATTCCTTTTTTAATCAAAAAGAATAAAGAGAAAAGTAGGAACATAAAAAAGGTCAGAGAACTTAGATTCCTATTCAGAATAGATATGCTGGTTCTAATACTTTTTTTTTTAATCACTCATTGTAATCTTAATCCTTGTAAGCTCTTCTCTTGTTCATCTTTTCTATATTTTGAATGTCTATCAAAGAATTCCTAATCCATCTAAATCTGGTTTTTTATCATCTCATCTTATATGTCATTTCATAAAAATCTGCATTTTATTAAGTTTGATGTCAATAATTTTCCATAAATATCCTTTTCCCCTAAGAAAAATACTTCTTGGCAATGTCTTAGTCTTCTGCTTCTTTGACTATGAGTTCTTTCTTTATTGTGTATGAGCACAATTTCCTCAAATTGGGGACACCAACAAGAAAATACAATCAATCACATCTTACCAAACCAGAAACCCATCAGTAGCAACTTCTGCAGTAACTAGTGTTGGGGTGGAAAAACCTGAACTTTATTGACAAATTTCTAGAGGCTCAGTGTGAACAACTCTTAGAGTTAAAAACTCCAGGGAGCGACTCACTTTAGACACATTTAACTCACTATGTTCTACCAAGGTTCTCAGTGAGTACTGGGCAAATATTTCCTCATGCTTCTGAAAGGGGGAGGGGGAGAAGAACCATTTTAAAATAACACCAAAACATTCTGTTTTTCTAATCAAGCCTTACCCTCAGGAGAAACGATTTAATCAAAGTCTTATCTGCTAGCATTTTATCAAAGCCTCACTGAGAGAATGGAAATACCCAACTCCAGCCAATTCTAGCCACCCTGTTCCACTTAAGTATGTGTAAGGAATGAAGGGGAACAAGAGGCATATGAAAGGTTCAAAATCCATAGTTGGGCTCACTGGCACACTGAGATCTAATCGTAGGACTATAGAACACTTCTCTTCCCATATCTCACCACAATATTACTAATGCCCACTTTATAGCAGTTCCTTTTGCCCAGTGTATCACGCCTAGATATCAAAGAAAAAAATTGCAAATTATACTAAAAGGCAAAAAAAAAAAAAAAATTTGTTTGGAAAGACAGAGACGATCAGATTCAGATATAGTAGAGATGTTGGAATTATCTAACCAGGAATTTAAAGCAACTAGGATTATACCAGGGGCTTCTCAAGTGGCTCAGTGGTAAAATATCCACTTGCCAATGCAAGAGACATGAGTTTGCTCCCTGGGGGCGGGAAGATTCCCTGATGAAGAAAATGGCAACCCACTCCAGTGTTCTTGCCTGGGAACTCCCATGGCAGGAGTCTGGTGGGCTATGGTTCATGCAGTCTCCAAGAGTCAGACATGACTTAATGACTAAACAACAGCATGATTACATTGCTAAGGAGTCTAATGGGTAAAACAGACAGCAAGCAAGAACAGATGGACAAGAAACAGAGCAAAGGAAATTCTAAGAAGAACCAGAATGAAATGTTAGAAGTCAAAAACACTGTTAATGCCTTTAACAGGCTCATTAGGAGACTGGGCACAGCTAAGGAAAAATATCTCTTAGTTTGAGGATGTATCAACAGAAAACTCCCAAATTGCAAAGCAAGAAATAAAAATTTCTAAAAGAAAACAAATGCCAGAACAGAATATTCAAGAAGAGTGACTCAACTACAGAGGGTTTAATATACACATAATGGGAATACTGTAGGCTCCCCAGACCTGAGACATGGGTTCGATCCCTGGGTTGGGCGGATCCCTTGGAGGCATGGCAACCCACTCCAGTATTCTCGCCTGGAGAATCCCATGGACAGAGGAGTCTGGCAGGCTACAGTCCCTACGGTCACAGTCAGTCAGACACAACTGAAGCGACTCAGCTTCCAGGCACAATGGGAAAATCAGAAGATAGAGAAATAAACAGAAGAAATATTTAAAACAATAATGACTGAGAAGTTCTCCAAATTAATATGACATGAAACTACACATCCAGGAAGCTCAGAGATTACAAAGCAAGATAAATAACTCCCCTTGCTCCCTCCCCAGTACACCTAGGCATGTAATTTTCAAACTAAGAAAGGAAATGCATCCAACATCTCCCAAGAAGCCATGCAGATAAGAAGACAGTGGAGTGAGAAATTTAGAGTTCAGAGAAGAAACAACCTGAGTCTCTGTACCTTGTGAATTAGCCTTCAAAAGTGAAGCAAAAAGTAGAGACTTTCTCAGATGAATAAACCGAGGAATTTTGTTGCCACTATACCTTCTTGCCAGAAAATGGTAAAAGAAGACCTTTAGAAAAAAAACAATAGCATAGGTAAGAAGTTTGCATTTACATTTAAAAAAGGAAAAGGCATTGAAAAAGGAATATGTAAAAGTAAAATTAAAACATATTGGTCTAATAGGTAACAGTTTGTTCAGAATAACAGCAATAATTACTTGCTTTCATAATTTTAACATTTATATACTTGTGTATATTTACGTATGATTAAAATGAATGACAACAATGATACAAGTAAATGGGGAGGAAACTTGGAATTTTTTGTTACACAGTATGTGTAACAGAGACAAGGCAGCAGAGTGTTATGCACAGTGGACTTGGATTAGTAGAAAATGAATGTTGCAAAGTGTAGGGCAACCACAAAAAGAGTAAAAAAACATGCAAATGATATGCTAAAAAAAGGATAGAAAATGTAATCATATAAAATACTCCATTAAAATCACAAAAGATAGAAAAATAATAGAGGACAACATAGACAAAAAAAGAATTATAAGGGCAATAAAAAGCAACAAATATGATAGATATTAATCTGATTATATCAGTATTCACTTTGAATATCAGTTAAACTGCACCAGTTAAAGCACAGATGTTGTCAGGGCAGATCAAAAAACATGACTCAAATCAAATCTAAACTTTTTACAAAAGACCCATTTTAAATATAAAATCATAAAATTAAATAGATGGAGAAACATTCATTCTTTGGCATTTGAATTCCAGGTTTTGCAACACAATTTACTAAAGAGGCTATATTTTCCTTTATTGAATATTCTTGACTCTATTCTCAAATATTAGTTGACTGCTATACATGGGTTTATTTATGAGGTCTTAAATCTGTTCAGTTGGTCTCTATGTCGGTTTTTATGGCACTACCATATTCTCTTCGTTACTATAGTTATGTAGTATAGTTTGAAATTTTAAAAGTTTGATGCTTCCAGCTTTGTTCTTTCTGAAGATTGCTTTGGTTATTCAGGCTCTTTTGTGTTTGTATACAAGTCTTAGGATTGTTTCTTTATTTCTATAAAAATTGCCTGTGGAATTTTGATGGAGATTGCATTGAATCTATAGGTAGCTTTGGGTAGTATGGATATATATACTACTTTTACCAGCTTTCTGTTTTTATTTTTTAAAGTTTTTAAAACCTCAACATGATTCAGCCATAGGTATACATATAGCCCCTCCCTTTTGAACCTCCCTCCCATCTTCCTCCCCATCCCTCTCCTCTAGGTAGATACAGAGTCCCGTTTGAGTTTCCTGAGCCATACAACAAATTCCCACTGGTTATCTATTTTACATATGGTAATGTAAGTTTCCATGGTACTCTTTCCATACATCTCGCCCTCTCCTCCCCTCTCCCAATGTCCATAAGTCTATTCTCTATGTCTGTTTCTCCATTGCTGCCCTGTAAATAAATTATTCAGTACCATTTATCTAGATTCCATATATATGCATTAGAATACATAATATATCTTTCTCTTTCTGACTCACTTCACTCTGTATAATAAGTTCTAGGTTCATCCACTTCATTAGAACGGACTCAAATGTGTTCCTTTCTATAGCTGAGTAATATTACATTGTGTATATGTACCACAACTTCTTTATCCATTCATCTGTCAGTGGACATCTAGGTTGCTTCCATGTCCTAGCTATTGTAAATAGTGCTGCAATGAAAAAAGGGGTACATGTTTCTTTTTGAATTTCTGTTTCCTCAGGGTATATGCCTAGGAGTGGAATTTCTGGGTCATATGGTGATTTTATTCCTAGTTTTTTAAGAAATCTCCATATTCTCTTCCATAGTGGCTGTATCAATTTACATTCCCACCAACAGTGCAAGAGTGCTCCCTTTTCTCCACACCCTCTCCAGCAATTACTGTTTGTAGACTTTTTGATGATGACCATTCTGACCAGTGTAAGGTGATGTCTTATTGTAGTTTCGATTGGCATTTCTCTAATAATGAGCAACATTGAGCATCTTTTTATGTGTTTGTTAGCCATCTGTATGTCTTCTTTGGAGAAATGTCTGTTTAGGTCTTTTCCCCACTTTTTGATTGAGTTGTTTGCTTTTCTGGCATTGAGTTGTATGAGCTGCTTGTATATTTTGGAAATTAATCCTTTGACAGTTGTTTCATTTGCTATTATTTTCTCCCATTCTGAGGGTTGTCTTTTCACCTTGCTTATAGTTTCCTTTGATGTGCAAAAGCTTTTAAGTTTGATCAGGTCCCACTTGTTTACTTTTGTTTTCATTTTCATTACTCTAGGAAGTGGGTCATAGAGGATCTTGATTTGATTTATGTCATCACGTGTTCTGCCTATGTTTCCTCTAAGAGTTTTATAGTTTCTGGTCTTACATTTATGTTCTTCATCCATTTTGAGTTTATCTTTGTGTATGGTGTTAGGAAGTGTTCTAATTTCCTTCTTTTACATATTGCTATTCAGTTTTCCCAACACCATTTATTGAAGAGACTGTCTTTGTCCCATTGTATATTCTTGCATCCTTTGTAAAAAATAAGGTATCCATAGGTGCATGGGTTTATTTCTGGGCTTTCTATCTTGTTCCATTCGTCTATACTTCTGTTTTTGTGCCAGTACCATACTGTCTTGTTGACTGTAGCTTTGTAGTATAATCTGAAGTCAGAAGGTTGATTCCTCCAGCTCCATTCTTCTTTCTCAAGACTGCTTTGGCTATTCAAAGCATTTTATGCTTTCTATGAATTGTGCACTTTTTTGTTCTAGTTCTGTGAAAAATGTCATTGGTAATTTGATAGGGATCACATTGAACCTGTAGATTGCATTTGATAGTATAGTCATTTTCACAATATTGATTCTTCCTACCCAGGAACATGGAATATCTCTACCTCTGTTTATGTCACCTTTGATTTCTTTCATCAGTGTCTTATACTTTTCTGTGTACAGTTCTTTCGTCTCTGTAGGTAAGCTTATTCCTAGATATTTTACTCTTTTTATTGTGGTGATGAATGGGATTGATTCCTTAATTTCTCTTTCTGATATTTCATTGTTAGTATATATAAATTCAAGTGATTTCTGTGTACCAATTTTATATTCTGCAATTTTGCTAAATGCACTGATTAGTAATTTTCTGATACTATCTGTAGTGTTTTCTATGTACACTATCATGTCATCTGCAAGCAGTGAGAGCTTTACTTCTTGTTCTCCTATCTGGATTCCTTTTACTTCTTTTTCTTCTCTGATCACTGTAGCTAGGACTTCCAGAACAATGTTGAATAATAGTGGTGAAAGTGAACACCCTTGTCTTGTTTCTGATCTTAGGGGGGATGCTTTCAGTTTTTCACCATTGAGAATAATGTTTTCTGTAGGCTTATCATATATGGCCTTTACTATGTAAGTTCCTTCCATGCCCATTTTTTGAAGAGTTTTAATCATAAATGGGTGCTGGATTTCGTCAAAGTCTTGTTCTGCATCTATTGTGATGATCATTTTGTTTTTATCATTTAATTTGCAATAGGATGTATTGCATTGATTGATTTGCATATGTTGAAGAATCCTTGCATTCCTGGAATAAAAGCAGCTTGATCATGGTGTATGAGCTTTTAGATATGTTGCTGAATTCTGTTTGCTAAAATTGTGTTGGGGATTTTTGCATTTATGTTCATCAGGGATATTGTCCTGCAGTTTTCCTTTTTTGTATTGTCTTTGTCTGGTTTTGCTATCAGGGTGATGGTGGCCTCGTAGAATGAGTTCAGAAGTGTTCCTTCCTCCACAATTTTTTGAAAGACTTTTAGGAGGATAGGCATTAGCTCTTCTCTAAATGTTTGATAGAATTGTCCTGTGAAGCCATCTAGTCCTGGGCTTTTGTTTTTTGAGAGATTTTTGATCACAGTTTCAATTTCAGTGCTTGTAATTGGGTTGTTTATAATTTCTATTTCTTCCTGAGTCAGTCTTGGAAAATTGAACTTTTCTAAGAATCTGTCCATTTCTTCCAAGTTATCCATTTTATTGCCATATAGTTGTTCACAATTGTCTCTTATAATCCTTTGCATTTCTGCATTGTCTGCTGTAACCTCTCCTTTTTCATTTCTAATTTTGTTGATTAGATTTTCTTTCTTTTTTTCTTGATGAGTCTGGCTAAAGTCTTGTCAATTTTGTATATCTTCTCAAAGAACCAGCTTTTAGTTTTATTAATCTTTACTATTCTTTCCTTTCTTCTTCACTTATTTCTGCTCTTATCTTGATTATTTCTTTCCTTCTACTAATTTTGTGGTATTTTTCTTCTTCTTTACCCAGTTGTTTTAGGTGTAACATTAGGTTGTCTATTCAATATTTTTCTTGTTACTTGAGGTAGGATTGTACTGCTATAAACTTCCCTTTTAGAACTGCTTTTGCTGCATCCCATAGGTTTTGAGTTCTCATGTTTTCATTGTCATTTGTTTCTAGAAATTTTCTGATTTCCCTTTTTATTTCTTCAGTAGCCTGTTGATTACTTAGAATGTGTTGTTTAATCTCCACGTGTATCCATTTCTATCCTCTGTTCTTTTCATTCTTTTTACTTTATTCTGCTCTTCAGAAGTTATTTCCACCATTTTATCTTCCAGCTCACTGATTCACTCTTCTGTTTCAGATATTCTGCTATTGATTCCTTCTGGAGTATTTTTAATTTCAGTAATTGTGTTGTTTGTATGCTTATTCTTTAATTCTTCTAGATCTTTGTTAATTGATTCTTGCATTTTCTCTACTTTGTTTTCAAGGTTTCTGATCACCTTTACTATCATTAGTCTGAATTATGTTTCAGGTAGTTTGCCTATTTCTTCTTCATTTATTTGGACTTCTGTGTTTCTAGTTTATTCCTTCATTTACTAGTATTTCTCTGTATTTCTTTTCTTTTTTTTTTTTTTTTTTAATGTTTTGTGTTTGAGGTCTCCTTTCCCAAGGTTCAAGGTTGAATTCTTTATTCCTTTTGGTTTCTGCCCTCCTCAGTTTGGTCCAGTGGTTTGTGCAAGCTTCATATAGGGCGAGATTGTGCTAAGCACTTTTTGTTTGTTTGCTTGTTTTTCCTCTGATTGGCAGGTTTGAGGAAGTTGGTAATCCTGTCTGCGGATGATTGGGTTTGTATTCTTGTTTTGTTTGTTGTTTAGATGAGGCATCCTGCACAGGGTGCTACTGGTGGTTGAGTGATGCCTCGTCTTATATTCAAGTGGTTTCCTTTGTGTGAGTTCTCACTATTTGATACTCCTGATGGTTAGTTATCTAGTATTCTAGGGTCTTGGAGTCAGTAATCCCACTCCAAAGGCTCAGGTCTTGATCTCTGGTTAGGAATGAAGATTCCACAAGTGGTTTCTTATGGCATTAAGTGAGATTAAAACACATGCCCAATAAAGAGAAAGCAAAGAGGAACCCCAGAAAAATGGCAGTTACAATATCAAGCAAATAATAATTAAATAATGGATATACACACACATATACACCCATGAGCAAAATCAAACCAGATCAACAAAAATAAAGTACAGTAGACTGCCTCAGTGAACAAAGGAAATAAAAAATTATATTTACCAGTTAAGAGCAAAACTAGCTAAAACACAAACTGGAAAACAAAACTAAAGCAAAGTGCCAAGTGGTGAATAAAGTAATAAAAACAAAACTAACAAATATGTTGAGAGGAAAGGAAAAAAAGAAAAGAAAGAAAGAATAGATATGCAAGGTTAAATAGACATAGATGAAGAAGATTTATACAGATTAAAGATCACCTGCAAGGAGAAAAGAGCAGTAGGAAATGCAAGCAAAGGAATAAATGTAGAAAAAATATAATAAATTAAAAAAAATTAAAATTATAAAAAAGTGAAAAGTTAAAAAAAAAAAGGAAGGAGATAGAAAAAAGAAAAAGAAAAACAAACAAACAAAAAAAAAAAAACAGGAAAACTCCACAGAACTGCAAAAGCCCAATCTAGACTAACCAGGTGAACAAAGAAAACCAGAAATTATATCTACAAGTCAAGAACAAAACTAACTAAAGCACAAACTGGAAAACAAAACTAAAACAAAGTGCCAATTGAGGAATGAAGCAATGAAAATAAAACTAAAAAATACATTGAGAGGAAAGGAAAGAAAGAAAAGAAAGAATAGATATGCAAAGTTAAATAGAGGTGGATAAAGAAGATTTATATACATTAAAGATTAACTGCAAGGGGAAAAGAACAGTAGGAAAAGCAAGCAAAGGAATAAATGTAGAAAAAATAATAATAGTTTAAAAAATTAAAAATCAATGCTAAAAAAGAGAGAGAGAGAAAAGGAAAACTTCACAGAACTGCAATAGCCCAGTGTAGAGGCAGAGGTTTATAACAACAATAAAAAAATGTGACCTAGAAAAAAAAACCCAAAACTCAAGAGTTTAATTAGATTTCATAGGGCCAATAAAACTGACAATTACAATGGGGGGGGGGGGCGAGTAGAAAATCCAAAAGAATCCACAGAACAAGTTAAAACATAAGAAGAATAAATATTTTTCTTTAGTCACTGCTGCCAGAGTCCTTTCCCTCGCTGGGAGTCACAGTCCACCTCGCCTCCTAAGATGCCCTCCAACACTGCGCTGGTCTCTGGACATGCTATGGGGGCAGCTCAGATTCTAATCTGGTCCTGCTCCTGTGTGTTCTTGTCTCCAATGTCCACGGCTATCAGAACTAGTGTGTTTTCTTCTGTGGGAGCTCTCAGTGACCTTTTATATATTCCATAGACACAGAGTCTGCCTAGTTGATCGTGTGGATTTAATCTGCAGCCTGTACAGCTGGTGGGGAGGTTTTGGGTCTTCTTCCTTAGTCACACTGCCCCTGGGTTTCAATTCTGGTTTTATTTCCACCTCTTCATGGGGGTCGCCCACTGGGGTTTGCTCCTGGGGCTGCCCTGGGGTAGCTTGGGTTTGCCCCTGTGAGGGCCAGGTGTGGAGGTGGTGCAGCTGCTTGGGTTGCAGGGGTTCTGGCAGCACCAGGTACTCAGGGGGGTTGGCAGCTAGGGCAGCAGGAATTACAGTGCTCTAGAAGGTATGGCAACCAGTATTGGCCACTACACTCCTGTATTGTTGCCTGGAGAATCCCCCTGACAGAGAAGCCTGGCAGGCCAGTCTACAGGGTCACAAAGAGTTGGACATGACTGAAGAGACCCTGCACGCATAGACATAAGATCCCCACCCCCACCCCGCCCGTGGCCACTCTGCCCCAGGGAGAATTGAGTGTGAAGATGGCACAGCTGCTTGGCTTGCGAGGACGCTGCTGGTGCCAAGCGTTCAGGGACACGGACTGCCTCCACGGCAGGAGTTATGGCCCTGTCAGAGTCTTTTCTCAAGCCTCCTGTAGCTGGTGATCAGAAGTACCCTTTGGCCAGTCTTTCTCCATAGCTCCACCTGTTCAGGCACTTAGAGGGCTCCCTTGCCTGGGACCTTTCCCTGTTGTTCAGCACATCAGGGACACAGAGGCCCCCTGGCTGGGGTCCTACTCTGGAGATCAGGCATCAGGCACTTAAAGGGGCACCTCGGTGGGGGCCTACTCTGGAGATCAGTGCGTCAGGCATTTGATGGGCCAGCCTCTCTATTGTTCAGCTTCTGATGCTGGCTTGTGGGGAGAGGCTATGGTGATGATTCCACGCTCTATGCATGACTCAGCAGTAACATCTAGCTTCCATGGCTTCCTGGCCTTCCTACACAGGCATTTCCCACCATAGTCTCCTCCCTCACATTCCCTGGATCTGTCTCTCTGCAGTCAACAGCAGCCCTTGCCCTGGGATTGCTCCATAATCCCTAAACTCCAGCCCCAGTTTCTGCACCTTCCAGTGGACCTGCGTCCCTGTCCAGGATATGTATGGCTGCAGCGAGGATCGTCTGATTCTCATTCCATTTAGGCTGCCACTGATCAGTTGTTTCACTCTCAGCCTTAAACGTTTCTCCTCTGACTCAGACAATTGCCCTGATGTGGGGATTGGACTCCAGCTTCAGTTCCCCTACCCACCAAGGACAGGTCCAGTCCTGCTAACACTCCTGCTTTTCCCCCAATTCCTTCATCCTACTGAGTTTTGCGTGGTTCTATATATTCTTTTCCACTGGTCAGGTCCTCCTGTCTGTCTTAGCTGGTCTTCTGCATACACTTCTGTGTCTGAAGATGTATTCCTGATGTATCTGTGGAGAGGGATGTACTCCACCTCCATCTACTCCTTCACCATCTTGTTCTTCCTAGTATGGATATTTTAGCAATATTAACTCTTCCCATCCATGAACCCAGACTACCTTTTCATTTGTTTTTGTCTCCCTCGATATCTTGCATCAATGTTTAATAGTTTCCAGTGAACACACTTTTTTATCTCCTTGGTTACATTTATTCCTAAGAATTTTTTTAAACTTTTTAGAATGTTATTGTAAATATTTTCTTTCTTT
Organism: Muntiacus reevesi; assembly: GCF_963930625.1. Lineage (NCBI taxonomy): Eukaryota > Metazoa > Chordata > Mammalia > Artiodactyla > Cervidae > Muntiacus > Muntiacus reevesi. The sequence continues at coordinate 122,257,708 of NC_089252.1, forward strand.
CTTTTTCAGACAATTTATTATTAGTGTATACATATGCAAACATATCTTATTTATGGATAGTTTCTAGATCGTCTTCTTATGAGGGGAATTTTAGTTGAGAATGACCTATTTAATGACCAGTGTTGCTGCATATTATCTTATCTGCTTTCTTAGTGTACTCATTATTATATGACCAGCAAAAATTATAATAAATGAAATACTGTAATGTAGAATTGTTTTGCCTGCAGTGATGCCACTGATGGTTCAAAGATGCCTACTCCAAGTTACCTCTTGACTGTTGAATTATTTAATGCATTTCATTGGAAGTGCATCTATCTTTACTATAATTTTTGATACTAGTCATTTCTTCTTTACATCTCTAGAGTTCAGTTTTCTTTTATAAATAGAAAGGTCGGTAAATCCTGTGCTTTAGATGATTCAACAATAAAGGTTAAGTGCTATATTACTGTCAAAATGCATCAGGGATATCAAAGAATATGAGGAACATACTTGGATTCTATTCATTCCAAGATAATAAGAATGCCAACACTGATAATCGGTTCAGAAATGTCAGAATTTAAAGAACAAAATGACAATGTAGAAATAATTTTAAACAAACATCTCTCCAAGTAAATGTAAATTAGGCACTTTGCCAGAATCAAAGCGTTATGGCCAAAGTTTAGACTTAGTTTTCTGCCTTTGGCCCCTGGGCCCAGTGATACTTGTTTATTCCTGCAAAATACTTGTTCAATAATAACTTTGAAGAGAAAACTTCCTTGCAAAAACTTTGGCCAATCCTTGTATTCAGGGCTGTTGCTTTTACAGAAGGTCCATTGCTAAGTTTGAAAAAGGTATCCTCTCTGGGAAGATGAATTAGGAAAAGGTATAGGTTTCCTCAGCGCTAACACAGTATTGCATCAAGCAGAGTGTTGAGAGAGTTTTTAGCTTCACCTGGCTCCCTTGACTGAGGTCCCCTGTGCAGGACACAACTTGCATGATAATAATAAGCTTGGCCTGTATTTATTTTCCTTAAATTCACTTTCTCCACAATGTAATGTGAATAAAGGCTTAGTTAAATACAGAAGTGCTATTTTAGTTAAATGTCTTGATCATTATTTTTGTTACTTGCTAACTTCTTGTTTTCCTTAAAATTTGATCCAAGTATAATCCTTTTAACCTTATGCACTTGAAGTAACAGCTCGATGGTAAAGAATCACCTGCTAACACAGGAGACACGAGTTTGATCCCTGAATCAGGAAGATCCCCTGGAGAAGGAAATGGCAACCACTCCAGTATCCTTGCCTGGAAACTTCCATGGACAGAGGAGCCAGGCAGGCTATAGTCCATGGGGTCGCAAAGAGTTGCACACAACTCAGTGACTAAACAGCAACAAACCTTTGTTTTCTTTAAAATTTGATCCAAATATAATCCTTTAAACTTTTGCATTTGAAGTAATGGTAAGTTCCATGAGAAGAAAACAAACTATGAAACCCAGTATTTCCAGCTATTTTTACAAGCATGCTTCCATTGTGTTTTTTTAATATTAGTAAACTGTCACTGAAAGTGTGCATAATCTCAAATATCATTTTCAGCACTATCAAATGGCAAAATATGCAGTACTTCAAAGGGAATTTATTTCTTTATTTTCAATGCCAGGATACAAATATACTTCCTTTTAAGAAAAATGACAGAAGCCATTCATTGCTCCTCTGGATGATAATTTACTATCCAGAATTATGTCCAAGTAATTTGTGATTCTCACTATTGTAATACTGCATAAAACATAGCTTTGATTTGCATTTCTGTAATAACTAATGGTACTGGGCATCTTTTCACGTGCTTTTTGATCATCTGTACATCTTCTTTGGAGAAATGTCTATTTAGAGAGCTTTTACCTCACACCAATCATATGGCCATGATTAAAATGTCTACAGATAATAAGTGCTGGAGAGAGTGTGGAAGTAAAAGAACCCTCCTCCACTGTTGGTGGGAATGTACATTGGTACAACTACTATGGAAAACAGTGTGAAGTTTCCTTATAAAATTAAAAACAGAGCTACCATATGATTCTGCAATCCCACTCCCAGGCAAATATCCAGAGAAAACCACAATGCACCTCAGTGTCCATTGCAGCACTATTTACAATAACCACGACATGGAAACAGTCTAAATGTCCATCTACAGATGTACCAAATTTTCTTTATTCCTGAATGGATAAGGAAAGTATGGTACATACATAGAATGAAATATTGTTGTTGTTAAGTTGCTAAGTCATATCCAACTCTTTCGTGACCCCATGGACTACAGTTTACTAGGCTCCTCTCTCCATGATATTTCCCAGGAAAGAATACAGGAGAGGATTGCCATTCCCTTCTCCAGAGGATCTTTCCAATCCAGGCATCAAACCTGTGTCTCCTGCATTGGCAGACAGGTTCTTTAATCATTGAGCTACCTGAGAAGCCCAGAATGAAATGCTACTCAGCCTTAAAAAGAATAAAATAATGCCATTTGCAGCAACATGGATGGATCTAGAGACTATCACACTAAGTGAGGTAAGTCAGACAGAGCAAGACAGACATCATATGATATCACTTATATGTGGAATCAAAAAAAAGATACAAATGAACTTATTTACAAAACAGAAACACACTCACTGACTTAGAAAACAAAATTACAAATACCAAAGGGGAAAAGTGAAGAGGCCGGATAAATTAGGAGGTTGGGATTAACATATACACACCACTATATATAAAATATAATCAACAAGGACCTGTTGTATAGTATGGAGATCTTTACTCAGTACTCTGTAATAACCTACATGGGAAAGAATCTGAAGAAAAGAATAGATGTATGTGTTGCAGGTTTACTTGCTAAGTCATGTCCGACTCTTGTGAACCCATGGACTGTATTCCACCAGGCTCTTCTGTCCATGGGATTTCCCAGGCAAAAATACTAAAGTGGGTTGCCATTTCCTTCTCCAGGGGATATTCCCAGCCAAGGATCAAACCCATGTCTCCTGCATTAGCAGGCAGTTTCTTTACCAACTGAGCCACCAGTAAAGCATATGTATAACTAAATCACTTTACTATATACTTTGTCAACTATATACCACTGTAAAATAAAAATTAAAAAAAAAAAAGAAAATGTAATTCCAGTGCACAGTATAGGGTCATAAGTTATATAATCAGACAGCCTAGACTCAAATCTTTGCCTGACAGCTTGCCAACTGTGTGATGTTGGACAATATCATAGCTTGCCTTCAATGTATTCTGTTTGTGAATAACAGAAGTTCAAAAATGGATTCCAGGGTTCAAAATTTCTTCTATTATAAAGGTATTTTGTTTTCCCTTTGATTTTTCTGTATAGGAAAATTTTCTCTCTTTTCAAACCCTCTCATTTTGTCTAAATGGAGTAACAGACATATAACTAAAGTTCTTACGCTTTTAAGAAAATTAGCAATATGTCAAGATTCATTTAAACTTTTGTCTTCAGGTTATTAAAGCATTTTATACCACAATTTCATTTGTAAAATGGGGCCAATACCCATTTTAGATGATCTACAAATGTATGTGGCACTAAACAGTAAGCACTCAATAAATCATAGTTGTCACTGTTAACATTCCTGCATTTCACAGAAATGCAAAAGTTCATAAAACTTGGGGAGATTTTTGTTGATTTCATAAGAATCAAATTTTTTTGACACATTTTTAAAGCTATGTGCAGTCATCTGGGTCTTATATATCTTATATTTGTATCCTTACAAATTTGAATAAATGGCAAAGCAGAAGAATAAATTCCATATGTGTAGATTTAGTTCAGAATAAGTGATATAGACATACTTAATTTTAAATGGAAAATTCAGTGAAACAAGGAAAAATAAAAGTAAATGATGATACGTGGCCATCTGGAAGAAGAAAAATATTATGTGTTATTATTAGACTCTTTTTAAAATTACCAGGTTTGTGTACTGCCTTCTCAGAACACACTTTGAGTGTTAAGAGGAGGAGTTGTTAGTGCTGAAGTAATTATAATGAGGGTGTAAGTTTCTGTAAGTGGGAGACAATGTATTATATAGAGATATTTATTTTAGGCTTAGAATAATATTTTATTGAATTTAGATATTTAGGTAAGGCTAAAGTCTCTCTTCTGGAGAAGGCAATGGCACCCATTCCAGTGCTCTTGCCTAGAAAATCCCATGGACGGAGGAGCTTGGTGGGCTGCAGTCTATGGGGTCGCTAGGAGTCGGACACGACCTGAGCAACTTCACTTTCATTTTTCACTTTCATGCATTGGAGAAGGAAATGGCAGCCCACTCCAGTATTCTTGCCTGGAGAATCCCAGGGACGGGGGAGCCTGGTGGGCTGCCATCTATGGGGTCGCATAGAGTCGGACACAACTGAAGCGACTTGGCAGCAAACTTTCTCTTCAGTGTGAAGCACAGGACTGACCCAAGATAAAGGCACATCATACTTTCACTGTGGAGAGTTCTTTTTATTTATAGAGAGTGTTAATGAAGCATATCAAGAGACAGAACTTATCTTGTGGGACATACAAATCCGACCTTGTGTGAACTACAAAAAGACAATTTCATCATCTTCCTTTAATAATTTACATGTCTAATACATTTATTGGGCTTCCTTGGTGCCTCAGTTGGTAAAGAATCCACCTGCCAATGCAGAAAACGTGGATTTGATACCCAGATTGGGAAGATCCCCTGGAGAAGGAAATGGCAACTCACTCCAGCATTCCTGCCTGGAAAATCCTATGGATAGAGGAGCCCGGCAGGCTGCAGTTCATAGTGCCACAAAGAGTTGAACACAAATTAGCTGCTATACCATCACCACTATCTTTGTTATCATAAAATATTAGTAAGAATGCCTTAGAGACTTTTAATTTAAAGTATTAAATGCTGTCAGGGAATTATACTCAATATTTTTAATAAACTTAGAAAAAGAATCTGAAAGTAAGAAATATACAGATACACATACATATATACATATATATGTGTGTCTGTGTGTATATATGTGTGTGTGTGTGTGTGTGTGTGTGTGTGTGTGTGTGTGTGTGTGTGTGTAACTTACAGGTTTTCACAGGTGGTGCTAGTGGTAAAGAACATGAGATGGGGGTTCCATCCCTGGGTCAGGAAGATTCCCTGAAGGAGGGCGTGGCAACCCACCACAGTATTGATGCCTGGAAAATCCCGTGGATACAGGAGGCTGGTGGACTATGGTCCATAGTGTCACAAAGAATCAGACATGACTGAAGTGACTTAGCACACATCTGTATAACCGAGTTATTATGCAATACACTTGAAACTAGCATGATATTATAAATCAATCATACTTGAAAAAAGTGAATGTTGTATACTTTTTTCTATATAGAGAGAGAATATAAAATATATAAAGAAAATATAAAATAATGTCTCCATCACTCTGTAAGTAAGTACTACCCTTTCTTTCTTCTTTAAGTAGTTCTATAATCTGATTGCTACATACCACTATTCAGTGTTGTTTCCGCACTGTTATAAAATTTGTGTGGAGGGTCTGTTAGTTTCATTACCCAGAAAAAGAACTATAGTATCATAATTTTAAATATGTTCACTAGTTTATCATCAGACTTAAAGAGCTCTAGACTAACAGCTAATTTGTAACAGTAGATTTGACATGAGGCAAGATTTTTTTTAATTAAAGATTTCATTTTTTTAGAGCAGTTTTAACTTTACAACATGATTGAAAGGAAAGTACTGAGATTTCCCATTTACACCTTTCCCCACTTGTGTAGCCTTTCCCATTATCAACATTATTCACCAGAATGGTATGTTTCTTGCAATTCATTGACACATTATAATCATTCAGGGTCCATAGTTTACCTTAGGATTCACTCTTAATATTTTATGGATTTGGGGAAATTCATATAGTCTATGGGTTTGGGGAAATTATAATGACATATACCCATCATCATAGTATATAGAGTATTTTCAGGGCCTTAAAATTCCTCTGTGTCTTCCTAGTTATTACTCCTTCACCACTGTGCCCTGCACTGTTGACATATTTTTTTTTTCCTAAGGTCTTCAGTTCACTTTGGTTCGGTGGCTCAGTCATGTCCAACTCTTTGTGACCCCATGGACTGCAGTACTCCAGGCTTCCCTGTCCATCACCAACATCCCTGTCCATCATGTCCATTGAATCGGTGATGCCATTCAACCACCACATCCTCCGTCATCCCCTTCTCTTTCTGCCTTCATTCTTTCCCAGCATCTGGGTACTTTCAAATGAATCAGCTCTTTGCATCAGGTGGTCAAAGTATTGGAATTTCAGCTTCAACGTCAGTCCTTCCAATGAACACCCAGGACTGATCTCCTTTAGTCCAAGGGACTCAAGAGTCTTCTCCAACACCACAGTTCAAAAGCATCAATTCTTTGGTGTTCAGCTTTATTTATAGTCCAACTGTCACATCCACACATGAATACTGGGAAAAAAAAATAGCCTTGATTAGATGGACCTTTGTTGGCAAAGAAATGTCTCTGCTTTTTAATATGCTATCTAGGTCGGTCATAACTTTTCTTCCAAGGAGTAAGTGTCTTTTAATTTCATGGCTGCAACCACCATCTGCAGTGATATTGGAGCCCAAAAAAATAAAGTCTGCCACTGTTTTCACTCTTTATCCATCTATTTGCCATGAAGTGATGGGACCAGATGCCATGATCTTAGTTTTCTGAATGTTGAGTTTAAGCCAACTTTTTCACTCTCTTCTTTCACTTTCATCAAGAGGCTCTTTAGTTCCTCTTCACTTTCTGCCATAAGGATGGTGTCATCTGCATATCTGAGGTTATTAATATTTCTCCCGGCAATCTTGATTACAGCTTGTGCTTCCTCCAGCCCAGAGTTTCTCATGATGTACTCTGCATATAAGTTAAATAAGCAGGGTGACAATATACAGCCTTGATGTACTCCTTTTCCTATTTGGAACCAGTCTGTTGTTCCATGTCCAGTTCTACCTGTTGCTTCCTGACTTGCATATAAGTTTCTCAAGAGGCAGTTGAGGTGGTCTGGTATTCCCATCTCTGAAGAATTTTCCACAGTTTTTTGTGATCCATACAGTCAAAGACTTTGACATAGTCAATAAAGCAGAAATGGATGTTCTTCTGGAACTCTCTTGCTTTTTCAATGATCCAATGGCTGTTGGCAATTTGATCCCTGGTTCCTCTGCCTTTTCTTAAAATAGCCTCAACATTTGGAAGTTCATGGTTCATGTATTGCTGAAGCCTGGCTTGCAGAATTTTGAGTATTACTTTACTAGCATGTGAGATGAGTGCAATTGTATCGTAGTTTGAGCATTCTTTGGCATGCCTTTCTTTGGGATTGGAATGAAAAACTGATTTTTTCCAGTCCTATGACCACTGCGGTGTTTTCCAAATTTGCTGGCATATTGAGTGTAGCACTTTCACTGCATCAACTTTTAGGATTTGAAATAGCTCAACTGGAATTCCATCATCTCCTCTACCTTTGTTTGTTGTGATGCTTCCTAAGGCCCACTTGACTTCACATTCTAGGATTCCTGGCTCTAGGTGAGTGATCACACCATCGTGATTATCTGGGTCATGAAGATCGTTCTTGTACAGTTCTTCTGTGTATTCTTGCCACCTCTTCTTAATATCTTCTGCTTCTGTTAGGTCCATACCATTTCTGTCCTTTATTGTGCCCATCTTTGCATGAAATGTTCCCTTAGTATCTCTAATTTTCTTGAAGCAATCTCTAGTCTTTCCCATTCTATTGTTGTCCTCTATTTCTTTTCACTGATCCCTGAGGAAGGCTTCCTTATCTCCCCTTGCTATTCTTTGGAAATCTGCATTCAAATAGGTGTGTATTTCCTTTCTTCCTTTGCTTTTTGCTTCTTTTCTTTTCACAGCTCTTTGTAAGGCCTCCTCAGATGGCCATTTTGCTTTATTGCATTTCTTTTTCTTGGGGATGGTCTTGTTCCCTATCTCCTGTACAATGTCACAAGCCTCTGTCCATAGTTCATCAGGCACTCTGTCTATCAGATCTAGTCCCTTAAATCTATTTCTCATTTCCACTGTATAGTCAGTAGAGATTTGATTTAGATCATACCTGAATGGTTTATTGGTTTTCTCTACTTTCTTCAATTTAAGTCTGAATCTGGCAATAAGGAGTTCCTGCTCTGAGCCAGTCAGCTCCTGGTCTTATTTTTGCTGACTGTATATGGCTTCTCCATCTTTGGCTGCAAAGAATATAATCAATCTGATTTCAGGGCTGACCATCTGATGATGTCCATGGGTAGAGTCTTCTCTTGTGTTGTTGGAAGAGGGCCCTATGTGGGCCCTATTTGGTGCTGAGTGCTGCTGTCTGCTGGGAGAATGGTGGACGTGTTTCCTGACCTGCCCCCACGGCCCTCTGCTGCTCTTAGGGCTGCCACAGCACCCCCTGGTCCTGACTTAAGGCACCACCACTCCCTTCCCCGATCCTGGAAAACTGCTGGTATCCCAAGCTGGTGCTTAGATGTCTGGGATCCTTAGTATTTATCTTTATGCTATGTTCTGAGTTGTAAGCTAGGAAAATGCTTATTTTCTCTTTGATGTTACAGTCTTCCAGAATGGATACTAAACCTTTATGTTCTGATGTTTTACAAGGACATAACTATAGTCTTTTTTGCCTCGGTATTTCAAACATGAACCCATGTGAATGAAAAGCTAGGGAAAATTGTCAAAAAAAATAAATTGATATACTCAAAACAACCATTCTTTCCCTTAGGATAGCTTTTCTTCTAGGAATCTCTTTGGTTCCTCATGCAAATGACACTGATACTAATATAAAGAATCCACTAATATTTATTCAAGTATTTTTATGTGTCAGGCATTGTTACAAGCACTTTAGTGTGTGTTGGAGAAGGCAATGTCAACCCACTCCAGTGCTCTTGCCTGGAAAATCCCACGGATGGAGGAGCCTGGTGGGCTGCAGTCCATGGGGTCGCTAAGAGTCAGACACAACTGAGTGACTTCACTTTCAGTTTTCACTTTCATGCATTGGAGAAGGAAATGACAACCCACTCCAGTGTTCTTGCCTGGAGAATCCCAGGGAAGGTGGAGCCTGGTGGGCTACCGGCTATGGTATCACACAGAGTCAGACACAACTGAAGCGACTTAGCAGCCGCAGCAGCAGCAGCATTCACTTAATCTTTATGACACCTTGAGATTCTTAGCAGAAAGTTTTATTTTCATTGCAATGAAAAATGCATGAGATGTTTCATGCTACTTTATATACTTGCTTTAATGCATACTTTACTAATATTTCTAAGTTATAATCTCATAATGCCCAAGATAAAATTTAAAATTAGGCCAAAGTGAGTCAAAAATCCATCAATGGTTTGAAAGGAAAACTGTAATAGATGCAAAGCAAACACTATTTTGATACATAATGCATATAATAAGAAGGGTTAAATTTATAACGTAAGGAAGAACACAAATGCAGAAGACAGTACAAATATAATCTAAGTAAAAATAAAGGCAAATACGTCTGTAATGGATTTCGAGTAACAATCTAGAAGTTCCTAGATCCTTTTATAAACTAAGTCTTTGTTCATCTAGTTAATTTGGCAAATGTTAATTTGGCATACATATGAGTTCAACTATTTGTTGAGATTGTTGTGAGAATCAGTATGAACCACCTATTTCTGGAAAAATTCAAAAGAATACTCAAATATAAGCTTGTCAAAGTAATTAATGTAGGACATCTTGTGTTTTGTGATAACTATATGTGTCAAACATTTTGAATTAGAGTGGATGGAGTTACAATTTTTTTTTCCATGCCAGAATCAAGGAAAGGTTTATGTAGAAAAGGGACCATCCGCACTTTTATTTGAGACATAAGTAAAGATTTATCAGGTAAAGAAATGTAAAAATGAATCAGAAGAAAACAACATGAAACACTTGCTGACAAAAATCAAATCAGGAAAAAAAAAAAAAAACATAAAATCATGGACTTTTGAGAGTAAGGGCCAGAGATTAAAACACATTTAATGCTTAAGCTGAGTATGTCTTATTGAGCAGGTCCTGTAGAATATCAAGTTATTATGTTGTGAAATTTAAATATATGTTATATGTCAGTTATATCTCAGTTTAAAAAAATAAAAATAGGGAGTCCACAGAGGTCTTCAATATAGGTTTTGTCTATATTTTAAAAGTTTATAATCATAGCAGTCATTACTGAATAGTTAGCTGTGTGTCATAAAAAGTCATACAGGTATTAGAAAAAAATTAAATGTTTTTCCAAATCAATGACTCCTATTAAACTACGTGAAATTTACTTAACTTCTTTCAATTAAAACCTTAAGGGCTTCCAGGGAAAGCAACCTATTAACTTAGCCACAGTTAATGGGATTATTTAATAAACCAGTAGAGCCAATATATAAAAGACCTGCAGGAAGAAAACATAGAGGGCATTAATTTCAGTGGAGAGAAATAAATACACAAAACTTCATGCTACCTAGAAAAGCAATGGGGAAGACTCCACAGTCACATTCAGGTAAGGTACACCAGTTCCCTGCAACAGGAAATGATACCCATATCTTACAGCTAAGGAAAATGAATCAGTCAATGCCTTGATAGATTTTTTAAAAGTTACACACTCAAGAGGGTGTAACTGAAAACACTTCAATAATAATGGATATAAATTAAGAGGTAAAGGGAATAAAAACCTACTAAAGGTGGAACTAGTGGTAAGGAATCTGCCTGCCAATGGAGGAGACTCAAGAGAACCCAGTTCAATCCCTGGGTCAGGAAGATCCCCTGGAGTAGGAAGTGGCAAACCACTCTAGCATTCTTGCCTGGAAAATTCCATGGACAAAGGAGCCTGGTGGACCAAAGTCCATGGGGCTGCAAAGAGTTGGACACCATTTGTGAGCGACTGAGTGCAAAGAAAATGGTTACCAGTTCCAGACCCAAAGGGGCAAATAGAGGGCATGGTGTACCCAGAGCCCAGAGGGAAAAGAGTCTCAGGACCAGGGCTGGGACAGGAGTTGGAGCCCAGCTCTGATATGTGGCACGGTGGTGCCATGGAGAGGTACCTGGGCAGTGAAGCATAGATACAGTCTCTTTTCCTTCCCGCCTCTGATCTCCTGTCCATGCTTCTTGACTTCTATAGATAAATAGTAAAATCTGTCAGAAATCAAGAACAAGAAAGCCTAGCTAACCAGTCTGCAGAGGTCAACCTTCAGAACCATGAATTAGGGCAGAGAAGGGCAAGGAGAAGATACAGAAAAGCAAATGAGGAATAAGTAGCAAAGAGGCACATTGATAATGAAGACAAAAAGGAGGGGTGAGAGTCACTATAAGGAAGTCTGGGTAACTATGGACTTTCTTAGTGGATATTGGGAAGAACCGACTGCAAGTGGGAAAGGGGAAAACTTGTGTCCTCTTTGAGATTTCTGGAAGGTAAGCAGATAGAGCAATGCCTTTGTTTGCATTGTCATTTGCTCATTTAGGTTCATTAGTATTTTGTTGTTGTTTGTTTAATACTACGATTAACAGCAATAAAATAAAAGCAACCTTACAGTTTCTTCACTTTTCCATCCAAACTGTTGTTATTCCTTCCTGAAAACATTTGGAATTTGGTATTTCATTGTAAGAAGCATTGTAAGAAATATTGAAATATCTTACAATTTCATTGTAAGAAATATTTGGTATTTCATTGTAAGAAGAAAGTTAGTATATTCCAACTTAAACATCAGCACAAATTTACTTATAATGTTTAGGTTCTTCAAAACCATGTGATTTTTTAAAAACTCATATAGCTAAGGCATTTCCATTAGGAGCCAGATTATTTTTTTATTATTTTCACTATGATTTACTAATGTTCTTAGGTTAGTTCATTTGTTTTTTGTTTTGTTTTTTAACCCAAAGACACAATAAAAACATTTAAGGTTAATAAATGTTTTTGCTTTAAATTCATTTTTTTGATAGTAGGCAATAGTCAAGAAGTTTTTATTTAAAGAACACTGGAAGTAGTTACTCATGTTTATAAAATATTCAAGCATAACCTATTTAATTGTTAGTCTTTCACTGATTAATCACTCAACAAATATTTACTGAATAATTACTCGGGCCGTTTTCAGTTGCTTGTGGAGACACAGCTCTCATTCATTCTCTTCCTGCTTCCCTGTCTTTCTGTGTAAATACACTACCTAAAGCAACTTGAAATATAGACAGAGTTTATAACATATATGTATAAAACATAAAATAAACTGTAGAGCATAAATTAAGGGTAAGAAAAAGTAGTATAATAAAAGCTACATCTTGAGTCAAGTGCTCGGGCCTGGTGGGCTGGGAAGACCCAGAGGAATCGGGTGGAGAGGGAGGTGGGAGGGGGGATTGGGATGGGGAATACGTGTAATTCTATGGCTGATTCATATCAATGTATGACAAAACCCACTGAAAAATAAAAATAAAGAAAGAAAGAAAGAAAATGTAAATGGAATCCAAAAAAAAAATTAAAATAAAGGAATTATCATTACATAAAAAAAAAAAAAGTAAAAGCTACATCTTGGCTGAAAATGAAACAAAATGCTATAAGCTTGAAATCCTGAAGTTCCATCTCATCTGATTTCTGTATACCTCACCTAAGAGCTATTTCATTCTTGCCACTGATAAGGTCAAAAACCTGAGTCATCTTATGACGGTTCTTTCTCATAAGCCCATATCCGGCCAACAACAAACTTTTCCAGCTCTGCGTTTAAAGCATATTCAGAATTCCACTTGTAGGATGACTCAAAGGGTTTTTCAGATGGAACTGGTCTCTGTGCAGCACACAATGGTTTGATGCACACTCATTGACCAAAATTCAGCTGCTGCTCAAATCTAACTTGCAGAAAGTTTGAAAAATATGATCTAAGTGTGTGTCCAGGAGAGAAGAATGTGGGTTTTCTGATTAATTAGCAGCCTGTGACACATTTCTTTATGGTTGATAAAGGGAAAGAAAGACAAAGGAAGGAAGGAAAGTAGGAAAAGAAAGAAAAAAAGAGAGACAGAAAGAAAGGAGAGAGGGTAGGTAGGAGGGAGGGTGGGAAAGAGGGAGAAAATGAAAAACAAAAAACACCACTGAGACTTATGCACAGATACCTCCGAATCGCCACGTGGTGGCAGTGGCCAAAAATGGATAACAGTTCTGTCACAGAATAATTTAGGGGTGGCCCTCAGGGATGCAGAAGACAGTATCTTAGTGGGAAGAAATTGAAGGTGATATATTTCTTCTTTACTTGGAAGGGAAAACAGTATGTGGGGCATATCAAGAGGGTCAAACAATTTAACACAATAGGAAATTGGAAGAAAAAATATGTGGAGAATTTGTGGAAAAGGCCTTCTGGAAGAAATACACATTTAGAGCTCTCAAAATCACCCACAATATGAGATATATGAGGATCCTGCAGGAATGCTTGCCAAAGGTCATGTTTCCTGTGATAGTTATTTAAGAGATGACCTACAATATCTTCTAAAAAGTGGATTATAATTAGTTCTTTTCCCTAGTCATGAAAATAGTTGTTCTATCTCCTCATGAGTAATGTTGCCAAGACAGCAGGGATGAAGTTTACACAAGGTTCAACAACATGGACTTCTCTTCAATTTGCTGAAAGGGCTCAGGCTCCATCTCAAATAGATACAGGGGTCAGCAATTATTATTCAGTGGAATCTACACAATGATGATAAAGAGTTGCCTTTCTTCACCATCAAGATTCTACCTGCATTATCATCCATAGACTGTAGTTACAGTCTCTCTTAGTCATGGTATCTCACATAGCATTTCTTCTCAAAAAGGAAATCCTTCCAGGGCTAATTAATTAACGCAAGGGTCTGATTCTGAAGAATTTTATTAATCTTGCCATGTTTTCTAAAATCAGAAATAGCTATCTTATAGAAAAAGTAAAACGGTTTACTGAAGAGTAACTCATGTTATCCTGTATTTTAAAAGATCTTGCAATACTGGGGTTTGATCCAAGAGGATTTGCCTTTGAAGAAGCTATGCATAAATGCTGCCATTATATGATAGTTAGACTTGATCACTTTTACATTGGCTGAACCACTCACGAATGTTGACTTCCTGTCTATGATGGACTTGTGTTTTAGAAAGTTTAGCATCTAAGAGAAGAAAGCTTCTATGAAGGGTCATGACAATACTTCCATTGAATTCCTAGTTATGACACCATTCTGCTGTTTGAGATTCTTTCTGACACCAAATAGACAAAATGCCTCTGAATCAACACATGGTGGCAGTGGCGAGAAATTGACAACTGTTTCATCACAGAATAATTTAGGGGTGGGCCTCAGGGATACAGAAGAAACAATATTCTCTTAGTAGGAAGAACTTGATTACACAGCTCTTCTTTGCTTGGAAGGAAAAATAATGTGTGGGGCATATCAACAGAGAGACAAATTAGCACAAAAGAAAATTGGGGAAAATGTGATAAATTTGTGAAAAAGACTTTCTGGAAAGGGAAGATTTTGGAGGTGCAGTGACCAGTAATAAATATGAGGAAAGAGAATCACTGCTATCTACTTCTGCCTTATTAACTATGCCAAAGACTTTGACTGTGTAGACCACAACAAACTCTGGAAAATTCTGAAAGAGATGGGAATACCAGACCACCTGACCTGCCTCCTGAGAAATCTGTATGCAGGTCAGGAAGCAACAGTTAGAACTGGACGTGGAACAACAGACTGGTTCCAAATCAGGAAAGGAGTACGTTAAGTCTTCATATTGTCACCCTGCTTATTTAACTTATATGCAGAGTGCATCATGAGAAATTCTGGGCTGGATGAAGAACAAACTGGAATCAGGATTGCATGAAGAAACATCAATAACCTCAGATATGCAGATGACACACGCTTATGGCAGAAAGCTAAGAAGAACTAAAGAGGCTCTTAATGAAAGTGAAAGAGGAAAGTGAAAATTTTGGCTTAGAGCTCAACATTCAGAAAACTGAGATCATGGCATCTGGTCCCATCACACATGGCAAATAGATGGATAAACAGTGGAAACAGTGACAGACGTTATTTTGGGGGGCTCCAAAATCACTGCAGATGGTGACTGCAGCCATGAAATCAAAAGACATTTACTCCTTGGAAGAAAAGTTATGACCAACCTAGACAGCATATTAAAAAGCTGAGACATTACTCTGCCAACAAAGCTCTGTCTAGTCAAGGCTATGGATTTCCAGTAGTCATCTATGGATGCTGGGGTTGGACTATAAAGAAAGCTGAGTGCCAAAGAATTGATGCTTTTGAACTGTAGTGTTGGAGAAGACTCTTCAGAGTCCCTTGGACTGTAAGGAGATTCAACCACTCCATCATAAAGGAAATCAGTCCTAAATATTCATTGGAAGGACTGATGCCAAAGCTAAAATTCCAGTACTTTGGCCACGTGATGTGAAGAGCTGACTAATTTGAAAAGACCCTGATGCCTGGAAACACTGAAGGTGGGAAGAGAAGGGAATGACAGAGGATGAGGTGGTTGGGTGGCATCACCGACTCAATGGACATGACTTTGGGAGTTGGTGATGGACAGGGAGGTCTGGCATGCTGCAGTCTATGACGTCGCAAAGAGTCGGACATGACTGAGCGACTGAACTGAACTGAAGAGTAGACAGGGGGCGCATTTGTCTGGAGATGAAAAGATACTTTAGACCATGTCCTAATACTGCCATGACCACCAAAACTTTAAAGAAGACTGATGGCTCATAGCAAACACCCTCTTCCAACAACACAAGAGAAGACTCTACATATGGACATCACCAGATGGTCGACCCTGAAATCAGATTGATTATATTCTTTGCAGCCAAAGATGGAGAAGCTCTACACAGTCAGCAAAAACCAGACAGGAAGCTGACTGTGGCTTGGATTATGGACTCCATATTGCCAAATACAGACTGAAATTTAAGAAAGTGGAGAAAACCACTAGACCATTCAGGTATGACCTAAATCAAATCCCTTATGACTATACAGTAGAAGTGAGAAATAGATTTAAGGGACTAGATCTGATAGACAGAGTGCCTGATGAACTATGCATGTAGGTTCATGACATTGTGCAGGAGATAGGAATCAAGACCATCCTCAAGAAAAAGAAATGTAAAAAAGCAAAATGGATGTCTGAGGAGGCCTTACAAATAACTGTGAATAGAAGAGAAGTGAAAAGCAAAGGAGAAAAGGAAAGATGTACCCAGTTGAATGCAGAGTTCCAAAGAATAGCAAGGAGAGATAAGAAAAGTTTCCTCAGTGATCAATGCAAACAAGTAGAGGATAACAACAGAATGGGAAAGACTAGAGAGTGCTTCAACAAAATCAGAGATACGAAGGGAACATTTCAAGCAAAGATGGGCTCAATAAAGCAAACAAGTGGTAGGGACCTAACAGAAGATATTAAGAAGAGGTGGCAAGAATACACAGAAGAGCTGTACAAGAACGATCTTCACGACCAGATAATCAAGATGGTATGATCACTCCCCTAGAGCCAGACATACTGGAATGTGAAGTCAAGTGGGCCTTAGGAAGCATCACTATGAACAAAGGTAGTGGAGGTGATGGAATTCCTGTGGAGGTATTTCAAATCCTGAAAGATGATGCTGTGAAAGTACTACACTCAATATGCCAGCAAATTTGGAAAACTCTGCAGTGGCCACAGGACTGGAAAGGTCTGTTTTCATTCCAATCCCAAAGAAAGGCAATGCCAAAGAATGCTCAAACTACCGCACGAATGCACTATTCTCACATACTAGTAAAGTGATGCTTAAAATTCTCCAAGTCAGGCTTCAGCACTACGTGAACTGTGAACTTTCAGATGTTCAAGCTGATTTTAAAGAAGGCAGAGGAACCAGAGATCAAATTGCCAACATCCATGGGATCATCGAAAAAGCAAGAGAGTTCCAGAAAAACATCTATTTCTGCTTTATTGACTATGCCAAAGCCTTTGACTGTGTGCCCCACAACAAACTCTGGAAAATTCTTCAGAGATGGGAATACCAGACCACCTGACCTGCCTCTGAGAAACCTGTATGCAGGTCAGGAAGCAACAGTTAGAACTGGACATGGAACAACAGGCTGGTTCCAAATCGGGAAAAGAGTACGTCAAGGCTGTATATTGTCACCCTGTTTATTTAACTTATATGCAGAGTACATCATGAGAAACTCTGGGCTGAATGAAGCACAAGCTGGAATCAAGATTGCTGGGAGAAATATCAATAACCTCAGATATGCAGATGACACCACTCTTACAGCAGAACTTGAAGAAGAACTAAAGAGCCTCTTGATGAAAGTGAAAGAGGAGGGCGAAAAAGTTGGCTTAAACTCAACATTCAGAAAACTAAGATCATGACATCTGGTCCCATCACTTCATGACAAATAGATGAGGAAACAGTGACTGACTTTAGTTTGGGGGGCTCCAAAATCACTGCAGATGGTGACTGCAGATGGTGATTGCAGTCATGAAATTAAAAGACACTTACTCCTTGGAAGCAAAATTATGACCAACCTAGACAGCATATTAAAAGGCAGAGACATTACTTTGACAATAAAGGGCCGTCTAGTCAAGGCTATGGTTTTCCTAGTAGTCATGTATGGACGTGAGAGTTGGACTAAAAAGAAAACTGAGCACCAAAGAATTGATGCTTTTGAACTGTGGTGTTGGAGAAGACTCTTGAGAGTCCCTTGGACTGCAAGGAGATCCAACCAGTCCATCCTAAAGGAGATCAGTCCTGGGTGTTCATTGGAAAGACTGATGCTGAAGCTGAAACTCCAAAACTTTGGCCACCAGATAGAAGAGCTGACTCATCTGAAAAGACCCTGATGCTGGATATGATTGAGGGCAGGAGGAGAAGGGGTTGACAGAGGATGAGATGGCTGGATGGCATCACCGACTCAGTGGACATGAGTTTGAGTATACTCCGGGTG
This sequence comes from Muntiacus reevesi, assembly GCF_963930625.1. Taxonomy (NCBI): domain Eukaryota; kingdom Metazoa; phylum Chordata; class Mammalia; order Artiodactyla; family Cervidae; genus Muntiacus; species Muntiacus reevesi. The sequence goes on from NC_089252.1 coordinate 122,275,634, forward strand.
TTGGTGATGGACAGGGAGGCCTGGGTGCTGTGGTTCATGGTGTCACAAAGAGTCGGACATGACTGAATGACTGAACTGAACTGAACTGAGGGTTCAAGTCCGCCAGATTTAATCATACTTTTAGATAAAGAACTTTAACTTCAATGCCAACTGAGAATTATGTAGTGGAGAAAGGAGGTTGTAAATGCAAAGAGTAGCTGAGTAAAGAGTTGCAGAACCAAGAATAATTGCAGTTCATCACATACATAATCATTCTATTTATATATACTTAGCTCTTCCTCTCTCTTAATTTCTCTTTTTCTTATATATAAACTCTGTTACTGATAGCTAGGCTAATTTCATTGTGCAGATTTTCTGCTTTTAAGTTAAGGTTGTGGATGTCCTTTAGGACATCTAGACAACTAGAGATGGACAACTAGAGATGAAAGCAATGAGTTGGTAAGACATGGTCTTTGCTTCTAGAGAGAGAGTTAATATGTCTTAAATTCTGCATATATAGACATACTTTGTGAGACTGGGGCACGATGATTTTGTTAGTTTATTGTCTAAAAGTTAAGCTAGGAAAATTGTATATAGTCAATTTTCTACACAAATGTAGACTATAGAATATCTTAAAATTGGCTTTGTATATGCTTCAACCTCAGAAAATATAAATACATTTGTAACTTCTTTTGTAGCTGGAATTTCACACATGCCCTAGCTTGCTTCAAACAGATGTTTCTGCAAGAACTCACACAAAGCTTGCAAGTGAAAGTGACATAGTTATCTTCAAAATCCAAGTGGTAGGGGTATTGGTCCTTTCATGGAAGGTGGGAAGTACTGTTGATTTCTAGTTTCATTTATTAGCAGAACAGAATCTACAGAAAAAACTCCTTAGTCTGGGTCATAATTTCTGCTGGCTCTGTGTTCTCCAAAATTCTTTTTCTGCATCTCCTCCCAATTCTGTGAGATATCTTATACTTTATAAATTATATATTAGACATCACAGACTGCTGAGCCAGATATAACAAAAGTAAGAAGTAATGTATGGAAATAATCACCAAATTTAGAATATAGGCTACTTTTAGGAGTACTAAATAGGGACTTTGTATTGATATCTGCTTTATGTATTAAACTGCAGAGTGGTTATGCCTAATGTAACTTTAGAGCAGAATCAGAATGAAGTGTTAGAACATACCTGGTAAATATAGAACATTCCAAAAAGAAGAAATAGCAAGTGAAAGGAAATATATTTGTTAGGTTTAGGAACATGAAAAGCCTGTGTGGCTGGCATGTGCTAGAAAATGGTCAGACCCATAGAGCAGACCACAAGAGATATGTGGGTTATGACAAAGTCTGTTACACTTATGGATCACGCCATGAAAATGCATGCAAATATTTTGAACAGAGAAACATCTGGATCTAACATCTGTTTTCAGTGATCACTTTGCCATGGTCCAGAGTATATTTTGTTGAGGTGCAGGGAGAAACAGTGAGCTCTTTGGGAGGCAGTTGCAGAGTCCAAACAAAAGATGACAGTGTTGGAAGTGAGTGATAGCTGTAAAGATTTTAAGATGTCAGCATATTCCTACCTACTCTGAAGATGTTTCTCATAACAAACTTGTAGGGAAGAAATAACTTTAAAAATATGAGATTGAGATCTTGAGATATTCTCTACCTTGAGAAAGGGTGAAATTCAAAGCAAATCAAATTATAGACAAAGATTAAACTATAAACTATAAATGATAAAACATCAGTGGAAATATGGATGCATTAAAAACTAATCTGAGGTTGCTGAGAGACTTACTAAGCAGAAAGACAATAGTAAAGGAAATAATCAGCAAAGAGAAACTTAAAACTTTTGTATATTAGGAGTACTAAAAATTAAGAGGTGAACATCAGGCATGTAAAAATATCTAAAATATTTATAATGAAATATTTATAATGAAATATACGTGTTAGTCTCCCTAGTTATAGAAATACCTTCCAGCTTGTTCAGTCCCTTTTGTAAATTTTTTTTCCTCTCCTGGTATCTTTCCTCTATTGATCTGGCCATTGTTTATATCCCTCATTAAGCTAAGAGACATTATTACAATTATTACCTTACACCTCTAGTTCTTTTGTTCTTCTCATTTAAATTCCTTGGCACATCAATAATCTTAGAGAATCTAACAATTATATGTCTCCATGCTGAACACTGCCAGAGAAAATAACACACACACATTAGGGTGGGTTAGCTCATATTCATTGTCACCCACAGTAAATGATCATTCAACAGTATGCAGTTTTATTTACTCTGTTTTTCAATTAGCAATGTGGTAGCAACATTTATGGGCTTCCCTGGTAGCTCAGCTGGTAAAAAATCTGCCTGCAATGCAAAAGAACCGGGTTCTATCTCTGGATTGGGAAGATCCTTTGGAGGAGGGCAAGGCAACCCACTCTAGTATTCTTGCCTGGAGAATCCCCACGACAGAGGAGCCTGGTGGGCTACTGTCCATGGGGTCGCAATGTGTCAGACACGACTGAGCGACTAAACACAGCGCAGCATGAACATTTATACAAGTTAATAAATTCAAGTATATGAATGTATGGGGGACTAGAAGGCAATTAGCAAACCTATTATCTCATTCACATATTTTGATTCCAAAACTGGACTACTAAAATACAAATGTAATGAATAATCCTATATCTAAATATTGCTTTAGCAAAAATTCTTAAAAGTGGAAATATGTGACAAGGAATATAAAACATTTAAGGCTTCTTATGTACATTTCAAAGTTTCGATCTATTTCATAGAGGTGATTGAGAGCTCCTATACTGTTTTTTGATGGCTTTCTAATTTAAGGATTTTTTTAAATGCTGCTATCTGAAGTTACTTTGTGTCTTAGTCCACTTGGGCTGCTATAACAAAGTACCACAGACTGGATGTTTTATAAGCAACAGAAATATCATGTCTCATGGTCAGGTGAGGGCTCTCTTCCAGGTTGCAGACCTCTCATAACGTTCTTACATGATGAATGTGGGGAGGGAGCTCTGCAGGATCTCTCTCTCCTCTGTCTTTTTGGCTTCACTGCTTGGCTTTTGGTGTCTTCGTTTCAGGGATCGAAGGCAGGCGCCTGCAGTGAAAACACAGTCCTAAACACTCGATCACCAGGGAATTCCCAAGGATCTTTTTTTCAGAGAAGTAATCCTCTTCAGGAAGTCTCCATCCTCATAATCAAATCACTTCTCCCAAACCCCACCTTCTAAATCACCACATTGGGGTTTAGAATCACAATGTGAATTTAGGGGGGACACAAACAGTCAAACAGTAATTATAATATTTTAATTGTATACTTTTAAAATAGTAACATAACTGTCATATTTAAATAATATTGCTTGATTTCCATGGCTTTATTTACTTCAATAATAAGGAAAATGTTATAAACACTGGGATATAATGCTATTATAAATGAATGTTATTTCTTATAATTTCCCTACTTAATGCATTTTTCTGCCAAGAGTATTTTCCTTTTAAAATTGGGGAAAAAATTACAATTTAAGAAAAATTCAGTTTTGCTTTCCTATATAAAGAAAACTTCATGCGGACATTTAGTTTTTGGTGTTAATCTCATTAAATAATTTGGGAGATAAATCGATAAAGTTATCATTTAAAATGGAAATCAATTACAAAAGCATATTGGTTTTAATACAATATATAAAACCATGCTAAAATATTCAAATTATGTAGGCCTTCTGAATACGTCTTGTGTAAATTAAAGCACGTCATATTTAAAGAGATTAGTGTTAAAGAAATCATAACTATCTCTATATATGAACATACAGATGTGTATATTTGTGTGTGTGTGTGTCTGTGTGTCTGTGTGTGTGTGTGTGTATATGAAGGGCTTGATTAAGTTTCAAGGGAGTGAGAAGCATAAAAAATGAAAATGAACCCACAATAGGGAGTTCACAAAGAAGTGAGAAGAAGGAGTTCAGAACCTTAAAAGGTAATGGCAAAGAGAAGAAAAAGAATATATACCTTTGAACTCTGGTCAGTATTTATCTTTCAGATGGACAAGGCAGTTCTTGAAAACAGCATGATAGGAATGACTTTTAAGTCTTCATCAGTTCAGTTGCTCAGTTGTGTCTGACCCTTTGCGACCCCATAGACTGCAGCACAGCTGGCTTCCCTGTCCATCACAAGCTCCCGGAGCTTGCTCAAACCTATGTCCATTGAGTCAGTGATGACATCCAACCATCTCATCCTCTGTCATGCCTTCTCCTCTTGCCTTCAAACTTTCCCAGCATCAGGGTCTTTTCCAATGAGTCAGTTCTTCACATCAGGTGGCCAAGGTATTAGAGTTTCAGCTTCAACATCAGTCCTTCCAATTCAGGACTGATTTCCTTTAGGATGGACTGGTTGGATCTCCTTGCAGTCCAAGGGACTCTCAAGAGTCTTCTCCAACACCACAGTTAAAAGCGTCAATTATTTGGTGCTCAGCTTTCTTTATAGGTCAACTCTCACATCAATACTTGACTACTGGAAAAACCATAGCTTTGACTAGACAGACCTTTGTTGGTAAAGTAATGTCTCTGCTTTTTAATATGCTGTCTAGGTTGGTCATAACTTTCCTTCCAAGAAGTAAGCGTCTTTTAATTTCATGACTGCAGTCACCATCAGAAGTGATTTTGGAGCCCCAAAAAATAAAGTCTGACACTGTTTCCACTGTTTCCCCATTTATTTGCCATGAAGTGATGGGACCAGATGCCATGATCTTAGTTTTTCTGAATGCTGAGTTTTAAGCCAGCTTTTCACTCTCCTCTTTCACTTTCATCAAGAGGCTCTTTAGTTCCTCTTCACTTTCTGCCATAAGGATGGTATCATCTGTGCATCTGAGGTTATTGATATTTCTCCTGGCAATCTTGATTTCAGCTTGTGCTTCCTCCAGCCCAGCATTTCTCATGATGTACTCTGCGTATAAGTTAAATAAGCAGGTAACAATATACAGCCTTGACATACTCCTTTCCTATTTGGAACCAGTCTGTTGTTCCATGTCCAGTTGTAACTGTTGCCTCTTGACCTGCATACAAGTTTCTCAAGAGGCAGGGCAGGTGGTCTGGTATTCCCATCTCTTGAAGAACTTCCCACAGTTTGTTGTGATCTACATAGTCAAAGGCTTTGGCACATTCAATAAAGCAGAAGTAGATATTTTTCTGGAATTCTCTTGCTTTTTTGATGATCCAGCAGATGTTGGCAATTTGATCTCTAGTTCCTTTGCCTTTTCTATACCCAACAGGAACATTCACAGTTCACGTATTGTTGAAGCCTGGCTTGCAGAATTTTAAGCATTATTTTGTTAGTGTGTGAGATGAGTGCAGTTGTGTGGTAGCTTGAACATTCTTTGGCATTCATTTCCTTTCTTTGGGATTGGAATGAAAACTGACCTTTTCCAGTCCTGTGGCCACTGCTGAGTTTTCCAAATTTGCTGGCATATTGAGTGCAGCACTTTCACAGCATCATCTTTTAGGATTTGAAATAGCTCAACTGGAATTCCATCACCTTCACTAGGTTTGTTCATGATGATGCTTCCTAAGGCCCACTTGACTTCACATTCCAGGATGTCTGGCTCTAGGTGAGTGATCACAGCATCATGACCCAGATAACTGGGTCATGAAGATCTTTTTTGTGTAGTTCTTCTGTGTATTCTTTTCACCTCTTCTTAATATCTTCTGCTTCTGTTAGGTCCATACCATTTCTGTCCTTTATTGTGCCCATCTTTGCATGAAACATTCCCTTGGTATCTCTATTTTTTTTTTAAATTTTTTATTTTTCAGTGGGTTTTGTCATACATTGATATGAATCAGCCATAGAGTTACACGTATTCCCCATCCCGGTCCCCCATCCTTTTCTTGAATACATCTTCTAGTTTTTTCCATTCTATTGTTTTCCTCTATTTCTTTGCTTTGATCACTGAGGGAGGCTTTCTTATCTTTCCTTGCTATTCTTTGGAACTCTGCATTCAAATGTGTATATCTTTCCTTTTTTCCTTTTCTTTAGCTTCTTTTCTTTTCTCAGCTATTTGTAATTCTTTTATTCATAATAAAACTTTTATGAATATATAGGCTGCCAGACTCCTGTCCAAGTGATTCTCCAGGCAAGAATACTAGAGTGAATTGCCATTTCCTTCTCCAGGGGAACTTCCCACACTCTCCAACCCAGGAACTGAATGCAGATTCCCACACTGTATGGAGATGCTTTACTGACTGAGCTATGCAGGAAGCTACTTTTAATTCTTAGCTCTCAACTATTTGTAATTTCTCAATTCTTGGAGAAACTTAATAATTATAATGTAACAAAAATCCCCCATGTATTATTTCATTATTTGGAGTAGCAAAAAAGTGCTGGAGTGTCTGACAGTACTTATGTAATAAGGACATTCCATGGTCAGTTTTGACTTCACTATCGTATCCTAGACTTCTAACTTGGTTGTCATTTGGATGTTACCAAGTTTAGAGACAACTTGGACTATAATACAAAGCTTGCTGGAAAAAGAAAACCCCTAAAATATTTCCCTTTTCTCTAAAACTAGAGATGTTGTTACCAAAAGGTGTGGTTTTTTATTAACCCTATAGGTACTTGATTAGTGAGTATTGCATTCATAAAAGTTTTATTCCCCTCACATTTTTATTCAGAATCTCAGCAAGTGCATATGTTGGCAACCAGCAGATCTGATTTGTTTTTAGAACAAAGAAGGCTCGGTAGCTAGGAGAGTTGGGCATTTATGGAATCTGTTAAGTCTCATAATTGACAATGTTGCTTCATCAATCACAAGCAGGCCACAGTCCCAGAATCCATTCTCCACATGCCATTCTGAAGGAATAAATTACTGCTATTTTTGTAGCATGATCCTACAATAGCTCAATGAGCTGATTTTAAAACTTTTAAAATATCACAACCAAACCACATTCAAAATTTATAAAAATGAATTAAAGTTTGATTTATAGTTTTTAAATGTATACTCCAGGTAGGAGTACTTCAAGGAAATGCAGCAATGGACACTTGCCATTGTCCAAGAACGTGAAGACAATTTTTAACCTAGATGATCCAAATCATTGATTTTGGAATTCATTCCAGGTTTTATTCTCCTCCTAGCAGATATATTATCTGATTACATTTTAGGCTAGCACTAACATAAATTTCTATCCCTTGAGCATACTAAGTATTGGGAGAATAGACAGGCATGAAGGATAAATAGACTGAGTCTTCATCCATTCTGTTCTTTCTTTCCTTCTCCAACCTCTATTTATCCTTCCTCCTGTCTTTACTCTTTGACATTCTCCTTATATATTCATTCCTTCTTCACTTTTCTATATGCTCATTCCTTTTTTCCTTTTCCATTCATTTTCTAAATGTTTGCTTCTTTATCTGAGGGAAAACCTTCTGCCTTCTGATGTAACTTCTGCGTTGGAAACTTTTGAGCTATTTTCCATGCTTGGTTAAGTTCAGTGTCCTACTGACCAAATTGGAAAGTGGCCTGTAATATAAGTTTAATAAAAATAATTAATACTTTGTATAATGAATGGAAACAAACTATTAGAAAGTAAGTTGTACATTTTAGTCACTTCAATCATTTCCACCTCTTTGCGACCGTATGGACTGGACCATAGCCCACCAGCCCTCCCAGTCCATGGGATTCTCCAGGCAAAAATACTGGAGTGGCTTGCCATGCCTTTCTCCAGGGGAATCTTCCCAACCCAGGGATCGAACTCCTGTCTCTTAATCTCCTGCATGGGCAGGCACTGGTGCCACCTGGGAAGCCAGCCACTTGGAAAGGTAAGATACAAGAGGATAAATATTTTATTTTACTAATGGTAAATTACTAGTGATTTAAAATTTTTTGGTAGGAAAAAAATCAAAAGAGTAGAAGTCAAAGAGTTTCAGATCAGGGAATTTGCTGATGGCATAGTATCATTTTGGAAATGAAATCTGGATATCTGCAATTGGATTTTTGCTTGGTTGTTTAAAGTAGTCTCAGTTCAGTTCAGTTCAGTCACTCAGTCGTGTCCGACTCTTTGTGACCCCATGAACGCAGCATGCCAGGTCTCTCTGTCCATCACCAACTCCTGGAGTCCACCCAAACCCATGTCTATCTAGTCGGTGACGCCATCCAACCACCTCATCCTCTGTCAACTCCGTCTCCTCCTGCCCTCAATCTTTCCCAGCATCAGGGTCTTTTCAAATGAGTAAGCTCTTTGTATTGGGTGGCCAAAGATTTGGAGTTTCAGCTTCAGCATCAGCCTTTCCAATGAACACCCAGGACTGCTCTCCTTTAGGATGGACTGGTTGGATCTCCTTGCAGTCCAAGGAACTCCCAAAAGTCTTCTCCAACACCACAGTTCAAAAGCGTCAACTCTTCAGTGTTCATTTTTCTTTATAGTCTAGCTCTCACATCCATACATGACCACTGGAAAAACCATAGCCTTGACTAGACAGACCTTTGCTGACAAACTAATGTCTCTGCTTTTACAATATGCTGTCTAGGTTGGTCATAACTTTCTTTCCAAGGAGTAAGTGTCTCTCATGGCTGCAATCACCATCTGCAGTGATTTTGGAGCCCAGAAAAATAAAGTCAGCCACTGTTTCCACTGTTTCCTCATCTATTTGCCATAAAGTGATGGGACTGGATGCCATGATCTTAGTTTTCTGAATGTTGAGTTTAAGCCAACTCTTTCACTCTCCTTTTTCACTTTCATCAAGAAGAGGCTCTTCAGTTCTTCTTCAAGTTGTGCCATAAGAGTGGTGTCATCTGCATATCTGAGGTTATTGATATTTCTCCCAGCAATCTTGATTCCAGCCTGTGCTTCCTCCAGCCCAGTGTTTCTCGTGATGTACTCTGAATATAAGTTAAATAAGCAGGGTGACAATATATAGTCTTGACATACTCCTTATCCTATTTGGAACCAGCCTGCTGTTCCATGTCCAGTTCTAACTGTTGCTTCCTAACCTGCATACAGTTTCTCAGGAGTCAGGTCAGGTGGTCTGGTATGCCCATCTCTGAAGAATTTTCCACAGTTTATTGTGATCCACACAGTCAAAGGCTTTGGCATATAAAGCAGAAGTAAATGTTTTTCTGTAACTCTCTTGCTTTTTCGATGATCCCATGGATGTTGGCAATTTGATCTCTGGTTCCTCTACCTTTTCTAAATCCAGTTTGAACATCTGGAAGTCCACAGTTCACGTATTGCTGAAGCCTGGCTTGGAGAATTTTAAGCATTACTTTACTAGCGTTTGAAATGAGTGCAATTGTGAGGTAGTTTGAACATTCTTTGGCATTGCCTTTCTTCGGGATTGGAATGATAACTGACCTTTTCCAGTCCTGTGGCCACTGCGGTGTTTTCCAAATTTCCTGGCATTTTGAGTGTGGCACTTTCACAGCATCATCTTTCAGGATTTGAAATAGCTCAACTGGAATTCCATCACCTCCACTACCTTTGTTCATAGTGATGCTTCCTAAGGCCCACTTGACTTCACATTCCAGGATGTCTGGCTCTAGGTGAGTGATCACACCATCATGATTATCTTTGTCATGAAGATCTTTTTTGTATAGTTCTTCTGTGTATTCTTGCCACCTCTTCTTAATATCTACCATTTCTGTCCTTTACTAAGCCCATCTTTGCATGAAATATTCCCTTGGTATCTCTGATTTTCTTGAAGAGATCTCTAGTCTTTCCCATTCTATTGTTTTCCTCTATTTCTTTGCATTGATTGTCCTTAATTTTATAGCTTTTTCTTTTCTACTCAGTTGAAGCAATAACAGTGAATGAGGACCTAAGACTATTAAGTAGAGAGTGGTAAGAAGGTAGAAAAACCTGAATCTTCAGTAAAAGAAAGAAAGTAATGCCCAAACACAAGGACCAATATGTTCACTGCTCTGCCGTGACCTAAATGGAAAGGAAATTCAGAAAAGAGGGGGTCCATGTATACTTCAGCTGATTCATTTTGCGGGACAGCAGCAATTAACACAACTTTGTAAAGCAACTCCAATAAAAAGTTGTTAAAAGATCTAAATAAGAAGAGTTTCTCTGATAAGAGAGTTGTCTTAGACTAGGCTTCTAACAGAAAACACTACAGACTGGGTTGCTGATGAACAATGTGAATGTTCTAAGTGGCTTTGGTCATCTCCAACTCTGTGACCCCAAGACCCCAAGCCCTCCAGGCTCCTGTGTCCCGTGGGATTATCTCTAGACAAGAATACTAGAATGGGTTGCCATGCCCTCCTCCAGGGGATCTTCCGGACCCAAAGATTGAACCCATGTCTCATGTCTCCTGCATTGACAGGAGGATTCTTTACCACTAGCAACCACCTGGGAAGCCCCTTATAAACAATAAAACTGTATTGTTCACAGTTTTGGAGGTTGAAGCCCTAGGGCAAGGCACATAAACATGCAAGTATGAGGAGTTAAATTTCAGTGCAAAGATATACCAAAAGCAGTAGGTTATTAAACCAAGAACATAGCAGTGAGAAGGAGGGATTAAGAAGTCTGACAGAAAAAGGAAATAGCTAAGATGAGAATACACAGAAAGGAAAAGTTGATTAAAGTTCAACAGTGTACTTTACAAAGTTGTTCAACACTGAATGATTTAAATTTTATAAATGAAGTATATTACAGAAAATCTTAAAAGTTTTATGTAAAAATTCGCACCCATGTAACAAATAATTTAAAATAAATGTAAAGATGATAGATAATCCAGTTACAGCTATGTCAGTAAAATATTACTACCTTTATTAAAAGATCTTTGCTTCCCTTGTGGCCCAGCTGGTAAAGACTCTGCCTGCAATGCAGAAGACCTGGATTCAATCTCTGGGTTGGGAAGATCCACTGGAGAAGGGAAAGGCTACCCACTCCAGTATTCTGGCCTGGAGAATTCCATGGGCTATAAGCAGTCCATGGGATTGCAAAGAGTCAGACAGGGCTGGGCGACTTTCACTTTCACTTTTCAACTTTATTCAGAAAACCAAGAAATATTTACCTATTAAAGTTATGCAGATATTTTAAGTGAAGGCATTTTCACTTCCTTTAGCTTGTTTTAAATATAACTATCAACATGGTATTTGCACAAAGTATTTTACTATTTTTCATAATCCTCTGATATTCCTGTATTTATAGTTGTTCAAGTGCCTTCGAAATACTTAGTAAGTCATCTGATTTATCTGGGGCCAACAGCTCTGTTCCTGTTATCTAAACACATCCCAGAATAGACAGATACATGGTCAGAACATAGTTCTTTCATCTACAAATCACGACTATATTCTGCATTTTATAGTTTATTCTATAATACATAACTGATACAGAATAGATTGGCTGAATTCATATCAGTCATCTTTTTATTAGAGTAAAATAAGAAAACAAATTCTACAGTGTCAGACCAATGGATGATTTAATTCACAATGGCCTATCACAGGCATACTTTCCACTAATAAGTACAGAGGAAACTGCATCCATTGTAAAGGAGAATTAACCTTTCTTAGACATGCTTGGTGTTTATTACCTGAATTAGAATTCTAATGTACTAGTCACTACTTACTTGAAAAAAATTTATTTGAAATTAATACATCACACTCTTGTCTTCCTCTTGGATCAATTTCCTGTTAGTATAATTTATTTTTGCTTATAGACTAGTACTAATCAAGCAAACTGTTACTCTGAAATGATGATGAGTATAGTAATTCATATAAATAGCCCAATGTTTTCATTTTAATGAGATAATAGAATACAATGTCGATTCTGCTAGCACAATTCAATGTATATTTGGATAGATTCGAGAATGAGAAGATCAGCTTCATAAATAATTATAAGAGCAAAAAATAATCTTTTAAAATTGTAACAGAGCAGGAAAAAAATGAGAGTGAGAAATTGTTTCATATATGAGTTCAGCTTTGGTCAGGACACTGGCCGATTAAACCTTATGATTAAAAAAGGAGATACATGGTCTTTGTCCCTAAACGTATTTAAAAGCCATGTTACAGCTTCCCTGGTAGCTCCGCTAGTAAAGCATCGGCCTTCAATGAATGAGACTCCCGTTCTATTCCTGGGTCAGGACAATCCCCTGGAGAAAGGATAGGCTACCCACTCCAGTATTCTTGGGCTCTCCTGGTGGCTCAGCTGGTAAATGATTTGCCTACAGTGTGGGAGGCCGGGGTCTGATTCCTGGGCTGGGAAGATTCCCTGGAGGAGGACATGGCTACCCACTCCAGTATTCTGGTCTGGAGAACTCTATGGACTGTACAGTCCATGGGGTTGCAAAGAGTCACACACACGACTGAGTCACTTTCACTTTTCAGTTAAGACACTGGCTCATTTAAACCTTGCGATTCAAAAAGGAGACGCATGATTTTTGTCCCTAAAGGTATTTAAAAGCAATGTTATTATTAAGAAGAAAGCCCTTGCCAAGATCTGGATGGTCATGAAAAGATTTTATAAAAGAGATTTAACTTGAACTAATATTTCATACCTCTAATCTTTCACTAAATATCTCCTGAGATTCCTGTAGTTCAACCTCATTAGAACTTTCAAAGGAACAGAGTTAAGCAGTGTAATAGTTAATATACTTGTTTTCAGTTACTTATGGGAGTGCCTTTAGCATTTTGGATAGTGGTATAAGGACTTGTCAATTATAATCAGCCCAGTTGCTGCTTTCAAATCTCGACCCGACCACATCCTATAAGACAGTGGTAAAATTGCCTAACCAATCTAAACCTCAGCGTCCTCATCTGTAAACTAGGGCTTATAGTAGTAACTACCTCAAAGGGGTGTAGCAAAAATTAAGTAGATTAATATATATAAAGTCCACAGGAAAAGACCCTGAAAATAATGTTAAAATGTGTATTGAACGCTTACTATTACTATTACTTCTACTAGTACTAGTACTTGCCATTGCTGCTAAGTCACTCAGTCGTGTCCGACTCTGTGCAACCCAACGGACTGCAGCCCACCAGGCTCCTCGGTCCATGGGATTGTCCAGGCAAGCGTACTGGAGTGGGGTGCCATTGCCTTCTCCGCTTAGGGAAATATGTATTGGAGTTTGAGCTGAAAGTTGTTTCATTTATTTATTTTTTTCCTTTCAGGTAGAGCAAGTTTCAAAGAGCATCCATCCTCATCTGAGTTATATTTTAAAGAGGCCCTAAAAAGTGTCCTCATAAACACGCTTATTCTCCCTTTGCTATGAAATTCAAATTTCATGATACAGAAACTCCATGTGCTTGGATGCAGTTGACTTAGAGGTCAACAATGCATCCCATGAGATGTTTAAACTGTATTTGAGAAAGAATTTAAGCTAGTATAAACATGACTAGAGATGTAAAATTTTCTAAAGATGTAATGTTTGCACAATAACATTTTTAAGAAATAGTCATACTGAGTTAAGTAAATCAGACAGAGAAAGAAAAATATTATATGGCATTCCTTATCTGTGGAATCTAAAAAGAAATGATACAAATGACTTACTTACAAAACAGAAATAAACTCACAGACTGAGAGAATGAACTTATAGTTGCTCAGGGGAAGAAAGGAGGGAAAAGGTAGTTAGGGAGTTTGGGATGGACACGTACACACTGCTGTGTTTAAAGTGGACAACCAACAAAGACCTACTGTATAGCACATGGAACTCTGCTCAGGGTGCTGTGGCAGCCTCTATGGGAGGGGAGTGTAAGGGTGAATGGGCACATGTATATGTGTGGCTGAATCCCTTTGTTGTTGACCTGAAATTATCACAGTGTTAATTGGTTGTACCCCAATACAAACTAAAAAGTATAAAAAACATGATTAGTAACCAACTGCTGCTAGTGAATATTGAGAATCTCTGGGAACTGAAGCTGGGAAAGCAGCATGATACCAGCTCAAGGCATTATTTGGATTCTAAGGTGTAACAGAACAAAAATAACATGAATAACATTAACTGGGTGATTACCGCATGCCATGCACTCATGATCACCCAAAGAAATGATGTACTATTTTTATATCCAGAAAGAATAAAAAAGAATACTGAGTATGGAAGATTTTAGTCACTCACCTAAAAACAAATACCTAAAAGTCAGGATTAGAGCCAAATGGAGGCAGTCTAATCCAAGAGCCAGCCTCCTTATCTGTATTTTCTAGTATGTACACATTTCACAATTTTATTTTAACTTTATTTTTACAGAATTTGGCAAGCATTTAAGTTTTTGAGGAAAGAATTAAAAGCAAAATTATGGCTGTAGATTGAGAAATAGGAGAGATAAATGTTTAAAAGCAGAGAGCTTCATTATTTATTTACTCATTCTAGACAATAGAAATGCTGTGGGGCATGCCCTATATTTCCTGAAACTTACAGTTTAATGAATTTAAAGACGTAGAATAGCACAGACACACCTTGATTTATATTAGTGAACAAATGGAATTTTAACAGTGAGTCTTAATTCTAATGAACAGGATGACCTCTCATAGCATTTTGTAGATTATATTTTGCAAAGTTCACGTATTCTCCCTATATTCTCTAATAGACAAAAGAACTGTTGACAACAATTGACTTTTGGACTTCTCCAGTGGACCAGTGGGTAACACACTGTGATTTCACTGCAGGGGCCATGGGTTTGATCCCTGACCAGGGAAGTATGCATGCTGTGTGGGACAGTAAAAAAAAAAGAAAAAACAATTGACTTTTATTAGTTGGGGGTGGGTGAGGGTATTCTGGCTAATTTGATGAAATCTAGGTAAATCCTATCAATGCTTAAGTGGCTTAGTTTAATTGGTTATAGTATAAATGTTAGAATAATAATACTTAGCAACTAAACCACTACCACCACATTGGGTTTGGCTGCATGTAACACAGATGACCAGTAGGGATACAATTTTCTCACTTTAAAAGAAGCTCGGAAACAATCCAGAACCAATAGAATACCTCCACAATGTCATCTGGGCTGGAGGCACCTTCTGTTTATTCATTCTACTATCCTTAACATGTGTTTTTCATTTTTATGGCTTCAAACCTTGTTCCACTTTAATCACATGTCAGCAATACAATAAGAAGATGAAATCACAAAAAGTAAAAAGTAAGACTGTACCTTAACACTTTTGGCACAAACATAATACACTTATTTTTACCTTGCTTTCTTCCAGAACATAACAAGCAAAACAATAGGATATCATTTCATGGTAGTACATAGAGATATACTGTGTGTGTGCTAAGTCAGTTCAGTCCATGCAAAAAATCTGACTGTTTTCCACCCCACGGACTGTAGCCCACTAGGCTCCAACATCCATGTGATTCTCCAGGCAAGAACACTGGAGTGGGTTGCCATGCCCTCCTCCAGGGGATCTTCCGGACCCAGAGATTGAACCCATGTCTCTTATGTCTCCTGAATTGGCAGGTGGGTTCTTTACCACTAGTGGTCACCTGGGAAGCCCTGGAAATATATGACATGGGTATCCGTTTTAAAATTGTTCATGTATATAGCAGTGTTGCAAGGATACACTTGTGTATGTCTTTGCCTTCTTGAGTGAGTATATCTACCTTTTAGACAATTTTTAAAAAATAGAATGTCTAGGTAAAAGGATATAATATTCTAGATTTTGAAACACCTTGCCAAAATGTCCTCCAAATGTATTGATTCTTAATTCTAACAGCAATGCTGCTCTTTTACACACATTCCAAAGCAATCGTTTACAAACATGTTACTCTTGCCAAATTAAAGGATAGACATGGAATTCACTATTTTAGTGGGCATATGTTTTTGAGTCAGTTAAGCATTATTTTTTATTGCTTTGGGACTACATATACACATATATAATAAATTAACATGACAAAATCATTCCACACTTAAACATACTAACCTCTCTAATCTGAGTAAATCCTATCCATCCATTGAAGGCCTAAGACTGAAGAAGGGGAATGCTCTCTCTGCCTGACTCTCTTGTCTCTGGGACATGGGTCTTCTCTTATCCTTGATCTCAGACTTGGCTGGAACTTGCACCCTTTGATCTCCTTGTTCTTCGGCCCATGGACTTGGATAGCATTGGTTCTCTTGGGTCTCCAACTGGCCAACTGCTGATATTGAGACTTCTTGGCCTCTGCAATCAAGTGCATATTTCTTATAACAAACCACACACATGCAGTAGTGCAAATAGAAGTTATGTTTACGTTATACTGTAGTCTGTGTACAATAGCTTTCTGTCTAAGAAACAATGTACATACCTTAATTTAAGCATATTTTATTGCTAAAAGATGCTAATTTTCATCTGAGGCTCATTTCAGTGAGTGATAGAGAGATCTGAGGGACATGAGGGTATGAATTACTATAAGGGCATGGGATATTGGTGGGAAGAACATAAAGTTATATCAGGTTAAATTTATTGATGACAAAGAGATTCTGCATTTAACGTTGCAGCTTGGTGAGTTAGAATGGGCTCTAGCAGTTTGTTTGGCTGAAACATGGACCAAAAGATAGTACATTATAAATTAATTGGAAATGCCCATCTTCCTTTGGTTGAATGTAAAGGAAAAGATTCAGAAACTTGGGGAGAGTGGAATGTTAGAGTGGATTCTTCATTTGGGATTTACCCACACTGGAAGGTCTGGAAGAAACACCTTTCACCGTTACTGTGAGGTGAAAAGTGACATATTTGAAAAGCTCTGTGAGCACTCTTTGTTGACGAGCCCTTACAGTGGAAATGCAGTGATGGATTGGAAAACCTAAATGAATTTGGATTAATTGGGTTTTGGTGTTGCAGGGATCAGTCAAATGGCAGTCCTTAACTACAGAAGGTAAGATGGGTATAATTCTGACAAAGGGCAGCAAGTCAAAGCTGCAATCAAATTAGTCTGAAGTTCATCGACTATAGCTAGCTGACTATGGTTTTCCTAAAAAGTGTAATGAAAAGGAAATCTCCAATTCTTACTTGATTCTCCTAGGCTACTGATCCAAAATCTAACCTGATTTATATTAAAGAAAAAAAAAAAAACAGGCAATGTCACCTCATTTTATTCCAGCTTGAGATAGTTTATGGACCCAGAACTCTTTGAATGAAGGAGAGGCTCAGTTTTCTTGAGAGAGGACTCTGCTATGCTGTCAAAACTTTATACTGCTAATCTTTTTTCCAGCTTTTCCCCCCAAGGACTTTTTACCAAGATATGTTCCCTGGGGAAAAGGAAATAATAAGATTTTGGTGGGGGACCATTAGATACTGTGGGCTTGCCAGCTGGTGCTAGTGGTAAAGAACCCACCTGTTGACACAGAAGAGGTAAGAGTCACAGATTCGATCTCTGGGTTGGGAACATCCCCTGGAGGAGGGCATGGCAACCCACTCCAGTATTTTTGCTTGGAGAATCCCATGGACAAAGGAGCCTGGTGGGCTACAGTCCACAGTCTCACAGAGTCGCACATGACTAAAGCAACTTAGCACGCATGCACACATTAGATACTGTCTCTGTAATGATACTAATTCCAGGACACCCAAAATGTAACTGCAGTTCACAAGTCAGAGTAGAGGCGTATGGAGGTCAGGCAATCTGTGGAGTTTTAGCTCAGATCTTTTTTATAGTGGGCCACTTTAGTCCCTGCACTCATCCTGTGTTTATTTCCACAGTTCCCGAATGCTTATTTGGAATAGATACACTCAGCAGCAGGCAGAATTCCCCTATCAATTCCCCAGCCTGTGGGGTGAGGACTATTATGATGGCAAAACCAACTGGGAGCCACTAGTAATACCTCTGTCTAGGGAAATAGTAAACCAAAAGCAATACTTTGTTTCTAGAGAGACTTCAGGGATTAAGGACACCATCAAGAACTTGAAGGGTGGAGGAATGGTGATTCACACCATATCCCCATTCAACTTGCCTCTTTAGCTTGTTCAGAAGACAGATGAATCTTGGAGAATGATAGTGGATTATTGTAAGCTCCAATCATAGCTGTTTTACCCGATGTAGTTTCATTGTTTGAGCAAATCAACACATCTCCTGGTACCTGGTATGCAACTGTTGCTCTGGCAATTTGCTTTTTCTTTTTTCCCCTCTTTCTCTATTAGTAAGATCCACCAGAGCAGTTTGCTTTCAGCTCGACAGGCCAGCAATACATCTTCACGATACCCTCAAGGGTATATCAACTCTCCAGCCCTATATCATAATTTAGCTCTGAAATTTCTTTGAGATCTTTCCTTTGGAGAAAATATCACTCTAGCCCATTACATTGATGATATTACATTAATATCACTGCCTTGGATTTAGTTAGCAAGAAATTACAACTACTCTAGACTTATTGGTAAGACATTTGCAAGTCAGAGGGTGACATAAACCTGACAAAATATTTGGAGTCTTTTACCTCAGCAACATTTTCAGGGGTCCAGTGGTATGGGTCATGCCAAGAAATTTCTAAATTGAAGAATAAGTTATTACATCTGGCCCCTAATAAGAGGCTTATACCTATTGCTCCTCTTTGGATTTCAGAGGTATAATATTCCTCATTTGACAGTGTTTGTTGTTTAGTTTCTACATCATGTCTGATTCTTTGCAACCCCATGGACTGTAGCCTGCCAGGCTCCTGTCAGTGGGATTTCTCAGGGAAGAATACTGGAGTGGGTTGCCATTTTCTCCAGGGGATCTTCCCGAAACAGGGACTGAACCCCTGTCTCCTGCATTACAGGTGGATTCTTTCCCGCTGAGCCACAGGCGAAGCCCTCTTGAGTATGTTACTCCAGCCCATTTGCCAAGTGACCTGAATCCTAGTTTCAGGTGTAACCCAGAACAGGAGAAGACCCTGCAACAAGTCTTGCAAGCTGCTTCACCACTGGAGACACCCAATCTAGCATATCCAATTGTGCTCAAAGGGTCAGTGGCAAATGGAAATGATTTTTGGAACTTTTGACAGGTTTCTGTAGGGGGGCAGTTTTGCAATGCCTGCCCTTAGGATTTTGCAGCAAGGCCCTACCATATTATGCAGATAACTTCTGTTTTTCAGAAATAATTCTTGGCCTGAGGTTGGACCTTAGTGGAGACTGAATGCTTAATCACGGGCTGCCAAGTTACTATGTGACCTGAGCTTCACATAATGAGTTGGTGTCATCTGACCCACCAAACCATTCAGCAGGACCTGCAGAGCAGCCCTCTTCAAATGGACGGCGTACAAAATAGTGCCTCCCTTATTCACGGTTTGCCTTATCAAGGTTTTAGTTACCTATGGTCAGCCACAGTATGAAAACATTAAACGGGATATGCCAGAAATAAACAATTCATAAGTTTAAATTGCACACTGTTCCGAGCAGCATAATGAAATCTCAAGTGCTTCCAGTCCATCCCACTCTATTTGTGAGTCAATCCTTTGTCCAGCATATCCATTGAGTGTATGTCCATGAGTCATTTAGCAGTCTCCTCGGCGATAACAAGGAAGAGTGCCAGTGTTCAGTTAACCTCAAGTTTACGTAATAATGACCCTAGAGGGCAAGAGTAGTGATGTTGGCAATTCAAATATCTCTTACAGTGACTGATTTACAAATTTAACTTTATCATAGGTTTGTATGTATAGGCAAAAACATAGTATATACAGGGTACGATTCTCTCAGTGGGCATCCATGGGGAGTCTTGGAATAACGGAGGACTACTCTATACTGCTGCCTCTTCTGTGTCTCCAGATCTTGTGAACTCTCAGCCTCCATAACTGAGTGAGTAAATACCCTGTGTCATATATGTATTCACCATTTTAGTTCTGTTTCTCTGGAGACCCTTGACTAGTATACTCATCACACCACATTCTGGGAGGCCCACTAAGTATACATAACTATGACAGAACCAAACAGATAGCTCACTCAAACTAACTTCTTCAGATGGCATTTAATTCTATGTATAATTACAAGAAATTTTTATGAATACATATCTTTTCATATATATGTAGATATATGTATAATCATAGATAGCTGTATATCTATATATATGTAGTTTGCCAGTATGTGTGAACATATATTAACACCTATATGAGAATTTTTGTAAAACATGGGAGGAGGGGAAGAGAAGAAAGAAATAAAGACAGAAGCTGGAGTCAGAATAAGAGACATAGTAATAAATCATTCATTTTCTTTGTGGTCTTATACAGAATTGTAATATTTTTATTCTTTTCCTAACTGTTTATCTTAATGTCACTTTGGATTCAGATTTGTTTTTATGCTTTTACTTGTGTATTTTGTTACTAGAACAAATAGGTATTTAGTTGAGAAAAGATTATTTCTTCGTTGATTTAAAAGATTTTTTTTAAATAATAAGAACATGAGCCCTTCTGTCTTATATGTTGTAATATATTTGCTTTTTGCAGTTGGTCATTTATATTTTGCTTTGGAATACCATTTTCTGAAGTTCAAATATAAAGATGTAATCCTAACAGGCTTTCATGATTAACATAGTTCAAACCAAGCAAATTGCTTATGCACATCCTTCCTTTGCCTATGTTATGAAAACAAAAGGCACTGCGTCCAAATGCCATGAAGTTTTATAGGTCAGAGACAGCAGTGTTTTCAGCTGCAGTCAGAATTTAAGCAGTGGAAGTCCTTATGTAAGAAAAGACAAATAAATAGACTTGTCAATCTTTCAGATGGCATGAATGGAATATATCCCTGCATACCAAAGTACCATTTCCTAACATTGTCCAATATCCAATTTCTGCCTTTTCTTTGTATTGCAATTCATGATTCTGAGACCACTCATGTATTAGTAAGGTATTCCCAATACCTGCCTGACTGCTGAGGAATATTTTTCACTTTAAAAAGTCCCTACCTTTGTGTATATGTAGGTAAAGACATCATGAATGAGTAGGAGTCGTTAGAGGGGTAAGAAGAGTACCAGAGAAGAACGGTGACTCAGAACTCTAAGGAGGAGAATTTCAGAGAAGTCACTGGTGACTCAGAGGGTTTCCCTGGTGGCTCAGTGGAAGAGAATTTGCATGTGATGCAGGAGACCTGAGTTCGATCCCTGAGTTGGGAAGATACCCTGGAGAAGGGAATGGCTACCCACAGTATTTTTGCCTGGAGAATTCCATAGACAGAGGAGCCTGATGAGCTACAGTCTGTGGGGTTGCAACGAGTCAGACATGACGTAGCGACTGACGCCTTCACTCTCAAGTATAGATATAAAAAGCACAAAGCATAATATTGACTATTTACATGGCCAACTAGATGGATATTGAATACTAAAATTGTGAATTTACTTATTTTCTTAACTATATATAATTAAATTTTCAAAAATAAATATAGATTTTCAGAATTTCACCTAAAACAAATAATTTTGATACATAGGGTAATATATTTAGACACAAGATATGTGAGCTCTGCTTGTACTCCTGCTGCAGGCCTAGCAAATTCTAAAGAAGATCTGCTTAATCCGTGTCATTTATCTTCCTAGATTGTAGTACCTGTTAGTAGTAGACATTCATTGCTCAGAATTGTGCTATCGCTACTTCTGTTTCTGTACGTGAGCTTCAAGTTCAAAAGGAAAACACAAGATCAGAGGGTGAATTCTGCTTCTTGATAAGAAGAGGGGAATAAAATGGTGGAGTCATTTCTTTCAGAACGAAGTTTAGAATTCTGCAGCTATTTATTACCTATGTCTTGAGTATTTAAGTCATACTTCACCCTTGAGTGAAATCTTAAAACTTAAAGTTCTGGAATCAGTTGAGATTACTCCAGTTTACCTAAGGAAAAGGCTTTTGATCTTTTGTGGCTGCTGCTGTTGTTTTTACAACTGGCTTAAAATTTTGAATGTCTGTAAACTCAGGGAAGAATCTGATTTTCCAGCTGACCTACTTTCTTAATATGAGTGATTTGAGACCCCAGGGCTAAGATTCATTAAGATTTGTTGAGAGTAGCCTCCATCAACTTCAGCTTTGTTTTTCATATTCAAATTTCAGGTTCCCTCTGAGGCAGCAACAAGTTACAGGAGTAAGGGACTTCATATAGTTATTTGCTCTGGGAAACTCTCCTCTTCTACACTACAATTTTCATTTAAATGTCATGTACTTTAGTTCTTTTGAAAATATATTTTGTTTAACACTTTTGGGTTATTATTATGTGGCAAACCCTGTCAAAACACTCTGAATTAGCTCAGGAACCTTGGTAAAAATGAATGAACTGGTTAAAAGCATAGGGTCTAGAGTCAAACTCCTTAGGCTAAAATCTCATTTGGCATCTGTGTTCACAGGACAAGTTACTTAAGTTGCCTGAATCTATACTTCACATCAGAAGAATAGAGACAATAATAAAACCTTTCTCACAGGGCAGTTGTGAGGATTATTTGAGGTATTTGTTAGATGCTTAGAACCGTGTCTGATGCACAATAAACACTTAGCATGTGTTAGCTAATGTTTTTATGACTCTGCTATGATATTGGCTAATTGTGCTTGTTGGTTGATTTCTTGCTTTGCTGAAATCAGAAATAGTCTGAAGCCAGCAAATGATTTCAATTCTATTATTGACAGGGCCTACATGGGGTCTCACTGATAAGATGGTTCATTATGCTGACCACACAAACAAGGAATAAATCACAGTGATCTGTGAGACTGACCAAATTGCCCAGATGGCATCCTGTTATTTCACTGGTGCCTATCTTCTCAAAGCTGTGAGACCACCAGATTCCAGACCTCCAGCTACGTGACCATCCCTTCAGAGAGTTTTTCATTGGTGGGGTATAAGAAGGACTCCGTCAGAAAGGGAGAATGCTGGTTCTCCTTAAGAGCCAGTCACCTTCTTGCTTCCCTCTAATAGATTTCCCTTTTCTTGCCTAACTGCCAGGCGCACTCTCTTTTTCTCTACACTCGCCTTACAACTATGATTATCTTTGTGCAAACTAGAAGCATGCAGTTAAATCTATGTCAGTCTAATTTAGATATTTATAAAAATAAACAGTGAGATTAATGGAAAATTAGGTCTCAAAAAAATCACTACCAGGCAACCATTTCCAAAATATTGCTCATCAAGAAGGAGCTCCATGTATGGCCACAGCTAATAGACTTTTCTGTAACAGCTCCATCATTTAAACATTAATCCTTTTAAAAAGTAGTGAAAGTCAATTGACTTTAAAGACTTTTGCAAGAAATGATTTCAAAATTAAAACTGTTAATATTCTAGAGATTTAGATATCCTCAGGGCCCATGCCAAACAGCTACTAATGATATGTAGGGTAACATTAATCTATTATATTGCTTCATGTAAACAGTTCTCCCTTTTGACTAGTAAATCTGATCTAATGTAATTTAGAGTAATGAATTACAAAAAATAAGGAACGATTTTCCTATTGATTTCATTAAATATTTAAAATCTTTTTCTCAAAAACAAAAAACAAAACTCAGTCTCTTTTAATGGATGACAATATTTATCCATAATGTTTTCTGAGGCTCTTATTTATAAAACGAATGGTAAATCTTCTCAGCTCTTTTTTTGTTTTTTTGGCAGACCACAGGTACAAGGCATAGATTTAAGGGACATAACCATAACCACTAGCTGAGAGTATAATTGATACGATTGTCACATTGATGCATTTGTTTATAATAAAGTAGAAAATATTAATGTTGAACATTGCAGAAAGTCATTGACTTTTCTGTTTTTTATATTTCTTTTTTTTAAAGCTTGCTGTATTTTTTTTCCCTTCTTTTATCTTTTTAATGATAATCTTTGAGTTGGAATCATCTATAGGGTACACAAAATTGCTATTACATAGCTCAGCAGGGACCTTTAACACCTTCTTTATGGTACCTTGTATGAAATACCAATTTATTCCATTGACAAAATGACCCATTTGTTGCTTTGTTCTATTATCTTATTTTGTCTTCTTGCATTATTGTTTTTATTCAGGTAATAAATCACAGTACATTGTGACTGAAAGTCACTATGATCCTTTCAGTGAAGGATTACACATACTCATATCCTTAATAATGAAAACGTTCTAATGTCTTCATGAAGTAATTGTGGGTTCCTTCTTTCTATATCAAACTTAATTCTTAGGTGGTATGTTAACAAATATTACTGGGACATGAAAGACTTCTATAAATTGTTTTTTCAAATTTGGGAAGAATGGCTAATAGTTTTCGACAAATGCATGTCATGTATGCTAAGTTGCTTCAGTTCAGTTCAGTTCATTTCAGTCACTCAGTCATGTCCGACTCTTTGCGACCCCATGAACTGCAGCACACCAGGCCTCCTTATCCATCACCAACTCCCGGAGTCTACTCAAACCCATGTCCATCAAGTCAGTGATGCCATCCAGCCATCTCACTGTCTGTTGTCCCCTTCTCCTCCCGCCCCCAATCCTTCCCAGCATTAGGGTCTTTTCCAAGGAGTCAACTCTTCTCATGAGGTGGCCAAAGAATCGAAGTTTCAGCTTCAACGTCAGTCTTTCCAATGAATATTCAGGAATTATCTCCTTTCGGATGGACTGGTTGGATCTCCTTGCAGTCCCAGGGACTCTCAAGAGTCTTTTTCAACACCACAGTTCAAAAGCATCAATTCTTCAGCACTCAGCTTTCTTCACCGTCCAACTCTCACATCCATGCATGACTACTGAAAAAACCATAGCCTTGACTAGATGGACCTTTGTTGGCAAAGTAATGTCTCTGCTTTTAAATATGCTGTCCAGGTTGGTCAGTTATGTCCAACTCTTTGTGACCATTTGGACTGTATCCCACCAGCTTCCTCTGTCCATAGGATTCTCCAGGCAAGAATACTAGAGTGGATAGTCATGCCCTCCTCCAGGGGATCTTCCTGACCCAGGGATGGAAACAGCAGTCTCCTACATTGGTAGGCAGGTTCTTTGCCACTAGTGCCACCTGAGAACCTCATGGACTGTAGCTCGCCAGGCTCCTCTGTCCATGGATGTACTAAAAGATAAGTACATCTCTTTATATATATAACCACAGTTTCACATCACATCATTAGCCCCAAATCAAAGGTAGTTCATTCATTAACACCATCAAATATTCAATTATTGTTTACCATTCTTAAATTATCACAATTCAGTGAAGAATTTAAAACAAGGAATACTTGAGTCATACCGAAACTTTCACATGTGTGACACTAAAATCAATCCCTTTCCCTATAGCTTCAACATCTGGCAACCACTGATCACTTTAAGTTCCTAGTTTTACTTTTCCCAGAGTGACACATAAATCAAATCATAACATGCAGCTTTTTGAGTCTTCCAACTTAGCAAGAAACATCATTTGATAGTATATTTTGTGTCTGTCCCTGCACCCTGTATTTTATTTTATTGGTTTGTCTTCCCAGGTGGCATTAGTGGTAAAGAGTCTACCTGCCAATGTAGGAGACATAGGAGATTCAGGTTTGATCCCTGGGTCAGAAAGATTCTCTGGAGTAGGAAATTTCAACCAACTCCCATGTTATTGCCTGGAGAATCCTATGGACAGAGGAGTCTGGCAGGCTAAAGTCCATGAGGTCACGAAGAGTCAGACATGACTGAGCGACTGAACACACAACACATGCATTGTTAATACTAGATTATCTCAGGTACAAGTCTTGAAAGCAGATAGGTAAGTTTTGAAATGTGTTCTTGTTTTTAAAACTTTTATTTCTTTTAAGAAGGGAAAAAGTATTTTTAATTATTTTTTCTGCATTAATTTTAGAATTAATGTTTATACACACACACAAAAAGAGCCTGCTGGGATTTTGATGGGGATTGCATTGAATCAACTTATCAGTTAGGGGAGAATGGTGATGGCTTAGTGCTAAGTCCTGTCCAACTTTTGTGACCCCACAGACTGTAGCCCTCCATGTTCCTCTGTGCATATGATTTCCCAGGCAAGAATACTGGCTGTTGTTTTTCAATCACTCAGTCCTGTCTGGGTCTTTGCGACCCCATGGACTGCAGCACGCCGGTCCTTCCCTGTCCTTCACCATCTCCCGGAGTTTGCTCTGGGAGTCAATGTCCATTGAGTCAATTATGGCATCCAACCATCTTGTCCTCTGTCATCCCCTTCTCTTCCTGCTCTCAGTCTTTCCCAGAATCAGGGTCTTTTCTGATGAGTTGGCTCTTCACTTCAGCTTCAGCATCAGTCCTTCCAATGAGTATTCAGGATTGATTTCCTTTAGGATTGACTAGTTTGATCTCTTTGCAGTCCAAGGCACTCTCAAGGGTCTTTTCCAACACTACAGTCGAAAAGCATCAATTCTTCAGCACTCGGACTTCTTTATGGTCCAACTCTCACGTCCATACATGACTGCTGGAAAATCATAGCTTTGACGAGACCGAGTGGGTTGCTATTTCCTTCTCCAGGGGATCCTCCTGAACCAGGAATTGAACCCAGGTCTCCCACATTGCAGGAGGACTCCTGACCAGCTGAGTTACAAGGGAAGCATACATCTTAACAATATTCAGTCTTTCAATTTGTGAATATAGCTTTTCTTTTCTCTTATTTAGACTTTTTTTGTCATTTATGTTTGCAGTTTTAAGCATGTAAATCTTAGAGATATTTTTAGCTATACTTAAATATTCCATGTTACTTGTTGCTATAATAAATCATACCTTTTAAAATTTTAATTTTCTGTTGTTCTCTTCTAGTGTTTAAAGATACAAATGATTTTTAAAAATTAACTTTGTATATTGTGATGTTATGAATATACATATTAGTTTTAGTAACTCTTTTTTAGATTCTTAAGCATTTTCTATGTAGATAATCATGTCATGAACAAATAGAGAAAATTGTATTTCCTTCTTCCCAATACTCATGCATTTTATGTATTTTTCCGGTCTCATTGGATGGACTGGGTCCTATTGAATTGAAGTGACAATGATGGATACCCTTTACTTGTTCTTGATCTGAGGAAAAAATCATTGTATTTTATTGTTATGTATGATGCTAATTGGAGGATTTTCAAAGATGCATTTCATTAGATTAAGGAAGTTGCTTTATATTCCTTTTTTCTGCTGAAAGTTCTTATCACAAAAAGATACAAAAAATATCTAATGCTTTTTCTATGTCTACAAGGAGATCGTGTGTTTTTTTTCCTTATATTGTTGATATGGTGAATTACATTGTTTTTAAAAAAAATGTTAAAAAAAAAAAAAAATGTTCAACCAAGCATTTCTTGGATAAACTTACTTGATCATGATCTATTATTTTTTAATAGCTGCTGAGTTGATGTATTAATATTTCATTATGAATTATTGCTTGTATGTTAACAAAGGAAAGCTATCTCTATTTTTAACTTGTTATATCTTTGTCTAATATAATGACAAAAACATAAATAATCTCTCTGGGAGAACAGAGAATGCATAGTCAACTCAAATGAGGAGGTGGAAAAAGACTTCAGGGTGATATATTAATACTTGGAATTTTGGGTCTTGAAGAATAAAGTTTTGGAAAGGCAAGTAATATCACAGAAGAGGGTAGAAAATCTTAACTGTTCTTCTAAAATGCATACTTTAATAGCTCTAGTACCCTGTAATAGACAAAGAGATCAAAATTAGAAATGAGTACAAAAGTTTAGAGTTCAACAGGGAAAAGGTTATAAAAGATAAGGCTAATAAGATTATAAGAATGCTAAATGATGGTATGACATTTTTTTCAAGCAAGTTAAAAAAAAATAGCCTCTACTCTAATTCAGTAAAACCAAATTAAGGATACCACAGATAAAATGAAAAGAAATTCCAAACAAGAATTATAATCCCTTGCTATGCATTTTAAATGGTCAGCACACTATATATATATATATATATATATATATATAGAGAGAGAGAGAGAGAGAGAGAGAGAGAGAGAGTCAAGATCAATAGCAGGTAAGACTAGAAACTACCTAAGTCTTATTTGCAGGAGTCTACAAACCCTAGTGAAGTCAAATGTTGGAATTTTTAAACAGATTTTTTTGCTATGATGAATAAACTGTCTATCAGGTACTACTGTGTATATGCTACCCCCAAATTTGTGAATATATATAGGCAAATGTGACTTCCCTGGAAGCTCAGTTGGTAAAGAATCTGCCTGCAATGGAGACCGCAGTTCAATTCCTGGGTTGGTAAGATTCCCTGGAGAAGGGATAGGCTACCCACTGCAGTATTCTTGGGCTTCCCTGTGGCTCAGACAGTGAAGAGTCCACTTACAATCTGGGAGACCTGGGTTTGATCCTTGGATTGGGAAGATCCCTTGGAGAAGGAAACATCTATCCACCACTGTTCTGGACTGGAGAATTCCACGGACAGAGAATGCCTCGCAGTCTCTTGTCCTGCCAGGGGTCGCAAAAAGTCGGACACGATTGAGCTACTTTCACTTCACTTCACATAGGCAAATGAATTTAAATAACAAATGAAGGATAGATTTTGCTAATTTACAATTGGAAATGAGTGCTTCTTATGAGGGTGACTATTATCATCTATGCACGTGCTCAGGCTTCAGTGGTGTCTGCCTCTTCAGGACCCCACGGACTGTAGCCTGCCAGTCTCCTCCGCCCTTGGGATTTTCCAGGCAAGGATACTGGAGCGGGTTGCCATTGCCTCCTCCAAAGCCATCTTCCTGACCCAGGGATCGATCCCATTTTAACATCTCTTAACAACCCCTGCCTTGGCAGGTGAATTCTTTACCACTAGCGCCACCTGCAGAAGCCCTTATTTGCACTGGGAAACCAGAAATCGTGTGTAGTGAGATATCGACAAAATAGGAAGAAAGATGAAAAGCCAACAGTCAGTTAGTTTGAAAGGAAGCAAAACACTAATTAATCTTTCGAGGATCACTAGAAAAGCAAATCAGACTGAGTTTGGATTATTTATGCAGTTGCAAATTGAAAAAGCTCAAACGGAAAAAAAAAATCTAAACAGTTTTCCTAGTACTTGGTTTAAAAATGTTTTCTTTTGATAAGATTCCACAACTAGTTACATAAAGGAATATGCAGAGCCATGACTATTTTCTTGAAGACGATACCATGCAAATGACTGTAATCAATTTTACAGCCCAAGGGAGGCTGGCTTATTTGCATTTGTGTCATTTTGTCTTGCTAACAGACAACCTAGCCACACAGACAGAGGCAATTTTCCAAGTTGTTATTTGTTTCAGTCATTTTCTACTAATTTACTGGTATTTTGGCAGCTGTTTAATCTGGCCTTGAAAAGAACAATGAGTGCTTCTACATTCCCTAGCCAACCTTCTATTCTTTATGAAGCTATGTGACTATGGCCAGTGGATTGCTGATGGAACTGTACTACACTTCCAGGTATGGCACAGTAAATCTGAGATAGGCAGCAGTCCCCAACCACCTCGCAGCCAGATGCAGACGATCAAGTGCGAAGGCTGGACAATCTATTAGGTGGAAGGGGCATGGATTCCTGAATCACCACATGGAATCTGGTTACCAACTGAATTGAATAAGAAATAAATGAATCTCAGTAAGACACAAACATTTTCACTTTAAAGTAGAGAATTTGGGGATGTCTGTTTTAGCACTGGCATTCTCTGATACCATGAAGATAAGAGATCTATTACTTTGGATGATAAAAGTTCAGATTTCAAATATAGTGTATCATCTGCTGGACAAATGCAGAAAAAGAAACTTTCAAGTTTCTACACCAGCTAAATAGTCATTGCATATTGTATCAAATGTTTGCTTCAAGGTTGAGAATAAAATAAAAACTGGATACAGTGTAAAAAACAAAAAAAGAAGGCAACACAGATAAATGAATAAAACAAGTCTTAAGAAAAAAAAATCCCAAATAGTGGGATGATTTCACTTATGGAAAGAATACAATATTGTGCCTTTAAGAATATTTTAGACTAAGCAGCAGGACCATCAATCCATCTGAAAACAAAGTTACTAGTGACCATTAAAAAATAATAAAAGCTCAATGAATATTGAGCCAATAATAAGATACGAAAGAAATAACCCACAATCTAGCCAAAATGTAACTGATTTGGAAATATGGAATTAAGCTTGGCAGCATTATCCTGTGCCATGAAGGCAGTTGACAAACACAGCAAATTTAAGCTTTGGTTTAGGGGTTAGAAGAAAATGTTCAGGATTTGCCTAAAATAGAAAATCAAAAGGCCGAAAGGCTAAAAATAAATGAACTCAAAAGTAGGAAAATGAATAAACCCAAGGAGTGAATGACTGGAAATATAAAGGAAAAAAAAGTAAAACTAATGAAATACAAAACAGACATCAACAAAGTTCAATGTTGATTTATGAAAGAGCAATCTAATACAACAGACTAACCATCAGTGAGATTTAATACATTAATAGATAATGAACAATTCTATACTAATACATTTGAAAATCCATATGAAATAGACAAATGTTTAGAACACAAGTTGCTTGTTGACAAAGGAAGAACTATTCATTCCTATAACTCTAAATCGAGTTAAGTCAATAGTTTAAAATGTTTGAAGAAAATTCTTCATTTACTTGTAAATTTTAACTTCTAGTGGCATATGATTCTAATCTTATGCCAACTATTCCATAATAGAAAATAAGAAGACAATGTATGTACACCAACAGTATTTATAAGATTAGTATAACTTTGATATTAAAAACAAATAAGGATAGTATAGGAAAACACATTTACATCCAAATTTTACCCATGAACATAAAGGCAAAAATGCAAACCTATTAATAAACCACACTTAAAAACAATCATACAATCTATGTTATTAGGTTTATTTTGTGGATTCAAGTATATTTAAAATTTGTAAATTAATTAATGTAATATGCCATATTAAACTTGAAGGAAAATATCTCAATAAGTGTAGACAAAAATTATCTATTTTGCTTATACATGACTTTTGGCATGCTTATGTTTGATATAGTTGAGTATATCACTAATAGTAACATTTCTGGGTCACGGGATAAGTGTACCTTCAACTTTAGGAAATATTTTTTCCTAGTCAGGATGCTGTCTTAAGGATATCCTTTGAGGAACAGAGTTTATAATTTTAACATAGTCCAGTTTGTCAACGTTTTCCTTTGTGGAAGATTTTATTTTCAACAAAATTTCCTCTCTTTTCCTCTCTCCCCAACTCTGCTCCTGCTTTCCCTTTTTCTCTGGTCTTTCTTTCCTGTGGCAATACATATTGATGTCTGACTTCCCTGGTGGCTCAGACGGTAAAGCGTCTGCCTACAATGTGGGCGACCTGGGTTCAATTCCTGGGTCGGGAAGATCTCCTGGAGAAGAAATGGCACCCCACTCCAATACGCTTGCCTGGAAAATCCCATGGATGGAGGAGCTTGGTATGCTACAGTCCATGGGGTCACAGAGAGTCAGACACGACTGAGCGACTTTACTTTAAGGTGAATTAAGATTGAGTTACTGCATTAGCCTCAAAAAATAAATATCTACAAGACTGCAGTTCCAATCTATTGAATATAAGTATTCTAATTTCTGAAATTGTTTGGAAGATAAGATCACAGACAGCAAGTAGAAAAGCAATTATTTAACAAAAATTATATAAAGAAGCCATTTTCTTGTAAAAGAAAGTAACATCTAAAATGACCCATTTAGAAACTTTGAATCATTATACATCCATCTAAAATTTGAAAATAACAGCTCTCCTGATATGTACAGGAATTAGGTAACTGGAAATGAGGCAGTTTAACAGTGTTTAAGAATGTATGTTCAGAGTTAGACTGAGCTCCAAAGTGGATGATGCATGCATTATTCGACTGATCTGGAGAATTTCTAAAATTCTCTGTGCCTTAGTTTCCTCATCTGTGTGTGTTTTGTATATAAAACAATTTAGAAATGACTTTTAAGTTACCATTGTTTTAAAGGAGAGGATTACAATTAGAGAAAGCATGCAGTACTTTTATAACATTCAAAGCAAACTATGGTATGTTTCGCACTAGTTCTCTATGTGCTTCCTCAAATTCTGAAAATGCAATATAATATTCTAAGATATTAAGAACTTAATTAGTAATGGTAGGTGAACTTTAGGGTAGATAAAGTTTATTATTAGATTTTGAAATTTGAATATTTTAAGTTCTATTTTATTTTTATGCTCCTTTCTTTAAAGCAGTCCTTTTTAAATATACAACAGTAAATTTCACATCTAATAGTCAAATAAGATTTTGGTATGTTTTTCTCCAGAAAGGATCCACGTACTCTTTGGTATTTCTATATTTTCCACCATGATTTTACTGTCAAAGAAAAAAAAAATGTTTATTTAGTTCCTTATTCAATAAGCTTTAACTTTTTCTATGTGTGATTTAAAAAAAACTTATTTAATCCACTGAGTTTTTGAGGATTATCAGTTATGGTAACTAGCCTTGCCCAACTAAGCTTGGGAATCTCCATTTTATGAATTAATAGCATTAATAAATATTATGTATTTTAACAGCATTCATTTTGGCAGTACTTAGTGTATGGTAGGCAATGTACAAAGAATCTTTTATACAATAATTTGCCTTTAACCTGTACACTAGACCAATATGGAAACTAAATATAGATGATGAAGAAACTGAGGATCAAAGTGGTCCTGTGAATCAGATAAACCACATAGCTTGTAGAGAGCAAACTTATTATACCAGGCTCCAGAGAGTGAGTAATTATAGTTCTGTAACAGGTGCCACAAAAATCGGAATAGGTATACTGGTGTCAAATAGTCATTCCTATGAAATATGTAGAAGGTGGCTTTGCTAGCAACTAGTTGTCCAGTAGCATTTGTCAATGAGTTTAGCTTGACAATCAAAAAAGGAAATAGACTAGAGGAAGGAAAGAGGATCTTAAAAGCTGAAATGTGAACCTTTGAATTTCCTGCTTCCGACAAATAAAGGAAAACTAGTGTGCCTCTCGATGCAAACAACTAGTTAGACTAAGGTTTAAATCAAAATGCTTGACTCTTAAAAAAAATAATTGTTGGTCAAATAGTCTAATTTTTTAGCTTTTTCTTTTTTAGGCTTGGCCGTGAAAACAGAAAAAGTAG
Organism: Muntiacus reevesi; assembly: GCF_963930625.1. Taxonomy (NCBI): domain Eukaryota; kingdom Metazoa; phylum Chordata; class Mammalia; order Artiodactyla; family Cervidae; genus Muntiacus; species Muntiacus reevesi. The sequence goes on from NC_089252.1 coordinate 122,308,513, forward strand.
TCAACGTAGATCAAATCTGAATTGTAGATTTTTTCCTTCTCTTATTCTTATGCTCATAAAAGGGAAATGTCCAAAATTTTATCATATAAACCCCAAAATCACAGATACAATGGCATGGACAGTCTTAGAAGAAAGTAACACTTTTCTGAATAATGAAATGAAACTATGTAAGTTTCTAGTTCTACAAATTAACCTAAAAACCCATAATGGAGGCAGGTTTTATCTGACGAAGTCCCCGTCACAGACCTCACTTTTTAACTTCTAATACAGTATATGGAATGCTGATCAACTTTATATCAGAATTCCCGTACTTAGCTGAAATCATAAGAACATGAATTGAAAGACACTTTGTAGAATTCTATGTACCCACTGAGCACCCATATGAATAAATCAATGGCAATTTAATACGTGTAGTGAGTTTAGAAGGGGTTGAGCGAAGGAGATGATTAAAGGTTGAAGCACAGGGCCTATAAGAAAAAAAGTAAAAATAAAAAGGATAATTTAGCCTGGAGAAAAGGAAATTGAGGAATAATTTAAGAATGGTCTTCAGAGATATAAAGTCTATTTCAGAAATTGTGATAGCTAGTTTCCTTTTTCCAAAAAGAAAAGAACAGAAAGACATGGAGTCAATTTTCTGTAAGCCATAAAAAGGGAGGATATTTTAAACTGTAATAATTATAAAATATTATTTTCCAGGCTTTTTAGTAATAATAACTGAATCCATTCCTTTTTTTTTTTTTTTTTTTTCTTTTTAATTTTTGGCCACTCAGTGCAGCTTGTGGGAGTTTTCCCATCAGGGATCAAACTCACAACCATAGCAGTGAATGCATGGGAGTCCTAATCACTGACCCTCAGGGAATTTCTCAAATCTGTTTCTAAAATATAAACATGTACATATTATATGTGTGTGTGCATTAATTTATATAAAGAGTTTTAAACTTAGATAGATCCTGAATGATTATTTGTCAACCTCTGGCTTGCACTCTCTAATCTTTGCTGGTTGAGTAGCTATTATGGACTTCAGAAAATAAAGATTTCTCTTTCCCATACTCAATATCTTTAGTATAGAACTTCATGACCCCTTGAGGGGGAAATGGCCATATCAACTTCAACACTGAGTCAGAATAATACCATATGTACCTATATGTTCTTTGAATAGAAAGTTACTATCAGATTTTACACATTCAAGTTTGTTAGCTAGACTATAGTAGGAATAGCACTTATTGAGGAATGGAAAATTCAGGGATCAAACACTGAACTGAAACTTCTTTTTTTCTTTTTTAAGCAGGTGACTTCTTATACATAAAATAATTACATTAAAATAAAGGATTTCCCTAGATGTGATTTTACAATGCACTTTTAGCCTTGGTATGCAAAATGATTTTTTTATGTGACATATTCTGGTTACTCAATAGCTCTCTGGTGTCCTTGGTTTTTTTTGTTTGTTTGTTTTGTTTTGTTTTTTCTTTCAAACTTAATTTCCCTCTTTGAAGATGGGAGTCATATTTCTTTTTCTGTTTACTTCACAGAATTCCTATGAGAACTAAATGAGATAATAATGCAAAAAACCTTTAAAAAGTATAAATTTCTAAAATTATTATACATTGTTTATCATGATTTTACTTGCCCTGTGTGGGAAGTAACACCTTTCTGAAATCCATGCACTAGAGATCCGGGATCACCTAGCTGCCATGCTTATTTCCTTGTTTTTCCTTTGAAAAGAATTTGACAAATGTGTCATGTTGGACTAATAAAATGATTGGAAGGTGTTTGAATTATGCAGAAACCAAATCATTGTTAATAAGACTTTTCATGGTGCTTTGGCTGCAATTCACAAAACCTTAATTAGTTAAAGTGAAAGAAAGTGAAATGCTTTGAAGGAAGAAAGGAAGACCTTGGCTAGGACAAGGCAAGAGCAAATATAGCCCCAAAGGTCGAGGGAGCGAGAACAAACTCATCTCCTGTTGCGCTTTCGTCCATCAGCTCATCCCACCTCCTCCATTTGTGCCACTTAGCTTATGAGTCAAAGTTCTGATGGAGTCTAATAGGCTTAACTGGGTTTGCCTGTCTACATCTTGTCTCTGGACAGACAATGAATATTAATGACACTCTGTTCAAGAACGCAAGAAGAAACTGTCATTTGGAAGGTTGTTACCAGAACTGAGAATACATACCAAATATCTAAAACAACAAGGAGAGTCTACCAGTACAATAGGGTTGTATTGCCTGCTGCAGAGTAAATCTGAATAGATTAGGTTCCTTGCCATAGTTTCCAAAGAGTGGAGGGTATTTTTAATTGATTTTAAACAAACATGTATTACTTCTAATAACAGCTAAGAAATTCTAATATTTAGAAATACTTTGAAGCCATATATGTAAAGAATAAAGTATGAAAAATACATTAACACACACTTTCTTTTTTTTAGCTATATTTCCTTTATAATTGCACTGAAGTCTGACACTTTTTATAAATTTGTGGGATAGTGTTTCTCTCCTTGTCTCTGAAATGATTTGTCTGGATCTCAAACAACTAATAACCTCGGATATTTGGTTTTACTCTTAAAATAATTGTGATTCTCATCCTAATTAGGCTAAATGTATACTTTTGATCCTAGTCAGTATCTATCAAAATACCTAATATACTTATTTTCTAACAGTTCTGTTCTATTTTTAATGAAGTCTGCTAAAAATATTTCTCCATATGTTATTTAATTATCTCTATAAGAAAACACAATAGAATTCTAAAACAATTATCTGTCTTAAGAACCACAATTTATTAACTTCTATGTAAATACTGAGCAAGCAACACAGGCATTGTGAAGATACCAGGAAACAGCACTAACACATATGAAACTCCTCTACATGGGAGAAAGCATCTCAACAAAATGATGCTATGAGAAGTATCTAGAAGGAATACTTAAATCTGATCCCCAAAATTGGGGAATAGTTGTCAAATTAGGGAGGCTGTAGTACAATATAGTTTTATTTTGTCTAGTTTCATTGAGATATAAGTGACATAAAACATTGTATAAGCTTCAGGTTTAAAAGGATTCTGGGACCCAATTTCAGTGTATAGTGGGTTACAATCCATGGGATCACAAAAAGAGTCGGACATAACATAGCAACTACACAAACAAGAAAAATCACTTATGAGTGCTTAAAGATGGGGAAAACTTTGGAAAGATGCAGCCAATTGTTAAAATCATCTATGATCTAAATGTTATTTAACATAAGCCTAATATGTTTAATGTTAACTGAAAATAATGTGATTTTATGTTAGTGGCTCTGATTGCCTTGGAAATACCAAGAAAGATTCAAGGTAAGTATTTCTTTAAATGACATCATGATTAGTATGGTTAAGTACTCTTGCGCCTTTTCTGAAAAAGGTGTAAGCATGAATTTCCCCCCTTAATTTAATCCACAGATTTGAAATGTGTATCATAATCATTCAGTTCAGTTTAGTTGTTCAGTTGTGTCCAACTCTTTGCGACCCCATGGACTGCAGCACGCCAGGCCTCCCTGTCCATCATTGACTGCCAGAGATTACTCAAATTCATGTCCATCCAATTGGTGATGCCATCCAACCATCTCATCCTCTGTTGTCCCCTTCTCCTCCCACCTTCAATTTTTCCCAGCATCAGGATCTTTTCCAATGAGTCAGCTCTTCACATCAGGTGGTCAAAGTATTGGAGTTTCAGCTTCAGCATCAGTCCTTCCAATGAATATTCAGGACTGATTTCCTTTAGGATGGACTGGTTGGATCTCCTTGCAGTCCAAGGGACTTGCAAGAGTCTTTTCCAACACCACGGTTCAAAAGCATCAATTCTTCGGTGCTCAGCTTTCTTTATAGTCCAACTCTCACATCCATACATGACTAATGGAAAAAACCATAGCCTTGACTAGATGGACTTTTGTTGGCAAAGTAATGTCTCTGCTTTTTAATATGCTATCTAGCTTGGTCACAACTTTTCTTCAAGGAGTAAGCGTCTTTTAATTTCATGGCTGCAGTCACCATCTGCAGTGATTTTGGAGCCCCCAAAAATAAAGTCTGTCACTGTTTCCACTGTTTCCCCATCTATTTGTCATGAAGTGATGGGACCAGATGCCTTGATCTTAGTTTTCTGAATGTTGAGCTTTAAGCCAACTTTTTCACTCTCCTCTTTCACTTTTGTCAAGAGCCTCTTTAGTTCTTCACTTTCTGCCATAAGGGTGGTGTCATCTGCATATCTGAGGTTATTGATATTTCTCCCGGCAATCTTGATTTCAGCTTGTGCTTCATCCAGCCCAGTGTTTCTCATGATGTACTCTGAATATAAGTTAAATAAGCAGGGTGACAATATACAACCTTGAAGTACTCCTTTCCTAATTTGGAACCAGTCTGTTGTTCCATGCCAAGTTCTAACTGTTGCTTCCTGACCTGCATACAGATTTCTCAAGAGGCAGGTCAGGTGGTCTGGTATGCCTTTCTCTGAAGAATTTTCCGCAGTTTGTTGTGATCCACACAGTCAAAGGCTTTGGCATAGTCAATAAAGCAGAAATAGATGTTTTTCTGGAACTCTCTTGCTTTTTTGATGATCCAGCAGATGTTAGCAATTTGAGATTGAACATCTGGGAGTTCATGGTTCACATATTGCTGAAGCCTGGCTTGGAGAATTTGGGGCATTAGTTTACTAGCATGTGAGATGAGTGCAATTGTGCGGTAGTTTGAGCATTCTTTGGTATTCCCTTTCTTTGGGATTGATATGAAAAGTGACCTTTTCCAGTCCCATGGCCACTGCAGAGTTTTCCAAATTTGCTGGCATATTGAGTGCAGCACACTCACAGCATCATCTCTTAGGATTTGAAATAGCTCAACTGGAATTCCATCATCTCCACTAGCTTTGTTCGTGGTGACGCTTCCTAAGACCCACTTGGCTTCACATTCTAGGATGTCTGGCTCTAGGTGAGTGATCACACCATCATGATTATCTGGTTCATAAAAATCTTTTTTGTGTAGTTCTTCTGTGTATTCTTGCCACCTCTATTAATATCTTCTGCTTCTGTGTATGATAATAGACTCAGCAATAAGCAAAAATTTGAAAAATCTATGTTCTACTCCTTCTTTAAATTACTACTGATTCACTCTATGACTTTAAATACCTAATGTAGCATTTTTCAAGTTTCAGTATTTAATATGTAAATTTGGAAATGTTTATTGTACTTAGCTTCTATTAACCTCACAAAAGTGGATAAGCAAATTTTTTTTTAATGATAAAGGACATCATAAAGTGGAATGTTTCCCAGGATGATATTAAATGCTTAATCACAAAAAGGGCAAAGTGGTGATATTTGCTTACTGAATGGTGCTCATTCACTGTGGCTTGAAATTAGGGATGTCTTCACATTGATTAAATTTATAAGAAACTGGATTAGTATGATTTTTCATATATATTTACCAGGATACTAATTTACTGATTCATTCTTTGAAATATATGATGTTCTTCTCCTCTAGGGAAAAAAAAAAGAGTTGCTTAGTGAACTTCAAACTGAGAAAAGGAGTTGTTGGCTCCAACAGGATCCATCTGTAACACATAGATATAATTTTAAATAAGAAGCCCAAGATACCTTTGAGTAGAAGCTAGTGTTATTACTGAAAATCTCTTCCTAAAGCTCATATTCACTGCTTTATAACCTGCAAGAATTGTTAACACCATTTATTTTCACCAAAATAACTCATAAAGTATTGCACCTGACAAATTCTCTCATTGGTTTGCCCCAGTTCATTGGGGTCAACCAATGAATTGGGGTCAACCTTATTCATTGGGGTTCATATTCTCCCAGCCTCTTAACTTCCTATTTCAGCTCTTTCCCTTATGTGACTTAATAGGATCTTTTGGCAACCATCCTACTTCTTGCTAATAGGAGCTCCTAACTTTGTCATTTCAATCCCTTGCCTCCACTTGCCTTAATACTTATCACATTGGTCATAAATGACAATTTCTTTCAGCATCTACCTATATCTACATCTACTAACTTTGTGTAAGATTGTTCTAGGATCACACACCAATTATTTAGCTATAGTTGAAAAGCTTATTGATCCAGTTCTGAATTCAATGTTGAAAAGTAGAAAATAGCATCTATTTTTTGTTGTAGAATTTACAACATTCTACTTAAGAATAGAATCTTAAGAAGAATGTTGAGTGTTTCAATGATGTTGCTAAGGAGAGTATGGGGTAACTATAAAATCTGTTATCCACATCAGGAAATTTTGAGGATAAACAAAGTTTTCAATAATTATGCTGTGACAACAGACCTAAACCTAGTGTGTCCAAGACCAACTAGGACATACGGTTACTCAATAATTCAGCATTTCAGAAGGGAATCTTCAAGGCAATCCCTAGTTTAAACTGACACATCATAGCTACCATGAGATGATGCTGTGCTGTGTTTAGTCGCTCAGTCATGTCTGACTCTTTGTGACCCCATGGACTGTAGCCCACGAGGCTCCTTGGTCCATGAGGATTCTCCAGGCAAGAATACTGGAGTGGGTTGTCATGGCCTCCTCCAGGGGGTCTTCCCAACCCAGGGATCAAACCCAGGTCTCCCACATTGCAGGTGGATTCTTTACCATCTGAGCCGTCAGGGGAACCTACAAGATGATTAGCTGTGCCTGAACTGCATTCCATGAGTATGCGAAAGATATCGAGAGTAAAGCCATCCAATAGCCTTCAAATGTTTTGTCTTTCAGTATTAAGATGAAAACACTGTATCCACTGCTGTGAACATAGCAGGTGGTTCTGTGAACACCTCACTGATCTAGGACATAAGCACCTGGGCTCCAGATGACATGGATGGTCAATTGAGCAGCTTTGCCAGCAGAAAGTGAGCCACGGAGCCAGATGGGCATCTTGACAATTAGCGCCCATGAAATAAACTGGCAAGGGTCTCTCCTACAGGACCTTGACAGAACTTCAGCATCCTTCAGAAACTGGACCATCTTAACACCCAAGTGAACTATCAGGATTATATTTAATTTGTCCTAACGTTCATGACATTTTGTGTAGACTATTAATACACCTCTTTTTGTATTTTGTCACTTACTAAATGTCTTTCCATCTGAAATGTACTAGAGAGATTTCATAGTGGAGTATCAGACAATGAAAACTATAACATTTCACTTTGTATATTTAGTTTCTCTAACAAAAGCTTGTATAGTGTATACTTACGCATAAATTCCCTCTGTATGGGACTTGTAGAGTTTTCTTCAGTGTCCCACAGCTCCACGATGTCAGTCACCAAAAAGCAAGCCCAAGATCCTAGACCTTAGAGAGAAAGAGTGGCAGAAAGGGAGATATCACTGGCAAAACAGATAGATTATCTTAATGTAGTTGGCTTTTTCAATAATAGTGAAAATTATTTGGAACTTAGTCAACCACACTATCAGCTCTACATCTTAAATGTTACTCTGTGCCTATGATCTCAAATCTCCTCCAAGCACTGAGATTTCAGAGTGACAAGGTCACAGGATATGAGCACTTTTACTTGTACATGTATTTTCATGAGCTTGTAATGCTATTATAAACATACAAATATAAAATTTCATTACCACTATTGACAAAGTGCACTGATGGAGGAATCATTTGATTCTATCTAGTTTAATTTGAGCAAAACAACCTTAAAATATATGGTCATTCCAATCTTGTTAGCCCAATTAAGGAAAAATTTAGATAAAAGTTTAAAAATAAATTGTTCTATATTGAAACCAAAAAGAACATAAGGAAATGATTCCATTTTTTAAAATTTTATATTTATTTTTTAATTGAAGGGTAATCAAAAAAGCACCTACCATGTGCTGGGCTGTTGTGAGACAGTTGATGTGCAGTGTCTCATTAATCCATAGAACAACCCTGAAAGATGCATATATTATCCCCGTTTTATAGCTAAAGAAATTGTCTTACTATGTTTAATTAACTTGCTTCCTGTCATATAATCAGGAAACAAAAAATCCAACAAATACAGGTTTAACTTTAACCCCTATAACTTTCAACTACACAAGGAAATCCATCATGCCAAACCTTTAATTTAAAAAATGAGAGCATTAACATCAACTCAGGTTAGATGATCAGCTTAAGGTCACCTAGCAAGCATTTACTGTCAACTCACCTGACCCTCTATCTACAGAAACAATTTATCTGCACGAATGACATTCAATCTTAGCTTAAGTAATTTTATGAATCAATTGTATTAATGGCATGATACATGTAAATATTTGAGCACTATGGCTTAAACATAGGAAAATCCCCCATGGCTCCATGGTAAGGAACCCGCTTGCTATGCAGGAGACACAGGAGAAGGGGATTTGACCCCTTGGTCGGGAAGATATCCTGGAGGAGGGCACAGCAACCTACTCCAGTATTCTTGTCTGAAAAATCCCATGGACAGAAGAGCCTGGCAGGCTACAGCCTCTAGGGCCAGAGAGTCAGACACGACTGAGGAGACTCAGCACATGGCTTACATACAGCTTACTCACTAACTTTTCATTTCCTCCCTGTAGCAAAGTCTTTGGTGATTATGTGTTTAGAAAAGTGCTATCCGTCATTGCCTCACACACTGGAAACCACTGCATGGTAACACTTATTATAATGTTGTATGTTTTACCCCCGTGTCCTGCGATTAGTCACTCAGTCATCTCCGACTCTTTGTGACCCCATGGACTTTAGCCTGCCAGGCTCCTCCGTCCATGGAGAATCTCCAGGCAAAAATACTGGAGTGGGTTGCCATGCCCTCCTCCAGGGATTGAACCCCTTCCCCACCCAGGTATTGAACTCAGATCTCCCATATTGCAGGCGGATTCTTTACAGTCTGAACCACCAGGGTAGCCTATCTTATCTTTGGTCTTATCTAACATGCTAATTCTAGATGTTATAGAGAATTCCTGAATTTTTCAGCGGGAATAGATCACTGATAGTTGATCACTGACCAACTCCTTTGGTCATCATAGTGTCTTAAAGCTGTTCTTAGTTTAGATATCAATCTCACTATTATCATAGGATTTTAATATTCTATTAAATTATTTCTATTAATATTCTATTAATTATTTCCTGGATAGCCTCATTTCATTGAAAAAATCTTTTAACTGTTGAATTGGCTTGGTCACATAGGAAATAAAATTGCATCTTTTACAGTTCATTGATCTCCCTTTTATTTTTATAACCATCATATTAATGATACTAAACATTTTCTACTTCCAATAATAATCACAGAACTGTGGAACTTTGAGAGGTCTCAGAGAGCAACAAGCCCTAAATTTTCAAGCTGTAGTGAAGGAAACAAAGGTCAAAAAGGTTAAGTGGTCTGCTCACATCTCTGGAACCCAGATCTCTGGGCTTCTCTTCCTTGGTACTTTCCACTGGAATTTATTTACTTACAAGATCAGAGATTCCTTACAATTCTGAAACAAGGCCATAAACTGCAATGCTGCACTTTCTGAAAATTCACTGCAAATCATACTACCATTTCAAAAGCAATTATAATCCTCACTTCAATATTGCAAGGTTAAGGTCTTCCCGGTCTCTGAATATCTGTTGACATCTGAAAAAAAACACTTCCAGTGATAGCATCTAAAGTGATAGTTGCTTTATTCTCAGTCCTTGAAATAGCTTAGCAGGTCAAAAAAAAAAAAGTTTGACTTTTCTAAAGTGAAAGGACACCAGTGTGCAACTTTATTGTGCAAGACCAAAATCAAGGCTCATATTCACAGCCTCAGAAGATTACACTACACGGAACCATGAACAGACATTGCAAAACAATTGTGGTGATTATTTTGGCTATCTTCTGTGAGGGTCAGTGTCTTTTTTTAAACAATAGCTCAAGAAATATCTTGGTAAAAATGAATTATTTAATATATAGCATTTAAATATTATCAGTTTCCAGACAGTTTTTCCCTAGCTAACACACAAACTGTTCCAAACTAGCAAACATCAGCTTTCTGAAGCTTACACAGTCCTTCCCTTTTCTATTATTTCTACTACAAGTGACTGTGTCTGAGGAACTCTTTTTAAATAGTAAATAGTCCACCTTATCCATTTTTTAAAGATTTTTACTCTCTTTAGTTTTAAGGCACGGACATGTACGTATAATGGAATTAAAATTATTGAGCAACACAAAGATTTCTAAAACTGAGAATTATTTTAGTTGGTTGTGATAGTTTTACTTTATAAGCATGTGAATGAACTATGCTGAGGTGGATCCACCAGCCCTGGTTCCGCCTTCAGAACTCCACAGCACCAACTGATGTTTTGGCTGCAAACCCTTCAGAGACCCTGAGTAAAAATGACCTTGCTAAGCCTCTTCCAATTTCTTCCAATTTCAGTTACCACAGAAACTTCAAGATAATGAAATATTTGTTGTTTTAATCAGCTAGATTTATGCACAATTTAAGAGACAACTTATGCAATAGCCAATTGTGAGTGTATAGTGTGTTATGGATTGAATTGAGTCCCCACCAAAATTCACAAATTGAAGCCTTAACCAGCAAAGTGAACGTTTGGGGAGATAGAGCTTCTAAGGAGGCAAGTGGTGAGGTCACAGGTTGACCTGATAGACTGATGTCCGTTTAGGAAGAGGAAGAAACCCCAGAACTCACTCACTGGAACTGACTCTGTCTGCAGGCACACAGAGAAAAGGCCACGTGACAACACAGTGAGAAGGCGACCGCCTGCCCGGCAGGGAGAGAGCTCTCAGCAGAAACCGAGGCTGCTGGAGCTTGATCTTGAACTCCCAAATTGATGAGAAAATAAGTTGCTTTTGTTGTTTAAGTGACCCTGTCTGCGGTGTCTTGTTATGGTATGGCAACCCAAGCTGACTAGTACAGATCCATTCTGTAATCAAGCTCACAATGACCTCTCACCAAATTTAGTGATGTATTTGTCTCTAATGCCAACAGAACTAAACTTACCTGATGTTTGAAATTATCAGTGCCCTTCACACTCCCCTTGATTATTTAAAAATCTTTCCGTATTTCCATTCTGTTTCTATGCCTGGTCTAGTGTAGCTCTCCTATAGAAAGGGAGAGGATGAAGGCAAGAAGGAAGGAAAAAACTAGAAAGCCCTTGTTTGTTGTGTGTTGGAAAAGCGCTGTGATCTACTCTTGTGTTGGACTATTATATGCTTATAAGAGTTTGAGTTCCTTCAGAGGGGAGACTAGGCCTTATTTCCTTTTCCATAATACTTTTTAGAAAGAAGACACATAACAGACAATATGAATTTATGGAAGTTAATTAAATTCACTCTAGATTTCCTAATTTTGATAAAATGGAAAATTCAAAACTATAATTTTAAAATATGGAAAATTTTTTAAATTTCAGACATAAAATTATGTAAAATATTTTCCTTATTTTATCATTGATTCATTTGATATTTTTATGCATTTGCTATATGCAAAGCTTTCACTGATTTAATTATTAATTTCATTAAAGATTTTAAGCCAAAAAGAAATAGGATTTGGATTAGATTGGTGAGTACTGATCTTTTTACAAGATAAATCCTACTACATCATCATCCTGCTTAGAATCCTTCAACGGATTATCACCGCACTTAGAATGAATTACAAACTCTTTCAGTTGGTTTATGTATGCCCGTATGACCTGACCCCTGCCTACTTGTTTGACCTCATTTCAAATAACTCCTTATTATCCACTGTAAGGTCATACCAGCCAATTTATTTTCTTCAGACAAGTCAATCTGCATCCTAAACTTGTTCTTCCTCCTCATCTTTCTCCTTCTCTGTCATTTAAGTTCAAGATTAAATGTCATCTCTCAAAGAGAACTCTTCAGATACCACAGTTTCACAGAGCCACCCTCCCTCTTTTACATGACCATATTCCCATGCCGTTCAAAGTGCTTATTACAACTGAATATTGTATCCACTTGTTTATTACTTGTCTTTCCCTACTTAAGTGTAAGTTCCAGCCTAACAGAGAACTTAACTGTTGTGTTTACTGCTGGATCTCTAGAGCTCAAAATGAGTGTTCATAGTTACTGCTCAATAACTGTTTAATGGATGAATGAATAATGAATACTTGGGCAGGTGATAAGTGAGAGAACTCAAGCATGATTCCTAAAGTTTTGATTTGAACCAATGGATGGAAAGTGATATCATTTAGGGAGACTGAACACTGAAGGAGGAAAAAATTAGGAGTGGTTTAAGATGAAGAATTTTGATTAACTCACATTGAATTTCATAGTGTTATTATTATAGATTTTCAAGTTCAAGTATCAAGTTGTTAGGTAGTTACTAACTCTGGATATCAGTGGAAACTCAATGACAGTATTAAAGAAACAAATATCCAAACACTTTTAATAATAACAACAATCATAATAATTAACAAATCATATACGTTTGTGTGTGTGTATATATGAATGAGCCTGGGATTACTCAAATTGTAGAGAAATAACAACAAAAAAAAGCAAAATGTAAAGAGGAAAATTAGGTAGAAACAAAACCAGAGAATATGTCTTCAGAAAATAAAAGAGGAAAATTCTTTCTTTTAGAAGAAGGAGTTTCCATGCCAGATATTCCTAAAAGTTGCAGAAAAGGAGAATAAGAAGACACCAAACAGATTTTCAAAATAGAGGTAGGTAAGAGGTGACTCCCTTAAAAGCAATCTCTGTTTAGGTGTGAAGTGTGTGAAAAACCAGGAGGAAAGCATTAAGGAGAGAGAAGAAAGTGGAAGAGCCCAGAATGAGACATTTTTCAAGAACGTTTTACCTAATGTGAGTGTAGTTTCCAAGATGAAAAGGAGTGGGTTGAGGGAATTTTTTTAATAGAAAGTGTAGAATATGTTTCATGCTGATAAAATCATAGTGCTGAAGTCATTATACTAGGAGCTCCTTGAGATCAAATTACAAACTAGGGAAATACCAGAATACAAATCACATCTATATTACAAATTCACAAGCTCACTTTAAGCTTCCAGAAGTATGTAGCTGTACCTTCTCCCCCGCCTCCCTGCCCCACCCCCCAACACACACTGGCTTCTGGATAAAAAGATTTAATTTAAAAATAAATAATTTGTGAGCACATTTTTTTTTAAAGACCTACCGCTGGCCTCATTTAATTCTTTCTAGGTTATGGCATGTTGTGATGATTAAATATTAAACAAGAACAGCAGCACAAAAATGAATGTGAGAGTGTGATTTCCAATCTTTTTCCCACAGATAATTCAAGGTAAACATTTCAAGTTGGAGTTGCATTTGTTTCTTTTCTAAAGCACAACAATATTGTCAACTTACTAAAATCAAAGAAACTAAAAGAGAGAAAAGTGGCGATTAAAGAAGAAATGATATTGCTCTTATCTTGTCAGCATTAGTGACTTAATTGTACAATGCTGAGTCCCTTAAAGATCAGAGAAAGTGACTTGCTTTATTTAGCAAACAGCAAGTCTTGGGGTGGGGCTTCCATGGTGGCTCGGCGGTAAACAATTCGCCTGCAAGGCAAGCAACGCAGAAGATAGGAGTTTGATCCCTAGTTTGGAAAGACTCCGTGTGTTCTTGCTGGGAAGATCCCGTGAACAGAGGAGCCGAAGGAGCTATGGTCCATGGGGTCGCCAAGAGTCAGACATGACTGAAGCAACTAAGCACGCATAAGCCTTGGGGTACGGGAACAAGTGATAACCTGTGGTTCCCATTAAATATCAGCTGTAGGATATGTCAGATTCAGACGATGCCAATACATCTACCCCAAAAACCTCAGCAAAGTTGGCAACTGCAGGTACTATGTAGGCACTATATTTTTGAATGGAAGCCAGAAAAACATATTCCGGGAAATATATTGTAAATGCTGCTGCTGCTGCTAAGCCGCTTCAGTCGTGTCTGACTCTGTGCGACCCCATAGACGGCAGCCCACCAGGCTCCCCCGTCCCTGGGATTCTCCAGGCAAGAACACTGGAGTGGGTTGCCATTTCCTTCTCCAATGCATGCATGCATGCTAAGTCGCTTCAGTCGTGTCCGACTCTTCGCAACCCCATGGACTGCAGCCCACCAGGCTCCTCCGTCCATGGGATTTTCCAGGCAGGAGTATTGGAGTGGGTTGCCATTGCCTTTTCCTATACTGTAAATAGATTTTGTTATTGTTATCCAATGCCCCAGTTTTATCTAGAACAGAAATATGTTTGTACACATAGTGGTAAGTAAATTAATAGATACTTTTCTTACTTAAATTGCCCGTTGAAGGAGGTATCATGTAGAATAAAACTTGAAGAACTAGGTTAACCATAATGTATTATTCAGAACCTTGGCTCAGCATTCCAAGCCTAAAACAAGAAGTTAATAGCAAAAGTTAGTTAATATCTTCCTAAAACAAATCAAGAATGGTAATATGGGCGATGCTTGTGAGCCCAAAGGCAGATTGGTGCTTAAAATCTGTTGCCAGTACTTCAGTACTTACATTGGTTATCCTGATGTCATTGTCACCAGCCTATGTCTATTTACACCATTGTGCCAATGTACCATGTGTCTACCCTGTACTTCTGCAATAAATTGCTCTATTTCCTGAAGCAATCATTACATAGCAAATGATTGCTCAATATATCACTAAAGCCCAAAGAAATAATATGCATGCAACTCAAAGCCATCTGCTATTCCAAATGCTGTCTGTTGAATAAATGTTGATTTAATCTGTGGACATTTATAAGCTGATCAAGTGAAGGAAAGCAGTGCAGACTAGAAAAACTGAATTTTCACGGATTGCTGTGGATTATTCATAAAGCGGTACAAAACTCAGAGCGCTTTGAAGTCATGTCTCAGTCATTGCTGTATATCTAGGTCAATAAATATTGGTTGCACGAAATATATAAGAGGTACCATCTGTCTGTAAAACCGTAAGGATGGATGACAATTGTGGATAAATGCAACTATAATACTCATTATCATATGCTGAGGGCCTTGACACTATACTAAGAAATGTAATTTTTTAAATTTAATCTTCAAAGTGACATGAGGGAGAAGATATTGTTATTATCCACATTCTGGAGAAGAGACTTGGAGAAAGTAAGTAATGTGTCCAAGAGACAGTAAGTGGCAGAGCGACCAGAGGAAATAATATTGGCTAAATTAAGTATCAATAAGCATAAAAATTATGCTTACTTGAAATTTCTGGAAAAATTATGGGGTGAAAATTAATAATTTTCCTATAGGATTTTTGTTTTGTTTTGTTTTTTTAGTGAGAATAGCAAGTGAAAGCAAGTGTTTTGGTCAATTATTCATAGCTGAAAAAAACATTCTGTCCAATTTTTAGTGATATTGTCCATATATTCTGGATTTATTTTTAATATTTTCTATAGCAGAGCTTGACTGGAAATGGGTCCAGACATACATGGAGACCACAAGAAAGAAATAGGACAACAGATTGGAGAGTATTATCTAGTTGAGACCATTGGGCACTGTTGCTGACACATTGGGCATTGTTCTGAACTTAGAACAGATCAGAAACCTACCAAGTTTTCAAAGAAAATGCAACATCAAAGAAACTGGCTTTAAAATATGGCAAGGGGATCTTTGATAAATACTTAAAATAACTATTGTGACCTTAGAGTATAGGAAAAAATAAGACTTCAAAAATATACATTGAACATGGCTAATGAGGATATTGAGCAAGGAGAAACCTTCTGCATATCTTATCAAGAATATGGGGGAGATGAACACAGGAGCAACTCCCAGATAGCTGACTTGGTTCCCCAGCTCAGGTGAGTGGCTTTTACATAGTCTGACTGGCAGGGTTTTGTGTTACTACAGACCAGTAACTTTGGGGTTTTTCTTTTACTTCCAGAATAAGAATATTTTTGTGTTTATGCACTCCTTGTTTCACCATTAAATAATCGAGTGGTTGTTGGGAGGAGTAAATAAATATGTCTTTTTTGACAATAGGTCTCTAGACCCAAAGAAGTAATGTTTGATGCAACTATTACGCAAAGATCCTAGATTATTAAGATGGATGTATGTTGGAGTTGATAACACTGGAAAGGCTGACTGTGTTCCAGGTAATGAAACACACAGGAGTAACACAATAGGAGTAATGGAAAATTCACTGGTGATCAGAAGGGAGTGCTGGATACTAACCAATGATATTGATTTTTCTGGAGCACACATTAGAACATATGCCAGCCTTCTTTGTGGTGAGACTGTGACTCTGAACTAGTTTTGGTCGATAAAATACAGGAAGAAACAAGGCACGCCCACTTGCAAGGGTAAACCTAAAAATTCTAGATTTTCCTTTCCTTCTCTCCCCCTCTCTCTCCTTGTCTCTCTCTTGCCACAGGCAAATGACTTCAGGAGACTGGAACCACACTATACAATACTATCCTTAAGTGACTCCTTCACAAACAGACTCCTAGGAGACCCATGCTCCTCACAATAGGCTATGACACGAGGAAATTATGTGTTAAAGCAGTTAATGCACTTTGATTCGAGGGAGGTTTGCTGTGGCAGCTAGTGGTATTACTCTGTCTAATATGTGACTCACACTATGCCTTACCCAAATCCTGCCTGCTTCACTCTGGTTACTGAATAGTGCCAACTCCGTAATGTCACACAGGGAGAGGGTGGCAGACCTTAATGTCACACACTAAGGGAGAGGGTGGCAGACTATCCAAAGCAAGTTGCAGGTAAGGTAGAGTCACCCTTTTCTAGAACCTACAGTGACAGATCATTGGCATTTCCTTTTCCTCATTGAAGAATTTTGATAAATTCAAGTTATCCTCTCTTTTCCTAAACACACACACACACACACACACACACACACACACACACACACCATTCTCTTATTCTGGTGCTAAGGGAGTAGAAATAGCACCATTTACTCCTGCCAAGTTGCTCACATAGCAAGAAAAAATTCAGCCATGCAAAGATTACAAAATGACCACACCTCTGTTTGGTAATATAAAATAGCAAAGAAAAATAAGACCATAAAGTGAGTGTTATCCACTCTGTTTGAATTTGAAATTATGACTCATAAAGCAAGGCAGTTCTCTGAGTAAGCTAGAGGAACTCAGGCTGATTCCTGATACGAGTCTAATGATGAGTCAATGGCCAAGCTATTTATAACTGAGTTGGTCCCAGCAAGAGATAAGAGCCTGTGCAAAACTTCATTAAAACTGGTATTTCTGCTGGCAGCTACCGTACTAAAGAAATGTTTGTGATACCATCAATGCACCAGTCGTGTGTAATAAACCAACAGATTCTATGTATTCTTTCAGCATCAGTCTATGGAATGAGAATATTAACATGGTTACATAAACTGACCTCCAATTTTGAAAGCTACTGAACCAGAATTCTCAAAGATTTTTGTCTTTGGCTAAATAAACCTGATTTTGAGTCATAAAAGGAATCTTTAATACACACAAGAAAGCTAGGCTGATTTAATGTAATGCAGTATGAATGTGAAGTTGATTATATATAGCAAAATTATGTTCCAAGGGCAAGTACATCATAAGAAACATCATAAAGAAAGAATATTGAATGTTATGTGTGGATTGCTATAGTCACACTGCAAAAATTCATTCAATAATTTGAAAATTCTAATTGGGGAAACTAGGTGAATTGGTTTGCACAACCCTAATATAGAGTGTAAGCACAAAATGTAAACAACAGGCCTTCATTTGCATTTATAGAAAGCAACTTCAGTGTTAAGCCATTCTGTCTAATCCAGATAATTATAAGGACCACCTACACTTGGTTTACTGGGCTTCCCTGGTAGCTCAGCTGGTAAACTATCTGCCTGCAATGCAGGAGACCCCAGTTCTATTCCTGGGTCAGGAAGATCCCCTGGAGAAGGGATAGGCTACCCACTGCAGTATTCTTAGGCTTCCTTGGTGTGTCGGATGGTAAAGAATCCACCTGCAATGAAGGAGACCTCGGTTCAGTCCCTGGGGTGGGAAGACCCCCTGAAGGAGGGCATGGTAACCCACCCCAGTATTCTTACCTGGATAATCCCCATGGACAGAGGAGCCTGGTGGGCTAGAGTCCACAGGGTCACAGAGTCAGACATGACTGAGCACCTAAGAACAGCACACCGGGTTTACTAGGCTGCTTCTTTACATGCAATATCTAGGGCCCATTTCATGCAGCTTGAATAAGAATTACTATGAGTGTGGCTAAAATCTTTTTTTTTAAGCAATCTGCACAATATCCTAAAGATGCTTAAGTTAATGAACAGGAATTGGAATAGGAATTCTCAAATTTTACAGTGCATCAGGAGAACTTGTTAAACATTGCTGGGCTCAACCATCAGAATTTCTGGTTCAGTAGATTTAAGGTAAGTTTTCAGAATCTGCACTTCTAACAAATTCCCAATGATGCTGATACTGTTGGTCCAGGGACCACACTTTGACAGCCACTGTACTAACACATTAGATTATAAATATGTATACTGACAAAGGACCTCATTTAGACAGCATCCATAAAAAATCTATATGCTAGTGATTGTTTTATCTTCTGAGTTATCTTCCCTGAAGATAATGGAAACATGAATTTTTGCCTGAAAATTAGAAACTTCTCTGGAAACTTCCAGTCTTAAAATTTAAACCTTCTAGTTTAAAGTTATAGAGTTTATATGATACATAAAGATAAGGCAAAGAAAGCATTTGACCTGACATACAGCTAGCATATATTAAGCTGAAAAATAACAGAAAAGAAAAATACATAGTTATGCAATACTATTTACTCAGTCTCTTCAAAGTACCGAATCCTTGTTTCATCTTTATAACACTACAGAGAAGAATCTAGTGCTGACACTTGTGTGTCTTAAATAATGAGAGAGTAAGTTGCCCCCCTTCAATTTTTTTTTCAGTTTTTTCCAGTTGGAGAATTATCTAAGCCATCCTGAGAATAGCTTTCATGTCCTGTAGCTTAAGAGTGAGCTGTCTTATCCCACTTCATTTTACAAAATGTGTAGTAGGGGAAACTTCATAGACTCCCCAAGAGTCTGTCTTCCTTTTCAGAGCCACTGTTCTGAACTTGAAAAACTTATAATCTATATTTCAGTGAGCCCATATTTTCTTGGTCAACTATCATCTGCATCTAAGGTGAATCTCAATGTCATGCAGTAGAGTGGGCTATTCAAATGGCCCATCTGAAATCCACAAATTGGCCTGATAATTTCTCCTCTGTTGCTGCTCAAGGTGAATTAACTGATCTTGTCTCACAGCTGTTGCAAAGACATTAAATGACCAGCTGTTGTGGATCCCACCCCCTACTCTACAAGCACAATTTCAAAGAAAAAGAAAAAATTTTATATAAATGAAGAGGGAAGTTTACATTTCATTCTGGGTTATTTAATGTTTTGTTGTTTGTTTTTTTTTTTAACCTGTTGACAGAATGAAAAATTAATGGAGACGTTGATAAAGATAGGAGGCAAATAATAAAAAAGCCCGTGGAAGGTTTGATGAAATACTTCTATGCCAGAAACAGTTGAACTGGGCTTCAGAGCCTTTCTAGACTTACACTGCAAATGCACAAAGCCATCAAATTTGAATGAAGTGAATGACCTCCCCACAGGTTTGCCAAAGTAAGAACATGGCTGCCATAGGGATCTCAATACAATACAATGAAAGCATTCGGGGAAAGCATTTTCCACATTGAGAACTAAAAAGTATACTTGGCCTCTGAGTTGCAGGGGAAAAAAAATTTTTTTTATCATTATAAAAAGCTTTTTAAGATTAAAGGGAATCATCTAAGATTTTATCTGTAAAGAAGGTAGAGGAGGAAGTAGGACACAAAGAAATACAGCAAGTGGGCAAAAATAGCAACACCAAACAAAACCAGATGAAACCTAAAGTATGAACATATTATTTATTCATTTGACAGTCTCTGGAATCAAACGAGAATTACATGTTCTGAATACATCAAATATTAGAATTTTCCAAGGGTAGAAAAAAATAAAAAGAAAGAAAGTGCTGGTAGTGATCATACTACACCCTAAGATGAAACTCAAGGAATGTAGTTATTCTTACCACCTTGAACAGAATTAATTGCTCTCCAAATTCTGGTCTCAGCATTTTCTTTGTTGTACCCAATCTCACTTGCTGCACTTATCTATATTGGTCTCTAGTTTGCTCAGGAAGCAGTGATCGTTTTATCAAAATTAGCAAATAATGAGATTTTACATATATATGATGTTATTTAAGCCTCTGTGATTTTTAAGTTATCATTCAATGATCCCCATTTTCCAGATGTACAAAGGAAAGTGAAGTTATTTGACCAGGGGGCAGAGTAGTTTCTATGGTAAGAATCTGAACACCGGGATCCAGAACTCCGACTTCAGTGGGTGAATCGCACTGACTCTTGAGGAAACAGCAACAGGATTCTGAATATTTCCAGAGGTAAAGCAGGAGTGGTGATAGTAGCCACAAGTACAACTAAACCAAACAATTGGAGGGACTTTCAGATTTGGCTAATCCTCTTGGGTAGCTGCCAAGTTATGTTAGAGAAGAGAGGGCAAGTGAAGAGAAAGCATGGATGGTACAGAGGCTATGTACACATCTATACATTTCTCTCTCTCTCTTTTTTTGGAATATGTACTTCTATTCCACATGAGTCTACAGGATTCTGGCAAGACTACAATTAAGTAGACACAGTTGCCTAGCACGTGGCAGGCTACAGTCCATAGGGTCTCAAAGAGTCAGACAAGACTGAGCAAGTAAGCAGAGCAGAGAGAGGTGGGTTATGACTAAGGAATACTTATTACTTTCTGGGGACAGTTTTGCAGCTGGCACAAGAATGTCAGCTGAAAACAATGCACAACTTAAAATTTGAGAGTTATGTTTTATTCAGCGGACTTTCTGAGGACTTCAAACCAGTGACACAGTATCTCAGATAATGCTGAGCAAACTATTCCAAAGAGGCAAGGGGGATAAAAAATCAGAATATTTAGGAGCTTTTGCAAGGAAAGACCAAGTAGTGGGAACATCAAAAGATTACTGTTAATAAAAACAAGCTAAGAATCTCAAGTTAAGGAATTTGTGCATGCGTGCTCAGTCATGTTGGACTCTTCGAGACCCCATGAACTCTAGCCCATTAGGTTTCTCTGGCCAAAGAATTTTCCAAGCAAGAATACTGAAGTGGGTTGTCATTTCCTCCTCCAGGTGAATTCTCTACCGTTGAGCTACCTGGGAAGCTCAGGGAATTCAGCCTTTTTCTCTGTATGAGAGGGCTTCCCTGGTGACTCAGAGGGTAAAGCATCTGCCTGCAATGCGGGAGACTCGGGTTTGATCCCTGGGTCGGGAAGATCCCCTGGAGAAGGAAATGGCAACCCACGCTAGTATTCTTGCCTGGAGAATCCCATGGACGGAGGAGCCTGGTAGGCTACAGTCCATGGGGTCCCAAAGAGCTGGACACAACTGAGTGACTTCACTTTCACTTTCACTTGTGTATGAGAAGATGCAAGTGTCTGGACTCTTAAATCATTTCTTTGATATGCACCTAAGCTACCCGGGACCAGTATCCTTTGTTTTCTCGTCATGAGTTTCCCCTCAGAGATGGCTGCAGGGCATGACTTCTAGGTGGTTTTAGCAGTGGGCAGCCTGTTTGTCCTGAGTTCCCTCAGGACTTACAGTCTGTATGTGATGCATTGATATTTGCAGCATCCTTTGTTTACTAATATTTAGTTCTCAAGAACCAAGATGGGCCAAAGATGGACTGCCTTCGGGGAGTTCTGGGAGAAAGGAAGTGGCCTTTCTCCCTTTTACTAAGATCTCAAATAAAAAATAGTGCAGTTGTAAAAGGTTACATTGAACATCTTATCTAGAATAAAGTCAACACAAAAGAAGAACTGAGAATGAGAGCACCTGATATAAAACTGAATGAAAACTGATATAAACCAAGGGAAAAGGGAAAAGGGAAAGTTTTAGTTGTTCAGTTGTGTCTGACTCTTCTGAGACCCCACAGTCTATAGCCCACCAGGCTCCTCCATCCATGGGATTTCCCAGGCAAGAATACTGGAGTATTCTGATCAATCAAGAATACTGCAGCCATTCCCTTTTCCAGGGGATCTTCCCAACCCAGGGATCGAACTCAGCTCTCCTGCATTGCAGGGAGATTCTTTATCATCCTACCCAGCAGGGAAGCCCTAATGATTTCTTCAAACCCAGGAGTGTTTGGACCCTGAATCCAGCTGTGTTCAGTCATGTCAGATCATAAACTATTTGATCAATATCTTGAGTTTATTAGCATCATTTCCATCCAAAATTGTGTTGATGAACCTGATACCTTTGTTTTCTGAACTTAAAAATAGGATTCATATTTTTAAAACAGCAATGTTACCTAAAGCAGGTATTAAGTATTTAGATGAAAACTGTTCTTACAACTAAAACAATTACATGGCTGACACCTACTATGCACCAAGTACTGTTTAAAGCATTTCATACAAATATCAAGTTACTTAATTCTCACAACTGTACCATCATAACACACAGTTTATACATAGGGAAAATGAGTCTCAGATTAAATAACTTTCTCATGGTCACATGCATAGTATGTGATTGATCATGAGATCTTTTAAGATCAGTTCCAGTTACTGTCTTGGTTCAGGTTGACGTAGACAGTGTGGCTTAAACAACAAATATTTACGTCACATACTTCTGGACCGTGAGAGGTCTAAGGTCTAGGTGCCATCAGATCCAGTGTCTGGTAAGGACCCCCTTTCTGGCTTACAAATGGCTGTCTTCTTGCTGAGTCCTCACATGGAGGGCAGGTGGGGGCAGGAGAGAGACAGAGAGAGAGACACAGAGACTGAGAAAACAAGCTTACTGATCTCTTTTTATTGGTCCCTAATCATATCATTCCTGACATTGTACAGGAGACAGGGATCAAGACCATCCCCATGGAAAAGAAATGCAAAAAGGCAAAATGGCTGTCTGAGGAGACCTTACAAATAGCTGTGAAAAGAAGAGAACTGAGAAGCAAAGGAGAAAAGGAAAGATATTACCATTTGAATGCAGAGCTCTAAAGAGCAAGGAGAGATAAGAAAGCCTTCCTCAGTGATCAATGCAAAGAAATAGAGGAAAACAACAGAATGGGAAACTCTAGACATCTCTTCAAGAAAATTAGAGATACCAAGGGAATATTTCATGCAAAGATGGGTTCGATAAAGAACAGAAATGGTATGGATCTAACAGAAGCAGAAGATATTAAGAAGATGTGGCAAGAATATACAGAAGAACTGTACACAAAGGATCTTCATGATCCAGATTATCACGATGGTGTGATCACTCACCTAGAGCCAGACATCCTGGAATGTGAAGTCAGGTGGGCCTTAGAAAGCATCACTATGAACAAAGCTAGTGGAGGTGATGGAATTCCCGTTGAGCTATTTCAAATTCTGAAAGATGATGCTGTGAAAGTGCTGCCCTCAATATGCCAGCAAATTTGGAAAACTCAGCAGTGGTCACAAGACTGGAAAAGGTCAGTTTTCATTCCAATCCCAAAGAAAGGCAATCTGAAAGAATGCTCAAACTACCACACAATTGCACTCATCTCACACACTAGTAAAGTCATGCTCAAAATTCTCCAAGCCAGGCTTCAGCAATACATGAACCATGAACTTCCAGATGTTCAAGCTGGTTTTAGAAAAGGCAGAGGAACCAGAGATCAAATTGCCAATATCTGCTGGATCATCAAAAAAGCAAGAGAGTTCCAGAAAATCATCTATTTCTGCTTTATTGATTATGCCAAAGCCTTTGACTGTGTGGATCACAACAAACTGTGGAAAATTCTGAAAGAGATGGGCATACTAGACCACCTGACGTGCCTCATGAGAAACCTAGATGCAGGTCAGGAAGCAGCAGTTAGAACTGGACGTGGACCAACAGCCTGGTTCCAAATAGGAAAAGGAGTATGTCAAGGCTGTATATTGCCACCCTGCTTATTTAACTTATATACAGAGCACATCATGAGAAATGCTGGGTTGGAAGAAGCACAAGCTGGAATCAAGATTGCCAGGAGAAATATCAATAACCTCAGATATGCAGATGATACCACCTTCATGGCAAAAAGTGAAGAGGAACTAAAAAGTCTCTTGATGAAAGTGAAAGAGGAGAGTGAATAAGTTGGCTTAAAGCTCAACATTCAGAAAACTAAGATCGTGGCATCCAGTCCCATCACTTTATGGAAAATAGATGCAGAAATAGTGGAAGCAGTGTCAGACTTTATTTTGGGGGGCTCCAAAATCACTGCAGATGGTGATTGCAGCCATGAAATTAAAAGACGCTTACTCCTTGGAAGGAAAGTTGTGACCAACCTAGACAGCATACTAAAAAGCAGAGACATTACTTGGCCAACAAAGGTCTGTCTAGTCAAGGTTGTGGTTATTCCAGTGGTCATGTATGGATGTGAGAGTTGGACAGTGAAGAAAGCTGAGCGCTGAAGAATTGATGCTTTTGAACTGTGGTGTTGGAGAAGACTCTTGAGAGTCCCTTGGACTGCAAGGAGATCCACCCAGTCCATCCTACAGGAGGTCAGTCCTGGGTGTTCATTGAAGGGACTGATGCTGAAGCTGAAACTCCAATACTTTGGCCACTTCATGCAAAGAGTTGACTCATTGGAAAAGACCCTGATGCTGGGAGCGATTGGGGGCAGGAGGAGAAGGGGACAACAGAGGATGAGATGGCTGGATGGCATCACCAACTCGATGGACATGAGTTTGAATAAGTTCCAGGAGTTGATGGTGGACAGGGAGGCCTGGCGTGCTGCGATTCATGGGATCGCAGAGTCGGACACGACTGAGTGACTGAACTGAACTGAACTAAACCCTATCATGATGACTGGACCCTCATCTAAACTCAGTTACTTCCCCAAAACCCCACCTCCTGCTATCATCATTTGGTGGTTGGCGCTTCAACATATGTATTTAGGGGCACATACATATTCAGTTCATAACAAAACACCAGTTCTCATCTTCAAGGGTAGCCCAGATGAGAGGAATGCATATGGTGTAGTATGAATTTCCAAACTTTCTCACACTCTTTTTCATTATATGGGTTGTATATACTATGGATGCTCCATCATTCCAGGGCTTGGATGACAGAAGTGTAAGTGACCAATGTTACAAATAACTCAGAGACATGGAGGAAAAAGGATGAACGCTCAGCCATCTGTCTATATTCATGGCATTATAAGCAAAATTACTTCTGCAACCGAGAAGAAGATTATAGAGAAATATACAAATTTGGAGTCTAGCAATAGCCTGAGAGTGTCCCATTTGCAAATAAACATATGTCTGAAATGAACCAATTAGCACATCCTAAAATGCAGGCCAGATCTTGCAGATATTATAAATATTCATTATGTTAAGCCATTTTAAAAAAAAGATACTTAAATGACTTTCAATCAAGAATTAAAATATTTCATAAGGAAAATGTATATATTTAATGAGAATATATCAAATTTGAAAACTGAAAACTATGGTCATGCATTAAATTATTTAAAGGGAAATATTTTGATGAAGACAATGTAACTTTAGATATTGTTTAGATAGATATTGAAATATGATGAGGATAGTGATGATGATGAAACATCTGCCAAAGAAAATAAGAATATTCTTTCACATCACTGATACCAAGTTATCCCCTCTTTGCAAATTTTTAGCAGATTTCTCTCTTTGTTTTGTCTTGTTTTATCTCTTCTGACAGGTCACTAAGTGGAAAATGTCTAAAGGGACAATAAAATATGTGAGCAGGTAGTAAATGCTACTATTAAGTTTTTTTAAGTTTTATATTGTCATTTTCAGTAAAGAAAATTTATCAAAATATTTAATAATTTTAACAAATATTTTACAAAAACAATAAATGCATGCTATAAAAACAATCACTGGGATTCTACTTTAGGGAAATAGGTCTAGTTTAACTGCAAAATGCTGTTATTTATTTTCATATTTGTGATACATACATAAAAACAGGATGAACTTTTGGATAACTTTTCTCAATATACACTAGAAAGAATGTCATGGGAAAGCTAAAATCATGTTAGACCTTTGCAGAATGACTTACATGATGATGAAGTGGAGATATGCAGGAATTCGGGAGCCTAAAGGTTGTCTTATGTGCTCTGGACAGTATTCTCACGAGGACGAATGAGATGATGTTCAGATGCACACGTCAAGAGGTCATTTTATAAATACATATATGTAGCCTCATCAATATTTTATATATGAACCCAACAACTAACCAGAGGAAAAAGTGCCAGACACAGACTGCTACATAAACGGTGCTAAGTGTAGTTTTTATTGTTTTTATTTTCACTTGATTGCTTTATTTAGTAAGAGTGCAAAGAATAAACGGCAATAAGCTTCCAGTACCTGGCTTCATCACCGTTCAGGGTTTGTGTTTTGACACAACACACAAGATGCTACAATGCAGTAGGAGAAAAGACAAATTCTGTAACCCTGCCTCCACTGTTCACCATGGGTAACGAGAGAGAGGCAATTAATTTATACAGTTTCAGGTTCATCAATTTTTTAAAAATGATAATTTTATTAAATATTCTTTTGTTTTTTAAGTAATAGAATTACAGTTTGACGTAGTTCTATAAAAATAGAAAGTATTTGTTTAAGTATGACTAGTTAGTTCTAGGAGTGAAAATATTGCTCTTGTCTTTCTCTTCTAAAGCTTCCTTTTCTTTCTGTGCATTATTACACAGTAACGTATGGTATGTATCACACCCTCCATTTGACCAAGGAAGGCGCTATGAGCAGCTCTAGGTTTACATACAAACAACTGAGATTCCATGACTACCCGGGTGTCCTTAGTGTTGAAGAACCTACCTGCCAAAGCAAGAGACTTCAGAGACACAGATTCCATCCCTGGGTCAGGAAGATCCCTGGTTCCTGGAGAGTCCCCATGGACAGAGGAACCTGGTGGGTCACAATCCACAGGGTTGCAAAGAGTGGGACACAACCAAAGCGATTTAGCACACGTACAGTTTAGATTTCCAGAGGACGCTAAATCTCTCTCCTGTGGCTTATATACCAAATCCCAGCTAAAGCTCCCAACTGGCAGGGATCTATGGTACTCTATCACAAGCCCGCAAAGCATGGCTACCCTGATGGCCTGAACAAAGACGCAGTATGATTTCAGGCCCGATGTACTAGAGGAAAAGTGGTCCCAAAGGAAACAAGGAATGGGGGAAGTCCAGAATTACAGATGGAAATGATTTGTAATTATACCAACCGGAACCCATATCGAATAGCGTGAGTGGAGCAGAGAGAGGTGTTTTAAGCACATGAGAGTCTCTTAATATTTATTTTCTGTATCCTGTTTTCCAGAAAATTATAGGAGGAGGTATTTGAGATGAAAAAGGGAAACACTAAGAAAGCAAAGAAGCAATCTTGGGAATGAGGAAATAAGGCTTCCAGAAAGAGACCCTCAAGGTGCCAGCAGAGGGTATCCCAGGGCGAGTTCTATACGGCTATTGCAGAAGCAGACTGAGGATCTCAAAACAAATTGATAAAGTACATAATGTACGTGAGGAATTTGAGAAGAATTTTACATTTCTGTAAGGTAATTTTAAATTAATATGTAGAAATTCAAGCAAAAGGAAAAATGAGACAGTTAATATGTATAGGAGAAAAACATTTGTAAAGAAAGCATAAGAAACCATAGTATACTTTGCTATGAACAACATTTAATAGTCATAATAATGCAAACACTGAGTACTGCATGAACTGAAACTGGTGACATACATATAAATATACATTACTATAATGGAAAGAGAAAGGAAGAGGAAGTAGATACAGGTGAAGGGAATGGAAAAAAATCACCTTTCTTTGCAATGTGGAATGATGCCTTAAACTGAAAAATAAAAACAGGCAGGCTAATCATGTTGTTTATAACATGGAGATAAACTTGTAAAGAGAACTTGAAGACTTAAAAATGGAAGACTTGAAAGTGGCTACCTCTGAGGTAGAGAATTAGGAAAGGGATGGACTAGGAAAGGTGTTTTTAATGATAAATCATGACTGTTTACATTGTGAATGTTTGTATTACTCTGAATGTATATAAAATACATATGATTTATACCAGACCTAGTATATATTTTCATAAAGATGAAAATTGCAATCTCTATAAATAGAAACATTAAAATGAATAAATGGATGAGTTTGGAGAATAGGGAAAGAATTCTCCAAAACAATGAAGATTTCAAAAATTCACTCACAATGATCAATTAAGGGGAAAAGGACTATTTATCATGGATTCCCTTTATCTCAGGTACTATATTGCTCAAGAAACACAGTATTAGATATTTGCCTTGACAAACTCTGCTTTCTTTTTTCCTAGTTTTTTAAAATTTTTAATTGGAGGACAATTGCTTTACAATATTGTGTTGGCTTCTGCCTTCCACAACATGAATCAGTCATAATTACACATGTGTTCCCTCCCTATTGAACATGCTCCCCCCATCCCATCCCACCCTCTAGGTTGTCACGGAGCACTGTGCTGAGCTCCCTGTAACACACTCTGCTTTCAATTTCTAAGGACGATTAACTCCTAACAACCTAATTATTTTAGTTTATGAATTCACCATGTTAATCCTCTATTTAGTTGTGGTTATATTAACATAATTTACTATATATGAATTTCAAAAAGACTTTAGTTCAAAATTGGGTGTGTGGAGAACCCTTTGGAATGGACAAATAAAGTCAGTCAAGGCATGGAGATTATTTAACATGTTTTAGTTAGATGGAAAAATTCATACTATAAAAGATTCTATGTATCACTGCAGTAAGTAGGGCCATTTTAATTAGAACTGTAAAATAGTATTTAAATTTCACTTTAGTGGAGTTTCCAGAGAAAGACATTTTATTTTCATAGCCCCTTTAGAATTAGATTTATATGTTTCTCTGCATGGGTATCAAATAAGTTTTTTTTTTCTTTTGCATAAAACCATTATGGATACTTTGAGAGGAACCCTGAGAGCTGATGGTGAATTCTGAATCTTCTAACAGAGATTTGGAATTAAGTAATTTACTAAGGCTTATCCTTAACTTTCAGGAAGTTGTACCTGATGAGATATTCGATTGTCCTTATCTCAGATGCTTAAAGAGGTGGAATAAAAAGTTCACAGACTCAGGAACCAGGTTACCTGCTATAAAATCACAGCTCTGCCCCTAATTAGCTGTGAGGATTTAGACAATTTATTAAGCTCTTGGTGCCTTAGTTTCCTCATCTGTAAAAGAGGGATTAATATTTTCATGAAGATTTAAGTGTTAATGTAGGTAAAGCACTTAGAGCAGTGAGTTGCTCTAAGACTGCTCCCTCTCATTGCTTCCACTGGATACTTGACAAAAGTTGTCCATTGTCCATGATAAGAAAAAATAAAATTTGAATACTGCGCTATGAATTGCTGTTTATATGATCTTCCAGTTCATGTCCTAGTGGGATTTGTGAATAGTTTCAAACAACAATAGAGTATGATTAGGTATCACATTGAAAGTCAAAGTATTGTGCCAAAAATGTAGCTTACTCAGAGGAAAACAAAAAGGAAAACCATGATCCCCCTTTGAGTGTTTAATTAAAGAATTACTATCTCTATTAATGGAATCTTCACCCAATTTCAGTTCAGTGTTTGCAGAAAAGAAGGGGAGACTGGAAAGTTAATAAGAGCAACAACATAGTAAGAAAGACTGGCTTCCCCAACAGTTACCATGCCAGCGCTGTGTCAACAGGATGATTGGCCAGAAAACAAGGTTGGCTTGAAGCTGAGCCAGCAGCAACTGCGGAGACCTCAGCCTGCAACTCCAAGGCCACAGGAAGGTGAGAGGGGAAGGCTGGTCTCAGTGGGATCAGAGCAGCACATCATTGGCTGAATGAGAGTGTTTTCGTAGCATGGGGACTCCAGTAAGGGAAAGCAGGGACATGGGGCTGGACTATGTGTGGCTCCAATAAGAAAGTTGTGGGGTGGGATAGGGTTCTCCATAAAATGAGCCAGAGGCTGCTCTTAGAGTACTTAGATATACTCTTATCTCCTAGCTTTTCCTTCTCTTATCTGGGTCACACTGCGAAATATGGATGACACAGGTCTTATAGAGAAATTTCAGAGATATGAGGTAAATGATTTGTGTAAAGTATATTCTGTCTGTAGTCTTTAAAAAGCAGGATGCTTCTCTCTGGGGATGTAAAAATGTATCTGCATTTTGTTTACAGATTTTGTCTATAAAAGACATCATTTTCTCTTTAGTTAAACTTCTGTCCATATATCTAAGTATACTCAAATGTATAATGTTCAGTATTGTCCATGGGACAAAACAATTTAAAAATGCTCATGGATTGAGGCCCCTGTGATTTATTTACCACACACCAGTGGAATCATTAATGAAAGTATAGAGATCATCCATTACCACTGTTGTCAAAAAAAAAAGTCACCTTTAGCATAATATTATAAATGTTTTGAGAGTGAAAATTGTCCATTGGAAGTGATTTAGAAAAACAGAGTGGAGGAGAGCAATGGACTAAATTTTAGGCAATGGACTAAATTTGGCTTTCCCCCACAACCAAAATTCATATGTTGAAAACCTAATACCCAGTGTGATGCTATTAAGAGATCAGTTCAGTTCAGTTGCTCAGTCGTGTCTGACTCTTTGTGACCGCATGGACTGCAGCACGCCAGGCCTCCCTGTCCATCACCAACTCCTGGAGCTTACTCAAACTCATGTCCATTGACTCAGTGATGCCATCCAACCATCTCATCTTCTGTCGTCCCCTTCTCCTCCCGCCTTCAATGTTTCCCAGCATCAGGGTCTTCTCCAATGAGTCAGCTCTTCACATGAGGTGGCCAAAGTATTGGAGTTTCAGCTTCAGCATCAGTCCTTCCAATGAATATTCAGGACTGATTTCCCTTAGGATGGGTTGGTTGGAACTCCTTGCAGTCAGTCCAGGGGACTCTCAAGAGTCTTCGCCAACACCACAGCTCAAAAGCATCAATTCTTTGGTGCTCAGCTTTCTTTTTTCTTTTTCCACTGGAAAAACCATAGCTAGACGTACCTTTGTTGGCAAAGTAATGTCTCTGCTTCTTAATATGCTGTCTAGGTTGTCATAACTTTCCTTCCAAGGAGTAAGCGTCTTTTAATTTCATGGCTGCAATCACCATCTACAGTGATTTTGGAGCCCCAAAAAATAAAGTCTGTCACTGTTTCCACTGTTTCCCCATCTATTTGTCATGAAGCAATGGGACCTGATGCCCTGATCTTAGTTTTCTGAATGTTGAGCTTTAAGATGACTTTTTCACTCTTCTCTTTCACTTTCATCAAGAGGCTCATAGTTTCATTGAGTTAGACAAGGCTGTGGTTCATGTGATCAGATTGGTTAGTTTTCTGTGATTGTGGTTTTCAGCCTGTCTTCCCTCTGATGGAGAAGGATAAGAGGCTTAGTATTAACAGACAGGAGCGGGCTTACCTATTGGCTCAGTGGTACAGTGTCTGCCTGCCACTGCAGGAGACATGGGTTTGAAACCTGGTCCAGAAAGATCCTACATGCCATGGAGCAGCTAAGCCTGTGTTCCACAACCATTGAGACAGGGCTCTAGAGCCTGGGAGCTGCAACTACAGAGCCTCAACTACTGAGGTCCACATGCCCTAGAGCCCATGCTCCCCAACAAGAGAAGCCACTTCAGTGAGAAGTCCCTGCATCACAACTGGTGAGCAGCCCCCGCTTGCCACAACTAGAGAAAAGCCCGCACACAGCAGCACACACCCTCACGGCCATAAATAAATAGATAAATAATTCAAACAGAGAGAGGACTCCATGCCTTTATAAAAGAGATCTCAAATAGCTTTCTCAGCCCTGCAATGTAAGGACAGAGCAAAAAAATTATAGTTTATGAATCAAGAAGCAGGTTCTCATCAGATGCCAAATCTGTACTGGAATCTTGATCTTGGTCTTCCCAGCCTACAAAACTGTGAGAAATACAAGTTTGCTGCTTATAAGCCACTCAGACTAGGTATGCTCTTATGGCAGCCCAAATAGACTAAGACAAGGAAAATAGAATATTTTTAACAATATGTATATAATATCTAATTATGCTTCTATAGAGTTAGATGTGTGTGTGTGTGTGTGTGTGTGTGTGTGTGATTCTGTGCTCAAGATTGTTAAGTCAGTCTTAGGAGCTCATTATCTCCCGTTCGTGCTATTTCCTGTAATCGATGCTGTATATTCACTGAAAAAGCTGACATGACTGAACAGCCGGCTTGCAATTTTCAATGCACCACCGTGTAAAGCTTTAAAATTAAGCTCTGTTTCCACAGCAACCACAGTTTAGCTCTTCAAGCATAGCTGGACTTTCTTGTGTGTGTGGTCTTAACCTACATGTACCAGTAAAACTTGCTGATCTTTGATGCAGCATTTGTAAGTTTTATTAGTTATATAAGTGTATGCCTCAGGTTTCTTTTGTGCATTTGAAAATCCAATGAAATTTTACATAGAACTAATTTTTGAGATGAAAATTGGGGGAAAAATTACAGCATTATTGTAAGCAATTGGGCATTCAGCTACATTTTATATAAAATGAATGACTAGTTCTTTCAAAAAGGTATAGATTTGTGTGCATGGTCAGTCACTCAGTTGTGTATGATTCTCTGCAATCCTGTGGACTGTAGCCTGCCAGTCTCTTCTGTTCATGGAAACTTTTAGGCAAGAATACTATGGTAGGTTGCCATTTCCTAATCCCCAGGATATTCCTGACCTAGGGATCGAACCCATGTCTCTTTAACTGCCAAGTGGATTCTTTACCACCGTGCCACCTGGGAAGCCCGTGGATTAGAAAGTTCGTCTATAAAAACAACAAATTCGATGCAAGCTTTGAGAGGCCTCTGCTTCGCACACAAATGCATACATGTACCCTGGAGAAAATAGGGTTTCTCCTGCTCCACTGAGGCTCTTCCACATGCCTTTCCACATGTATGTCAGTGGATCATCTCAACTATGGCTGTATAATGGCTGTCTCATGTATCTACAAAAGTAAATGAACTGTGTGTATTGTGGCCTTTAATCACTCTTCTCTAACCAGCTGTCTTCCCCTTAATCAACCTGAGTCTGTATCACTTAACACTTTTTTATAGGGGTACTACATCTTCTGAAGACAAAAATTGCCCAATTGTTTCAGGCACAAGAGATTTCCTTCCAACACACACACACACACACACACACACACACGCACACATGCTCATTCATTGACTCATTAGATTTTCTCTTGAATCACCTAAAGTAATGGTCAGACTATGTGAAAAATAATGTTGGGCCAACAGAGTAGCCTAAAATATGAAGGCAGTAATTTCCATTTCAGATGTCTAAGTAATCCTTTTCATTGCCTGAATACATCATTTATTTCTTGCACCAAGTAACTGGCCAAAATCATTCGACTGTGCAGTTTGATACCTCTTCAAAATTATGGTTCATAAATACATAAGACTTCTCAGTGATTCTTAGTACTGAATCTATTTTTAGCCACTCACAATCATTCACATTACTCAGAGCAAGTGTTCAAAATTTTCCACATCCCCTTTTAGCTTCTTAACCCTTCTCCTTTAGCATAAAAAATACTTTTCTATTTTACATGAAAGATGGATGCCGTCCGATGTGTCCATCAACAGCCGCTCCCATCTATTCAACCTACAAACTTTCAAATACCAGTAATTCTTTACCTCTTGTCTTGGAAGAAACCAATTGAGTTACATCTAAAGTATGACCCCTCTACTGTGCATCCTATGTTCACTCCCCTTTATTGACCTTGAGGACTTTCTCCAGCCATAAGTTGTGTATCTTTACCATCTTTTACTCCACTGCTAGTTTCTTCCCGTCTGCTTATATATATGCATAAGTTGTTTTTGCACTTAAATATAATAAAATAGAAAGTCAAAGCTTTACCTTTGAGTTTCAAACCAGCTATTATTTATTCTTTCTTGCACTTTTAAAATAACCAAAATGATAGTCCTAATTCATCATATTCCAATATCACATCCTCCCATTTGTCAATCCACAGTGCTTAAACTTTTATTATTACCTCATTATTTCAATAAAACTGTACTAATTAAGCCTTTCAATAGTACCATGATTGCTAAATCCAAAGTCATTTTTATATCCTATTCTCCCTTGACTACTAGCTTTCAGTACTGGTTATTATCCTTTTTTAAATCTGTCTCAACACTTTGAATCCAGAATATCATCACTGTATTCTCATCTGGTTCACCCCTAGTTTCTTTGCAATCTCATTCACAAGTCTTCTTTATTGCCTTACTCTGCCCCACTTTCTCAGCAGTCATTGTCTTCTTTCACTATTCTCCTTTTCAGGGATCTCATATATTCTAATGGTTTTGATTGTCCAGATTCAAATCAGATACCTTTCCTCTCTTCCAAAAAACTGTATTTTTTAGTTTCATCTTTATTTGCTCAGTGATAACAACAGGCAACCTAAGGGCCAAGATAGAATACTGAGATTCATAGTCAATTCAGCTTTCCAGCTCCAGTTCCAGTTCAGTCGCTCAGTCGTGTCCAACTCTTTGTGACTCCATGAACCACAGCACACCAGGCCTCCCTGTCCATCACCAACTCCTGGAGTCCACCCAAACCCATGTCCATCGAGTCGATGATGCCATCCAACCATCTCATCCTCTGTCATCCCTTCTTCTCCTGCCTTTAATCTTTCTCAGCATTAGGGTCTTTTCAAATGAATCAGCTCTTTGCATCAGGTGGCCAAAGGATTGGAGTTTCAGCTTGAACATCAGTCCTACCAATGAACACCCAGGACTGATCTCCTTTAGGATGGACTGATCGGATTTCCTTGCAGTCCAAAGGACTCTCAAGAGTCTTCTCCAACACCACAGTTCAAAAGCATCAGTTCTTCAGTGCTCAGCCTTCTTTATAGTCCAACTCTCACATCCATACATGACCACTGGAAAAACCATAGCCTTGACTAGATGGAGCTTTGTTGACAAAGTAATGTCTCTGCTTTTTAATATGCTATCTAGGTTGGTTATAACTTTTCTTCCAAGGAGTAAGTGTCTTTCAATTTCATGGCTGCAGTCACCATCTGCAGTGATTTTGGAGCCCTAAGTAATAAAGTCTGTCACTGTTTCTACTGTTTCCCCATCTATTTGCCATGAAGTGATGGGACTGGATGCCATGATCTTAGTTTTCTGAATGTTAAGCCAACTTTTTCACTCTCCTCTTTCACTTTCATCAAGAGGCTCTTTAGTTCATCTTCATTTTCTGCCATAAGGGTGGTATCATCTGCATATCTGAGGTTATTGATATTTCTCCCAGCAATCCAGATTTATCCATCATTTATTTCATACATTGCTAAAAGTTTTATCACTTCTTTCCTCCTAATTATAACTTACATGTGCCCTCTCATCTGAATCCCTACACTCATCACCTTGCTTTTGCCCTACATATATCACCTGGGATATTGCTTTTTACTTAGGCTTTCTACTTCCAATGTCATTCTCCTCCAGTATATTCTTTTCACTTTTATAAGTTATTTTTTTCAAAAAATGCAAATTACACAGAATACTTAATAAATACAAAGAATAAAAAAATGGGCAAAAATGCACACATAAAGAATACAGACCAAGGGAATTTTCCATATTTCAAGGGAAGGGACAAATATGAGAATACAAAAGAATACAAAATGGGCAAAGATGCACACATAAAGAATACAGACCAAGGGAATTTTTCATATTTCAAGGGAAGGGACAAATATGAGACTATGTTTGTCAATAGCTAATCTCATTGTTATTAATATTAATGTCCCTATGAGTCATTCTGTATAAATCTAATCTCCACTCTATATACCTGCATTTATGGCATCTAACACATGTCTTACTTTTAGTTCTTCAGGAGCCAGTTATTTTCATGCAGGTGTTTTATTGGGGAATGTTCTTAAGACCAACACCTGTAAGATAAGGAGGGAACTAGGGTAGACTGGAGACAGAAGTTGGAATATAATGAAGTTGTAACAGGTTTCAGGCAATTTCACAGGGAGATCTAGAGTTGCGATGGCCATTCTAAATTGAACTGAATTGAGGCAAGAGAACTGGGTCATTGTAACCCTAAATAAACCAGTTACTGGATGTGGGCTGCTTCGTCTGCCACCACTGATGGTGCATAACTTATACTGAAGTAGTTTCTCTTGTCAATGGAAAGCTATGAGCCACCATCACTCATACTCCTGGGAGCTGGAGGAATGAGCTGAGCCACTTACCCTAGCAAGGACTGTTTAGTTTTGACAACTCACTTTCTTCCTCCTACTATAAATGCTATCTTTTTAAAAGGCCAAACCCTACATGAAACAGCAACTGTCTACAACTTTCCCTAGCCCCTCTGGCCACCAGTTAACCCACCCATTGCAGAACACACAGAAAACATAATTACTTCAAAATAAAAACTATAATTTATTTAAGTAAATTTCTTGACTCCTAATGACCTACAGATGAAAACACAAACTTTTATCCTATCATATTGAAAGTACTCTTAGGTTTGCTTTTCTTGTCCTGTGGTGACTTGGTCCCCTGAGCCATAGTTTATCCAGACTTTTGTCATGACCAATGCAACATTGGCCTTGGGCTAATCCCTATTTTGCACATGTTCTTCTTCTTCTCTGTTTAGAGGTGTAGAACTTCTCCTCCTTCTTCAAAAATCACCTTAGAACTTTTACTTTCGTAAAGTCTCTCCAGCATCTTCAGGCAAGGTCGAACACAATCTCTTCTGTGTTTTAACTGCTATGTGCATCAACACTTAGAATATTCAGTGTTGTTTTACATAATCTGCTTAAAAAGTTCTCTCCCGTTCTATCTTAATCTCTGTAATATCAGTGCACCCATATTTGCCAGGGCTTCCCTGGTAGTTCAGACGGTAAAGAATCTGCCTGCAATGCAGAAGACCTGGGTTCGATCCCTGGGTTGGGAAGATCCCCTGGAGAAGGGAATGCCAACCCACTCCAATTTGCTTGCCTGGAGAATTCCATGGACTGAGTAGCCTGCTGGGTTACAGTCCATGAGTTTGCAAAGAGTCAGACACAGATGAGTGACTAACACTTTCACTTTAATATTTGCCAACACACGGTAACTACCAAATATAAGTTCATTGAATGAATGAAAGAATAAATGAATGGCATAGTTGTTTGATTCTAGCGTGCACATTTGGATATTAAGTCAGCAGACACGGCAAACATATCCAAGAGATTACTGTAGGAGTAAGTATCTAACATGCTTTCTCTGTTTTGCTTTTGTTTATATTCTTCTTTTCTCTATCACTCAGAAAACTGGAATCTACTGTTTCAACCTACAGTTTTCACAAATGCCTGAAAATAACTAAATGAATGAGCAATGTTTTTCAAGCAATGAAGTAAAAGCAAAT
This sequence comes from Muntiacus reevesi, assembly GCF_963930625.1. Lineage (NCBI taxonomy): Eukaryota > Metazoa > Chordata > Mammalia > Artiodactyla > Cervidae > Muntiacus > Muntiacus reevesi. The sequence continues at coordinate 122,345,883 of NC_089252.1, forward strand.
CACTGTATTGAGACATTAAGGCATTTTTCTAAGATTGTATCTTCTGTTATAAATCTTGATTCAGCTTATATATATATATATATATACATATACATATACATATATATACACATATATATACAATTGTATATATATATATACAATTGAATAGCTACTTGGATAACTGCGGCTTTCAATATATCTTACAATTATAATGTAAATGATTATAATATATATTACTTTTATGATGTTAATAAATATTTTATGATGTTAATGTCTCACACTTCTTTTCTAGTATTCCCTATACTAATGCTTACGATATTACAATTCTCATAGAAAATTATCAGAATTAAAACATCTTTATCTCTGTTCACAGTAGTCATAAGAAGTCCAAGACTGCTTATAACTACCTTTGATCAGAAAATCCTTTCAGTTCTACCATAAAAAAATGTCTACAATTTGACCATTTTTCTTGTTCCATTGTAAAAACTCTAAACAATGTCATAATCATCTTTTCTCAGTATCTAGAAGGGTTTCACCCTGCTTCCAACCACAGCCACAGATCTTCTACTAGATATTTAAAAAATAATAATTGTGACTCTCCGTCAGAGCTATATTGGCTTTCCAGGTGGTGTTAGTGGTAGAGAACCTGCCTGGCATTGCAGGAGATGCACAAGACAAAGGTTCAATCTGTCAACTACAAATTGGCACTTGCCAAGAATACACAGAACTATACAAAAAAGATCTTCATGACCCAGATAACCACGATGGTGTGATCACTAACCTAGAGCCAGACATCCTGGAATGCAAAGTCAAGTGGGCCTCAGGAAGCATCACTATGAACAAAGCTAGTGGAGTTGATGGAAATCCAGTTGAGCTATTTCAAATCCTGAAAAATGATGCTGTAAAAGTGCTGCACTCAATATGCCAGCAAATTTGAAAAACCCAGCAGGAGCCAGAGGACTGAAAAAGGTCAGTTTTCATTCCAGTCCCAAAGAAAGGCAATGTTAAATAATGTTTAAACTACTGCACAATTGCACTCATCTCATATACTAGCAAACTAATGCTCAAAATTCTCCAAGCCAGACTTCAACAGGACACAAACCGTGAACTTCTAGATGTTCAAGCTGGATTTAGAAAGGGCAGAGGAACCAGAGATCAAATTGCCAGCATCTGCTGGATCATCAAAAAAGCAAGAGAGTTCCAGAAAAAACACCTACTTCTGCTTTATCAACTACGCCAAAGTCTTTGACTGTGTGAATCATAACAAACTGTGGAAAATTCTTGTAGAGATGGGCATACCAGACCATCTGACCTGCCTCCTGAGAAATCTGTACGCAGGTCAAGAAGCAACAGTTAGAACTGGACATGGAGCAACAGACTGGTTCCAAATCAGGAAAGGAATACATCAAGGCTGTATTTTGTCACCCTCCTTATTTAACATATATGCACAGTACATCATGAGAAATGCTAGGCTGGATGAAGCATAAGGTGGAATCAAAATTGCCGGGAGAAATATCAATAACCTCAGATATGCAGATGACACCACCCTTAGGGCAGAAAGCAAAGAAGAACTAAAGAGCCTCTTGATGAAAGTGAAAGAGGAGAGTGAAAGTGTTGGCTTAAAACTCAACATTCAGAAAACTAAGATCATGACATCTGGTCCCATCACTTCATGGTAAATAGATGGGGAAACAATGGAAACAGTGACAGACTTTATTTTTGGGAGCTCCAAAATCACTGAAGATGGTGACTGAAGCAATGGAATTAAAAGACGCTTGCTCTTTGGAAGAAAAGTTATGATCAACCTAGACAGTATATTAAAAAGCAGATATATTACCAACAAAGGTCCATCTAGTCAAAGTTATGGTTTTTTCATAGCTTTGTAAACCATAGTAAAGTATGGTTGTGAGAGTTGGACTGGGAAGAAAGCTGAGTGCCGAAGAATTGATGCTTTTGAACTGTGGTGATGGAGAAGACTCTTGAGAATCCCTTGGACTGCAAGGAGATCCAACCAGTCCATCCTAAAGGAAACCAGTCCTGAATATTCATTGGAAGGACTGATGCTGAAGCTAAAACTCCAATACTTTGGCCACCTGATATGAAGAACTGACTCATTGGGAAAAAATCCTGATGCTGGGAAAGATTGAAGGCAGGAGGAGAAGGGGATGAGAGAGGATGAGATGGTTGGATGGCATCACTGACTCAATGGACATGAGTTTGAGTAAACCCCGGGAGTTGGTGATGGACAGGAAAGCCTGGCGTGCTGCGATTCATGGGGTCGCAAAGAGTCAGACGACTGAGTGACTGAGCCGAACTGAACAGCAGAGCACTGCCAGTGACTGAACAAGGCCATTTGCCATCTGCCTCTGTGGGGACTGAACCCTATTGACCTTCAACATCTCCCGAGGGAATGTCAGGGTGAAGTGAGGCACTTTGTGCTCCAGGGAATCTGACAGAACAGGTGTTTAGATAGTTAGAGGAATTGATTTCATGATCCCAGTCCTTGTATCTCTTCATATCTAGAAAAGCACTAAGTCTTTTCATGACAACAGCTCCTCGTGACCAGCAGAAAACATTTTGTAACATAAGTACTTCATTTTGTTGAACTTCCCCTTTACCAACATCTTATATGCTAACTTTCCTCCACTGCCTCTTTGGAGCATCTGTCTCTCAGGCTGCAGTCCTCATTTTGCCCCAAATCAAACTTAACTTGCCACTCTCAAGTTGTACACCTTTTCAGTAGACAGATCCTGAGTCGGGAAGATCCCCTGGATCTACTCCAGTATTCCTGCCTGGAGAGTCCCGTGGACAGAAGAGCCTAGCAGGTTACAGTCCATAGGGTCTCAAAGAGTTGGATGTGACTGATGTATTTTAGCACACACACAGATGCATAAGAGCTATATATGTTGCAATGATCTATAATGTATGCTACAGCTTCCTTTTTTTGTTCTCTGTACCAAATTTTGATATCATGTGGCCACCAGTATTACACCAAACATCTCTGAAAAATCTTTACCTAAAGATTAATCTTTTTCTAAAGATTATTGTTATTTTATTGTTTTTAAGTAGGAAAAATACATGTGTATTTATAGAATGAGGAGAAGGATTAACTGGATTTGGAAACATTAAAAATATGAGAAACCAAATAATTGGTTAAATACATGTCCAGAGAAATTTGATGTGCTTAAAAATCAAGAAAAACCTAAAGGGTTTGCCATTTCCAGATGGGAAACATGTAGAGAGCGTAGGAGGAAAATTATGTGTGGAGAATGCAGTTAGACTTTGACATATCCTTGTTCTAAATCATGTAATAGAATAAATTATTCAAACACTTTAAGGCTCAATATTCTTGTCATTTGTCATTTATTCTTACCAAAGATTTACCGATCACCTGTCATGTATTGTCACTCTGCTAGGCATATCTTGGAAGGAAATGTAGTAAAGATATTTACAAGGATTTATTTTATAATCTTACTGTACTTAGGACAAAAGAATTATACTGTGTGATTAATATGTTTAGAGCTAGGGTGAGAGAAGGGCAATGTGTTATGAAAACAAAAGGGAGGGTAAGATAACAGATGATAGGTTCAGGATAGGCCTCTTGAAAGACTGGCAAGAGGAAAAGAGACTTGAATAAAAGAGTTTGACTTCGGGAAAAAGTGCAGTGGTATGAAGGAAAGTAATAACGCCAGACAAATCAAACAATATATGCAAAGCCTAGAAGAAGACAGAACTGGTTAAATACATATTAAATCCAATCATTTTCCAAATCATTATGGCTGCATCACAGTGTGTCAAAGCACAAAGTAGAAAAAGATCAAGTTGGAGGGGTAGGCAAAGGCTAGATTAAAAGTCTATGCACTTCTAAAACACTGACATGCACAGAGATAATCTGAGATCTTGTTAAACCTTAGATCCTGAATCAGTAAGTCTGGCACGGGGCCCTAATACCTAATAAGCTTGCAAATAATGCTAATTCTGCTGGCCTGCTTGTTGGTCCACTTGAGCAGCAAGGATTTAAATCAAGTTTGGGGGTTTGAATCTTATATCTATTCCCATGGTAAGTCTAAAAAGAAAGATAACATGATCAAATTTGTGTTTTCACAAGATTCTTCTCATGTCTTATGAAGATTGGATTAGAGAATGAAAGGTCTGTAGGTAGGGAGACATTAGAAGCAATTATAATATTCTAAATTATACAAGTATCTGAGAGATGATTGCAAACTTGGAAAATCACAGTGGGGATAACAAGATAAATTTAGTACCTAAAATCAAGAGAAAACAATAATAAATTGAGTACACATAGAGAAGGAAAGCATTAACTATAATGCCCAATTTTATGGTTAGAGCAAATGCATGGAGACTGATGATTATAATTATGTTAGTAATAAATAGCTAAAATGTATTCAGTATTTATTACTTACCAAGCAAGAATGTTTATGCTTTTAAATTACTTAACTCATGGGTTTAAAAAAACCCATAAGCAAGATTCTATTGTATTTCCATTTTACAGATGAGGAAACTAAAGCATGGGTTAAGAAATTCAGAATTAGTAGAGTGCATGCCACAGCTTTTCCAAATATGGCTATTATTATTATTACTCAAATGAATTTGGAGCTGGAAAACAAAATGATTGAATGAATGCGTTCCTTACAATGCCTATTTTCTTGATGTTATGGGAGGCAGAGTCACTCTCTAATAGAAATAAAGATTGGGTGTGGAATACACAAAAGTGATGAAACAACACAGTGAAAAATCTACAGAATGGGAGAAAATACAAACTCTATATCTGATAAGGAGTTAATATGCAGAATATATTTTAAAAATTCCTACAGGTCAATAAGCTTTTAAAACCCAATTTAAAAATGGTTAAGAACTGGAATATATATTTTTGCAAAGAAAATATACAAGTGGCCAAGTGGTATATTAAGGACACTTAACATCACTAATCAATGGACAAATTCAAAACCGTATTTGCTAGACTAGATACTTTAGAAGTTGTGGATTTCCACAATGATTCAAGCATTCAAAGCTTCCTTATTTGCTCTGTGCTCATTTAGTTCACAGATTGAGTTCATTAGAGAAAAGTATTTTCCTGTTAGTGTAAAAAAGAAAGCCTTGAAGGGATAAGTAAGTTCTCATAAGATGGAACATAATGTTTTGAATTATTCTAACTTACATATTTCTCACAACTATTGAACATGCTTAGTTACTGGATAATAAAGTGAAATTAGGGAGGATTAGTGCTTCCAAACGAAATGGCAACCCACTCCAGTGTTCTTGCCTGGAGAATCCCAGAGATGGGGGAGCCTGGTGGGCTGCCGTCTATGGGGTCGCACAGACTCAGACACGACTGAAGCGACTTGGCAGCAGCAGCAGTGCTTCCAAACAAGTTTCTAAGTTATCTTAAATCTCATTTTAATGTTTTCATATTTCATAACAACAACAAAAAAAAACCGGAATGCAAATGTATGTTGTATGCTTATTTCCCATTCAGAGACAAAATTTCATTGTGTTACTGACTTTCAATTTAGCTCATCATCTTTCCCTAGACAGATGGAAAAAGCCCTTCTTGAAATTTAGAGCTGAATTCACAAAGGATAGTCTCTTTGCTAAGTGATGTGAAATGCAAATTATTAAATAAGTAAAATATGTAAATATGTCACTCTTTTGATGGTGTATTAAATATGTGCATAATTCTTTCTTTTTCTGCTTTATTTGATATTATTTTATTTCATATATACTTTTTCCTCTACTGTCCTCCATAAAATGTTCATCTTCTCCATTATAAAGCAAGTATTCTTGCCTTCTTGCAGAGAGCATCCTCTTTCATATCATAAGCTTATATATTCTATAA